>NC_137589.1:1200000-1807500 GCF_963210335.1 Falco punctatus
AGCAGCTTTCTTCTGGAGTGGCAGATTGTCCTGGAGCCACAGCTCCATCATCCTCCTGGAGGTCACCCTGCTCTGCATGTGGAATCACAGAACGTTTTGGGTGGGAAGGGACCTTGAAGCCCACCCAGTCCCACCCCATGCCCTGGCAGGGCCCCCTCCCCCCAGCCCAGGCTGCCCCCAGCCCCATCCAGCCTGGCCTTGAGCACTGCCAGGGATGGGGCACCCACAGCTGCTCTGGGCAGCCTGGGCCAGCGCCTCGCCGCCCTCACGGGGAACAATTTCTGCCTCACAGCTCATCTGCATCTCCCCTCTCCCAGCTTAAGGCCATTCCCCCTTGGCCTGTCACCACGTGCCCACCTACAAAGCCCCTCTCCAGCTTCTTGCCGGCCCCTGTAGGTGCTGGGAGCTGCTCTAAGGTCTCCCCGGAGCCTTCTCCTCCCCAGGCTGAGCAGCCCCAGCTCTCCCAGCCCGGCGCCATAGCAGAGGGGCTCCAGCCCCCTGACCATCTTCTGACCCTGCTCTGAAGGTCAAGGCTGGAAGGAGAAACATCAAAAGGTCAGCATGATCCATGGTGTTTCTTGGCCTTACTGTCGGCCTGTAGAAGTGATGTCATGTTGAGAAGCAACACAACGATGGTGCTTTAATAGGCAGCTGGCCCGAGGGCTTTATTGTAACAAGGCTGGTGCTGCCCATGGTTCTCCTGCCCTGGTTATACACAGCTCACAGCCAGCAGCATGGGATGGAAGTTAAAAAAAACCATAAACAAACAAGAAGCAAAATGTAGTGAAAAGTTAAACTGGGTCTCTATGCTCATACAGCAAGGATAGAGGAAATGACCCAAATCATCCAGGTGCTACCATCAGCGTCTGGATGTTGCACTAGTGCCAGAACCTGAAGTCCTTGACTCGCCCCTGTCATGTAAGCTCTAAAGGACGGACTTGCAAGAGAGGGTAAGGCTGCCTGATTTGTGTCCTAGATTTTTCTGATGAATCTTTTGCTCTGGGAGCAAATGGCCCTTCCCCGGGTCCCCAGGGGAGAGGTCTTCGTCTGTGTGAGGCTGTCTAGGTCCCTGCCTGAGCTGGGGCGAGGAAAGGCAATAGCAGATTAGATGCTGAATTACAGGCTTACTTTAGATGTCTTAATTCTGGAATTAGACACATACCTTGAAGTATGCCATTTTGGAAACTGACTTTTCCTCATGTGCAGACCCCTTGTCTTGCTAGGGATGAGCTACTGATGAAGCACAGACACAGCTGGTCTATTACAACCCATTTTTTTTTTCTAATGAATCCACAATTAAATTTGGGTTTTCCTGAGTGATGTGTTATAGGATGATGCAAGATGCATTAATCTGCAGCTTTCATCATTAATTACATGTTATCAGGTAATTTTACACAGTGTGATTTATGCAGCCAACTGTGAAACTGCATTAAATGCATTGCTGAGAAGACCTAAAGGTGAGCTTTGAGAATCATAGAGGGACAGCGGATTTCATGGTGAAATCTCTTTTTACAGGCTGTAATGAAGGTGCACATGCTGTGTGCTTGCTTTATTTGCTAGGTAATGTGCCTTCATCATGGGGCAAAACAAAATAAAAGAAAATGCTCACTTAAGAGTGTCACGGTGCTGTTGAGCTAAAAAAAAAGTGCATGAATAACTGGAAGACTTGAGGAAAGAACCCATTAATAACAAGAGATAGCAGTAGTCACTGGCATGCAGGAGGCAACATTTGTAATTTTAGAGATTTCTGAATTAGACAAGTTCTAGAAGCATAAATGCTTTTTTTATTGATCCAAGAGATGTTTTCCTTATTCCCTGCTGTCTCACAATGAAAGCATTACTGCAGTTTCTTTTTGTATTTGACAGTTTTATATCTGGTCTCCCTGCAATGCCTGTCCTGATGGCTAACACAGGTGGAAAAGAGATGCTCCTGTCAAGTGATGGGGGCAAGCAACGAGGCTGTTACTTTTTAATTTTCCATGTGATTACCATGATCAACTGGAGCCATGCATAGGTAAAATATCACTTAGTAGTATGCATTATTTATATACAGCAGTAGGCACATAAATAAAATGTATTGATGGATTAATGCTGAGATGTATTTTTAAAAACTGCCAGTCTGCCCTTTTATGTAAGAAAAATAATCCAGGGACTTGTGCAGGTGTTGGGAAGGAGCCTTCTCACGCCGGCTGTGTGTGCCCTTTGCAGGGGGGGGGTCCCGGTGCATGGGGAAGCGTGTCGGCTGCTGGAGGTCAGCTCTCCAGCCCTCTGACTCACATTTGTAAACCCACAGGAGACAAATCACTTATTTCTGTGTTTCTTCCCTGTTTGGCTTCTGCATAAGGGCATCCTGATGCTGTCTTGCCTATTTTAAAATGCATATGTCTTTTCTGCTAATTTTTGTTCAGGGATCTGGGTGTGACTTAATCAACTAAACACTTTACTGGGGACTGTAGTGGTCCTCGGAGCACCAGCCCTTCGGCAGACCTGGGCATCCACCCAGTGGTGGAAGTTTCCTGGCGGTTGTTCACTGTATTGGCTTGCCAACGATTTAAGTGAATGGAGAAACAAAGCAGAGTCAGGGACTGAACTTGCAGAAATCCTGTTGAAATCAATACCTCGCTAGTAAATAACGTATATATTCCAGCCCTCACCCAAGGAAGGTGAGGAGAGGTGTTTCTGAGAGCCTGGTAAATTGTAGATCTAAGCTGTGCTGCTCTGTTTGGAAACTGCTAGTTCTCAAATGCTTCAGGAATTGGCTATATTAAAGTTTATGTAAACCAAAAATATTACTTCTAATAAGCCATATCTTATTAGCGTTATGAACACATTTTTAAATCCTTGCTTTTCAGAGGGACGTAATGTGCAATCCAAGACTATAAAACATTGAACTCAGCAAGCTGTTCTCTGCCTGACAAGCAGGTAGTGATTAACTTAAATGATGCCTTTCTACACAGAGTATTTCAGTGTCTAATGAACTTCTGGGTAATACTGATTGCAATCAGTTCTCTGTCCAAAATTTACAAAATGATGGCTTTTTTCTTTTGCAAAATAATTCAGAGACTTTAAGCATACATCTTCTGCCAACTGTCCAATGAATATTAATCTGCTCATAATAAACTGTCTTATGAATAATTCCAGCTTCACAAAATGAATGAATTTAAGATATCGCAAAGTTAAATGAACCATTAGTGATGTGTCTCTTGTAAATATTGCCACGTTATTGGATGTTGTTTCAGAGAGTTTTCTGTCACATACTTTTATTCCTTCATTTATGAACAGGTTGCAAAGGATCTTTAATTTCTGTTCCTTATCTATCTTTTTATTGTCTCTGTTGAAATGTTGGGTAGATTTATGCTGGACTACAATGGTTACGGCCCATTGCTAAGCCTGAAAAAGACTGAAGCACTACCATCCAGTGAAGAACAAAAGGCAGGAGATGAAGTAGCTTGATAAAACGAGGGCTAAAGATGCTTGAGTTAAGATTTTTGGATCTTAAATTACCTACCTTACCCACAGCAAGACTTTCAGCCTGCCTCAGCTCCCTGTATTAAAAAAATAAGGATGATATTCCCTATTTTGTTTAAAAAAATCTTTCCTTGATGAGAATACTTGGGCACCTTTCTGCACCAGTGTGCCATTTAGCTCAGGGTACTAAGTTCTGTTACGTGATTTTTAGTAACAAAGTTTGCAAAAGTTAACCAAATTCAGCTTAGAAAACTACAAAATTAAAACTTTCTCAGCTGTGTCCTCAGATTATGAACTTTGCAGTGCCCCTTTCTCTGAGACCTGCCTTCCTGCTCTCATCTTGCTGGGTGCCATTAACTGTTGTTTCTGCAAAGCCTCAGCACCCACAAAAAGTGGCAGGGTGGGGAGAAGGACCCCAAACTCACATGATCTGCGTGGTTACTTGATCATACATTAGCTAGTCATGGATTTCTGTGAGGTCTCTGCCTTCCAGAAGCTTCCTTTGAATCTTGTGGTGGCAAATATCGGGTGAAGCCAGCCAATTGACGGTCTGCCAAGAGGTACCCTCGAGAAGAAATGTTATTTTTCCACAACTACTAGGATATAAATCCCAGCACACAAGGGCAGTTGAGTGAAGTGTTGGCTTCCCTGGCTCATACACCTATGACTGGGGGTGAATGGGAATTCCAGGAAACCCACAGGACTGAGGGAGACACTGGAAGGAAAAGAGCTCAGGGTTCCTCCCCGGGTAATGGCCCCATCCCACAGGAGCCCTTCTCGGTCAGGGCATTTGTGTCCTTCACCTTGAGTGCTGTGAACTGCTGAAGGTCTCTGCAAGGTGTCCTGACGTGCCCCCCACCTCCAGAGCCCCTTCAGGCACTCGCTGTCTGCCCTGGTGAGAAGCAGCACACACCCAAAGCGCAGGAGGAAATCAGTCAGCTGATGTTCCCAAAGTAATTGCGTAATTTTAAACAAATCAATATTCTCTTTATGACATATTATTTTCCCATTGTTCTCTTATTTTGAAATGCAAGTAATGCATTTCTGTAGCTGAGCAGTAGATAGGCAAGATGAAAATTTGCCTTTGAAAATCAGAAAAATAGGCAAACCATGTAAGCTTAATTATTAATCACTAAAACTGCAGTGAAAAATTCTTTAAACTGCTTCCTTCAAAATAAAAGGTCTAGCAAACTGTGGGAAAAGAAATTTTAAATAAAATGTTTATAGCAGTTAGATGATTTATTCCCTAGAAACCACTCTCAGCTTGACTTTTTGGAAGCTCTCAGTAAAAAAAAAAAAAACAAAAACACCCCCCAAAAAACCAAAACCCAAATAAAAATTACTGCTTTAAACCATGCAAAAGTCTAAAGTAGGCAATAAAGTCGTAAGGATAGTGGCCTACTTTAATCTGCAATTTAAAACATATTAAAAACTTAAACTCTTTGTATTTAAAGCTTTTAAAGCTGTTGCTATGCCTTATTATAAGAATATCTTCATAACTGCGAAGTTCATCCATTTATTTTGCTAAAGAATGTAATCTACATGTGGATAAGTGAATGGGGAAGAAAATGCACCATTTTTTGTTTGTATTGTCTAATCCAGTGATGGGAGAGTGTTTTCCTTGAGTAGGCACAGATCAGAAATGGTGCTTTGTCAGCAAGTTGCCTCCTCCTTTTTAAAATGCTGCCTGTGATTTCCAGAGTGTCGGTGGCTGGACTCTGATATTCACACAGCTGGTGATTTGGTGGGGTGGAGGGTTCATCAGACTCACCAAAGTGAAAACCTCTGACTAATTAAAAGTCAGCTGTACAGCAGGCTTAAACCCATTTCCTCTGAGAAATGAGGTGAGACACAAATCTCTCTGCTTCCAAACCTTGAATGGTTAAAGAATTTAGCTATTTATAAAGAATATGCAAGCTGTACGGAGACAGATAAGGCTTGCTTATGAATAACATTACCCTGTAACTCTCATCTGACGCTCTTATCCTTTCTCTGCCACTGCTACAAAGATGGCAAAGTAGATAACAGAGCCATTTGTAAATTAAACAAAATGTTTTCTATAAATTATTCTAGCATTTCAATTTGTTTCTCTTTTTCCACTTTGGGCTAATTTGGACTTGACCTTTTGCTTTCACTCTTCGTAATCCATCCCTCACACTGTGCTCGTTTCTGGCTGACTCCTGTCCATGTCACCGGAGCCCCTGGGTACTGTGTGCCCGGTGCCACGGCTGGGGGTTCGCGTCGGGCACCGCCACAGTTCTCTGTGCTCTGGGGTGAATCCTGGTGGCACCCATCTGACCATATCCACTAGTCCTGTCTTCATCTGAATTGGGATGAAAGTCGTTCTTCAAATCAATTCTTTGTAAAGTAACACAGGATCTCACTGCCCCTCTTTTAGACTCGTAGTGGTCCTCTCACCTTGAGGGGTGGTGGTGCTGGGGACCGACTGCTCCTGCCATGTGACCAGCGACGTGCTGGACAGCCTTTTCCACATCCTCAGCCGATGTGAAGTGGGGCAATCGCAGCCCAAAGGTGTTGCCTTCGCTGCAGATTTGGTGATGAGTAGCGCTGCGTGCCGCAGGAGGTAGCAGCTGATTTCCTTCACGATGCCTCTGCAGCTTCAGGTGCTCGTTTAATTTGCACGAAGATCTACAAGGGAAGATCCACAGCCACCTGTGCTTGCAGGTAAACCAGCCATGCTTTACTGGAGAAGGCCTATGCTTGGGAGAGGTATTTAATAAAATGTTGTAACCCCAATAACATCTGTACAAAACAAACTGTTCCAGAAAAGCCCTAGCCGTTTTTCCCGTACTGAGGTGTACATCCATCCTCCCCGAGTGCAGCCGTGTGTATGTGGCTGGGAAAGTCGGGAAGGAGCAAAACTGGAGCTGGTTTGTAGAGGTGATTATTCAACTTTGTTCTTTTATAGAAAATTAATTAGGCTATTATCAGGGGCTCAGCAGCAGCAGGTTGCCATGTGGTTCTCAAGTGTGTGGGTGTAGTCCTGAAGGTTTTCTGAATATTTTAATTACTAGTCATGAGTGTAGCAAAGCCTTGTGGAGATATATGCCTTTGGAGGAAAAGAATAATACTATCTGGATGGGAGGCTGTGGGGAATATTTCCAGCTAGGTGCCTGAAGGCAAACCTGCTTGAAACAGTCACTGGGAGAAATAAAATCAGAAGGAACAATTCGATGGGTTTGAATCAACATTACAACAGCAGTGGGGATATATACATTATGTTTTTAATTTTAACAATCTTATCAAATCTGGCTACCACAGAGAGCATTTCAGAGGGCCTTTAGCATTGCCAATATCTTTCTTTTTCTCCACTAAAGGTGTCCTTTCATGTGTTCCCTTCTGAAAAAAATATCTTCCTGTTTTCACCTGGCTAATCTGGCTTCTTATACAGATTTTAAAGTTTTATTGCTTAAGAACAGAAAACACCTCATCCATACACAAGCTGTTTTGCATTCCTTAACTTCTCTGAAAAAAACCCCAACCCTTAAGTAATATCTCCACTGGAAGCTGCCTGTACTGCATCACCCAGGACAGGCTGCCACACTCTTCAATAGCTTCTAGTAAGACGCTGCTGAGGTCTGTTAGGGGTTTCCCTGGGTGAGAAATGCAGGGTCTGGTCCATAATCCTGATTTACATATTTTCATATAAAATGAAAAAAAAACCCAACCAAACAAAACCCAAACAAAACCAACAAACCAACCCAGGCTTTCATGTATGGCTGCCCAGGTGCTACCCACAGTTGTGCTGGTGTCTCTGTAAGTGCTGGGGCTGGTCCTTATGAGCCGTGGTACCTGTGCGTGGTGCAGTACGTGTGTCCTGCCCCGCACCATGCAGCACATGCCAGCAGCAGGGCATCTCCTGGCTTCCACAGAGGGAACATCCACTGCTGTATTTCCGCAGGCCGAGCTGAAGTGGGAAGGTAGAAACAGAAGACCTAGAAGCACTAGGCTTAAGCCCAACACAGAGCTCAACAATCATCTCTCTTAATCTGGATTTATTTGACTTGACAGAGGAACCTCAGTCTTTATCCCACAGTTGATGCACAGCTCTTGCTCCATTTGGTAGGCAAATAAATCAGCTCCTATACTTTGGGACACCACATTTCCTCAAAAAGCAGCATGTAAACACTTGGGGTTTCTTTTTATTTGATAACTCAAAAGACCAAACAATTTAAATGTTTCTTCTGCCCACAAGCTCTCTGCTCTGGTGGCCACATTGTTATTTTAGGCTGACACTTTTCAAAAGTTGATTGTACAAAGACAGCAGATGAATGAGATGGGAAATGGGATGTAGTTAGCCAAAGATATTCAGTCCTTTTCTGTGGGGGGATAAAAGGAGCTATCAGGTGCGGTAGTACCAATAAACACATTGATTTTTCACCTTTCAGTACCAGAAGAAAAATCCAGATCTTAATTCTGTCCCGAAGTGGAGAAATACCCAGAGCATTACGCGTATTTTGTCTGTAGCTTTGAACAAATACACTGAAAGCAGCACCAAGTAATAATGATCCTGACCTATAATCTCCAACAGATTACTGGTTGGAACTGTTTATTACCTATAATGTTACCTGTGATGTTGTGTAGTTTCTGACAAACCTTACATGTCACAAAGATTGTTAAAACTGGAGATTTTCAGCAGCGTTTGCTGCCCCAAAAAAGCTGCCAACTTTTTTATTTCGTGACAATCTAAAGATTGTGTTTGTGCAATTGCAGATAAAAATTTCTGCATATAATGTTTATGCTGAGGACAGGCATTAGTTAACAAAAGAAACAGCAACAACACAAAAATCTAATAGCCTGTAATAACTCATAACGTCAATTCCTAAATTGTGTTTCTGTTGCATTGAGATTGGCACTGAGATTACATAAATGTTTTCCTCCAACTGAGGATCTGAAAGACCTACATATTTTATTTTGTTGATGAAGACAAATTCTTCAAACATTCAGTTGCATCAGGTTAATGTCTGAGTGTGTTTCCTCAGGAATATGATGATAAATTAAATTGGTTGGTGTTTGGCATATGCGGGATCAGTACAAGGTTTCAGGACAATCCATAGAAGTTGCCTACCTATAGAGATGTGGTATATGTAACAGTTCACAGGTGTTGCTGCCATCGTGTCTGCTGGTTTTTCTCCCACTCCAAGTGCAGTTGTGGGATTCAGAGCTTTTCCAGAGCTACCTTTGCTTTCACTTCTTTTGTGCAGAAACTCAGCTGACTTTCAACATTCAGCTGAAGCATTTAGTAAAAAGCCAGTTCTGGCTATAGCTGGGTTTCATGATGTAAGAAAAGTTTATTTGCAAGATGGCTTAAAACTTATTTTTCTTTTAACTGAGCTTCTTTGTTCTCTTTTTCTTTTCATTATTTTCTTCTCTTCATCTTACTGCTTTCACTTATTTTTAATTATCCATCTTTCTTTCCCCTTGGTTCTACTCATCCTTCTTTCAATTTCTTTACCCTTCTTCTTGATTATCTTTGATCAGTTCGATCTTTCTTCTTGTTCTTAACATTACTTCCTTTGCATTTCCTTTTGACATTATTTTCTTAGCATTACTTTCTGTATGCACATATTTGAAAGCCCTGATGGGAGGGGTGCTAAGGTGGAGGGAGGTAGTTGGTGTGAGGCTACATGCACTCCATGCTTTCTATCTGTGCAGATCTGCTGTTTGCCTTGAATTCTGAAATGCTTTCCACACCCTTGCAGTCAAATCCAGATTTGTCCTGCATGAGGAATATAGCTAAATTCATAGATTAACCTTGCTGGAAATGTGATGAACCTCGGGCAGTTCAGGCTCTTGTTGCCTTAGTTCCGAGAGGGAAGGGTGAACCTGGTGATGCTCATCTGCACCCATGAAGTGCTGGGTGGGTGCCAATGGAAAGTTTTCCAGTAATCTCATCTCACTAATTCTGTACCGCTATCAAAAGGAAACAGAGAGGGTGAAAAAAAGGTGATTCAGAATGTATTTGACTGGAGATAACATCTATCCTGCCTGCAAATGCAGCTTCTCCATCTATGGAAGAAATATGATCTATTTAGTTTCATATTTCAGACTTGTACAGTTTCAGCTAGTACAGCAGTAATGAATCACTGACCCTAGAAAAATATCACTGATTTGATTAATTAGCACTTAGAAGAACTCTTCAGAAAGGAAACTTTCAAAGGTTGGAAGTAGTGTTGGTATTTTATTTGTCCTTTCATTAGCTGGAATCCTAAGAAAAAATCTGACATGATTTTTATAGGGGTTACTTTCCAGTTGGTGCGGTGTAACCTCTTATTAGGCCACCTTTAGCAGAAATATAAAAAACTATACGTAGATCAGAAGGGAAATTCAAAGGGAAGTAGACTGCATTTGACTGAGTTGGAATTTCTCTTTAAAATTAACTTCAAATTTAGAAAGCATGGGATCTATTCTGGACAGATAATGTGTGCTTTCCTTTTTATTCCTAAAGATAGCATTAAATCATGTTTCACTATTTCCCATGAGATATACCACACTCCGACACGTCTGCTGGTTTCATCCATCAACAGCACGCCTGCGCTGAAGGGAAGGCACGTTCTCCAGCCTCTCGCAGGAGCTTCTGGGGGCGGGGGGGAGGGGGGGGGGGGGGGGCGGGGGCGTTGCTGAGGGTTTCTGACAAGACAGGCACAGGGCTCGGGGGCTGACTGGCCGCGGGTGGTCATCTCTGCTGTGCTGACAACCCACCAGCCACAGCGTTTGGTCTAGAGAGTTGCCAGAGAGATCTTGTCAGCAGATTAAACAAACAACTAACAAGTTTGAAATGATCAGTTAATGAGTTAGAAAGTGTAACATTGGCTTTGGCTACAGGACGTGCCAAGCCTTGTGGGGGAGCGTGGTGGAGAACAGTTTGAGCCGGGCAGCTCGGCAGCTGCCTGGAGGAGCGGTGGCTGTGGGTGAAGCTCTCCCAGCAGAAAGCAGGGGTGCTGCCCCCCAGGCACACTGTACAACCTGGCAGTTGGATGGCGGCTGGGGGGAATGGAGAGCTCGTCTCAGAGGTGGTCTGGGTCAGAAGTGGCCTCACTGTGACCCAGGCACAGACACCCAGAGTGAAGAGTAAACTGGGCAAACTCCAGTGAAATCACAGAAAATGACGATATTCCAACGTTCTCCTGCTGCTGCCCTCCCTTGCTCTTTCACTTCCCTTTCCCATCCCTGCATTTTGTGACTTGATTTCCATTCCCCCGTCCCTTCCCACTGGACCTGACTGATGCCGTAGCCGATTTCTTACCGTGTTCACACAGAAAACGATGCTGACAAGCAAACACCTTTCAAAGTGCTACAGGCTACTATCCCTTTATCAAGATTGCTGTTTTGAAAATGATCTTCATTTCTTTTACGCTTTCTAGTAGACCAAAGCAGAATTTTAATGAGGCCGGTGTGAACTGCAGGCAAAGGGCTGGTGGAGCACCCCCTGGGCTATGCGCCCTTCTGCAGGAGGCATCTCGCCGGGGTCTGGGAAGTGGTTCCCAGTTTTCTTTGAGAACTGGGGGGACTGGAGCATGGTGATGGGCTCCAAGTAAACTTTTTGGGTCTGAACAAGATCTGAAATACCAGGAGTGGTGTCAGAGATACCAGCCAGATCTTGTTGGTTTGGTTGCCCTTTATGAAAACTGGTGAACCACCAGACTCGAACTAGGTCTGATCATCCCAGTGGCATGAGCCAGGGAGGGACAAGCTGACCAGCACCCTAACTGGGCATGGGGAGTATTCTCACATCAAATTCTGAGCGCTGGCATCTGCCCTTTATAATTAAAGAAGCACAAAAAAATTGGATTAATTAACACTTATGGATTTCATTAAATCTGTACATTAACTTAATAAGTTCACTTTTCCAGAACTTATGTCTGTGCCTGTTCTTAAAAGGTGCTAGGAAGAAAAGGGAGACAAGTAGCTTTCATTTTTTTCTGTTTAGGAATGGACATGTTCTGCAGTAATGTAGAATTTAATCTGAAAACAAGTTCAGCATTATCTTTGCACGATGTAATGTTATTACATATTAATTAAATTAATATGTTAACTGGTGATTATTCAAATGCACTTTAATTGGATAGATAGCATTATGGCACAGGGAATAAAAGTGACAGACACGTCTTGCAGATCTCTCCTACCTTTGGGTTGTCTACACGTGCAGTAAATAAGCTTTGCATTTTATGTTGCTGAACTTTACATGAGCGGTTTTCTGCGTATTGTGCCTCTGGGATATTCTTTGATCCATGCTGTTTATATTTTATTGGATTAAAACTACTTTAATAACTGCAGAAAGCTATGTTTGGATTAAGGAGGAAAATTAATGCTACAAGGAAGGAAATAATGAGACTGATCCTATGCCTTGCTTATGTGACTCCAGACTCCTTGCATGAGCAAAACCTGTCAGTGTGGGACTGGCTAAAATGGGCGTTTCTGGTTTCTATTGAATATCACTTACCGGTGGGGGAAAGGAAACATTTACTAAACGTAAGTTTTGCAGAAGCTTGTAATTCGCATATGCAGTGCAGGTCAGGAAACATGATGGTGTGTCTCATCGGAGAGAGGAGCAGCCTTTCCTGCACAGGTTTTATCCAATGTTTTATCCAACTCTGCCATGTGTTAGTGCTGTGGGGTGTCTCAAAGCTGATGTGAAAAGAGGTGAGATGAGCAGGCATGGCGGTGGGTCCTCCCGTGTGGGAGCAGAAAGTTCAGGGGAGGGACAGCTTCCACCTCCAGAGGTTGCTTCAAAAGTTAGCAAATTCAAAGAATTTTTTTGTGTTGCACCACCAGATGTGTGTTTCTAAGATAAGTGAGGATTTACAATAGATACTGGATAATTTTTAGCTGCAAACTATGTAAAATTATATTTTTCACAGTGCTTCGATGCAGTAATCCCAAGTCTACATGCTTCTTGAGTCTAATAGAAAACTCATCTCTCTTATGGAGAATTCATTTCAATTTGAAACAGAGTTGTTGTATTATCATTAGGACTGCTTTAATGTGAAGAGCCAATGCTTTCTCTAACAATGTAAGAGGCTTCGACAGTGGAGCCATAACGTTAAGATGTCTTATTAATTTAGGACATTTCCCTGTGGAGAGATGCTCCCAGCTGTGTGCGCTGTGCACATGCACATGTCGAAGGCGCACTCTGCGACCGGCTTTGCTGTCTGGGGCAGAGCTGGGCTGTGGCTGGAGGCTCACGCTGCCTTGCCTGGACTAACCGCCAGCTCCAGCTCAGCCCCAGCAGCAGCTTCCAACACAGGCTTGTTGTCATCTGTTATGACTAGCAGTTTGATCAGATCTGATGATTTGGCAATTCTTTCTGGGAAGATCCCAAGACAAGTCTATACTGTTTAGGGTGACTACTTAGAAATGAGAGTAACATTATTTTTTTTTTTATTGTTGTTATCATTCTGGTCTAGTGTAAATTTTTTTTTCCTGCTTACAGCAGTGCTACAGGCTCTAAAACAGAAACCATATATAGTAACCTATTGCTAATAATTTCTTCACTTCAAAACTGAATTTGTCAGCCTGAAAAGACCTGTTATAGACCTGTGCAAATGTAGTGATCCATGTTTGGAAAGCTGTCTTCTGGAGCAGGGTAGTCTCTGAAATCAGGGTTTTGTTGTCCAGAAATTAATTGCCAACCTTGTTGAGCCAGTGAATTGTGTAACCATGAGGACTCAAAACTTACCTATTTTAAAATGTATCCTTTTCCTTTGTATTGTTCCGAAAACCCTGCTGGCATTGCAGCCCACTGCAGAGCGGGTGCACCCCACTCCTCTCCAGTGCTGTTGGGGGGTGCAGGGGGGGACAGGGGCAGCTCCTGCTTCTCATGTGCAGCCTGAGTAAGGCTGCCCGTGTCTGACTTCCACTGGTGGGAATATGGACTTGTACTGGGAGGGTGGTTTGCCGGGGGTGAGCTTTTCTGGTCATAATTTAAAGATTATGCTCTAACTTATCTAAGGTCATACCCAAATTAAAAAAACAGGTTTTTTTAGTACTTATTTGGTTGCAAAAAATCAATACACTCATTTTTACTTGTGTACTGTGGTGCTGTTCACATACAGAACTGTTTTTCTGGAGACCCGGTACCAACCCACCGCTCATAAGCCCGTCTGAGGACAGACAGATGGGTTGCAGTTATACAAACTAGTTAGCATGTCCTGCCCCTGTTAAGTACTCTATTTTCTTTTATTTTAAGTAAGCAATGACATTTGCCATAGGAACCAGGTCATTTCTAGGGAAATGAATGCCCCTAAGGGACTGTTTGGCTCTAGGGGATCCATGAGGGTTTGCAGCTGCAGTGGCAAGGGGAGAATAAGCACCAGGGCTCTGGCACACCGGGGGCGAGTGGGTGATGCTGCTCCTGCGTTCAGGCACGTGTGTTGGTTGCTCTCGGGTAATTGTGGGTTATTCTGTCATCCAGCCCGCGCCAGGGGGCCGTGTATCTTCTCCCAGTGAGCTGCCCCTTGGTGCTTGCAGAGAAGCTGCAAAGAGGGCTCTGCCGTGCTGGGTCAGTCCGTAGGGCTGTGGCTTTTATAAGGATAAACTGAAAAGTGTATCTCTAACTGTGACAGAGGTTCTGCTTCATTTTGGGTTATATCTTGGAGGTGAGAGCTGAAAGCCTCACCCTTAGCTGGCAGGGCAATGCAGACATTGCTGTTGATGAAGTTACAACACAGATGATGGGTAGAGAGTTTGGAAAGGAGGGAGGATATGTATTTATTCAAAGGCAGTAGTTTACTTGTCATTAGGAGGAACATCCTAATGGAGAAGTTTGCATCTTATCACATGTGCTCTTACTTCTTTCCTTTCTGTCATACTAGATCAAGCCACAGACTTCATCCTTCCCTGTGAACTCTCTCTAATGGATCTCGAGATCTGGGCTTGGCAGCAGCTTGCTTTGCCATTTGCAAACTTAGATAAAAGCCTCGCTGCTAGGAAGAGAGAGGGCCAGGATGATTTCCCAGCCAGCCCTCGGTATGCAGAGCCCCAGTAAGACAAGCGCATTCATGGGGCTACATAAATGCTGCTGCTAATAGTCCAAGCACTATTACACTCATCAGCACTGTTCATTTGGGTATTAGCTCCGCAGCTGGAGCGCAGCACTCCACCTGAACGCCACGGCCTGGCAATTTGATCTGATTACTGGAGTAAGTGGTGCATATGAAAGAAAGCTGCCTAATGACAAAGCCCTGATATGAGGGATCTAGAGATTAATCAGGCACATCACTTTTTTCTGTAGGAAGCAGACAGTTTCTTTAAAATTAACGGCTTGGAAGACTTTCTAGTGGATTTAAAAAACAAACAAACAAACAAACAAAAAACCCACAAACAAAACCCCAGACCTTGGCAGATTTGCTTGGTATGCAAAGTGTGTGGCAGCAAGTTTGGAGGAGTAGAGTTAACTGGTGCAAAGCCCAACACCGATGTGGGATGCTCCATCATGGGAGGCCTCAGCCCTTGCTCCGCAGATGGGCTGGGACCCGTGTGGGTGCTTGCAGGGTCCTCAGCGGAGCGCTGGTGGCTCGTGGGAAACCCTCCCACCCGCCTCCATCCCCCTGCCTCGCATTTGCCAACACCCATCTTTGGGAAGTCATGGGAAATGCCACGTCTCCCTCATGATGGCCTGTCATAGCACATCTTGCTGCTACAAAGCAAGCAGGGAAAAGAGAATATTTTTCTTTTTTTAAAGCCTACATTTACTGGTATTCAACAAACAATAATAATGTAATCGGAGCAATCAAATCTTCAAGTACTGTCAAATTATTTCTGGAAGATGAAAGCGTGAAATGTTCTCTGCTTCTGGCAGTTTTTTCTACAGAAACTGAACAAACTGGAGAGTTTGATAATGCATTAACGTTACTGGGTTTAAGTGGAGCTGGGTGAAATGCTAGATTTCCCTACCACAGGATTAGTGGGGGGATTTTTTTCTTGTTGTTTGAAGTGTTAGGGGTTTTCTCTCTCATTTCTGCACAATCATGCTCAGCTCCGACATAAAACCCTGCACACTCCCAGCAGTGCAGCATCGCCAGCTGACCTGGTCCTGCTCAGGGGGAGTTTGAGCTTTACTTTTAGACTGGGGCATTAAAGAAAGAGTATTCACTGGTAAAATCTCGGAGATTTGAGAAACCAAGTCCAGTTGTGGTTAAAAGTTTGGGTGTCCATAAAACTCCTAGGGAATGAAAATGATCCAGTTAGAAGACTTAGATCATTTATTTGCCCAAACTGATAAATAAAAGACCTTCTACCTTTTTCTAGCGTGTACAATGTGGAGTAAGGGCAGGTGAAAATAGATAAGGTCTCAGGCTTGTGGAGTGACCTGGGCTGTGGTCTGGAGAGGGATGCTGAAATTCAAGGTAAGAGGAAATTCTGAAAGCGTTATCACTCATGGGGCCACAGACAGGGACACCTTTCCTGCTTGTACCAAAGGAAAAATAAATGAGAGACTTAAAGTAAAATAAGAAAACAACATAAGAGAGCAATAACAAAAATGAGAGGGATTGCAGAGCAGTGTAAAAGTAGCACTGATATTTTGAGACATTTTTTAAATATATGGGTAACTAAAATGCTTGAAGTGTTGTGATGTTAATTATCTACCGCTCAGTTCAGACTGCTCAGGCATGCAGGACCTGCTTAGATATAAAAGCTGCATCACCTGGTGATGCAGGACACACGCCTGTGCTGCATCCCCCATGGCTAAAGACAGGTGCCAGCACTTCTCTCTTCACTGAGGACCTCAGCGGGGCTTCCAAAAGCCAAGGTTGTGCGTGTCCACTGGGGTGGTGGGGACCAGCATGCAGTAGTAAATCTCTGGTCGAGCTTTTGGCAGCTAGGACTCTGAGTCACAGATGGTGCTGGCTCATGTTTGGCACAGCTGGGGGATGATGCTGGCCTAACAGTGGTTGAATGAAGATTGGGCAGGGTGGTGGTGGTGGTTTTATTTATTTTTCATTTGTTAGCAAAAGAGCTACTTCATTTAGCCCAGATAAAACCTCCTGCTATAGCCAGTGGCAGCTTCCCTGAAAACATTATGCTTTCCCCACCTGATGAGAAACCTTTTGAGTTCTGATGGCTCACTACCATCAATGTAGAAGGATTTTTAGCAGGAGAGCTTAGGACAGGATGGGCCACAAAGTTAATCATGTCATTATCTAAGTGGATACAAAATTCTTCAGGAATGGCATTGAACTCTTATGGCCTGATAACTGTATTATTAGAAAGGTTGGCCACGTTGCTTAGAAATGTTTGTATTTGGGTTTTTTCTCTTTAGAAAGCTACTGGGGAATCCATTTCAGCTCCTTCTACCGTGTCCACCCCTACCCCTGCATGATCTAATGTAGAGGAATTATAGAGGAATGAAGGCAGGTTAATTAACATTGATAATATACAGCTGTGGGCTGGCTTGGGGATGTGGGGGGGTTGGTTGATGTGGATAAGGTGCAGCTGTGGCTGGTTCCTGGTAAGTAGTTAAATAGCTCTAAGGAGCACCAGATAAAGAGAGAGCACTGGATGAAGAGAGATCTGGAAGAAGTAGAGGGAGGAGCGAGAGAGACTGCGAGCGAGCATGTCCTGAATGTAGGAGAGACAAGGATTGGTTCTGGGAGAAGCAGGAGGCTCGGAAGAGGAGAGGCTTAGTGGCTGGAAGAGGAGCCAGGAGAAGGAAGAATCTGGATACAGCAGAGGCAAGAAGCAGGGTGGGCTGGCCTGGAGAGGATGAAGAAACAGCACGAACAGTAGATGAACCGTTGAAACCTTGTAGGGGGGTTGGTGTCTGTGCTGGAGCAAGGCGTGGGAACTGCTTACTGAAGTTAATCTGGTGTGGGATGGTAAAAGCATTGTTGCAGCCAGCTAGTTTGGATAATGTTGTGAAAGTCTAAAGGCCGTTAGTATATTGAGATTTCTCTGGAGGACCTCACGAAGAACTGGGGAAGGACTTAAAACTCCGCAAACACATAAAACACTGTGGTGAGTTCAGGGACCTCCCCTCTCCCCCACTTTTATGAGGGGTCATGACAAGAGACACACAGAACTCAATTACCAAGAAGAAATGCTGTGGAAGATGTAATTGCCATCTACCAGCAGGACCCTCTTGAATTGATTACTTTTTCCCTTTAGGAGCTTGCTTGTCAGTTGAGCTTTGCTTTCATTAAAGTACTACTTCTTTCAATTTTCATCTGCTCAATAAAATCCTAGAAAGAAACTTAAGGGTGCCCCCCGCTCCCTAGTACAGTAGCCCTACCAGCAGTTGCTTAGGCTATTTCTAAATTAAACAGAGCGGAGGAATTCTCTAATAAGAAGAGAGGATCTTGGTCATTATTATTCTCCCTTAAAGCCCAAGCCCGAAGCAGACAGTTCTCCCCACCTCTAGCTGGCCTTTTGGAGAAGAGAGGAACAAGCCTGCTGGTGTGCCAGGCGCTGGGTTCTTTTTCTGGTTTGCTTTTTTTTTTAATGTAAGACTTCTCACTCTTGCCTTAAATTTGCAGTCCTCCAGGTGTCTGGAGAATTGAACTGCTTTACAAGGTCAATCACAAGTCTTTACTCAATAATAATAGTGATTTTATTTTTTTTAATGATCAATACCAAGATGGCTATATGCGTATTCCTTGCAAAAATGTGAGTTAATTGATCTGGTTTTAAAGTTACATAGAAATTCTGCTTTCTGTCCCTCCATCTTCCTATCTTCTTACGAAAATTTAAGATCATACCCATTTGTACATTAAAAACATCCATTCCTTTTCATACAGGAGAAGAAAGTAATAATTTGGGATTCTGTCTCAATGACTTTTTAATATGCATTTCTTTAAATCATACTTCACTGTTTTCTAAGAGCTAATCCTATAAAGTTAGGTGTGTCATGGATGGATAAAATAACAAGAACGTTATTACCTAAATGAAAGGAACGGATCTGAATGCAGTAAAGATGATCTTAATGATAAATATTAGCTAGAAATACTTTGGGCCAACACATTATTTTTCTTAGGCAAGCTGGATGCATATTTATAATTTACAAGGTATATCTGGCACAACAGAAGTAAACGTTTGGAAGCAAAATAATAGGCTTCTGTGATGTTGCTATCAAGACTTCAGAGGAAAAAGAAGATGGGCTTCAAGCGAAGGAAGAAGGTCGTTAAAAGACTGTATTGGGTTTTTTTTCTTTGAGAATGCTGATCAGGTCTGTCAAACCAAGGGGAAAAACATGTAGATGATTATATGAAACAGTCAAATACCTTGTCTAATTGTATTAAGAAACAAAGAAAAAATATCCATTTGTAACCATATCTAGTGCAAAACCATTGCTGGTTTATGGTTTTGGGATGAGGACCTATGGTACTATTTTTAGAGCTCTGTAATGGGTCCATTTTTTCCTTGACATGTTAAGACAGATAAGGAGAAACTAATAGAAAGTGTGAGAAATAGAGCAGGTGGCTATTGCAGGAGGTACCGTTAACTAGTGCACTAAGTACCATGGGTATGTACGGGATGCCAAGGGCGTATGAGAAGGATTCCAGTTGTTCTGGTGATGGTCACCAGCTTGAAGCACCGTGTGACTTGATCCTGTTCAGTCTTGCAACGTCAGATTAAAAGGTACCTGAGCTTTGTGCTTTCCCATGGCTGAATTTCAACCACTGTGAGCTGCGTAAAAATGTAATATTGTGAGGTCTTCAAAACGGGTTGTCGATTAGGAGGATTTCTCTGTGGATGATGGCAGAAATACGCTCGCATTCAGTTCATCTTGCAATGCTGCATCTCTGGAGTGGTTTTGCTTCTGCACCTGACAGCTGGCTTTGGCATCTGCAATGAATCCTTCTGTAAAAGAAGCCAAGTGAAGAAGGTTCTTGATGTCAGCTCATAGCCCGTAGGAAAACTCATTAAGAGATGAGCCGCTTCACGGATCGTTTTGAAAATAGAAGTTCTCACACAAGGAAGAATATTATTCAACAAAATGACTTCTTCAAGCAGCAAACAAAATACAAATCAGGCTTGTGACATGAATGACATATTGTGAAGGAGCATCACTGGGGAATATTGCCTTAAAACAGTGAGTGCATCTGTCCCAGCTGCAGGAGCGTGTGCTTTTTGTGGAGTCCTCCTTCCTCAGAGCACTGCACAGAGAAGAAAGTGATCCGAGGGAGTCTCTGGCTGTAATGAAGGGAAGAAGGTGAAAGAGAATGCTTGCCTCTGCCCTCTGATATTTCCCTTTAACACTGGAGGTGTTGTCCTCCTCAGCTGAGCAAAATATAAATAAGTTATGATGCTGGTAATGCTCAACCCAAAGACAGAAATACACAGCTTAAAGAAATCTCTAGAGGGAAGAGAGCATGTGTTTACCTACTGCGGACAGAGGTAATGTATCAGTCCTTGAAGGGGTTTTTTGTTTTGGTTTCTGTGGGGGTTTTTAATTAACCAAAGTGACAGGGAAATAAAGAGGGAAGATTAACTCCAAAAGCTTGCTGAAAAGCAACAGCAACCAACCAACCCGAAAATGTATTTTATGGTTTTGAAATCAGTGGAATCGGCCTTAACCACCTGATGAGGAGGAAAACCAGACCTGAAACCCAAAGGTAAAACCAGCCTGAGCAAACCTCTGAGGCAGGGAAGGGAGAGTGGGGGGGATGCCTGGCAGATGCCCAGAGAGATACGACAGTGCTGGCGTACGGGGTGATATTCAATGGGCTGATCTTCAGTGATGGGAAATATTTTTTTGTATTTGCTACTCAAAGTCAATGTCATGCAATGGGATAATGCACCACTAGAAACTGCAAGCAAAAGTGTACACAAAATGAATTGGTTTTTAATTTACCTATGAAAAATGTTAAAAAAAAAAACCAATAAAACTATTCCACCACTCCTGTAACTTTTCTCCACCTTTCCCTTTGGATTGCATTGAGCAACCTCTCTCCCAAACCTGGGCGTTGAAAATTGTGTCCAGCTGCCTGCAGCACTCTGCAAGCTGGCAGGAACATCAATGGCATCTTTGAGCTGGAAATTAATGTTTTGCTGTTTTACAAGATTATTTAATAATTTGTGCAGGTTTTAGTATAAGTTCTTTTTAAGCAACAAGTTTCTAATGAAATAAGAAAAATCACAGAATGGTTTGGGTGGGAAGGGACCTCGAAGCCCACCCAGTCCCACCCCGTGCCCTGTGCAGGGCCCCCTCCCCCCAGCCCAGGCTGCCCCCAGCCCCATCCAGCCTGGCCTTGAGCACTGCCAGGGATGGGGCACCCACAGCTGCTCTGGGCAGCCTGGGCCAGCGCCTCGCCGCCCTCACGGGGAACAATTTCTGCCTCACAGCTCATCTGCATCTCCCCTCTCCCAGCTTAAGGCCATTCCCCCTTGGCCTATCACTGCCTGCTCTTGTGAAAAGTCCCTCTCCAGTTTTCATGGCCTTTGACAGTGCTTTCTGTGCTAACTTTACAGGCTGAAAGCCACAGCTCAATGTTATTCACAAGCTGTGTGGAATGGGGTGATCATTAATTCTCTTATTTCCTTGGAAATGTAAGAAGCTGCTGGTGAATCCTAACGAGTAGCTCCTTGGCATCCTTCATTAGCCTGACCAATTGCTCAGCTTGGTCAGCTCTCACTTGCTTTGTGCTGGGCCATATCCTGATGCTGTGGCTGCATCCTGAGTAGGTAGATGGAGCCTTGGGCTCCCTGTAGAGAGGAGGAAGGCGCTGCAGCCCCCAGCCCCTACGGCCAATGGACCGAGCCCTGTTTCTGTGGATGGGTGGGTGAACACCCTGCAGGGATGGATGAGGGTCACCCAGCATGAGGGCTGGTGTGAGGAGCTGGCAGCACCGGCCCCTGTGGGGTGGAGGGATGGAGCTAGAAGCAGTTGTCCTTTGCTCTTGGTGCACTGGTGTCCAGCGGCATGCACCACCACCTGCCTCCCCCCTCCCCCATTCCTGCACCAGGGCTGGGAATAGAATCAGAGAGGCGAGTTGGACCCTCTCCAGCATCTCCTCCTCCTGCTCTCCTGGGGGTCCTCACTGGAGGTGGGGGAAGCTGCAGGCTGTTGCTGCTGTATATTGCATTGTCTCTCCAAGCTGCACACCCCAGGTGCTGGGGGGATGCTCTGATCCCTTGAGGTGATGGAGCACAATTGCTTCTCCAAGGCAGCAGGACTGAGTTCTACCCCCAAAACCATGCTGGGATACAGCTGGTATCTGCTTACCTTGTAACAACTGGGAGCTTAGTGTTTAGTGGAGAAGCTTGGACCAGGTTTTGTTCTTGGCCAGAGGACATCCAGGCACCGGAGGTTTCTGGCAGACCACAGACCCTTCTCTTGGCTCGAGTGCCTCCTGTGCACAGCAGCTCTGCCTGCTCGGGAGGGCAACCACATGCACCCAGCTCTAGATGCAGGGATTTTTATGAAGCATTTGGTTTTAGAACGGTTTTGTGTTCTACCTAATTCCTAAGTGAATGGCTGAGCACTTTAATAGGTCTGAAAAACAGGCGTCTCTTCATCCAGCCCTAAGCTGCTTACAGAGGGTGGTGGCTCTGCTGCTGCCAGCCGACCCCTGCCTTGCTCGCCCGCCCGTTTGCGAAGGCAAGGAAAGCTCGGGCACGGGGGGAGGCGAAATGCAGCATGCAGCCCTATTCGTAGGCTTGCCAGTCACCGTCCTGAATTGCGGGAGAAGGGACTGGGGGTGGAATAAACATCCTAAGCTAAGAGCTAACTGCAAGGTAAAATCATCCCTGAAATGGGTAATTAGGTGGCAAGCAAAAGTAGCTGCAATAAGGAGAGACCGGGAGAGCTCTGTCCTGAATGTGCTGCAAAATGCTCTTCTGGGAGCGGAGCAGAACCCATTACGGCTGAGTGACTGAAGAATGATACCGGGGGATTTAATGTTGGAGAAATTAAATCTGAAGGTTTCCAGATGGAATAATTAGTCTTGGTACATCTTTTTGTAACTTGACATTGATATTTCCACATTTGGTTCCCCAAACAGTTTTGGAGACAAGTATGTGATCTGGTATGCTGCCTCCACTACTGAATCCAGAATAATAATGTTACTTAAGAGCAATAATCTAGGAAGAGAGATAATTAGGTAACAAAAGTGTATTAGAAGTTACTACAAAGAGGATAAAGCTCATAAAAGTGTAATTTTTTTGGCTGATAAAGTGAAGTTTTAAACTTGCAATGATCTTTGACATAACCGTGTTAACATGGGGAGGTAACCACCTAATTAAGAAGCCAACCCCATGTATTTTTACCTTGGAGTAACACAGAAAAAGTAGAGGTAGTAATGATTTTCCACCTTACGCAGAGACCAAAGTGCCCACGACTCGCCCCCCTCGTGTATTTTAAATAACCTGAGTTCAGTGTAACCAACTGTCTCATAACGCTGCCTTTGCAATAAGCCTTTCTAAGCAATTTGTGAAAATAGCATGTGGGCTGATGATAATTAGGTGCCTCAGGAAAAGTCTGTCCTTGGCATGAAACATTACTGTCTCTTCACCAACTGACTTGGTGCATGTTGTGTACAACAGTATTGTGGTGGGTGGGCGCAGCACCTTTCCAACACTCCCACTTGGCACCCAGACCCTTGCTGTGGGGCATCATGTCCGTACCAGAAGCCTTCTCCTTGTCTGGTGGATGATACGACCATCCTTCGAGGACCAGGAGTCACTGTGCATGCTGGAAACAGCAACTTCGAGACAGAAAATTGTGTCCTGTGGGCAGTTTTGAAGACTTTCTGCAAGGCATGGTGTGATGAATGAGTTTCTAGCCCACCGCAAAGCTGACCACACCTTGTGCTGCTCTCAGTGTCAGCTGCATTTCAGAGCTGCTCCTGTTGTTCCTGTTATTTCTAAAGTTTGCTGCTGAGTTTGAATAAAGCAGGTTTCGGGAAGGGCCTTGCGACTATGAGATAAGCTGTGGGGCTGTTTTGCTGTCTGATGTCTTATCAGTTAATGCAGTGTTGCTCCCATGTCTTTCCTGGAAAACCGATCTTTTCTAAACTGGAGATTAAGCAATAACAAATGTTTGTTTAGGACTGCAAGAACTGATACAGGGTCTTCTTCCAACTTCCATGCAGACCACAGTGTTATAATGCTGAGTGGTCTACAGCAGCGAGAAGAGGACAGGTTTTTTATCCCTCCAGGATGAAATGGAACTTGTTTTTGAGCGTAAATAACCAAGTTGCTGAGAACGTGACAGACTGTTTTGCTGGACTGTATCTTTTGCCTGCCCTGCAAGTGCTATGGAGCGTGCAGATTTGATTACTGCTCTTCACCTTTTCTTGATAAACTAGCTACTAGTGGGGACCAGAAAAAAAAATGGATCTTTATATTATAAACCCTACTGTTAGTCTTTCTACAAGGGAGTTCATTTGACTATCCATCAAGTATCTCTTTAGAGTAGTAGGTAGATGTGAGATGGCACCATCTGTTGTTTGTTGTTTTGGAATCCACAGCTTTTTGAGCTTGAATCCACAGCTAGATGTTTTGAGCTTATCACATACACATTTTGCTGAAATTCACAAAAATTATGTCTAAGCAAGTTATTGTGAGCGAATTCATTGATCTGACTTTACTGGGAAACTGGAATGCTGAAAATTTCTTCCTTAGCTACCTGAGGTGAAATGCTTATGAGACATGTGCTGATGCTGAGGACCAGATCTCTAGGATTTCAGTGATGGCTGAAGAATGTAAATCAGGAAAGCATTTCTCTTCTGAGAGGTTAAAAGTAAAACACCCCTACTGATTCTCTTCTGGGGTGTACCAGCTGCAAACCAACATCTTCTCTTCAAACCCTCGATACTAAGCGTGTGCCTCAGTATTTTGGAGGACTAAGAAGGTGTAAATCTGATTATGAGCATGCTATGTTTCTGCAGTGTCTCCTCTGAGACACACAGATTCCTTCCAGACAAGATGTAGGCTCTGAAAAGACAGGAGGGAATAAGGAAATGTGTCTCTTTCTGCCAGTGGTCAGCAATGCCTGCCAGGAAAACTTCCTACAGAAAGCCCCCAGGGCCCTTTGGGACTGTGTGGACCAGCACTGGGTCAACACAGGAGCATCAGCAGGGTTTGTACTTAAGGGGAGGTGACTTCTGTTCCTTGACATTCCTGAGAAGCTCCCTTACCTTCATATAATGCTTTGCCAAACAAGCAGCTACTACACTTCTAAATGTCACAAACTGATAGGTGGTGCGTGAGGGCAGCACCACTGCCCTGACTGTATTTCATAAATACCAGGTACATGGGGAGGATTCGTTTTAGCCATCCCCATCCAGCCTGTCTGGGTGTAGAGGGGAAACAGGTTGGTGCATCTATACATTACTCAGTCCCAAATTGAGCGTGGAAACTTTTTTGGAGTCTTTCAAAGGAAGGCCCAGATCAAAGTGAGTTGTGTGTGTTCTCAGCAGTGCTCTGGGACAACAGGCAGGCGGAGGTAGGTGTCTTAATCCTAGAGGTTATTTTATCCTTCTGCTAGTGGGGGGTGGAACTGGGAATGGCTACCGAGGAGGGTTAAAATCAGAGCAGACATGTATTCCAGCTGACTAGTTAGAAAGCAGTTCTTACCTCAAATCACTGGTGCTCTTTATTCTTCAATTCAAAAAGAAAATGTTTCCAGCAACTTTAGTCTCTAGCGTGCATATACAAAATATGCCATTTTTTATATTTCTCTTGGTTTGAATGCCTTTCTGTTTCTTTTCTTAGCTGAATTGATCTTCCTATATGCAAAAACCTGCAGAGCTTTACTCTGGACTATGCACTAGTTGTTCTGTTTTTAAAGAAAAAAAGACTTGTTTGTCTCCTGTATCCAACAGGATTATAATAAATTTAGGATTTTAGTGAACAGGCTTAGCTGTCCCAGCAGTCCTGGCAGAAGATGTTTGGCTCTCCCCCTCTATGCTCCTGCTTTCAGATGGCCATACAACTGAAGGGCAGAGGTCTCTCGTTTGTTTTCCTTCCCTAAATAAGCAGAGTTTGAGATTTCAGCATCAGTAATTCCACCTTTGTACAAAAATAGTTTGAGAATATTGTATAAGAACTTGGAAAACAAACTGAAGGAAATTCATATTTTATAGCTTATCTTGCCAATTAATCGCCTTTGTGCAATCATGTCCTTCTCTGACAGCTGCTCAAACTGCCATGGGGTTAATCCAGCACCTGGGAAGGTGAAGATTAGCCATAATCTCCTGTTGGGGCTCCCGAGAATCCTGAAGGTTGGCAAGTGTGAAGACGGAGTGAAAAAGGAACAAATGACTATCTGGGAGATGTAAATGGTGCTGATGGCAAAGCCGCTCCAGAGATCACCGGCAGCATTACGAGGACACAGTTCATTGATGCCAGCAGAAGGTGTCAGTCCCTGCTGGGGCAGGCTGGGGATTGAGGAATGTTGCTCCATCCATTTCCCCACCCAGAGATGGTTTTTGACACTCTTCTTTTGCAAACTGTAAATCAACTGTGCTCCCAGGCTGGCCGGGGGCTGTGCTGCCTTACAGGTATGTCCCTGGGGTGGCAGAAACATCTGCAAAGCTTAAGATGCTCTGTCAGGTCTCCAGGCCATGGCCAAATCCTGCTGCTTGCTCCTTTACCTCTTACCTGTTGTTAAACAGGGTGATCCCTTCAGCCTGAAGCCATTTAGGTGATCTGTTGGTAGTTTGCTGAAGTGTCTCTACTTGCTTAAACACTATTCTCTGCTGTTTGGCTTTTTCATTCTCCTTGCCTGTCTCCTGCTGCAATTTCGAGTGTCTATGTCCTCTAGGTACTCAACAGTGCTGGTCTGACTGTCTGATCCAGTTTTCCGTGGATCACCTCCTGCCAGAGAGATGGGGGGACCTCCTGGGGAGCCAGGTGTCTCAAGGCAATTTTCACCATCCCCAGGGACTGAAAAAGGGGTCCTAGGAAGGCTGAAGTTAGGTATCACAGGTGTTTTCCTGCAGTGATTTTTAGTGCACTGAAGCTACTGTTCATTTGACTGCTATTTCTTTGATTTCTCCTAATAGGTTGAAACTGGGCTCATGGAAATCAATGGAATTTAGCAAAAATGGATCAGAGATCAGGTATTTCACATTAGGAGAATAGAAACAAAAGGTCATTTTATGGCAGGATTTTTCATTTGATGTGTTTGCCTCAGGGACCCTGTTCGGCAGAGGACTGACTCATGTTTTGAGGAGCAGTGGAATCTGTCCCACCATCCACCATGCACATGTACTGCATAGCTCCTCCTGGGCACAGGCAGTGGCAGCTAAATCCCGTGAGAACCTGACTGGTTTAGGCATCAGGTTTAATCCCTCTATCCAGGTATAGAAGGACTGCTGCTCGGTAGCCACCACTTCCAAAAAGAAGGATTTGTCAAAGCCTCCGATGAGCTACACAGGAGAATAAAAATAGCATCTGTGATTCTGCTAGCTGGAATGAAAGATGGGGGGACAATCAGTTCTTGTGCTACAGACTATAAGCTGATCGCTGGACTCAGAAGCTCATTTCCCTTCGTAGCATGGTATTGCACAATTAGGTGCACAGTGGGTTTATTTGATACATTGCTGAAATATCTGCTATTTACCACTGTTGGAAACGAATGACTAATGCAGCAGATAAGGATTAACCCAAAGGACGGACTATTAGTCTATGTTGCTGTGAGGCAACTCAACAGAATAATCACCTCGCCAGGCCATTTGTTTGGCCAGGTATTTTGACAGCTCTGCTTGGGAAGAAATAAGAGCTCCTCAGATGGGGTTCCTGATTGCTGCACTGCTGTGAAGGAGTGCATCAGGTGGGTTAGTGCTACAAAAAAATAAATAATTAAAAAAAAAAAAATCTGCTTGTGTTCAGCCTTACTTTCTCACACAGCACAAGATACCCAAAGATGGCAGAGGAGATTCCCTCTCCTCGCTCCAGCCCCTCTGCACAGTATGAAATGAGCAGTTTAACCTGAGAGGCAGACGCTGGTAAAGATAGCTGCAAACCTCATTCCCTGGGACTCTGAGCTTAGATAGCACACGGAAGCAGGGATGAATTTATTTATTGGGAATTTGCTGAAGCATGGAATTTTTCTGAGATTCTGGTCAGTGCTATCATCTGCAGGCAACTTCAGCATGTTCAAATATACATGGCTACAGATATACCTGTATACAGGGCGATCTACGTAATGCCTTCTGGAAGAGGGTGCAGGACACTGTTCTGTTCATATTTACCATGCCAAATTAAATTTATCCCTACAGATGGCTACTGTGCTAGAATGGGGAATTACACCACCCATTCTGTAAAATAGTTTGGTGCATTAACAACAGAAAGTTTGGTCATTACCTGATACTGTCTCACACGACAACCTCAGCATGAAGAAAAGTGGTTGATAATGTCCTCAGTAAGAAAAGTCTATCATTTAGATATTAATGAAAGGGATGCCTTTTTTTGAGTCTTTAGACTCATTCTTCAGACTTTAAAATTAAAGATGATGGGTCTAAACCTGTTGTTTCAGCACTAAATTGGCTCTTTGGCTATCTGGAATACCCTTTGCAGTATTCAAGGGCTAACGTGTGCACCAGATGTGAGTCTCAGGTGCCTCCCACCCCTTCCCCCCCCAAAGCACTTCCAAGTTGAAGTTGCAATAGTCGAAAAAATTTATGCCCCAGCCACCTCTCTTCTTCCACCATGGCCTTTCTATTAACTCTCTTTTGTCACGAAAAGTGACAAGAAGTGCTGCTTCTTGTTCTGTCCACCAGGAGCATGAAAACCAGATCAATCCCTTCTTGTCAGCAGTCCTTGCACATATTTACAGGTTATTACCATGTCTCTGCTCCATCCTTTCCTGTCCATTCTTTAGCCCACCCCAGCAGACCTCCAGCATCTCCCCTTCATCAGCATCACTGTCACGAATTTCATCCTGTGCTGAGACTCCTCCAGAGGCAGGTAATACTGCAGCTGGGGTGACTGCACAGGACCAATGCTGGAATGACAAGTGGGTTGCTGTCCCGTTCTCTCAGTGATACACGCCATTTCAAGCACATGTGGCTGTAAATACCCACTTGGTTCACAGGAATGTATAACAAGCTTGTCAGCAGATGAGGAATACCATTGCCACGGGCACTGGGAGTAAGCTCCATGAGGAGCTGGGAGCTACCCAGACCTGTGTTACTCGAATGCGAGGACATCCCTCCAGCCTTTCCTTTACGGAAAACGCAAGGGCTGGGCAGGAGGAAGATGCGTGTTCAGGGCAGCCCCTGACCAGAACAAAGAAACCTACTACATGTGTGTTGGAGGGGGAATATCAGAATCATAAAATCATTTAGATTGGGAAAGATCATTGAATCTAACCGTCAACCTAACGCTGCCAAGTCCACCAGAAGAAGCAGTTGGTGGTAAGCAGCATTAAAGATGACGCTTCATTCTTTAGGGGCAGCCACCCCATGCTCTGAAGAAGAAGAGGTACAGAGCCTGCGCATACAAGCATGGGGAGCGAGTCCAGGATGTGAAAACTTCATCTGAACCTTTTCACTTTGTACCTTCAGAGCCGGCGAGCACCCAGCCACCACCCAGCGCGGCAGGGTGAGGGGACCCCGTCCAGCCCCCAGCCCCCGAGCTGGGGATCGTCCCGATGATGCCAATCGCTGCGCACTGCGCTGGGCTCCATCTCCGCGCCGGCGCTGGACTCGGCATCACTGCCACTCTCTGGGCTGGCTGGGAAAAGCAGAGCCTTGGCAGCATACATTGCCTGTCTCTGGTGGATGATGCAGCCCCCCGCTCCTGCCGGTACCCTTCGCTCCTGCATCACCCCTTGCTCCTGCTGTCACCCCTCATTCCTGCCCATCACCCCTCACCCCTGCCATCACCCTTTCCCTGCCCGGCCGCAGCCTGGGAGTGCTGAGCTTGGACCACGGTGAGCATCCTGTGTATGGACTTGTCTTAAACTTGCCACACAAATAGCCTGGGAAACACCCAAATACTTCCCCAGCTCTAGGGAGGAAGGCAACAATAACTATGTTGTTATTTTTTGAAGTATAGGTAAAGAAAGCCTAAGCAAAAAAGCAGCTGATGCTTGTGTGTGACCCCCTTCCGCCAGGTGATAACATGTCCTTCAGATGAGAAACTCTCCTCTGACCCCCACTGACCTGAGCGAGCTGGGACTTTCCGAAGCCACATTACACATACAGACTTTCCCATCTAATTTAGGAAAGTATTTAGTAAACCTACCCACTGCTAAGAAATTATAATTATTTTCATCTTTTAATCAGTGTTTTTGATGGTCTAAATAACAACACTGATTCGTGCTTTAAATAGTTACGTAGATGCTGGATTTAGGCTGGCCTTTGCTGATTTTAATGGGCTGATGTTAGTCATGGTTTCAGCACAGGGAATAAAGTCTTTCAAGAAACAACCTTTCTTCTGGACCTTAAATAGAAGGAGTAGCCTTGTCAATGTTGTGTACCTTGGGAAAAAGTAGCTGTAAGTATCCCCCGCTACCTGGCAAGGGTGCACAGGCACGGGAGGGGTACGCTGCGGAATGTGGAGGTGAATGGACACAAACAGTTCATAGATTCATAGCATATTTCAGGTTGGAAGGGACCCATATGGATCACTGAGTCCAACTCCCTGCTGCTCGCAGGACTACCTAAAACTAGACTGTATGACCAAGAGTGTTGTCCAGACACTAAAGAAGTTGCTGAACTTCTTCAAAATCTATCCCAACCTTTTTCCTCGCCACAAAAAATCTTCAGCCATAATAAAAAAGAAATTTTGCTGGTATTTTCAGCATTTTACAGGTGAACTATTGCATTTAAACCAGACTACTCAAGGACCACTGCATTTCATAGCAAACAACCATTTTTCTTTTTCCTTTGTTGTTGTTGTTGTCATTGTGTGTGTGTTTCTGTTCCGTTACAGTTACCAGGAAGTGACTTTGGAGTTTTACAAATAGCTTAGCACTAAAATAGTTAGCAGTGATCTTCTCTTTATCTGATTTCTGTCACTTTCTAGATTACTCAAATCTGTATTTCCCAGTATCAATCTGAGGATAATTATAAGCAATGTATTTCCCTGATCTCGTGTTTATCCACAGATCCTAATAATTTGATTTCAAACTTCTTGGGAATTGCCTTTACTAAGGTTATTCACTGCCACAGGAGATCCAAGTCCTCTGCACACCAAATAAAAGAGAGAGAAGATTAATTTCTGAGACCTTTGACTTTCTTCTGGACAGTTTTGAGAAGCCCCTTGTCTGCCTATGTACAGCTGCATCACCTGCAGTACATTTTCCTTTGTGCTCTGGCTCTCTGGGACTGTGGGGATTTGCAGACTCAGGACCGGTGCAGCTCGATATTTGCCTTTTCTCACTGCACAGCACTTGTTGTGCTGCTATTATGGAGAGCTGGAACAGTGCTGTTTGGCAGAGAAACATAAGCAATGATTTTAAACCGTAAAGTTGAAGCATTCGTATGTTCTGTGAACTCAGGCTCAGCCCATTTTAATGTTGTTCATGCCTTTAATTTTTTGCTGGAGATGCTGGAAGCTGTGATGCTGTCAGCAGCTAGAAGAGGCTTGCTCAGCTCTCTCCTTTCAGCCATGGAATATATTAAGGAGAAGGCAGGAGAAACAAGCCCACAGGTTGCAAGCAAACGAGTTCCTTGCCCTGCCAGCGTGGCTCACCCTACGACTGCCTGAGCTGGGCTGGAGAAGGGACCTGCTCTCAAGCCCAGAGGAGACTACAAAGATTATCAAGGGGCCACAAAGATGATCAGGGAGCTGGAGCATCTCTCCTGTGAAGATGGGCTGAGACAGTTTGGGTTGTTCAGCCTAGGAAGAAGGCTCCGGGGAGACCTTAGAGCGGCTCCCAGCACCTACAGGGGCCGGCGAGAAGCTGGAGAGGGGCTTTGTACGTGGGCACATGGTGACAGGCCAAGGGGGAATGGCCTTAAGCTGGGAGAGGGGAGATGTAGATGAGCTGTGAGGCAGAAATTGTTCCCCGTGAGGGCTGCGAGGTGCTGGGTCAGGCTGCCCAGAGCAGCTGTGGGTGCCCCATCCCTGGCAGTGCTCAAGGCCAGGCTGGATGGGGCTGGGAGCAGCCTGAGCTTTGGGGAGGGGCTGGGTGGTCTTTAAGGTCCCTTCCAGCCCAAACTATTCTGTCATTCTATGCTTTGCAGAGGAGGTCAGTGCTTGTTTTCCCTCGACTCATTACACCAAGTATGATGGCTCACCCCTAACTGCTAGAGGTCACCTGTGACCAAGAGTTAAAGCTTAATTTTTAATGAGGAGCGACCAATGGCTTCTTCCCCCGCCTGGCAGAAGCAGCGGGCAGCAGGACAGCATGTGGCAGAGTTGGTGGCTGTGCCCGGGGCAGCTGGGCTCTTCCCCACCTTCCCAGCAGCAGCAGCAGGAGGTGTGGAGCTCAGCGATGTGCTGGGCTCCCCAAAACACCTTTTTCGGGCAGCAGTGATGGCAACGGTATTGTTTCCTGCTGGATGCACACAAAGTCGTGTTATTCCTATCGACGACAGGGGAAGGGCCCCATCCGAGGGGCAGCCGTGGGGTGCTTGAGCCCACTGCCGATTCCCCTAGAGAACCTGCCCGCGTTCCCTGCGCAGGGTGGGGGAGGGGGCAGAGCCCCGTGCCCGTGCCTGCTCCATCGCACCGCGCATCTCCTCAGCGCCTGGTCCCCCGCCACCTCCCCAAAGCTCCCAGACCCCGGGGGGGAGCCGTGACTCACCCACCGGCAGAAGAGCCCTTTCTTCCAGGCGCTGCTGAAAAACCTCGACGCGGTATGACGCCTGAAAGAGCGCCCCCCGCCCCCCCGCCCTTAAGCAGCTCTGCCTCCCGAGGGGGGTGTGCCTGTGGGGCGGGCTGGCCCCGGAGGCCGGCCGGGCCGGTTAACGGGTGCACCCCCCCAAAAGCATCCTTATCTCATTCTTGGAGCCGGCGGGCCGGTTAACGGGTGCACGCCCCCATAAGCATCCTTACCTCATTCGGGGGGCCGGCGGGCCGGTTAACGGGTGCACGCCCCCATAAGCATCCTTACCTCATTCGGGGGGTCGGCAAGGCCGGTTACCGGGTACACCCCCCCATAAGCATCCTTACCTCATTCGGGGGGTCGGCCAGGCCGGTTACCGGGTGCACCCCCCCATAAGCATCCTTACCTCATTCGGGGAGCCGGCGGGCCGGTTACCGGGTGCACCCCCACACTAAAGCATCCCTACCTCCGGCGGGGGGGGGCGGCCGGGCCGGTTACGGGGTGCCTCCCCCCCCCCGGGGCGGCCCCAGCGCGGCCCCCGCCCCGCTCCCCGCCCGCTGCCCCCCCCGGGCGGGCGGAGCTTGCCGGCGGCGCCCCGCCGCGAACTGGAGTTTCACTCGGCGGCGGCGCCGGTGCGGAGCTGGGGCGGCCGGGCTCCGCCGCGCCCCGTGCCATGTAGGATGCTGCCGGCTCCCGCAGCCAAGCGGCCGCCGCCCCTGCTCTGGGCCCCCGCCGAGCCCCCGGCTCCCCCCTGGGCCTGGGTGGTCCCGGCCGCCGCGGGGCTGGTCAGGGTCGGTGCCGCCGCCGCTGCCACCGGGGCTCCCCCCGCTCCGCCGCCGCCGCCGCCGCCTCCGCTGCTGCTGCCGGCGCCGCCGCCCGCGCCACCCCCTGCCGCGCTGCTGCGGGCCGCCCCGGGCTGGCGCGTCCCCTGCGAACCGCTCCTGCCGCTGCTCGCCGCCGCCGACCAGCACGGGGCCGCGCTGCTCCACGGGCAGGTACGGGCGGCGCGGGCTGGGCCGGGGGTCTCGGCAGGGCGCGGTGGCGGGCGGGGAGTTCCCCGGTTCCGCGATCCGGAGCCCACCGCCAGCCCCGGGCAGGGAGCCTCCGGGCGGCCCGGCGCTGGTGGGGCTGCGCCCGGGGGAGTGGGTCCGGTGGGACGGGACCCTGCGGGGCCGCGGTTGCGCCCCGGTCCGTGCTCCCCCCCGCCCCGGTCCGTGCTCCCCGCCCCCTCTCCGGGCCGCCCCCCCTCCCCGGGCTGTGCCCCACCGAGCGCTGCGGGCACGGTGCGCGGCTCCGCTCCCCGCCGGGCAGCCGCCGCAGCGGTACGGCGTGCGGGGGGGCGCAGCGCTTCCCCCGGCTTCTAACACCGGCCGTGAGGCTTCCCCCGGGGCGGGCAGGGCTGGGAGAGGGTCCCGGGTCCCTCCGGCGAGGCTCTCCCGGCACCCGGCACACGCCGGCGGCAGGATGCGTCTTCTGCAGGGAGAGCCCCGAAACACTCCAGCAGAGCCCGTACAGTCGGGTGTTTTTTTTTTTTTCTTTTCTTTTTTTTTTTCTTCAATATTCCTAAAGGCTAAAGTTTTAAGTCACGTCAGTTGAACCGATCTGTCTCATCAGAGCTTTTCCCGATGAATATTTCAATTATTAATTGCTGTCGCAAGGCTGCTTGAAACAGTAAAGCGGCTTGCTGGAGTGTTTGTCCAGTCAGAGCGGAGCGATCGGAAGCTGTACTCGTAGTTTTGCCTTGTGTCTGTATTTTTTACTAGACAGAAGTGAAAATAAAGCAGAGAGGTGAGCGCTGTAGTATCTGCTCGATTTCATGTGATGATTTCCAGCTTTTTCGAACACGAGCGTCTCTTGTGGTTTGGGAGCAGAGTGAGTGGGAGGGAGAAAATAGGTAGTGCTGGGTCTAATGAAACAGTAACATCAATTATTCTCCAGTGTGAGACCACTTAAATAAACTGCAGAGGTGGTTTTACTGTGGGAACCCATTTGCCAAACGGATTTAAGTTAAGATAAAATAACGTTTCCGACATTTCCTTTGGTTCTCATTTGCCTCGAGACGGATTTTAAAAACACTTTCTAGTGATGTTTTTGTTTTGTATGTGAGATGCGTCTGAGCAGAGAAAAACCCAAGCTTCCCTGGCGACTAGCAGCCATTAGCCAAGTACTGCTTCACTGCCAGGCTACTGATTCCTGGCTCTCTAAAGCAGTTTATAATGTCAGTGCCACGTGTCGCTCGCTGTATAATGCCTAAAGAAACACAAATGGTCGCTGGACTGAGGATACACGTTTGAAATTATCTGTACTTATCTTTTATGTAATTAGGAAATCATGAAGAGCATCAGTTTACTCAGGGTGAAATCCTTCTGTTAACTTTTCTTCCCACTTTCTTCCCCTAAGTGGATATTTGGAGCTCATTCTCCAGTCATAGGATTTTCACCTTCGAATGTGGAATTCGTTCCTGTTTTTCCACCTGTGTACACATCTACAATTCCTCCTCACGCTGGGAAAAACTGGATCGATAAAAGGCTACCGAACTGCAAAGTAAGTCTGATCTTGGCATGTTTAAGTATTTTTAAGGCTAAAGTATATAAGCTGAAAAATTTTAGGGGTTTGTGAATTGCGAAGGCATGTGAAAGGTCAGTAGCTGGAATGTAAGGGATGGCTGATGGAGGAGGCTACTTCAGTGGTTATGCATCCTCACTTTTCTGAAGTTTTAAAAAGACAAAAATGTCTTAATATTAAATCTTTATTACGCTGAGTAGAATGTTTTAATCTTGCTATGGGATGTGATGATCAGATTTTTCCATTTTCCCTTTCTTCTTGGTACTTTCACTGTCCCCCTGCGCGCTGCCACGTCCCTGGTGCCCGGGTGTCACTAGTGGTCCTGTGTCCTCATCCCGCCCACAGTTCCCTACATCTGTATATTCACCTGGCTGCATAATTGAAATGTGGCTTTGTGACTTTATCCCATTTCCCTCCCTCACCCCCATGTCTCCTGTTCAGAAGGTGACCCAGGTCTCTAAATTGCAGATGCTCCAGAGTAGCTGTGTCTGGGACACGATTGTCTTCAGCTGATTCTTTTCATTTTTTGTGATGCTGCATCAGCTGGTTCGTCATGTTAAAAGCCAGTTCATTTTTAGATGCTCAGCTAAACTCCGTCTATAAGACTGATGGAGCAGAAATCAATCTATTTTTGCATGTTCGTCCCCAACTTGAGACACTGCCTGCGCTATAATATTGAGTTAAAGATACTTTATTTTCACTTTTATTTCTGAATTTTATATCTCAAAACTTAACATTCTTTTATTTATTTGTGTTGGACAGATATACTTGAATAATGCATTTGCTCTGGATTCAGCATGGATACATCCTGAGGAATCAAGGCTTTTCCAGGGAAATGAGAAACCTCTGCTAATGACAAATCAAGTAGCTATGGCTATAGCCAGGCCAGCTGCTGCCTCCAGGCCTCTTCCCACAGTAGTGTTGGCACCTCACCTGATACCAGGTCAGTAGGACATAAATAATAAGCATTTACCTGATTTTTGGGTTTTTTTTGTTGTTTTTTTTTTTTTTAAATGCATCTCCCAGAGATGCGTGAGCCATCCTCTCCTCTAAAGTAAGGGTTTCATTCCATTCAGCTGAAAATCTCTCCCTTGATCTGAACCTTGATGGCAAAGTGCATTTCATCCTCTAAATTATTTTTAAAGAAAGAAAAGACCATGTGTAGTTATAGAAGATTGTAACTGATTATTCCATAACTGGTTGTCAACTTCTGGAATGATGGGGCCAGCCACTCCCAGCGTACTTGGTTTGTTTTCAAACAAGAAATTGCTGACACAGTTCATGTATGACTCTCCCAGTGGCTGCTGCTTCCAAGTGTTTGGTGTGGTCTGTGTAGACAGCTGTCAGTAGAGAAGAGCAATTGATCCATCATCTCATTAAGCCTCAGTTATGTGCAGCAGTATTTGTGAAATAAATTCCATTAATCTGCATAACTCAGGTATGTCACAGCTGTTAACAAAAGAGCTAAGCTTTATATTTGGGAAAGAACAGAAAATACATTGCCATAAAGTGGAATATCTCTATTTTGGTGCTACGATGGTATTTTAAAATAGCAGTTGTTTCATAGAAAAGGTTAAGAAGTAGAATGCTACTGATGTTTAAAACCCTAACATACATTCTTGAATTCAGAGTTAGGATATCGTTAATGGCTTGCTGTCAGTTGTTTCTTTCTTAGATGGCAATAACGTCCCTTCGATTGACAGCAGAGCCCCTCTTACCTTGCCTTTGCCCTGTAAAGTAGTTCTTATTTTGCAACTGTGTAGCACACTGGAAGTTTTCTTTCATTTTGCTGGTAATGCGGAGATTCAGTTAGAGTGTGCTGGAAGAGATCTTTACTTTTTGGCTTCATTTGCCAGACTGATTAATTAGCAGTGAATATTGTTCTGTATTGAAACATGTTGAACCACTCGAATTGGTTCCATATTTTGATGTTTTAGCAAGCCGTTGCAGTAAGCTGCCTTCTCCTCCTGCCAGAATCACCCGACGCTCAACTGAAGTGCTACTCAGCAGCTCTCGGAAACGAGAGTGCCACGGGCGAAACCCCGTTACATCGATGCATTCCTCCTGGGGTGCCACGGGGAATAGCCGAGCTGTGCTCCCAGGCAGGAGGCACTGTTCCAAGCATATTTTCAAGGACAGGCATAATGATGAAGGAGGTGTACTGTGCAAGGGAGCAACAGCCCATTGTTTATTTATGTATTTGTGCGAAACGCTGAAATATTTAAAATATTTTTCCAATATTGCAATCTTTAAAAAAATATTTTATAGCACAGTACTTCAGATGTAAAGCAAGAGTGTACCTGGCAGTGGGTTAGGGAAGCATGCCTGGCAGAACAAGGGCATTCCCAGCCTGGTGTCACATCTGTGGTCTGTAAGCAGCACAGAGAAAAGATTTTCTGCCTCCAGGACAATATACGCCCACACAAGCATGTTGTCTCAGGAGACCTTCAGGTGGATCCAACCCTTCCCCCAGCAGCATTGGCTGCCACCTCTTCAGAACCCCCCTGAACTCCCCTTTGGGTGGGAGAGGTGCAGGGGAGAGCATGAAGGCCCCCAACCGTCTTTCTAAATCTTCCCATCCCTATTGAAATCATATTTCTGACTAATGTGCCCGATGCTGTGATCCAGTAACATCCCAGGCCGTGTGTGAGCTCTAGAGCTGGTGCAGGGAAGGGTGCATGGTGATGGCGTTACTGCAGGGTGGCGACACTGGTGCCCTACAGCCGTAATCGGAAGCGTTACGGTAGTGCTTGAAGTATGTCCTATATAATCTTTACACTTAATATGAAGAGTAATAAAAATACTAAGAGCAAATTGCTTAGTTAAGTGGTTTGAAACTGAGAAGTTAATAAGCTTTTTGCAGGCCACGTGGCTGCGTTCATTTTGAAAGCCTGTCTTAATGGCAGGTTTGCCTTCCACAGTTATCAGTAATGATATAATTGTTTTCTCAATGTATCAGCAATGTTACAAAGATAAAGGAATGAGGCACTGGAGTTTGGTGAATGGCAATGCACATAGTTTAACAGCTGTGAGCTCCAGCTACTAGAAGGTGTTATTTTCTGTAAGAAAAGGAACCAGCTATTATTCTCTCGCATATTGTGAAACATGAATTTATGTACTTACCATTTTGTGTACCTAAAGCAAGTAGTGACATTTTATTTTCGCACCTCAGAATGATAGCTTGTTTTATGTCTACTGGATACTGCATTTTTTGTGAGGAAGGCAGCGTCTAGATATTTTTACAGAGAAAAGATTAATATTTTTGTCTCCTGTATTGTACACTCTGCTGTGTGGGTGAAGTCAGGGCTGGTTTTGTCCCGGGTCAGGTGTGCCCGTATGGCATCTGTGTATTCTGCACATCCCTGTGTGGTTGGTGGCTGCTGAGCATGGGGTGAGGGGGCAATGGCAAGACCCCTTGGTGGCACCCATTTGATGAAAGCTGTAGCTGTCTGGTACATGATGTTCTGTGCTTTGACTTTTATTGATGCTGTTTTAAATGTCTGAAGGCATGTTTTTGTGCTTCGGCATTCCTGGCTCTCAAGAGAATTGCTGACAGTGGTTCCTTGCAAAGGGTGTGTTCTTATTGGTATTTTTGAGAAGGTTTTTATAGACTCACAGAATGGTTTGGGTGGGAAGGGACCTTGAAGCCCACCCAGTCCCACCCCGTGCCCTGTGCAGGGCCCCCTCCCCCCAGCCCAGGCTGCCCCCAGCCCCATCCAGCCTGGCCTTGAGCACTGCCAGGGATGGGGCACCCACAGCTGCTCTGGGCAGCCTGGGCCAGCGCCTCGCCGCCCTCACGGGGAACAATTTCTGCCTCACAGCTCATCTGCATCTCCCCTCTCCCAGCTTAAGGCCATTCCCCCTTGGCCTGTCACCACGTGCCCACCTACAAAGCCCCTCTCCAGCTTCTTGCCGGCCCCTGTAGGTGCTGGGAGCTGCTCTAAGGTCTCCCCGGAGCCTTCTCCTCCCCAGGCTGAGCAGCCCCAGCTCTCCCAGCCCGGCGCCATAGCAGAGGGGCTCCAGCCCCCTGACCACCTCCGTGGCCTCCTCTGGAGACATTGCTGGGTCATGTTGAGCTTCTTGTCACCAACACCCCCAAGTCGTTTCCCCTCAGGGCTGATCTCAATCCATTCTCTTCCCAGCCTGCATTTGTGCTTGGGGTTGCCCTGACCCACGTGCAGGACCTTGCACTTGGCCATGTGGAACTTTGTGAGGTTCACACGAGCCCACCTCTCACACCTGTCCAGGTCCCCCTGGATGGCATCCCTTCCCTCCAGCGTGTTGACCCACCACACAGCTTGGTGTCATCGGCAAATTTGCTGAGGGTGCGCTCGATCCCACTATCCCTGTCACCAACAAAGGTATTAAACAGTGCCAATCCCAGTACGGAGCCCTGAGGAATGCCACTCATCACCGGTCTGCACTTGGACATTGAGTCGTTGAGAACAACTCTTTGAGTGCCACCATCCAGGCAATTCCTTTTCCACCCAGCGGTCCATCCATCAGCCCATGTCTCTCCAGTTTAGAGACGAGGATGTCATGTGGGACAATGTCAAATGCTTTGCACAAGTCCAGGCAGATGACATCAGTCGCTCTTCCCTCACCCACCGGTGCTGATCGTAGAAGGCCACCAGATTTGTCAGGCACGATTTTCTGTTAGCGAAGCGCTGTTGGCTGTCACCAATGACCCCCTTATTTTCCATGTGCCCTAGCACAGTTTCCAGGAGGATCTGCTTCCCGATCTTGCTGGGCACAGAGGTGAGACTGACTGGCCTGTAGTTCCCTGGGTCTTTCTTTTATCCCTTTTTAAAACTGGGAGTTGTGTTTCCCCTCTTCCCATCAGTGGGAACTTCACTGGTGTGATAGTGGCTGAGCCGCTTCATCCATCAGTTCTCAGGAAAAGCTGGAGAACAAGCCTCTCATCCAGCCCTGTGTGAGGGAGGGGGCAGGGGTTACAGATAGAAGTGCTGTCATCTCTTCACGAAGTGAAGCTCTCCAGAAGTGCTTCACAAGCTGCTGAGCAGAGCCCGCAGCAGGCTGCTGCTCCGGCAGTGGCTGGGTGATGAGGGGAGTGAAGGAAGCATCCCCATCAAGGTTAAAAATTCATTGGTTCTGTGAAGTTGAGTGAGATGTTGGCTTGCAGGTTATAGCCCCTGAGATCCATGTTTGCCTTCTGCTTGCTGGAGGGTGACTGTGCAATGCAAGGTTAGCGAGTCAATGTCTCCTGAAGTCGTGTGCACAGTCCTGTATCACACAGGCTCCTGCATTGGCAGGGACTGAAAGCTTGCTGGCTCTCCAGGAAACTCCAGTGTGATGCTAAACCGAACAGTCTGTGGGCACTCCAGTGGAACCAGTAATATACTGGTCATCGACGTGCTTCTTACAGAAGACCGTAATAGTCTGCAGCTCGTTTCAGGGCATCATACTCTGAGCAGATCATCGGCACACAGAGCCAGGCATTCCGCAGGGAGACCCTCAGTCTGCGGTAAGGACTGAACCACACACCTGAGCCAGCTCCCAGCCGCAACCAGTGCTGCGAGCGCCTAGAAGCGAAGGTTGCCTCTGTAAATCTTGCTGATGGCTTACTGAATAAATACCCTCAGGAGCTTCCAGGGGTGAAAGTGGTGGGCAGTTGCTCAGCAGCAGTTTGGAGGCTTGCATAACCTTGACAGTGGAGTGTTTGTAATACAGGATCTTCAGCCGGGTCCTTGCATGAGTCCTTGCATCCTGGATGCTCCCCTCTGCACTTCTACATCCATTTCCATTTCAAAATGTTTGGCAGTCCTCAAATGGGTTATATTTTTTTTAAGGCCCATTTCCACATAAATTGCATTTTCTTACTGATCTTGAGTGTTGTGTTGGCCCTGGCACTATGGATGTCTTCAGTAACAGCCGCAAAGGTGTATGCAGCAGAATGCGTTACGGCAAACGCATGGCATTTCCAGAGGGCTCCTTCAGGGAGCCTTGCTGGAGCCGTGAGTGCTGGCAGGAGATGCTGAAGAGGTGAAAGCCTTTTAATGGCTTTCATCTTTAACAGAACACTCAGGGTGTCTTTTCCATTTGTAACCAAGGCAGACTAACGTGGAATGGAGACTTTCAGTGGTTTATGGCGTTCGTTTCCTTGAAGAGAAATAGTCTTCTCTAAATCAGACTTCTTTTTTTTTTTTCTTTCTTTTTCTTTCTTTTTTCTTTTTTTTTTTTTTTTTAAAGATTTTTCAATAGAAAATACTTTCTGTTAAGTCAAAGCTTTATTGCTGCCTCTACATTTCCACAGTGTCTCTTTGCTCAATAGCAATCCCTTTGCTCTGTCATCCATTGGTGCTGGAATCAGAAATGCCAGAATAAAGAGTTCTTGTATATTCTTTCACCAAATTGCTTTAGAATTAGCAATCTTATGTAGATTAAAATTTTCATCCTTCCTGTTAGTGTCCTTTTCTTTCTTTTAATCCCACTAATCTTTACAGAACTGAGACAATATTTTTCATAGCAAGTATCAGTATTAGAATGTATATGCATGTACACATACATGTACAGATACAGTTTTGTAGGTAACGCCAGTTTAAATTTCAGGCACTGCAAATCTATCAAGAAATGTGGTTTCTTTTGTATTAAGTTTGGGTTCCATTTTCTTAGGTTTAAGATATTTAAAAAACATGACACAGGACCTCTGACTCTGTATTTCCTACACACAGGCTTTTTATTTGAAGCACATGTGTATATAGAAGTAGTCAGGCTTTGGTCCTCTCAAATTGGATTCTTTAATATTTGATGTGCATGTGCTAGGGCTCCCTTTTTGTAAGACAAGAATAGCACTGCAGGAACCTGAATATCCCTGAAATGCCATGAAAACCATCTATTTGTGGGGAATTCAGGCGCTGCAGAGATGAACAGGTTATTAAGTCTGTGGGAATGCTTGACTTTAATTGCAGCCTTTGCTAAGTTTCTGGTTTGCTTATTAATTTTGTGGGTTTTTTGGTGCTTTTTCTGTTACCTGCCCAAATCAAGTGCAAGGTTTAGCCTGTGAAGATTTCTTTTTTTTCACTGAAGTTTTAGAAATAAAACTACGTGCAGTGTGTTTATGGGAAAGGCTTTTAGTTCTGACCCTTTCATAATATTGTCCTACCTGGCCCCAAGACCTCGTTATAAAGAAATCTACCTCTCTCAGTGATTTGCAGAGGCTGTTTGTATTTGTGAAAAGCCAGGTATATTTATTTATCACATATGAGCAAAAAAGTTAGCTGCTAGTGGTGCTGTTACTGGCAGACCCCTGCAACAGCTGGAGTTTACAAAATGGAAGAGGCAATAAGCTTTTTTTCCTCCCTTTGGGCTACAGAAGATAGGGATATCGATATGTTTTCCTTTGCATTGGGATAAATATGCTATTTAAGTCAATCCATTGCTTCATTTTATTGATTGAGAAATGCTTCGGTTGCTCAGCTGCTGACATTTCAGACCATGTGCAATTTAGGTAGCAGGGCCAGCAGGTTCTTGGTCATCTGCCTTCTGCAAGTATCAGTACTGCTGCTATAAATTAACGTGCTATAGGTCTTCCAAGTATTTGGGCTTGATGAAAAGACAAAGTTCCTTGCAAGAGGCATCAGAAGCTCCTGTTAAAATCATGCTTGATGGCAAGCCCTAAGACGTGCATGGGCATTGCACGGGGCAGGGGGCATTGCATGGGAGGGCATTGCATGCAGGCAGGAATAGGAGTTAAATTCCAGGCGGCTGTTGGGCACCGGAGGGAGAGCACCGACACCTTGGTGCAGCTGCTCCATGCAGGAGTGGGCTCGCCCTGGCAGGCTGGGGCACTTAGGAATTGCTGTGCAATGGGGTTTGGATAGTGTAAGAAGTGTCAGGAGAGGCTTAACCAAGAAGCAACCATCTTCAAAGCTCGAGCCCATCATTTCAAGGATGTGCTTTGCTGAGGGTGAAAGTAGTATTTTTTTCCTGACCTGGAGCGGTGTCCTGAGCCTGGCTAGTGCTGGCCAAGCGAGTCTCCCCCAATGCCTGGCATCAGCGATACCCTGCATTAGATGCTCAGACAGCATGGTGTTATGTAGGGGCAGGCTCAGTTTAAGTAACGCTTTCAATTTCCTCCTCCTTTTGTAAGCATCTCCGTGAGTTTTTCTGCTGGAGCCAAGTCTCTGGTCATTTATCACTGGTGGAGGCTTGCCAGCTTCCCACCGCAGCACTGCCTAGCCTGGCAAACTGACTGGCCCTCTGGCTTTCGGGTGGGAGGCACCACCAAGCCCACTGAAACAGATGCTGAAAAAAAAAAAAAAGGTTTCATTGTTTCTGAAAAGGAAACTTATTTTTATTGGTAGTTTGTGTGGGTTTTTCCAGAGATACATTTATTCTATGGAAAGCACCCAACTGAAATGGCATCTCAGCCTGCCAAAGAGGATCGGCCCTATTGACTTGGTGGCGCCAGAAAATAGCTTTTAAATGGCAAAGGGCTGCGTGGAGCAAGCAAGGAGAGTAGCTACTGCTTGATCCCAAGGGCTTGTAGTAAACAGCCTTCTAATCCTGTTGATGAATAAAACAATAATAAAAGTAACTTATCTTCCTAGCTGCTATCCATTTCTGGGTAGTTATCTAATAACAGAAAAAAATCAAATCCTAATATTTACCGAATGTCTATAGATATGAAGCTTGGCCCTGACCTTGCCCTTTTTTTAATACCTCTTTCCACTTGGTACCTTGCATCTGATCATCTACCAGTGTGACGGGAGATTTATTCAGAAAGTTGAGAATTCAGCCTTTAAGGTTGAATTAAACCCCTGCTTGGCTGCTCAGAGGGAGCCGGCAGCAGCCCCCTTGAGATAGGAAAATCCAAATCCAGCCAGTATCTCCTTGGATGTACTGAGGCCAGTAAATTTACACGTATCTATATGTAGTATAAATAACTATATTATTAAAATACTCGTGTCTTCAAGTGTAACATTTTTAAAATCTGTAGCCTTTTAACCCTAGCTATCATTTTTTTATGTATGTGATGATTTTTATCAGCTCTAGAAATGATCCAGTGTGTAGGCTTTTCAAAAATACTAGATCTGTAACTGACAGCTGAAATAAGTTTCAGAAAATGATTTTTCTCTTGGTGTCCTGCCATACCTGGGCCTGGGGTCGCTGTCCCTGGGGGGTTCCCATGCTGGTTGTGGGCACAGCTCTGCCCAGGCCCCTGCCACTCCAAAGGGGAGGAACAGTTCCTGCAGAAAAGGCTTGTTTTCTTCTGTAAGTTGTCAGGGTTTGCCACATTGTGGTTTTTTTTTGTTTGTTTGTTTGCTTTTTTTTTATGTTATTGTTTTGGTTCGGTTTTGGTTGGGTTTTTTGTTTGTTTGTTTGGGGTTTTTTTTTTGTTTATTTTTTGTGGGTTTTTTTTTTTAACCTTATGTTTTAATAGATTAGCTGGCCAAGACTGCTTCTCTGAAAAAAAAAAATTAAATGGGAATTATTGTCTATTATCCCTTATTCCCTTTCCCTTCACCTGCAGAGTCTGTAAGCTAAAGTCTTTTAGATGACAGGTCTTTATTAGGCTGTTATCAGGATTAAAACTGACAACTGCCTTCTGATGGAGAGGGAAAAAATGAAAGGAGGTAGTTGAAATAGGCTAAAATGACTGTTGCTGCGTAGAATCATGGAACTGTTTGGGTTGGAAAAGGCCTTTGGGATCACCACCGCTGTTGGTCAAGAGAAGGTGGTGAGAGCAGAACCTCCCTCCGTGGAGGCTGGTGGCCACGGAGCCTCCCCGCAGCAGTGGGGCTGGGAGGGCGAGGGAGGTTTAGGCAGAAACCACTGGTCTCCGCCCAGCTCTTGGTATGGTTGTGGCTGTGGTTATGGTATTCCTGCTTGTAACGTTCCTCTTCGAGGAGGAGCAGGCTGTCCAGAGGAGTGGTGGAGCCACCATGCCGAGGGGTATATAAAAGACGTGCAGATGTGGCGCTCGGGGACGTGGCTTGGTGGTGGGCCTGGCAGTGCTGGGTTAACAGTTGGACTCTGATCTTAAAGGTCTTTTCCAACCTAAACAATTCTATGATTCTAAGCAACAACGGTCATTTTAGCCTATTTCAACTACCTTTTTTTCCCCCCTCTCCATCAGAAGGCAGTTGTCAGTTTTAATCCTGATAACAGCCTAATAAAGACCTGTCATCTAAAAGAGTTTAGTTTACAGACTCTACAGGTGAAGGGAAAGGGAATAAGGGATAATAAACAATAATTCCCATTTCAATTTTTTTTCTTTTGGAGCTTTTTCAGATATCATGGAGTTTTTTCATAAGTCTTTGGAAACGGCGTTAAGTACTTCCTGACAGCTGTTGCCTTAGAGCTAAGCTGGCTGTGGTGGCTGGGTTGTGATCTCTGTCTCCCCAGGCTGGGGGTGCATACGGGGGTGCAGGTGTGATGGGGCTGCCACAGCAGCTCTTCATTATTGCTCCCTCCTCTCGACCCATCTGGCAGTGATAGCTAATGAGGGAATTTGCTCTGTGAGACGTGTACCCCTTGTCAAGACTTTGGGCCGGTGGGCGGTGCCGCAACCCTGCACCACGCACAGGTCCCACGCCAGCCGGGCATCGGCTGGCTCTGGCTGCATTATCCCGCCAGCCCTCTGTTCCAGGCTGCAGCTGATTTGGGCAGTGTCAGCTGACATTCAGTGAACATTTCTGAAATGGCTTTGTAATCACAAATGATGGACTTTTAAATTTTTTTTTTCATTATTATTATTTTTTTGGATAGCAGCTGGGACTGTGCAGTGCTTGGGTGCAGCAAGCTCCGTAACTTTTCCAGTCTGGGAAGACCCAAGCCGGGGAGATTCTTTGTTGTACCCATAGTGAGATTAAGACACAAATGAGGTCAAATGCCACTAACCAAGAAAATTTATTGTGGGCTTGTATAAACAAAACATTCATGTGTTGTGGTAAGAAAACAGTAATAAGAAAGAGAGGGAAACACAGTTGCGATAGAGTTGCAAGAGGTGGTCACCACCATGGATCCAGTGACGTCCCGTCTCTGTTTACGTTGTTGTTGGGGGTCTCTGGATCGGCACTTCATGTTTGATGGCACAGTCTTTTATAGGGTGTTCAGGGGGGTGTTTCCCAGACAATGGCATGTACCCCATTCCTCCGTGGCGCACATGCAATTACCGTGGAGGTAGGGGTGATTGCCCGTGTCTAGGCGCACTGCTCAGAGCGCTGTGATCTTTCCTTGCCCTGGCCAAGAACTGGTGTCAGGCAGATGTTGGCTCTTTATCTGTTCACCAATGTTAAGTCCTGCAGGAGCTTTCAGGCAGTGTGAGATAGGGTCTCTCACAGTGACCAAGGGGCTGGGCAGCAGCCTGGCTGGCTGAAGAGCAGTGCCTGAGGCCAGGGAGGGCAGCGGGGGAAACCCAGAAGGGCCAGGGATACAGTCAGTCAGGGTGTTAGCGATCCCTTGTTTATGGCTAAAAATAAGGAGCTTGCATACGGCTTTAAAAAGAAGCGAGAATGGTATACATCGTTCTGTGGGTGAGGTTTAGGACCTCAGCATTACAGACTTTTATTAACTCTGAGGTCAAAACATTTAACTTCTATTTACTTTAATTAGTGTTTAATTTTATGTGACTCCCCCAGCACATACATTTAAATTGAAACCCTTCAAAATACTTTTTACTTTAAATATAAATGGAAAAAAATTCTGATCGCTTAGAAAGCTGCTCCAAGTTACTTGGTGTGATTTTTTGCTAGTAGCGTTGGTTTCTGGTGTCCCTTTCCCATGCTAAACTACCCTACGTTAGCATGGGCAACGACACTGAAACGGGAGGTTTGGTGGCTGGAAAGCTTTGATAGGAATCAAGTGCTGTGCAGTTCCACGTGCTTGGTGCGCGTTCACCTGGATAGAGACAGATCAGCACATTGCAGTGAAAATCCAGTTGTGTTATAACTGTGTCTTTCGGCTACTCCAGGCAAAAAAGAAGAGGCAGCCAGGTCGGTGTCTGTGTTGGGGTCCTTTGGTCCTCACCCGAAGGAGCACCCCCTAATGCAGAAGAGCTCTTACAGGGCCTTTGGGCACTTGCAGTAGCTTGTGGGCTGAAAGGCTAAGCAAAACCCAGTGATTCATTAAAAAAAGTTACAAGGAATATTATACTTCTGTGTATTAATCCTTTTTTCTCTGAGAAAGATTAAAGGTTCAAAAGGTCTTTAACCTGCTTGAAATTTTTTCCTCTCTCTTTTTTTTTTTTTAATTTTTTTTTAACGTGGGTCTTTTGGGAACGATATTTATAACCTTTTGGTAAAAATGTTTTCCTGTAGGCAAAACGGAAGACAAAGAGTGAAAGACTATAATAATCAAGTGCAATTTAAAATTCATTACACTGTCTGTACAGTAAGTTTTCACAATACAGATAATTTTTTTTATCTGAAAGGGAAGGTCTGGAATTACTTTTTTTGGGTGAGAGTGGATCTTCCTATCTCATAAGCGTTAGTAGCCTTTACTTTCGTCTTGTTAAAGTAATTTCTGTTCTTTTGGGTGTTTTTTCTTCAAGGAGGAAAATCTTGTGGTTTCAATTTTTAATGTGTTACAGAATGTCAGTCACCAAAAGACAGGTTGTGGTGTGCTGTGTCTGGTGGCAGAGGCCATATGTGAGTGTAGAGAGAACACTGGCGCAGGCTGGGGGGGCAGAGGACTTTGGTGGATTTTGGAAAGGACACTGAGCACGCTCTGTGTGGGACGCGACACGTCTGGTGGGTCTCAGCAGGGTCCAGTTCCCAAACTTTTTGTACATGATGCTGTGCTAGACGAGAAGAGAAGGCACAACAGAAACAGCTCCTCTTCTGCACCTGTTAGACCCTTTTCCACACGGATGTTAGCAGGTAGATATTTGGCCATTGCACATCATCCTTTGTGATGGCTTTGCTGCCTTGTCCCAGTGCTTTCACCGCTTTCCCCACCACCAGTGAATTCTCTCGGAATAGTCTCTTCATTGCTTCTTCAGCTGCTCTCTGCTCTTTTAATTGCTTCACATCAAACCATGCTGCCTATCTCGGATGTTTCCCGCTAATCTGTTTGCTTGAGAAGAGCAGAGCTGGAAGGCTGAGGAAGGACACTGAGATGGGGTTTGTTATTTCGGCAGCCAACTATTACCTTTCTCCTCAGGGTATAGCATGACTTGGCAAAAGCAGATTTGGGGAAACCACCATTGCTAGGAAAAAAATTCAGGATTTTTTTCCCCTGAAGGCTATACTGATGATAGTATTTTACTACTACTACTTTTAACTCTTGAAATTCATGTAAATGTGGGGTGATTAATGACAATTCTAAGAAACCCTTTAAGAAATTTTTGGAAGTACTTACAGCAAAATCTGATTTGTTTCTGAGAAGAACGCCTCTCCAGCTACACTGAGCGTGGGTGAAAGTCCCCAGCTCTCAAGTCACATCCCAGGCCAGCTTCCAGCTGGGAAATCATATGCTGTGTTAGAGGCTGATAAACTGCTGAGATGATTGTTCAGTTGACTGCAAATCAAGAGAATGGGCTTGATGACCCCCAGACACCCTGTCCGTGCTCTCCTCTCAAGTATTAACAGTTATAGGGGTAGTCCTTTCTTCATGGAATTATTTAGTAGGAGAGAGGGAGAAAGAACTTCATCAAAGGTGGGGAAATCACCAAAACTTCTCTTTCGACTGACTGATGAAACTTTAATAAGGGAATTGATGAAACTTTAATAAGGAAGCCCTGCTTCAGGAGCATTACTCATCTGTGCTGGTGGAAGACTTCAGCTATCCAAGCAACTAAGGCTTACATTATTTCGCTGCTTTCCTGGGGTCTTTGGGGAAATTGCATCTTCTCCAAAATAAAAGAATCAAATGAGAAGTAAACAACCTTTCTGCTCATGTACCCTGTAGGAAGCCAGTAGAAAAGTCATTTTTCTAGACAACATTAGTTTTCATAAGTTGCAGAAGATGGTGTGTGGTTTTTTTCCCCAACTGCAGACAGCTCAAATCAGGAATGAGTGCAGGCTCTTGGGGACCTGGTGTTTAACCTAACCTAATGGTCTGTTCTAGCCCTCGGGTGCATAAACAATAAATTTGTATTAGACAGTTGGATTAGTTGGACACTGATTATTTATTTTTGAATTTTTTTTTACTTTCCACTGTGACTCTGGCAGAATGATCTGATTTTCATCTATCCATGGATGAATGATCAACACTTTAATATTTGTGATTTTTTTTTTCCTGTGTGCCTGTTGATTAGTTTATATGCAGGTGTTTTAAGTGAATTCTTCTTGGCATTGATGAATACAGTAGAAATAATAGAAGGGATTTTTTTGTGATGCTTACTGAAAATATTTGACTTATGTTTTGCTAATGCAGAGCTTATTTTGTTGGCAAATAATTGTTTATAAAGAGTCAGGAGCAAAACTGCTGAAAGTTGGTATAATGTATGCCAAAAGCTGGTATAATGTATAGCCTCAGGAGACCCAATTAGCTGCAACCAATGCAGGGTCCTTTCCAAAAACCACTGACCCGCTCTTTCCCCAACACTAACCGAGACCAAAACAGCACTTGGCATCTGGAGTCAAAACGTCTCAGGTGTCTGAAGCCAGAGCAGGATAGATAAACCTGAATGAGACGTCTGGGCAATGAAGCTGTGTGGTGGAATAGGATCTTGACTGAGCTTGCTCAGCTGTGGTTGTCTTGTCACCCACCCCATGCCCTCAAGGTCATGCTTCCCAAGCGCTGGTCATGGGCTGATTCCCTGTTTTCTTCAGAGGTGCACGTATAAAAAGAAATCCTACAAACTCACAGAATGCCTGAAGTGAGGAGTCTGATCAAATAGTGATTTTTTGTATTTTTTTTTCTGCAGAGCTACAGTTGGCTTTTAGTGCCTGAAGGATTTCCACATGAACTGAAAACATTTGCTGAACAACATAATAAGCTAATGATTGCTTAATTTTTGAATACATAGCTCAGTGTAGAGGGAGTAACAGCTGGTGTTTGTCAAATTAGGTTTTCTCCTTAAGATTTTTACTACTCATTTTCTTGTTTATTTAACATATTTAGCCAAGATTGAGCTCTGAAGGTCTTCCCCGCAAGCTTCTTAGACTTAAAAGGTAAATATTACATAGTATGAAGTGTGTTTGAGCCTTGATTTGGGGAACCTCTGTGTTCCCGTGTGAAACCATTGGAAGTTTCCTGCGTGGTGTTTTTTCAAGATGAAGGATACTAGTATGTAAAACTTGTAAAACTCGGGTATTTGTGTGCATAATACAGGAGAACAGCTGGGCAGGTAACAGTAACATTGGACAGTTAATATAGCAAGTGACAAAAACATTCAGATTTGAAATCAGCCAACTTATATTCAGGAAAAATCAGAATAAGGGCGGTCATGCATCATAACGAAGCTGTGGGAGCTGAAGAAAATGCCAACCAATGTCTTCAAATATTTGACTTTTTTATTGAGTTTTTTTCATTTAAATTTAATAACTCTGCACAGTTTATATATGACTCACAACTGTCTTGTCCCTCTAGGTTATAATGCTATGTTCACATGTATGAGGTTTTAATATCTGAAAATGCACCAACCACAAGCTAGGGCTTTAAGAATAATGATGAGGCAAGGGGCTTTGAGAGTCCTAAGAAAATATATTGTATAATATATTCAAAATCTAGCATCTCGCTAAGGGAGGCATGCAAACAGTGGAGGCCAGGTGGGAAACGTTGCAGGCTTTTGTTCCATCTTGCGTTGAAATTCAGAATGCTGAAAGCACCATCTTACGTAAATCTGCTGGTTTCCAATTAAAAATAAAACCTGTTGCATCTCACCTTTCCACAGGTGGTTGCCAGAATAGCCTTAAGCCGGTTGGTGGCAATCAGACCCTGGCACTGGCCGCCGCAGCCACCACCGCGATGGTGGCGGTGGAGCCAGAAGCCCCCCAGGGACCTTCGGTGGTGCCGAGCGTCCAGCCCTGCCACGTGCTGACCTTCTCCCCTATCAAAATTCCGGTTTTGGCTTCACCGTTTCCAGGTAAGGTCACTCCTGGTAGCACTAATGAGCAGCTTTTTATGTTTGCTTTGCAACAGAGAGAGGCTTCTGAGCGTGCGTTTTGGCGCGGTTTGGTAAACAGTCAGGGGATACAGGCAGCATTACTGTAAACTGGGAATAAAGTTAATTTTCCTGGTGCAGTGTAGTGGTGTTCTCTGAAGTTGTGTGTTAAAACTGAATTCAAAAGCCCGTTTGCTATGTTTATGTCGCTGTGGCATTTACAGGCAGTAGATGAACTGAGCTGCATCCTCTGTCACCTTGGTGATCGCTGTAAATGAACGTGGTCTCAGTTGCACTGGGTTTTTGCAGCAGAACCTCAGGTTGTGATGTTGGCGGTGAAAGGTGTCTGTATGACATGTAGTAACACTTGATTAAGACTTAAGTAGGTAGTGTGGCTGTTTATAATTAGAAAATATGCTAGGAAAATGTAGCCACAGTTGTATTTTTTTCTGATCGGCTTAGATGTGGTTGCTTACTGGAAAAAAACGCTATTTTTGTGGCATTACTTTGTGTAACCAGTTTCTGAATACGGCAGCTGGGGAAGTACTATGGCATCCCTGACTCGCTGTGGAAGTCTGATTTAAAGTCTTTAGGGTAATTGTTGAAATCGAATACTTCAGGCTATATGGAAATACTATGTACCAATTAAGTTAGAAATTTAAATCAGGGTGCATTTTCCATCCTTTTGCTACTTGAAGTGTAACACAGCAAGATACAGTGAGATTGGATTTCGCAGAAGGTATGCAGTTACGATTTTTGGGTTTCAGATGAAATGTTTTTATGAGAAATGTATCTCGGTAATTATTGTTCCTGTTGAGCAGTCATTAGAATCACCCAGATAAATGCTTGCCAAGGGCGTACGGCAGTGTTTTCATGTTTAGGGAGTCTGATGAGCAAACTGACCCACAGGAATAAAGGCACAAGTCTTTTGGACTTTGTCAAGAAAGGATGTTTCTGAAATAAGGGCAGACAGCAGAGTTAATTGCTGCAATAGGGCAGGGAGTCGGTGGTGCTTCCCACAGGATTCCCCAAAAACCATTTTGCCTGTTTGCCTTCGGACTCTCCTCTAAGATGCTCACTTACAAAAAAAGCCATTCTTTATCTGTGCTGGAAAGCAGAATTACATGCCAGATGTGTTCTTCCCTGAATAGAGATGCTGGGACGATCTGGGAAGGAGCTATTGCAGGACTTTTGATTTACATCTGCGGAGGTGAGCTCTTTGTGAGGGGTGTTAGACAAGATAGAATATTATAATGCTGGGAAGCTCTACCACTTTGATAACTGGCTCAGCTCTGTGATGATAAACATGTCAAGCCATGATAATTGTTGCTTTCCTTTTGAATAACTGTATGATAGGCTATCAAATATCATGCTTTGAGTGCCTGAGCAATCATCCTATTATCAATCATTCACAGTAAACTACACACTTCTGCGTGATTTCTCCTACAGAATATGTAGTAGCTTTTTGAGAAAGAAAGCTTGAAAATGCCTGGTCCACGTACAATAAACCTGAGATTCAGCTAACCATTTTTCTCTATTAATCACCATCTCTTGAGGAAAAAGGCTTACATAAAACATTTTTATGAAATCCGTATTTATTGTGCCGGTGGAGAAGAGGATTCATAGGTGCTGGCTTTAGATTATCTTTGTCAACACCAGCTTGATGAGCAACTCACCCAGCTGGCGCTGGGCGGGATGGAGCGTTGGGCGGGATGGAGCGTTGGGATGCCCTTGGGGCAGGGACCGCTCTGCAGCTGGGCTGGCATCCTCTGGCTGGGTCCAGGGCACTATAGCCATAGCTACCTGACAAAACAGGTGTGAGGGTTTCTGTAAGTGCTAACAAGGGAGCCAGGCTTTTGATAGGCATGAGAGAAAATGGAAGAAAAGCACATGCAGGAGCTTTAAACCCAGCGTGTACTCCAGTGCAAGTACACCTACATCCTCTGCCGAAACAGTGGGCAGGTGGGGTGCTGAAGCTGGGTTTAACTTACAGGAAAAACCGGTCAGTTGGCCAAAGGCAGTGCTCTGCTGTCAAAAATAAGCGTCTCTATTGCCATAGAGGTTAATGGCTGGGAAAATATCAAGAAAGTGTAATCTGATGTGTAGGTAATCCCAAGTGAGGAGCATGCTTTGTAACCATCTCAGCCTCTCAGTTAAAAACACCCATGTGCTGGCATTTATTAAAGATGACTTACTGTTCTCAAAGAGAACTACATCTCGGAGAGAACATAACCTGCGGACCCTGGAGGCAGCTGTGTTTTTCTTGATCCATGTGTGACTTATAAAGTAACATGGTAATTAATGAGCTTCCCATGTTCTCCTTGTCTAAAACCGATGCAAGGCAATGTTCACATTAACAGGAATGAATTTAGGAAACAAAAGATTAAATTATTTCTAACTTGAATCTACATGTATATTGGTGCCTGTAAGGCACACTGTTAATTGATTATACTGGAGATCAGTATTATAATGCTAGCTGGTGTGGTACTGTGCTTCTAATGACAGCAATTGGTTCAATCAGTAATCTTATAACTGAATATTTATTCTTAAGGAGGCCTTTAAATAAGATTAGTTTTGCAACCGTATTGTTTGGCTGTGTTACTTTCTGCCAGCCTAATTAGTAAACTTGGTGAGTTAGTAAAAACCAGTAAGTTAGCGCAACAAGGCAGGCTGGTGGGGGCAGTGGCTGAGCAAGGACCCAGGCTCCAGTGGTTTTCCAGCCTCGCAGAGCAAACATCTGGGAGCTTCCTTGAAGCAAATCACCAAGGTCCAGGAATTAAGGAGAACTGAGTACGCAGAACGCGGTAATAATTTTTCCAAGTTCATTTTAATAACATTTATTTTACATTTTGTAAAAGAAAAATGAGAATTAGAGCTGTAATAGAGTACAGGATATTCAGGGAATTTAAAACCTTTTGTGGCCTTTTTCTGTGCGGTGTGCTCTGAAGGATCCCTGCTGGGTCTTTGGCCCTGGGGATAAGCAGACGAGGGTGGATGTGCTGGTCAGGAGAGGTTGGCACAGGTTTGCTGTGCCCTTGGCTCTGTGATGGGAGAAACCTCTGTAGTCATCTTTCCTGTTGGGTGTTAGTTTGGCACCATGGTGATCTTGGACATTTTTAACAATGAGATAAATGTATGGAAAAGGAGAAACATAAAATTGCCTATATTTAAGGTTGAGGAATCTATTTGTCTCTACATGAAGTGGTCTGTGATCTTCTGGGTGGCTACAGTTGCATGTTCCAACGTAATGCAAAATGAAAATACAAGCAAGGGACTGACCACCAGTGAACAGTCGCGGCGGGGGGGGTGGGGGGTGGGGGTGGGGAAGAGGTAGACACCCACAACTTTTTCTCACCCTCAGAAGTTCATGCTCAAGTATTTATACATCCACCTGGTTTCAGGTCTAGGACTCAGTGCCTCTGTACTGATGTTAAATGCCATCTCAGAGCATGGCATCGTGCCCAGACCAGGCATTATCAAAATCAACCATCCTGGGGGGCAACGGGCTGGAATTGGTTCTGTTTTCTAGCCATAAAACATGTCCTTGGGCCCAAGAGCCCACTGTAGCCACAGTCCTTCCTAGTACAGGACATGAATTTTCTGTTCTTAATGCTTCCAGACTTGACATTTAAATTGTTAATATCCATTAAAATAAAAACCCAATTGAATTTCAGCACAATATAGTCATTTGAATAAATTGATATTACAAAACCTTGTTTTGGGTGCTATGGGGGTTGAAATTGAATACCCATGTCGTTCTCGGTTTGGGTTTGGGTTAGTTTACTGCTCATACAATTCACAACAGTTGTTGCTGATCTATAAAAAGGCTTTCTGCTCTCACCCTGATTTGGAGCCATGTAAATGCATTGTGCAGTTCGTGTGAGAGTTAAGTCGCTGCTGAAGTAGCTTTCTGGAAGTGAGGAGTCAGGGCGATACTGTAAGCAGAAAAGGAGGGAGCAGCGTTGTGTCCCTCCTTTGCCAGCCTTGCCTGCACTTTAAAACATCCTGACTTTGATGAATGTGCCTGGAGACCATGTGTATTGAACTTCCTTTTTAAATTATTTTTATTTGGTAATAATTTCAGATAGAGCAAATCTGTTTTTCATAGCCACCTGAAAGGCACCTTATTCTTCCCTACCCTTCAAAAAAACACGTCAGTGGTCTTAATCCTCGTGGGCTGGAGTGTGAGAAGGCCATCAAGCACTGGGTGTCTTGACTCCAGCTTAGTAAAATCTGCGGGGGCTTTGCTGGTGACTTGAATGACCATAGGGATCACATCTACGAATAGTGAGTAGGTATTTGGTAAAACTGAAAAATCTTGAAATCCTTGTATGTGGTATTGCAGATGGGTAAAGCTAAATGCAGGCCACAGGTGATGTGGAAAACTAATGGTGCCTGGAAACAGTGAGGCTCCAGGACATAACAGAAAAAGTTGGAAAAAAAAAAAAAGTAAAATAGAAAGTAAAATCAGAAGTCTGTTTGAACTATGGCAGCCAGTGGTACTGGCTCCTCTAGCTGTGCCCCGTGGAGATGTAATGGGCACAGAAGACCAAGACCTTCCAACAGCTGGAAGAAAGCGTTATCCTTCTGCTCTCTGCTGTTCTAGTCTGGTTTGGTTTAGTTAGGGATTTGTCATCTGGTTTAAAAAAAAAAAAAAAAAAATTTAAAAAAAATGGTATGGAAATACCTGGGTAAAATCAGAGAATTTTGTTCCAGAGAGCAACTTGATTGATTTGTGTAGGAGTGTGATACTTCACATTTTTGTGGATGAAAACTGATGCTCCTTAGACTTGATTTCCAGATTTTGTCCTCTTCAGCCATTCTCAGCTCAAAACTGCTGATCTCAAACCATTCAGGACAAGTCCCGTGGTAATCAGCTTTGTAATATAGTTGTGAGGTATTTGTACAATTGCTAGATACATTATTCTATTTTCTGTTCACCAGAATGTAGGATTCTGTCTTAATTCATTACAGCATTTTCCAAGCAACTCTGAGCATACTGCATTGATGCATTATTATTTTTATTTTTTAGCAAAAGTCTCTTTTTTCCCTGATATGTTTTTTTAAAAAAGTTAAACATTTCAATTTTTGTTCATTGACAGGATGGTTGATGTGCTTGTTTTCTGTTATTGAGGTTTCAATTGGGTTTAATGTGGTGTCTGGTATGATTCCCTTATGGTTCTAACCCTATGGATTCCCTCTGCTTCTAACACAGTAAAACATGGAGCAGTGGCAGCAACCCCTTGGAGAACTTGGCTAGAGCAGTTTTCCTAGTTTTAAGCTGGTAAGAAGGTCTATGGAGTGCCTTCCACACAGTGCACAGAGCAATGACAGATAAAGCGCTGATTTTAGCCACCTTCTAATACTGAAAAATCAGTATTATGGCTAGACTCACTTAACCACTAGAAAGTGGTTAAAGCTGTAATTATTAGAGACTCCTATAATGATAAAATTAATTCTTTGGCACCACTTCCACTTTTTTTTGAACACTGTTGAGCCTCTGGCAGTCAGTTTTGAGGGAGGTTTGTGTTGTGGTCAGCCAGGTTTCACTCTTGGAGAAAAGGATGTTCAAGATGGTCATGAGTAACCTAAAATGCATTACCCTGTGATTATCATCTGGCAGCTTCTGGAGGATAAGATGTAGTTATTTTACCTTACATTTTAGCTATGATGACTTAAGACAAGCCTCAACCAAGCTGGAGATAAAACATCAATCCTGTTGGCTAAACAAATGTGAAAATGTTGGCAGCTGAGTCATTCCTAAGCTGTTCACTGTAACATCTTTGTGTATCTAATGTAGTCACATGAACGTGCTCTAACGGGCTTCATTCCTTAGGGACTGGTGGAAAAAAAATACCAAATTTTCAAGACTAGGAAATATCCATATCCCTGGGGAGGAAAAAAAAAATAAATATCATCCTTAAGCAGAGGGAAACCAGCTGGGTGAATCTGACATGGTGACTTGATACATGGCACTGTGACCTTCAGGATGCAACTTTTGCTTTCTGGAAGTTTTGCATCCCAAAAGGTGTTGGACCTTTTCTGGTTATTTTGTTAAACAATCATTTTGCTCATTCTTTTTCTAGAGAACCTCATGATTTAAGTTAAATCATTTGCAAGCAAGCAAAAAGTGTGTTATAAGCAATGCTGCTTTGAAAGAAACTCATGTTTCTTTGAATACCTCCAGTCTCCATCAGTTGGGACTAAGAGAGGGTGTGAAAGCTCATAAGCAACAGCAGTAGGAGACTCAAAGCCGAGTGGAGCCTGGAGGTCATTGGTGATGCAGGGATGGACCTGAAGCATGGTCATACATGGAGCATGGTCACACATGGAGCATCACCTTCATCCTTTCCCCAGCCCCGAGAAGTGTCACTTGCTGTTCAGTTCTCCCTCAAAATGGGTTTTGTTCCAGTGGTCCACGCTGGGGCCAGCCTTGTCTTGGGGAACGTGAGTTTTATTCTAGTGAATATTCCCACTCAAGTACCTGGGGATGGAGCCGTTCAGAAACACTGTGCAGTGAGGAGGGTCTTAGCACAACATCTCTGTGCTGTCTGCTGAGCACGTCAACTGTTTTCCATCAGTGATTTAGAATGGAGAAGGTTCCAGCAATGCTGTTGGAGCTCCATTTTGGGTTATTCATTCAGGTTTTTTCCTTTCTTCTTTTTTCATCTACTGGTGGTTCTTCTTATACATGTACCAGGCAAAATGTTCCCTTAAATATTTAATGTCAGCCTTGCCGTTAACTTAGTTTTTTGTGCCAGCTTTAACATAAAGACTAAATAGGAGCTTGTGGAGATGCAGCTACTCACTGTGCTGCATCTTCATGCTTATGTGCTCTGCTGGTAAAGAGAAAATTTAATTTTCCAGCACTATTAAGCCGAGTCTTTGAAGAGGACTATCTTAAAAAAAAAAAAACACCTAAATGCAATAAACTTTGGGAATGTAAGCAGTTACATGGAGTAATTCAAGTATGGGATATCTAGTAATCTCTAATACCACTTTTATGGCTACTGTAATAAGAATCCGGGTATTTTTCTTACTTTCACATACAATTTCTTAATTATTTGTGTGAGAAAGGTAAGATATGAATCTGTGGTTATGGACTCTGTAAATTAGCAGTGAGTACAAATATTAAAAAAGGCACCATCTGCCATATAAACCATTTGCCACCTGTTCCCTTGCTTTCAAAATTATTTAATGGTTTAAATTTAATGTTTTAGCTTGCCACAGAACAGCTGGGAAGTGACTAAGTATTTTTCCTATCAGTACCTTAACAGCCAAGCAACTTTATATGTTAAAACCAGCTCTTAATGCCAGTGTTTTTCTACATGCTCTTTCATGTGTCTGTCAGCTTGCTTCATTAGCAAATTCTGCTGATATAAAACACATTTTCATAATAACAGTTACTCAATTATTTTTATGGTGTTGCTTGGAAGAAACAGCTTCTCTTCCACAGCAAACAGAAGTGATGGGTATTTCGGAGTGGTCACAGCACTTAGCTCAGCGCACGTCGGGGGAGAGGTGGCATGACGGCGGAGTTACTCCTGTGAAACCCTTAAGCTCAGCCTAACGTCGTCCCTCCCTGGTTTCTTACTGCTGTTGAAGGTGAGATTGAGTGAGGTGAGATAAAATTTGTCTGTAAGAAATATTTTTTTGTCAAGGGAATGGAATTTAAGAAATCAAGGAGGAAGGTTAGACATCTCTAGTGCCTTCCAGGTACCTGGGGGTTCATTCTGCTCATCTCCTCCCAGCACCCAGCTGGTGGGGTTGGGGTGTCCAGCAAGCTGCGGGGCAGAGGAAGTTTGTCCAGCCTCTGTGGAAACTGCAAATGCTTTTCTTACCTTTTGTAACAAGATTAATTAAAAAATGTAATCCAGTAAGTAAATACTTGCAAAGCTTGTGCGGTTCTGGGCATTCAGATTGTTTCTCCCTGCTCTGCCACGCTGGGTGCGCTCCGCAGGGCTCTGTTTCTCCAGGCACTCCTCCTCATCGTTAAGACAATTCCCTCAGCGGTAATTTTCCTTGTGCATTTGTTATTTAGATAGTCTAGCCATTATGTATACCAGAATTCCTAGATGTTAGGTGGGCCAGAAATAATGATTTTGGAAAATCAAAAGAGCAATTCCAAATATCCCACCCAGAAATGTGATGTTTGTCTACTCAGGAAGCCTTTCTCTCCCCTTCCCGGGTGTCCTATGTGTCTTGCAGTAAAACAGGCTTGACTTTGAATACTGAGTACTTCTAACAAGCTTGTTGTAAATGATCTGCCCAGCTTTAATGCTGTGTAACGAAGCAAGCAAATGAATGTTTATAGTTATTAAAGTGATAACTTCCTACTCGAGCTAATATTCAGCATAAAATTACTTTTCTGTTTCATATCTGTGTTGGCATGGAAGGGAAGGCATGCATGTACAGGGGGTTTCTGAGCTAAAATAATGCCAGAGATCTCATTTAAATGAGTATCAATTTTCTCCTTCCATTGGACAGTAAATCTCTGCTGGAAACTGCAAGTGCTCAGTGGCCCAATTAAGACTCTGAGAAACTGGATGATCATTCATGGGATGGTTCTTATAGTTTGTGAGAAAATTCAGCCATTTCTTTGGGTTACTAAGGCAAACATGTTGCAGGAGGAGGTGAGGCAGAGTGATATCAGGCAGAACTTTTTGATATTGCAGATTTTTTGCACCATCCTCATTAAAGAATAAAGTTAATAACGGAGCATTTATTAACGCAAAGATGTTGATGGGCTAAACTGGCTTTATGGGTCGTGATGCAGTTAGTCTATACAACTGGACGGTGGTTTCCACAGCAGTGAGATGATGTCTGTGTAAGCCTATCATATGTACCTATAGGAAAGGACATCTCTAATCCTCCTTTTCGTGGGATATCATTGACATGACTAACTAGAAGGGAAGATCTTCTGATGGGATAAATACACATTTGCAGAGGGAACGTACTGCTGTGGTACTTCATCTTATCTCTTGCAAGAACCCTATGGCCAAGCTGGTATTATTAGTCCTGCTTCATTTATGCCATGTTCTTGGGTAAACAGCTATTTAGTGTGAACCAGAAGAAACTTGTTCAGTATCTTGAGTGTAATATCAAGATACTGACAATAGCAAAAACTTAATTAAACATTTGAAGATATAGTTAAAGACAAACAACCCAAATCCTTTCATTCATGCCCAACTTTTTGCTTGATAAATGTCATGAAAGTCAGACTTAATTTACTATATGTTTAACTGCTTAAAAGAAGTAGTGTTTGTTGTGGTGGGTTTTTTTGTTGGTTTTTTTTTTTTTTTTTTCCCCCCTGAAAAATGCCAGTGCACTGCTGTAGAGAGTTTAAATCAGATTCCACGTGTTAGTAATAGCATTTATACTGTTAAAATACCTGGAGGGTGGTTTTTCCCCATTCAAGAGGCAAGTGGTGGAGACCTGGGCAGTTTTTGCTGCTGATACTTGGAAGATTAACACTAATACAGCAGTTAGCAATTTCCCCTGTGGAAAGCGAAGGCACTTTGAGGTCCTTTGTCTGAATCGGTCACGTTTTGCTCTTTCCCCAGCAGGATGGGCCCCCTGGGCTGTGGCGGGCCACAGTGCTGCCAGCCCCCCTTGCTGTGGCATGTGGAGGGTGAGCCAAAAGCACGCTATGTATCACTTTTGTTCCTCCTTCATGCTTTGCAATCATTTGGCCAGCCTCGTAATGTTTTAATCTCTGTCTCAGGTGCTTTGAAATTCTGCCTTGGCAGGGTGTGTATGCTGACTCTCTCGATCTCATGCCTAAGATGAGGGGTTGTAACAGGGGCGGGACTGGTGGGAGCTCTGCAGGTCCTGCCCTCTGCTTTAAGGGCTGAATTCCTTCCACCTTCGGCAGACAGGACCCCTGGGGATCAGGGGGGGAAAGGTCATCTTTTCCACGCAGCTCATGAGACACTAACCTGCCCAGCAATGTTCCTGGAGCGTGATCGCTGGGCTGGGGGCCTTTTCGTGTGTCGGGGTGTGTGTTTCACACGCTTGCTCAAACATTTCATTTCAAATCTATCCAGCTCCTTCTCCTTAGCTACAAGAGACACCATTTCCCCCCCAGAAGATTTTTGAATAAGGGATTCTCCTGCTTCATGTTTTTTTCTGTTGCAGACTCAAATTCAGTTGAGATTCCTGTAGCTTAAAGCAGTGTCTTAGCTAAACTGGATATATTGTAAATAGAGCAGAAGCCTTAGAATAAAAACCCAAATTGACTGAAACAGAAAAATAGGTCTTGTGAGGATAACGAAATAGTTTCAAGAAGAGAGTTGTTAGCTTGACCCTAGCCCTAGGAGAAGATGAACAGACGAGAAGTACTGTTTACAATCATGAGTTTTATAACAGAGCTGAAGGAGCACTATGTTTTGGTGGCTGCTGTTGTTGCTTCCTTAAATTTATTTATGCAATTAAACCATTAGGAACTTAGCATGCGTTGCCAAGGCTTAATACAGTTACGATGTAATGTCGCTGCAATGCAAAATAGTTCAATGTACAGTGACGCAAGGCCATCTTTTCTGAACTGCTTATTGGTATCCACCAGAAATATCGTGGAGAATTTGAGAGCACTACAAAGGAGCAAATTTTGCTAAGATGGAAGGATGCAACAGGAGTGATGTTATTTACGTGTGTTTCTCTTGCACTAGAGAAAATTTTAAGTATGTTATCAGTGAGAAGAGAAATGCATGTTTTTTAAAAAATATATTTTTCATAATAGTTCAGCCAACTTTATTTTTCAGAATTTTTTTTTTTTTTTTGAGGCAGAGTTATTTTGAAATTGTAAAATGAAGCTGTAGTGTGAGTTTCAACCAACGTGTTCTCAATGTTTGACCTGAACCTGTGGCAGGTCTGTATATCGTGTAAACTTAGTGCAAAACCAACACCTGATGGAGGGAGGAATTCTGTGGTCTCAGTGGACTGAGCTCTTGTGGATTTTGCATCCACAGAATCTTGTACCTTCTGGTAGAAAATTCTCAATATGATGTGTTAGACAAGGAAATAATTTCACAGCATTCCCTGAAATTGAATGGGTTCTCAAAAGCCTAATAGTTTGTTAATTTTCTCCTAAACAGTTTGTCTAACGTAATTGCGAACTGAGTAAGCCCCATGCACAAAAGTGTCCTCCAGGTAATTTTAAGAATGCCATTACATTTAATCGTGGAAATTAAAAGGAATATAGAAATAACTGTTTGGAAGTTTACTCTAAAGAAACCTAAATGTAGCAGTTAGGTTTTGTTGCCCGTGAGTGGCTTGGAGCAGATGGGGAGGGCTGCCAGGCTGGGAGCTGGGGGTGGCCCTTCTGCGGGGGGCTTTGGTACTCCAGCCCCAGGGACGTGCAGGTGGCTGGCACACCCTGAGGGGGAGCGCAGGGAAGGGGAGGGTTTGTGGTGGTGGCATTGTTAGCATTAATCCAGTAAAACCTGGATCAGCCTCTTAGATGGCGGGAAACAAATTTATAGGAATTTTCATGGTATTTTTCACCAGTTATGGTTAGGAGTCAGTGGGTATTTCCTGGTTGACTTCATGTGTTTCTCAGTCAGGCCCCACTATATAAGTGTAAATAAATTTACAAGGTCAAATAAATTTTAGTTTGTTGGCCAGAATATAAATAAGGAAAATTAATGAAATTCCACAATTTTAAGTGTGCCATAGATGCTTCCCTAGAGTAGCTAAATAGAATTTAATTGATTTTATTGCAAATTTAGTTCTGTTTACTGCATGCAAAAGGCGGCGATGATGTTCCTGCAGGCGAGCAGGCGGTCTGGCAGCCCCCCGGGGCAGGGCTGGTGCTGGCGCGGTGCTGAGCCTCACCCTGTGCGGGGGCGGGGGCGCTGGGTGAAGGACATCCTCTGACCCACAGCCCCCAGCGCCAGTGTGGGGGAGCCTGCAGCTCCTCTGACACCGGCCCTGCAGCGGTGATGCAAGGGGGAGGTAGAGGACATTTTGTCACAAAAATTTGGAGTACAACACAAGGGTGAGAACTATTCAGCAAAGGGTTTACTGAGCAGCCACGCTGTTTGGCTTGAGCTGGCAGCAGATAACCCAAAGCAGAGACTCTGTCTGTCTTGGGTTTCTTTTGGAGAGCAGATAAAGCAGCGGAGACAAGTCTGACCCCATGGTTCCAGGAAAGAAACCCCCTCCTGCCAGGCCCTGTGTTGTGTCAACTTCCCTTTGTGATTTTAAGAAACATTTGTCTTAAATCTGAGCTCGGACACTGTCGTAACGATTGTCAACAGAATTGTGTTTCTGATTTCTGCTTTACTGGTTTCAAAATGCCAAACCTCATTTATAACTCAAATCCTCATAGAAATAAGTATTTGAAGATTTCATTCTGAAATACAAAGGATTAGTTCATGCAGAAAAAATTATTCTGATACAACGGAGAGAGTGTGAAAGTTCTGAAGGTTTGATACCACATAATTGAGTGTATTCTCTCAGAATTACATCCTATTAAAGGAAGAGATTGAAAATTTATGCTGGGATTAGTTTCTGTAATACTGGAAATATATCATAAAGCTTTTGCAAATGGGACCATGTAAAGGAGCAGCAAGAAGTGTTACAGAAGATGAAAGGTGTGAGGTGATCGTCATTGTCCCCTCCCTGTCCCTGGCACAGGAGGTGCTTCCCAGCCCCGCTGCTCCCATGGGCGCAGGATGGGTGTGGGATGGGCACACTGCAGCTGCCCTCCGCCCTTGCTGGTGCATCTCAGCACACCCTCTGCTTGGAGAACCGCCATGCTTACAGCCTTGGAGACTCAGTTACTGGCGAAACATGCTGAGACACACTTGGCATAAATCACTGCTCATGGGTTTGGGGACCTACATCCTTATTTTCCAATTTTATATGATGGATCGTGTGAATAATTCAAAAGGAGCCTTTCATCTGATACCGGCTGTCACGTTCCTGGGTTCAGGAGGTCCTGCTGCATGGGGAGGTCACCTGGGTTAGGTGCTACTGCACTGAGAAACCTGTGAAAAATCTAATATTAACTTTTCTTTCCATTTGAGGGGACTGTATTACGCTCTGAAATGCAACAGGAGCCAGCAGTGCCTAAAGTGATCTCTGTGGAGTTTTAGACGTGTGTCCCTAGAAACACATATGAACCACTGCTAGAAAAACATGACAGCTCAAATGCTGCTCCTCTCAGCCATTGGTTACATCTCATTTGTGTTTTACTGAAGAGTGAAACAGTGATGCTGCAATCATGCCCTTTATGAAAAGAAATGAGGAAGAAGTAATCTTTGAAATGAGAATCCAGAAAAAATAAATTATCGGTACTTTAATACCAATATTAAGAATTATACTATTTGAAATATCAATAAATAAATCAAATGTTGATAACATTTGGTTTAGTTCTGGGCCTGTAAGACGTAATGGCAAACTAAAGAAGAGTTTAGTGTGTTGCATTTTTACAGATGGGTCCTGGCGTGGGGACCCGGTGCCACCCTCCCTCCAGCCCCCCCCGGAGCAGGAGAGGCTTTCCAGTGGGAAGGATGGTGACTGCGAGCGTGATGGCGGTGGCATCACGTCTGTGCGATCCGGCAGTCTGTGTCAGTTCCTCCAGTGTCACACAGATGAGATCTGGGATCTTTTGCCCAGCATACATCATCTGGGAAGGCGTGGGGCGACCCCCTGGCTCCGCGCCTGCTCCCCTGGCACAGCTGTCCCGGGAAGGGGGCTGTAAGCAGGGGGTGGTGCACCCACGGGCAGCTGCCTGCACATCCCTCAGCTCAGCACTGCTTGCGAGGGACTCCTGGCTGCAAGGTGACCGTGCCACGGCCATCCATCTTCAATAGCTGTAAAGCTTGGGCTGGAGATAGCCCATGGACTCAGAGCCCTGCAGCCCCCAGCCCTGCCAGGTGCTGATGCTCACTCATACATTTGGTAAGTCACTTCAGGAGTGACAATCTACAAGGTGACATCTTTTGCTGGCTGGCATAGGTTTTACTAGGTATTAAAATGAAGCACAGAAGAGAAACAGTCTTTTAAAATAAAAGGCTTAACAATTATTTTATTATTTCTTTCCCTAAGTGAGCAGAAGAGCTTGGTTTCACTTCAAGGTTGCTTATTTTGATGGTAGATCTGGAGGATGATTTAATTCCATGGGCTTTGTAAATCACACGTGCTAAGCAGCCAGATTTCATTCACTTTTAACAAACGGTCTGATTTCTGTGCAGTACCGCACAAATCCAGCTCTGGCTTTTGTTATGCCTGGCAGGTGTGCACTGTTTACTGTAGGCAAAGATGATTTTGCTGGGAGGATGGTAGTATTTGATTTTTTTTTCCCCAATTACCGTTTGTTTGCTTTTCAGAGGATCATATTCACCAGGCTGCTGGGGTTTAGAAGGCTGTAGTTGCTTTGGAAAGGATAAAGAGAACTGTCCTTTTGCTGTTTGCTGCAGGAGGACTCGATACTGTTGTGCATGTTTCCTCTGCAAATGTACGGTGCTGGCCATGTGTTCCCGAGCTGTGTTACAGGAATTACTTTAATTATTATGTGGTGGTGAGGTTATGCCATTCATGGAATTGAAAATGAATGTCAGGGCTACCAAGGATAGCGTAAGGCAGTGAAGTTCATTTAGTCTTGCTTGGTCCCCACCTGCAGATCGGAGGTGCTGAGATGTCCAGGCTCTTCTCCTGGTTTCTGGTGGCATCTCGGCTCTGACAAGGCACACAGTGGGCTCTGTCCTGCTGAGGAGGTTTTGTCCCTGGTGGGTAGAGCATTTCTCTTTGTATTATTTTCCTCCTTCCTTTCTGTTTGTTGTTGTTGGGGTTTTTTTTGTTTGTTTTCTTTTCTTTTCTTTCTTGTGCTTTTTCCCCTCCTGCCTCACAGCCCAGGTCAGCTAGAAAAGTTTTCAGTATTTTTTGTTTTCATACTGAATCGTGCTGCCTCAAACATCACCATCGTTATCATCTGGATACTGGGATCCAGCTCTTAGGTCGAGAACTGTGCCTCATTTTTTGGCACAATTCTGGCAAGATTTCTTTTTAATTAGTAATACCACCTGTAGAGGAATGAAGCTGGGTTAATTAGGATTGATAATATACAGCTGTGGGATGGCTTCAGGGGCGGTGGGTTGGCTGATGTAGATAAGATACAGCTGTGGCTGGTTCTGTTAAGGGGTTGAGCAGCTAAGGCAGAGAGAGGAGGAAGCAGCAGCAAAGGGAGGAGAGAGAGAGCGCATCGTGGAGGAGGAGGAGGAGGAGGAGGAGGAGGGACAAGGAGAAGGCAGCAGAGGGACTGGCCTGAAGGGTGTGAAGAAACAGCATCAACAGTAGATGGACCTTTGAGACCTTGTGGGGGATTGATGGCTGTGCTGGGGCAAGGTGTGCTAACTATTTATTGATGTTATCTCGGCATGTGATGGTAAAAAACCTTGTTGCAGCCGGCTAGTTTTGAGAGTGCTGCAATAACCACCTTGTCAGTGTGATATTTTAAATATCAGGGGAATATTCAACCAGAATAACATTAATGTCAGAAGAACAGCAGATCCAGAACAGGGTCCCTGTGGTGATAAATGGCACAAGTTTATCCTGGGAAGTGTGGGACACTGTGTTCCAGCTGTGCTATTAAAGTAGTGCCATTGCCCAAGCGGTTCAGTAATGCAGAGAAACCTGTCATATTTCAGTATAATCCCAAGAAGCGTGCCTTGCCTTATGGAATTGTTTGTTAGTAGTTTCCAGTATGTTATTTTGGTGATGTTGCTATCCTGTCCCCCTTCCCACAAAACAAGCTAGAGGACAATTAGGCCTTGGGGACGCTCTGGTTTTCCCTGGGCACCCAGTGTAGGGAAGGGTCTCATGGTTCAGCTTAAACAATATCAGCACAGGAGAAAAAAAATAAAAAGGGGATGTGAGTAAAGGTGACTTTTTTTCTGTACTGTACCTCATTGTGTTGATAGTGTGTGTGTATGCAGAGCTATATACATGCAGACAGCTGGGCTGGGTGATGGAAGTGGTGTTGGGAGCAGGAATCGCATGGCTCAAGGCACAGTGAAAACTTGTGGCTAATTTTCTTTGTTGACTAGAATTGTGGCAAATACTTGTTTTTCTTTTTAGTAGTTAATTCATGACCAGTGGCATTCTGACATTAATTTTCATGAACAGGCTTACAGGAGTTTTGCTGGGCTGCCTCCTCCTGACTATCAGTATTGCAGAGGTTCAATCTAGTCTGAAAATGTTGGTGCTGAAGTTTAAAGACTTAGGGGGTGCTTTTTGGAAGAGAAGTCCACCCAGGTGACTGGCATAAGATACATGAGATTTCTTTAGTCTCATACTTGGCCTTTTTTTTTTTTTTTTTCTCCTCCTTTTCTTTTCTATGGAATTCCTCCCGCTTATATCAAAGTAGGCAGAATTAGGTGGGAAAGTGTACTTGGTTCTAATGCTACTGCTTTTAGAAGGAACACATCTTTGGTTTAATATGGAAAAATGACTTAAGTCGGTGCCAGGGTAGCCCTGGCAATGCTCGGGGGGTTGCAGGGGTTTGTCAGTAAGGATAGCCTTCTGCTGGGGGGAGGAAGAGGAGGAGGAACCCCCCCGAGAAGGGGGAGAACTGGAGCTCAGCCCTGGGTGTCCTACAGTCTGTGAGTACTGAAGTGGCTTCCGGGAGTTAATTAATGAGAGCAAAAGCAGAGAATCTAATTTCACACTTGATGTATGGAGCTCTTAGCTGGCTCACTGTAAACAATGCTGAAGATCTCTGTTAGGAAATATATCAAGATCTTTCCTGGGGCTGAAACCTTGGCGGTGTCCCTCGGTGCCCTTCTGTAGCCACCTGACCTGTAAAACTGCAGGAAAGCTTGCAATGTTGGCGGTGGGGAATTCCACCTTTATGACCTCAGGTGGGGAATCAGCGTGTGATGGCTCAGAAGCTGGGTATCTTCTGGGTTGTGCTATATGTCTTTAAAAATAAAGAGGGTGAGAAAAAACTTCTGGACAGCTTTTGTATTTTCAGTCTTCTAAAGTTGTGGAATCTGACCCCAAGCAAAATATCTTGAGCATCAGCTTAACAGAAATCCAGACCGCTGAGCAGTTCCACGGGGACGCTGGCTGAGACGCTGGGGATTTGCATCATTTGCTTTTCTAACTGTGGGACTTAAAGTGGCGTTTAATAGTCTTGTTATTTTTGTTATTAAATATGTCAATTTTGATACCATTATTGTGATTCTTTTATGGCTCTTGTGATGAGAAATCTCATTAAAAGTTGGGAAATGGTTTGTGTTAACTTTTGCTGATTGCAGAGCTCTGATTTAAATTTGGACTTTTTTTTTTTTTTCAGTTAAACACCAGTGACAGAGGATAACTGATGTTGTGCACAAAGATTAATTCCTGCCAGAGATCACAGATGTGAAAAGGCAGTACCAGAGGAGGGGTGGCGCACAGCTGGGTGTGGGCGAGGTGCCTCTCAGGGTGGGTATATGGATTTGAAGAACTGTTTCTCCCCAAAAGGGAAGAAATGAGGATCCTAAAACCCCATCTAAAAATAATTACTCTGAGAAATCTTTTAAATTGAGAAGCTTCAGTTTTCCCAAACGTGGCAATGAGACTTACAAAAAGCAATCAGAGTTGTAACTGCCTGCAATTAATGCCTGTTGAATGAGAAAACCATAGCAGAGAGGGGACCGGGGAGATCTGGCAAGGTTTGTCTTGTGGTGGGATATTTGTTGCCCACTAAAACCAGCTGGTTGGTGGTGCAGGAGCTGGGGCTGCTCCCCCCGTGCGCATCCTCCTTCCCCAGCTGAGATGGGGTGGTGATGGAGAAGGCAGCTGGTGGCTTCTGTCTTTGCTTTCCCCTTCCCGCAGGTCAGGGACAGTTTCTTTGGTTGTTTTTAAACCGATGGTATTTACAAGCATCAATAATACAGTACACAATTGTTAAGAAAGGCAAAACATGGCACTTCATCTGTTAGCTTTAAGGGGATTTGACTAGTTCTGACTTCACTTGGGTCTTGAAGCCACTTTGACTTGACTTGTTTCTCTGCTTATCTGCTGGAAATTGTAAAAACCCCCAGGTTATTAAGAGAAAGTGGATAGAAAAATCTTACCCCAACTCAGCTCATTGGTAGAAGATGCTCACTGATGCTAAGTACTTACGCTGCAGATTTAGAGAAATATTTACTGACTTTCTATCTGCACATCTTCGGTTCCCACTCCAATGAGCAATTTACTTCAGTGTTTACTCGTTCCTAAGGTGGTTATGCCAATGCATATTGAAATGAAATCTTAAAATTATCCTGCAGAAACAAAAGTGCATCTACTGTTTGTGCTGCAGAGGGTGGAAGGAGGGCGTGGGACTCGGCTGTGCTTGGCTTTGTGCCATCAGGGGTCTTGCAGTTGCTGTTGGACATGTGATGGCTTCAGTGTTTCCCACCTTCAGTGGAGAGCAAGGGCAAAGCCACAGAGTTTTTGTAGCAGGAACAAATATGGAGTGAGGCTGTTGGAGGTCAGGTAAAGGAAAAAAAGAAAGGATTGAGAAAGACTGTAGGGCTTGCTGTACTGGGTGTAAATATGGAGGAGGATTGCTATTAGTGGCTTACCTGCAGGGAGGCATGCATGGGAGGTGGTGGGACAGGACCAGATTGCAGCAGATGGTGGTGGGGGACAAAGGGAAACCATTTCACGTGAGGAGCAACATCTTGGGGATTTCTGAGGGAAAGGGCTGAAAGCCACCTTTCTTCCACCCTGCAAACAAGAATGGGCTGTAGGAACTTCCTTGTTTGACTCGCGGATGTCCAAATTTACTTTTTGGAGAAAATTTAGAGTTTCGCAGAATTGTTTGGGCTCTGTGTAATTATTTTAAAGTACTGGACTGGGTCAGCTGCCCATGACACTCCCACAGATGTTCCTGCTGCCTTCTGCCTGTGGTTTGCCATCTTTGCTTCTAGGGAGTTTTCTCCAGCTATACAGTTAGTGCATGCACTTGCATTTTCCCAGGACCATGGCACAGTCAGCCCCCTTTTTTTTTTTTTTTTTTTTTCTTTTGTGGTCCTGTGTCTTATGAAGTTCCATCCTCACCTTGTTTTCTACAGCAGCTTCTCTGCCAGGCTGCTATGCTGCCAACTCTGTCTGGTCACTTCTGCCACCCGAACCTGTCTCACCAAGGAGAATTTGGCATCTTTGCTCAGATCATGGCTCCTATTAGTCAAAATAATTTTGAGAAGAAACAAAATGTAACTCAGTTTTTTCTTTGAAACAAAATGTAACTCAGTTTTTTCTTTGATACTGGTATTTACCCAGCTTCTGTTTTCTACTAGGAGCCAAGTAATGGAAATTAAAACCTGGCGGCAGGTAGTGGTGCCCTGGGAGTCCAGCTCGGCTCCTTGGGTGGCTGTGGATTTTTTTGAACACTTACAGCTCCCAGATTTTCTGGCAAATTCATATTAGTTGCATAAATTGACATAAATGGGTAGTTGGAAAGTTCAGAAGACTTCCTGATTCAACTTTTCTGAAAATCCAGATGTCCATCCTTGAGATGTCCAGTTACTGCTCTGGGATTTCTGTGGGACTTTTGGCATTTGACTGAATTAGCGTCACTTGGCTTTGTGGCTGCTGCTGCGGCCTTAGTTAAGTGTGAAGGACAAGGGTGAAGATGTAGTGGTGAGCCCTGTTAGCACTTTGGAGCTGGCTGTGAGTGTGTGGACCGCATATGGGCCATGAACTGATGCACCTACTCCAGCATGTGTAGTCCCTACTTTTTTCAGTATTTTAAAGTCGACATCAGGTGTATTTGCACTGTGAGTTCTTCCCTGCACTGGCCTCGTTTGAGCTGGAGATTTTTTCAGTGTTCTAAGTAGAGTTTCATAGCTTAGATGCTCAGAGCACTTGGTGTCTGTTGAGGAAAAGCCAAGGACTTGCCCGCGGAGCTGGTGTGGTATTGAGTGGCCACGGCTGGAGCCAGGGAAAACTGAGGCATGAATACTGACTCTGTCAATAATAACAATTTCCCCCCACTTTTTTAAAAGGAAAATCACAGCAGCGCATTATGGAGGGTGCCTGTGTATGTGTCAGGTGAGTGCACAGTTACGCTAAGCGCTGCCCCTCTCTTGCTGTGCTCATGTTTTTTGGTGGGTCCTGTAAGGCTCAGGGTGACAGGGAATCCAGGCTGGAGAACACCAATAATTTGCTAATGTCTTATCACAAAAGTGAAGTGGCTGATTTTTCTCTCCTTCCCTCAAATTATTATTTTTGCGTGTGTCTGCAATATATACTTGGTATCAATACAGATCATTTTGAAGGTAAAATTTTCTGGGGTAAGCTTTAGTAGAGGCAAAGTAATTTAAAACCATGTCAGTCTAGCACAGATTGTAATCTAATATTTGTAGCCTTGTCGTCTTTATGATTTGTATCTTGTAAATATCCGCTTGCATGAAATGAGATGAAATCATATTTTCTCTTCATCCCTAAAAATCAATTGTCCTGTTCAAATCATAGTGAATGAAAATTATACATTGCAGAGCAGTATCGTAATTTGCAATCATGTAGGGCAGTCTGACCATGGATACGAGGACTGTCATCTCTGTCCTTCCGTTACAGAGGACAGGGATGCAGGATGTAATTAAGGATACGTGGGCATGGCTTTGTATGGCGGCGGGTCTGGGGCGCACCCCCTGCAGCATGGCCCATCCCCAGCTGCCCATGCTGGCTCAGCAGGGACCCAGCGCTTGTTTCCGTAACATACAGCAGGGCCAAAATACATCTTCAGAGACAAACTTTGAGCTTTCTGCTACTCAGAACACAGGTCCAGCAGCTGTGTGTGCAATTACCGTTTGTACAAGCTGGCAGTGGAGAACCTGCCACTGAAGTACAGGAAGAATGCAATGCCAAGACTTTGGAAATGGGAATCCAAACTGAGATTCTTGAACTTCTCGTCTCCTGAACCCTGACATGGCTTCTGTAGAACTCGCAAGAGTTCTAAAAGAGGTGTAGGAGGAATAAATGGTACCAAACCCATCTGCGCATCAATGCCTGAGGCCTAATAGCATCCCAAGGTGGAAGACTTTGTCTGGGAGTCTCCTGGATGGGAAGGGCTGTTGCTCTGTCCACCTTTGCATGGGTTGGCCCATGCTGATGTCTTGCATTCAAGGGATTCATCCAGAGGTGCCATGACAATTCTGGCTTTGAGGCAGGCTGGATGGGGCTTGGAGCAGCCTGGGCTGGTGGGAGGTGTCCCTGCCCATGGCAGGAAGGTGGGACGAGGTGGACTTTGAGGTCTCTTCCAACCCAAACCGTTCTGTGATTCTGTGACACAGGGCCTTTCGTTACTAAGTAGTGCTGTGAAAGCAGTGGGTTTGCTTTTCCAAAAGCTCTTTAGATAGTCTAAGACCCGAGTTTAAAAGAAGACGGGAAGGAAGACGCAGGAGCAAAGTGCTATATGATCTTGACTGGGCTCTGTAGAAGTAGTTGCCATATATTTGGGATTTGGCTCTGCTCCAGAATATACCTCACTTAATTAGCTGAAACTGGTAGTGACACACAGCTTGCCAATTATTTGGCTTGATAATTAATTTTTTATTTTACCTTTAAGGGAATGAGGGATCATTGCACTTAAAAATACAAACCCCATAAACTCAGAATTGTTTTTTAAAAACTTCATCAGTTTCTCTTAGCACCTTATCATATCATTTTCTGTTAAGTTTTATGTATTTCTTTCCTGAAGACAACAAACACTGATTCAGATTCGATGTAGCCCAGTGCTTCCTGGACAGTGAAAATAGAGCTAGAAGATACTAAAACGCTCCCAGGATTTTCCTTCAAGCAGCTACAGTAGCAGCAGCACTGAGTTGCTTCATAAGTTCCTAGTGAGCGTTTCACACTTGCACAAGCTACGGTGCTGCAGCTGAACGGTTGCAGGGTCTGATCCTGCCAGCCTTGCTCAGAGGTGCTTTTAATCCCCGTAACACCAGTGCCCGCATCAGACTGGCGATACAAAGGAACAGTTTCCTTTTTTTCAGCTTTACGTGAGGGTGGAGAAAAAGGTTGCATTCAGGATGGGGTTTACAAGCCAGAGGGTAGGGCAGGCAGGAGGAGCGGAGGGTGTAGGTGATGGCAGTGGTGGGGAGCTGCTGTGGTGTGTCCCGCAGGAGCGGAGAAGAGAGTTCAGGCTGTCGAGCAGTTGTGGTGCATGCCTGCAGGCTGTGCTTTCTGGCTCCCAGAGATTTAAATAACAATCTGTCTCACAATTTAGCTGTAGTAGCACGCGGTTATTTAGCCTTAACTACTTGTATTAGCGGGCAATGTCAATTGTACAAGCACAATGTACAAATCTGCACCTGAAAACTGCAGTTTCCATTCTGTTCCTTTCTGATGCATGGAGCAGTGCTCCATGTGCAGTCCTGCCTTTACCGTGAGGATGTGTTTGCATTTTGTTTCTCCCTTTGGTTTTGAAAAAAAAAACAACAAACCCCAAACAACCAAAACCCCAACAGAAAACTGGTATTGCTTCTACTTTTGGCCTTAAAGTAATGGAGTTAGTGGCAATTAAATATTCAAGTTGCCAAATCTGTCTGTAAACTGGGTTGTGCACTGATGTCTCTGTTACCAGATCAGTGTTATTGAACCTGTGCACTTCTGGAGACCAGTCTAACGCTCACTGTAGGAGACTTCCAGAGGAAGGAGACCTTAGGCAATGAAATTGTGACCTGGGAAAAAGGCATGAGTGAGTATCCTGAGCTGTGCCCTTTAAACAGGGGAAAGGCAGCTTTCCAGCACTACTAAGCCTCCGTGCCTTTGGGAGAGGATATTCATCAACAATGTTCTCATACTTTATTTCCATTTTCATATGAAGTGAAACATTCTTTGTTTTAATTTATCTTTGCAGTTGTAACTAGCTCATGTTCTGATTTCTGTGCTTAGGCAAACCTGAGAATCACTGAGAAAAAAGGAAGCTGGTGAAAAAACCAACATATCGTACAGATTTGTTTTCTTAGGATCACGAATTTCTCTTTAATGAACTAAAATACTATGCATCATTTTAAACACACATTTTGCGTATTTTTAAAATGCATTTTTGCATATGAAAACCGTAGTTGTTGCCCATACCTCCCAGCTGATCTGATTTGGTGAAATGTTCTGGTTCCTTTAAAATTTCATGATTAAAATAAATAAATAAATAAATTCTAGCCCAGAACAGCTATTGTTAGTGTAGCTGGCAGAAAATCAGGCACGTAACACTCCAATAAGTTGGCATTACTATGGATTGGTGTGGCTCAAGAAGGATCCTTTTTATTTCTTTTTTTTTTTTTTTTTTTTTTTTAGAAATCCTTTTTGGCACCTTAGAAGGTGCCCTGTTTCATTTGTGTTCTGTTGCTGATTCATTTTTTCAGATAGGTATTTAAGAAGTAATGACTTCAGTCTGAGGAGAGCGTCTGCTGCGCATTAGCGAGGGAGCCAACACATTTCCATTGGCATTGCAAATTAATCAATCTATTCCAAAACCCTGAGATATCTCCAATATTCCAAATGTGGGGGACAAAAACGTGTTAAGAGCATACCAAAGCTGAGGGCAAAATAATTCAGTGAGAATTCCCACTGTAGAGACTTCTACAGACTTGTCCTGGAGAAGGAATTGGACGAGCAGATGGTTTGCTGCCAGGTGGCCTTGGCAGAGCTCACCCACCTGCCGGCTCCTACATCTTTCCAGGAGGAGGGCGGCAGCATCCCGTGCTGAGCGGTTGCATGGGGAATGGAGGATGACCACTGAATCCAAACCTGTGTCCGTGTGATGCTCTGGTGACACTGGTGTCAGATGTTCTAGGTGTTCCCCGAGTGCTCGCTCATGTTGGCATTAGGGAGGACGTCAGGGAGGATCCATACAAAACTGTGTGAAGTGAGAAGGAGTTTGGGGGGTTCTGTATCTTAGGTTTTATCTTGCATATAAGCATTGCATCCATTAAGATTTGTGAGAAATTTATACATGAGGATTGGTCATGGTTGATGCAGGTACAGGAACTTGTGTCGAGCCATGTTGTAAGCCAGCCTTTCCCAAAAATAAAGGGTTAGAGGAAAGGGAAGATCAAACACTTGCTTTCTTTGCTGGGTGTGTCAAAAAATGCTACAGATCCTTAAACCTTGGTCCAAGATTTATGTCCAAGGGAGACGGTGTCAGGAGAAGCTTTTCCACAGGTGAGATGGAACTGGAATTGATAGTTGTTTCTCAAAATCCCATGAGAAATTAAGTTTTTCAAGGAAGCCTGACTTAGTGGGTAGATGTAAGAGTTGGAGAGTTGATGATTATTTTTAACCACTGTGGTGCCATGGGTCTGTCAGTTCTGTTTGCGAAGGTAAGATGAGGGTGGGCTGCTTTTTTGTTGTGCTGAAGTACGTCATCTCTATAGAAGTACTGAGAAAGTAACTGGTATGAGATAATTTTCTGATCTCAGGAAGCCTGGTGACTTACCCAGAGACCCTGAAAGGTCACAGGTCTCCCTTGGGTGACTGCTGGGCGGTGCTGACCAAAGACCCCCAAAAAAGACTTCCCTTGAAAATCCAAGTGTGAAAAATATTATTGGAATTTCTTGTGGGATGCAGGGAGGAGTCGCAGTGTGTGTTAGAGCTGGTGCCTGGTCGTTGGAACACAGCGGAGGACTTTGGCAGATTCCTGAGTTGAAATGCTGCCACAGTCAGAATGGTGAGTTGACAACTAAACAGAAAGAAATACTGTTTGTTTTGTGAGCCACTGTAGTAAATATACACATTTGTATTCCTCCTAAGTAAGGATATTCTCGTTCAAAACAAACAGATATTTATTTTCTCTACTTTAACTGTATTTTGAGAGCTGAATCTATCTTCTTAAGCACCTTTTTCAGGCATCACAGCCATTTCCTACGTAGATTATCATGAAAATTCCCCATGTGAGCATTAAGCAGAAGTCAGACCGTGCTGCCTGTGCTGCTGCTCTCCCCTCCCTTGGCGAATGCCTCTCCTGCTGCTCAGGGCCACGGCTGCCGTGTGCGTGATCCCTCAAATCATCTCATTACACGCAAGACTGCTAATAACGTAGAGGGAAATATTTTCCAATAATCTGTTTTTTTATGTGGAATTCGCTTGCCAGCCTGGCATTCACAAATGTAACAGAGGATCATTGTAATGAAATGTAAATATTTTCCAAACACAGGGCCTTTTCTGCTGGGAGCCTGCTGCCGTCTGCAAGGCACGCTGTTCCAGCGGCTGGCTCGGGCGGTGCTGGCTGCTCTCTGTGCTCTGGGGGCTCAGCACCCTCCGCCATCAGCATGGGACCCTGCCAAGGGCCGGGGGGGGCTTGGCGGGGAGGTACCGGGCAGTGCTGCTCACTCCTTGCGTTGTGCCTGGGAATTAGATCTGGGCAGCGTCCTTGCAGCTGAAATCACACAGTCCTTAATTCCTCGGTGATCAAGGATGATAAATCAATGCTTTCAAGGCAAGGTAGTTCAGTTGCGGTTGGAGGAGATGACGTGCACTTGATTGCTGAGACAGCGTGTCCGCTGGGCAGTAAGCATGCAAGGAGATGGGCAATTACCTCCTTAAGTAATTCTCTGACCTAATGAGGGCTAGTTTCCTACGGATTTATACCTCTTGGTATTTAAATAAGTGCAAACTTCAACTGAAGCTTTTTTGACATTCAGAGCACTTTACTTTCTCATGGATGCTCGGGCACTTATGAAGAAATGAGGTTTTGCCATCATGTTCTTTCAGTCCAAGCGCTTAGAGCATCTCTCTCCTCCTCCCTGCTATGCCGTTCATGAATACGGAGGTATTCATTCAATCTTTGAAAGCTTTTTCAGGTTTGCACAAAAGCTACCACGGGTTTCAAATGTCTTTGTGGAGGAGCATAGTTATGTTTGGGCAAATATCCCCTGTAAAAGGAGATAGGAAGGAAAAACTTCGCTTCAGTAGAAGCTAGGCTGAGGAGCCTGGGGCATCTCCAGGGAGAAGAAAACTCATCCCTAAACAGCTCATTACTGACCTTGCAGAAGTTTAGTGACGAGTGAGGGATGAAGGGCTTTGGGCTGATGCGGTTGGCAGCTGGGTCCTCAGTGTGACTGTCGTATTTCGGTGTCTGCTTTTTATAAAGGTATCTTCAGTCTGGGTTCCTGTTCAAAGCTATATATACTCGTCTATAAAATACCTAAGGACACTGTAAGTCGGACTTGAGGAGGGCTGTCAAAGCCACCAGAGCAGAACAGTTGACTGAGGCACCTTCAGTAGCGCTGTTTCATCAGCATCGCTTCTCACCCGGTCAGCGTGAGGCTGCGAGGGATGCAGGAGGGTGTTTCGCCACGGAAGGGCTTTCTGCCACATTTACCTTCTAAAGCCATTCCAACTCAAACAATTGTAATTAACAAGTAGGATTTTTTATTATTATTATTTCATTAAATTATTGATACCATTTTTAAGCCCAGGCTGGACGGGGCTTGGAGGAACCTGGTCTGGTGGAAGGTGTCCCTGCCCACGTCAGGGGGCTGGAACTAGATGGTCTTCTAAGACCCCTTCCAACCCAAACCAGTGTACAATTCATTCTGTGATTCATTTAACCAAATTCCACTGTAAAGGTGGAAAAATGAGCGTATCCTCTAGAAAAGACTGGTGATAGTTCTCCATATTGTCTTTTTGCTGTATAGTTATATATGCGTGCATCTGTGAGTGTGTGTATATATATACATGTAGCTCTACTTATGTGTCTCATGCTATTTTTCATTTAGCCAAAGAATGAAAATCCTTTAATAATTTTCTGATGTCCTTATTGGACAATTTATTAATCTGATGGAATAGTGATGAGGTGACTAAGCTTCTATGCTATCCATTTTTAACTAAAAATAAAATAAAAAAATTCTGTGTCAAAATTCATAAGCCAGCTAATGCTTTTTCGAGTGTGCTGTGATGCCCTTGAGTCCCCTGTGTCTGTGCCAGGCAGTACTGTAACCTGCTGAGAGCTGTTCCTTCCTAGAAACATGCGTTCGTTTTGGTGTCACCCTTCACCCCTTCCATCTCATTGCCATTCTTCTATTTTCCATCCCTGCTCCTTGAATATATTGGTTTTGCTACTTTGCAGTACAGTAGCAAACCAGATCTTCAATAGCAATTTCCTTTTATTTTTTTTTTTTTAATTTAAAAATAGGAAAACTCAAACAAAATAAAACCACAAGAAAACTGAACAAAGAACTGCAAAGCAATCAGGGTAATTCTGCCAAAAGCAATGATGCTGCCAAAATTTAAAGTGTTGTTTCTATTTGGAAATGAAACTATAAAAGCCTTGATTTATAAAACCATCCTCCTTTTTTTCTCCCTGCCTACACAAGTGGTTGGTGGGCTTGGGGGCTGTGGGGGGGTGCGTCGGGTGGGGCAGGGCAGGCACTGGGAGTCGGGTACCCCAGGGATGTGCTACTGCCTCTTCCCGCCCTGCGGATGGGGTCACCGCTGACTTGCAAGCCATGCTGATGCTTTGGGGGGTTATTTTGCATAAAGACTAATTTAGGCATCCATATGAAAGATCACAAGAATGGCTGGTTTTATCGTGATCCCCTTGATGAAGGTGAAATGCCGTTTGCTGGGACCCGAGCGGCAGTCCCATGGGATGCCTTCAGCACATGCCCACGGTGTGGCTCGTCTCCTCTAAGGAGCGTCGTGGGAACCAGCCCTTCTAAAGACAGATCTGTCTACATTTGCTGCTGAAAAACAAGCCATAGCAAGACAGTTTTATGGTCCATGCTCAGAAAGGTCTTTGCTGTGCTAACCAGCTTTCCAGGCATTTCTCCTCAGCACCAGCCCTCCCTTTCTGGGTTAATGATGAGCCAGTAGATGTTTGGCTTTGCTTCAGCTTCCAGTTTAGTCCCATTCACAAGCAAAAACTGCTTGGAGATCATCCCCCTTACACTTCTGTTGCATGAAGAGGAAGGGAGAAATGAGGGCAAATCCTGCACCGTTTCACCCAGCGAGTCTGGTTGTGGCTTGCAGAGTCTGGGAAAAATGTGCTTTTAAACTCCTGGTGTAAATGCTGTTTATATATGGCCTGTCCTGTCCTGCGTATAAGCAAGCAAACAAATCCTGTTTGCATCTCATTGTGAAGTTTGCTTCAGTTTGTGGTTTCTAACTGGGAAGTTAGGGGGCCATTAGCACGTTCCAGGTGAGGGAGCACTCAGCAGTTGTCCACAGGTATGCACCATAAATCATCATTACTTGGGTAACTACTTTCATAGCAGATACCAGGGAAAATTGTAAGTGGTGATTGCCGTTTCCATCCCCCTCCGGCTTTTGGCATTTTTCGAGGTGGCTATGCTCAGTGCGCCTTCCTATGTAGCATCACGACATATTGCAGTGGGCTGGAGATTTTCTTTAGTGACCCAGCACTGGAGGCTAGGTTTGCTCTGCCAGATGCAGGTGAAGTTGTGACTGTTTGCTGGTTTAAGTTTTGCTAGACCTTTTAGCAGCTGGGCAGTGTCTGTGCCAGCCGTGCTGAAGTCATTTCTTGCAAGGATTTCACCCAGCAGCACCTTTACAGACCAGTAAGGGCAGCTGCTGCTCAAAACCCACAACACGTTTTGCAATCTGAAGCAGAGGGAAGAAGGTAATCAGATTCAGAAAGTGCTGAATATTTTTAATGAACGTATCTTAGCCTTTCAAAGAAACAGAATAAGGAAAAAGAATTCGGCAAAGGTGGCTTCTAGGCAGCCTCAGGTTTAGCCAAGTGAATATGGCCTTGAGGAACACTGTGGTGTGACCTTGAGGAGGTGGAAGCAGAGTCTGAATGTAGCTGGAAGAATCTGCATGATTTGTAAAAACTGATTTATTTATTTTTTTTGTTACTGTTCAATTTCTCCTTTGTTCAAGCAAAGAGAATTCTCTTGTCCTTTGCAAGTAAGCAGCATTGCCCCAAATTACCTAATCGTGATGGATGTGGCTTCTAAATGAAGCAAGTCCCTGTGCCCTGATCTTCACTGGCTTCTGGGGTCATAAATGATAACAGCAATAATAAAAATAAATTGGTGTGTTTCTCTGTCTGACTCTGTTACTGGCTATTAGACACAGCGACTGAAATTATTAATTTCATTGCTCTCCTCTTTTCAATTGTCAACTACATGTTTATGTTCCAGGAATTTTTACAAACTAATCCTCCTTGTCACTGGCAACAGTTTGGCTGGAACAAGATGAGCAAAGGGGGATCCTCATGGGGAAGCAGGATGACAAGCGTCTGCATCACCTTGTCCTGGTGCAGCTGGTGGCAATGTCATTTGCCTGGGTGAGCGCCCTTGGGGCTGGGAACAGGCAAATTCCTCCAAAGTAAGAGCTCAATAATGAAATAATTGGACAAGATATGGATTTATTATGTTCTCTTATTACTGAAACGTCTTGCAATGGTCTCTTCTGCCTATGACCTTCCTCGCCAGCAGAAAGACTGCATTTCTTTGCTAGGTTTGTTTATATTGGGCAGTGGGTTCGTGCTGATGGTTCTTGCCCGACCTCCTTAATCCTAGTTATGCAGTTCTTTAGGGCATTGTCTTCTTTTTCAAGATTTTTGAACCTTACCCCTATTTCTTTCAATTCAAGTCCAAATCCCACAGGAGACATTAGAGAGACAACAGAAATGAGTTAAATGTGAAATGCTATCAATGATTTTTTAAGCAAGCTGTGGTTTCTCTGCAGCGTCATGCATTGGATTTTCATTCTCTGTAGTTAGCTCCAAACTACCAAGCTGCCCGCGGCAGCAGCTGGGTATTACATCCATTTCTCACATTGGGCAAGGGCTGTGTGTCGTGCCCACCATCAAATCCTTTTCCGACTTAATGCCTCAAGCTCAGTGCCTCAGACAGCAAGGAGTATTTTCTAAAATTGGGCAACCACCGTAGTGAGAAGGTGATGTAGATGCTGCATTGGACACAGACGCGTTTCCGTCATACCTCTCGTGTTTTCCGTGTTGCAATGGCCATGCCTACATGGTAGGGTAGCATCTTCCAGGTACAGGATGAAGCTGGTCTGTGCCTGCCCTGCAATGTAGACATTCTCATTAGCTGCTGCTGAGAAATTGATTACTGCATGGGTTTACTCATCTGCTCTTCAATTTTCTGTTCCTTCCAGCAGGTTCCGGGTATTTTGGTAAGATTCCTTCACAGTGTAATGCTTTATTTTAAAACTGGTTTTGTCATTTGGCAGTTTTAAAATAGTTTGATTGCATTTGAATGAGCCAGATACCTATATATATATATATATATACACACACACATCTATATATATCTAATTACGGGTCTTTGTTCCTGCTTGTTGATGGCCCTTCTGCTGTGTGATATTCAGGGCAGCGCCAGAACAGATAAGAGCCTTGTGCCCTTCAGCTGGAACAGGCATGAAGGGTGGGGGAGGATGTGGCAGAGGTCTGTGAGGTCATGAGAGATATTGGGAGTATAAATGAGTATTATGCTATCTCTGTGCTTTTTTTCTTACACCTTTTCCCTGTCTATCACTACATCCTTGCTCCATTCCTACACTCTTCCTGCAGCGTTTGCTGTTAGCTGTTGCTGGGAGCTGGGTGGTGATTATGAAGGACCTTTGCTCTGATGCAGTGTGTCCAACACTTAATGTTCTTACGGATACAATACTGCAACACATTTTTTTTTTCACGTTTGTGAATTAAGACCATGTTCCAAACCAGGGGTCCCCATGCAATCAACAGGAGCTACCCATTACAAGGGCACGTAGCAATAGGAGACAGGGGAATGGCCTTAAGCTGGGAGAGGGGAGATGTAGATGAGCTGTGAGGCAGAAATTGTTCCCCGTGAGGGCGGCGAGGCGCTGGCCCAGGCTGCCCAGAGCAGCTGTGGGTGCCCCATCCCTGGCAGTGCTCAAGGCCAGGCTGGATGGGGCTGGGGGCAGCCTGGGCTGGGGGGAGGGGGCCCTGCACAGGGCACGGGGGTGGGACGAGACAATTGTTAGGGTCCCTTCCAGCCCAAACCATTCTGTGATTTGCAGCACACCTGGTACACTTGTTGCTATTTCTCAGGTAATGCAAGGCTTGTTTCTTTGGTTTGTTATGTTTTCTCTTGATTTGTTGTTATATCCTATTAGATTATTAATAGGTGCTTAACACGTTTTAGTTTGAAAAATCCAGGGAAACTGGATTACAATTCTGACCCTTGGAAGACAAGGGAGGGTTTGATGTGCTCAGTGTCAGAATTTCTCCCCTCATCTCTGAAATGGGTTTTACAGCACTCCGTTCATCCACTCCATGAGTTTTTGTGCATTCAGGATTTTTTTCAGTAAGACATGAAGAACTGATGGCAATTTTGTCAGTAGTGTGCTCTGCTCCCCAAACCGATGCTTTCTGTATGTACTCACTGCAAAATGAAACAGCACCTATATCTGCTGCTGTGAGGAAAGCTCTTTTGAATGTTTATATTCAATATTAGCAGTTTATTTCATGTTTATATGTCGGCTCCTGCTTTAGGCCATTTTGGGGTCAGTTGGTTGGGTTTTCTTTGATTATTCCATGCAAAAGTGGAATTCCTCTAAATGGTATCAAAAGGGCAAAGCCCAAAGCCTGCCTTGCATCAGCATTGCTCTGCAGGTCCCTCTGGAAGCGTTACAGTAAAGCCTTTCCCGAGCAGAGCCAGACCACTGAATATTTAATGCTCTTTGTTAATACTTTCTCATTACATTTCAATTTGGATATAAAAAAAAGAATCATTGAGGCTCACATTTGACTTAGAAATAAGCAGATCTTGGAGTACCTGCTGGGCTTCTTATTGAGTGTGGGATTTTCAGTTGTTGCATCACTGACTTGAAAGTCAACACAATTACACTGTTAATAGGTTTTCTACTCTTTGGTCACAGGCACACTTTTGAAAATTACATTCTTGAGCTTTACACCACTGAAAACGTTCACTGTCTTTTGAAACCAAAGGTGATTCTGTCTGTACATAGCAGAATGTAATGAATATATATGCGAGCAAGCAAGAATAACATTTCTGACAAAGCAGAGGAATTAAAACACCAGCGTTGCAGGAACAAAACAGGGTGCCAGAATAAATTAAAGTATTATAGGAAAGGAAGCAAAATTCCCACCTTCCCACGCCTAAGACCAGCTGCACCGGCAGGAAACTGCCATCACCGAGGAAGCTTGTGTTTGTACGGATTTCAGCCTCTCTGGTGCAGTCAGCCCAGCAGCACTGCACTTTATCCCGTTAAGCAATATAAATTCTCTGGGCCTTTGTCTCAGTCAAAAGATTAAGCTGGGAAACAACAGGAGCGGAGACTTCAGAGTTTTCACAGGAGGGGAGAGAGCTGAGCTCAGAGCCCTGCAGACTGCATGGGATCACCCCGACACCCGAGCAGGCCTGTCCTGAGCTGGGGAGGGGGCGACTGGTGCTCTGCTGTGCGTGGCCGGTGGCCTGTGGCCATCGCCCGTGCGTCTGGGCTGGCAGCATAGGCAGTGCCTGTGGGAACGTGTTTGAGGGGCGCTGCCATAGTGTAGAGTGTATGCGCTCATTAAGTATTTACAAGGGTGCTAAAACATGTTTCCCTATTTGTTGTCTTGCTTCTGAGCTTTTTAAGGTGTGAATAAGCACTAAATATTTCTGTCCTCTTTTCATGGCTCTTGGTATCTTTCCGTTGACTCCAGTGGGCTCTGACGAGAGCTTTTCAGCAAGAAGTGACACCTCCATGTAATCTCCATCTCTCAGCAGCAGAGGCACAGTGATTCTTCTCGTTTTAAGTCAGTGAACTTTATAATGGGTGCTGTTTGGACAGTAGTCTCTAGCAGAAAAATAACTTACCTGATTTGGAGACGGTTTTAAAATAACATCTAGGTTAATGGTGCATCTTGATTTTATTAAAATGTCATAGAATTAGTTTGAAATGCACCAAGGCAATGAAACTTTTGTGTTTAAAAGCCGTTTTGTGATAAGACCCGAGAGGCACTGGACATCACTGTGGTCTCCTGTGGTGAGATCTCCCAGGTCAGGGCCGCTTGCTCACCTGCTCCAGCCCAGTGCTTCTCTCTAGCAAATACTGCACCTGTGACTTTCCTCATTTCTGAGGTTCAGCTGCTGGATTGGTAATGGGGCTGAGGAGAGCAGTACCTGGGAGATTCCCGGAGCTGCCACAGCATTCCCATTCCTCCCCGACTGCCTCCAGCCACGGGGCCAGGTTGGTGTGGTGTGGGTTGGGTGCATTCAGGTGCATCAGTGATGCTGGGGCCGAGTCCCAGCCCGTGGCACCCCCTTACCTGAGTCCACTGGGGTTTGCAGCAGAAGGTCTTGCAGAGATTCCTATTTCAAGTGCAAGGCAGCTCTTGCAAGTTGGGCTTTGGCATGATTTAGGGTTGCCCATGAAATGTGGCTATGTTTGAGCGGGCTGGGTTGGTCCAGCTGGAAAGGCTGGGAGGGTGAGGATGGCAAAGCTGCCATGCCTGCCCGGGTGGCAACGGGGAGCAGAGCAGGGCTTATCTGCCCTGGGCAAGAAAAGAGATTTAATTCACCCAGTGTGGGCGTTGTGTGGCTTTAAAAATGGGCAGGGGAAATCTTGGAAATAAGCAGGTTGCAAGAGGATAAGAGGGCTCACTGTAAAGCCTTTGTTACAGACTTAAACTACACTGTAAGCATTGTTTTGAAGAAACATGCTTCATGTTTCAGAAAGTTGTGCTTGGGGTTAGTAACCTATTTGCCTGCAGCTCTGGCAGGTTGATGCCATCCTTGGATTACTGGCTTGGTGGCATTTACTTTGTTTCCCAAGCGTAACGGTTTGCTGTGCTGACAGCGAAGGTGCTGGGTACCTGCAGGGCACCCGCATCTCCAGCCCTGTGAGCGGGGTGGGGTGGTGGTGGTCCTGGCTGCCCCTGTAGAGGCCAGGGCTGCCAAACCTGCTGAGAGCCAGCAAAAGTGCTCAGGTGCTCTGCCCCATCTCTGCTCCCCACACAGGTGATGCAACATCCCTCGGAGTGAGGCAGTGGGTACCGGCAGCGGCACCCTCCTTAGGGGAGGGCACCATTTCTCATCAGTGTCTCACTTCTTTCTCCCCATTTTTCTGCCTACACATGGGAGTGCCGTGCTGGAGAGGCATTTTCTCTCCCCAGTTTGGCGACACTTCCAGAAGGTGCCATTTTCATGCAGTGCTTTCTCTTGGGAATTACCACCTGCACTTGGAGTGTATGGGATGGATGGGAACAGATCCCTGCAGCAGTGAATTGCCTCTGGAACACTTCAGTTCTGCCTGGGAGGGGGCTGCGGGACCCCTCTTACACAGCTCCTTCTCCCAGGCACCTCCTTCCTGTTTTGAATAATTAGTTTGTATTTCTCTTATTTGGTGTGAATTATTGAGGCTGTTTGCTGTCATTTCATCATCATCAAAATAAATACCCTTTATTTTTTTTTCTTTTCTCATACTGGTAAGTCAGAATTTGACAAGCAAATGCAAGCAGATGGTTATTAGTGAAATATAACAGGAGGATTAATTCTTTTTATGTAGATTTTTACTGGGAAACAATCTTCTAGAGGGATGCCAGTTAAGGGAAATAGGCTACGGAGAGACTGGGGGGGGAATTGGTGTACCTGAACAGTGCCCACGGCAAGTGGGTCCTGCTCCATGGGAACCTGCCGGGGTTGCTCTGCTGAAATCTAAGTTACTTGGTAGCAAAATCCATCACATGACTTGTAATTGCTAATGCTCAGTAGGGAGCTTGGTTAATTATGACCCCAACAGGTTTTGTATATAGCATTAATGAAAGTATTGTCTTTACGTGTGTGAGTACATGGTGATGGTGGCCTGGCTTGCTCGTCCTGGGTACCCTTCGCTGGGGATGAATGGTCAGTGTTCTGACCCAGGGCATGGGAGGGATCATGCTTAGGATGAAGGGTGATGGTTCACTTTTATACATTATTTCCTGTAAGGGATAAGGTGTGCAAACCAGGGGATGGATAGGCAAAATTTGAGTTTGTGATTTATTTATTTTTTTGAAAAATTATTGCTGGGTGAATTATTTCAGGCAAAACAGGATTAATATTCTCAAAAATGCCTTCGGTCTATGTTCCTCTTTACCCGTCTAATCCCAACGGTACAGAAAGAATGCTTCAGTTAAATGTGGCTTTCATAGTTTTGAAGCAAATACATAACTACAGGCAAATATGAGCTATGTCGTAAAAGGTGAGAAAAAATGAAAAAGGTGAATGGAATAGGGGTGGTATTAGATATATGAAAAACATTAAGTTTTTGAAATTAGAACCTTGGCTTTTTTTTTCCACTGCTGAACAGGACGGCGGTGCAGGCTGGGTTGTCGCTGGGCGCTGGAGCATCCTGCTCAGCACCTGGTGTGGTGGCTGGTGTCAAGAGGGGAGCACCACGGCCGTGGCTGCCATTTGGCTGAACTGACTGGCAGCAACCAGTGGTTGTACTTGGCTGGGCAGGTGGATGGATGTGGCTGTTTCCTGCCCTGGTCCAACCCTTACATCCAGAATTTCCGAGCTCGTTTGCAGTGAAGGTGAAGCCTTTCTGTGGCTGTACGTAGTGGTGGGAGCTCTGCAGCCAAGATGTTGCTTGGCTGTGGCCACACGGCATCCACGCAGGTGAGCGCAGGAGTAACTGTCTTTGGTGCACAGCATCGTGGCTGGCAGAGCATTCCCTGCCCTGCACCTCAGTCTGTAAAGCCCAGCATCAGGGGAGCTGGTAACTTCACAAGCAGCCAGAGACCTTCGTGAGCATTTCAGGCAGTGTCGCACTGCAGCACCCAGCCCTTGGCATGGTGGTGGCCCTCCATCCCTTCACTGCAAGAAACATAATTTCCTATTTTATTGTTGGTTTCTCAGTAAATGTTTCGATCGTGTAGCTGAATTTTAGAAATTCTTACAAACATTTTCCTGATTGATTCCCTCGTAGGCTGAGAGCCTCGCTGTGTTGGCTCTGCCTGCGATGTGCCGCTGCTCTCAGCCAGGCGTATTGTGCTCTTACGGCTGACGCCGTTCGTGAGGAAATCTTACAAAGCCATTAATAAAAACGAGTCTGAGATATATTTAGCTAAAATAAATATGAATGACAAACTCTGCTGTTCAATAATGCATTAAGAGCTTTTGTCCCATGGCATAAAGAGTAGCTTTGCAAGAGGCAAATGCATTGCAGGAAGAAAAGCTTTGGGAGTGTCATTTAGTGCCCATAAAGCTCAACAGAGAGACTTGTAGTGACTTCATTGGGGTTAAGGTTAGGCCCATGCTGTGGATATTTTCAATGTGGATACATAATAAATTATCTGCCCCCTGTTCTTTCGGGTGCAGTGCTGTTAAAGGCTCCTTGAATCACACTGAGGACAGTCAGGCTTAAACCTTTGCCAAACTGTCAACCTAGCTTTAAGATAAATTTGGAAGTGCCGTGGCTTAGTTAGAAAAGGTAAGAACTAAAATGTAACAGCAGGAGCAGGAGACCTCCACTGCTGTAGCCAGCTGTGGTGCGGTCCAGGACCGGTGTCACGTTATTTTGCTGTGGGCAGCATGACTCCCATGAGCGTGGGTTGTTAACATCCGTGTGCTGTGTAACGGAGTGTTGAGATCTGATGGATCTGCTGAGGCACAGGGTAAACGTTTATAAAGAACAGTTTTGTCCTGAAAATCTGTCCCATCCCATTCAACTGGGCCACAAGCGTCAGCAATGTATCTGCTCCCTTTCCTGAGGTGTGTTTTGGCCACAAGAAAGTAGAGGAGGGAGCTAGCAACAGTGATCTGTCTGTGTGGTACACGGTAAAAAGAGAAATAATATTTAAATACTGTTTGCTAGAAATAACAAAGGTGGAAAAGTTAATTGTCTGTTTTGGGAAAATTCTAGTAGCTAATTTAATTTAGTTCCTGGTGCACACCTGGGGACAGTTTCTTCTAGAGGTGAAGTACAGTTGGTCAGTTATACAATGGGGAATTGCTCATCTCCTTCTTCAGGTGCTTAAGTGACAGCATAAAAATGCCAATTCAGACATGCTGGGTGATGGGGTTGTCCATTATAACCCTTACCAGTTCAGCCAGTGTGGCTGTAACCATTCCCAGTTTGGCCAGAGGGGCCATGGGACCTGGTCACCCTGAGCTGTCCTTGCTTGGGAGTGATGAGAGGAGCCGTTCCCCAGGGCTGAAGCTGATCTTGCCCTGCCAGCCCTGGCTCCAGCTGTTGGCAGGCTGAGCCCCCTGCTCATGATGGGGAGGTTTTTGCTGCAGGAGGGTTTGCTGCCCTGAGGAGTGACTCCAGTGCAGGAGCTGTGCCCGGTGTGGTCCTCCTGCTCTGCTCCTGGTGATGCACAGCCATTCCTGAGGTAGGGCTTGGCAGCGTGGCTGTGGGGATCAGCAAGCTGGAGGTGGGCATGTGGAGCCCCCAGACCCCTGTGCACAGGGGCAGGGGAGCCCCAGGCGCCTCAGCTCTCCCCTCTAGATTCCATCATCAGACGTGCAAATCAGCGTCTGCTCATCAGGGATGCATATCAGGGCAGCGTATCACTTGCAAGAGGATCTTCAGATTTCTGAACCTTCTGCTCATCTGCTTTTGTCCTCCTTTGTCCTTGTAAAGTCCTTGTTGCAGTTAAATTGAAATGTAGGTTGCTTGTGTTTGTAAGCGACAGTAAAATGCATCTGCGCTGAAATAATCTTAAAAATGGACAGATGTTCTCAAAACGCACGACTTGCTAGTCAGGCCTCCCTGGCTCTAACAATAATCAGAAACTTCGTAGAAAAGATCACTTTTATCCTCCCCCCCCCCCCCCCCCCCCCCCCCCAGTATTGTTTTATTGTAAAATTTGCGTAAACCTAATCATAAAATGCCTAGAGAGTGGGTGGGTGGGTGTTAGGTTCTTTATGGGTCTTGTTTAGGTGTTGTTCCAGCTCAGGGTATGTTCAGTTTAGACTGAAAGCTTATATTGCATCGTGACATTAAACTCAATCCATAGAGTTTTATTTGTATTCCAAATCCATCTATTGCAAAGACTGTTTCTTATGAGCACAAAGAACTAGAAAGCATAAATATTTATTCCTTAAAGGTTAAGATTGCCTTAAATCACTTGAGCTTATTTGGTGAGCATCAGATATAATTAAACTAAGCAGTTGAACTTGATCTGCATGTGTGAAATAAAGTATATATGTATATGCTTGATTCCAGTATCAATGGAAGCTGTGAGCTAATTGCTTCCATCACATCAAAAGATGCACTGATAATTTTATTGTTTCTGGATGTGATGATAAATCAACATAAAGAAGCGGTTGAAGTTATATAATGGCAAGTCATGTTTCAACACGCAGCATACACTGTGGTAACAAAATGAGCAGAGCTCATCTCAAGCAATATATGTCTAACTATAGGGGGATAATTAAGCACATTATGAAAATTGTTCCAATTTTGGATATAGAGAATTGCTTGTGTACCAGAACTCACCTGCAATGTGAGCTTACGTCTGCCTGGTGTCCCTGTAAACCTCAGAATTTGGCTGTGAACCTTTAGGCATCTGCAGGGGCCCGTCTGCGGTTCATACGGTGTGCGGCCAGGGCCACGCTGCCGCAGGCTCCTGCAGGCAGTGGGACTGGTGTCATTTTTGGAGCCAGGTATGATTTTCTCCCCTGCACGGTAATGCCGCCCTCGGTAGATGGTGGTGGTGTGAGTTGTGATGCCTGCTCATGCTTGGGGACAGGTTGTGGATCAGCTCAGCGTTTCTCAAAGAGCTTGCTCACAAAGTGTGGAGCTGGCCGAGGACAGCCTGTCCCCTGGGGAGACCTTCAGCAGCCTGAAGGGGATGTGGACCAAGCCTTTTTGGTGGCACAGGTTCTGTAGATGTAGACCTTAAAGCACAAACTGGAGGTTCCCAGTCATGCTCTCTCTAGTATTTTTGGATTCGTGATCTTTAAGGATGGTCATTTCGGATAAATTCAGAATAGCTGCATAGCCTTTTCCAAGTATATTGTTGTAGGTAGCAAGGTATTCATGTGCACATACCTCACCGAGACTAGATGATGAAATACCATTTCAGTCTGTCTCTGATCACTCTGATGGGCGAGTGCCAGGAGGACGGGTCCAGGCTCTTCTCGGCGGTGCCCAGCGACAGGACAAGGGGCATCGGGCACAGGCTGCAGCACAGGGGCTTCCATCTGAGCGTGGGGCAGAACTTGTGCGCTGTGAGGGTGAGCACGGGCACAGCTGCCCGGAGAGGCTGTGGGGTTCTCCTGCTCTGCAGACACCCCAACCCGCCTGGACGCGTCTCTGTGCAGCCTGCTCTGGGGGACCCTGCTCTAGCAGGGGGTGGGACGGGGTGGGCTCCAGAGGGCCCTTCCAGGCCCCACCATGCTGCGATCCTGAGAAAGCAATAGGATGAAAGTGTCCTTTTTGTTGGCATTAAAATTAATTTGAAAAGCCAAAGAAAACCAAATAACTTTTGCTCTATAAAATAATATTAATGGAATTAATTATGTAGTGATGTGCATCTAAGTTACAGACATTAATCCTAGCTTAAGAAATGGTCTCCAAGGGTATGGAAATCAGAATTTCAGTCTATTCATGTGTGTGTCCTGCTGGGCATCTCTGTAAAACTGGAGGGGCTGCTGTGAGTTGCTGTTGCATGGGCTGCTCCATATAATCAGAGGCACCTTAGATTTCAGTGTTGGAATTGATGTTTCCTCAGCATTTCTTTATATCCAGAGAGCTCATGAAAGTTAATAGTTTTGCCAGGGGCTTTGAAAGAAGCAGAAAAAAAAACTGTCATTGCCTCAGGTCCGAACATTGTCTCAAGCTGGAAAATGGTTCACTGTCTTGTTTAGAGATGGCCAAGTTACAAGTGCCTCCAGTTACATTATTGTGCTGTAGGTAGCACAACAAACATCACACTGACCTGTTCCTCTTCTTTAAATGCTTTATTTATCATTCTTTCTTCAAACCAAGTATGCTTTTATCATAGTACCTTGCAGGGTAATTTCTTTATCATGCTCATCATCGTGTCTTGCAGGAATTTCTCTTATCCTGCCTTAATGGTGGGGTGAGGGGAAAAAAAAAAAAAGAGAAAGAAAAATAATAAAATGTTTCCTTTTCTGGTGTTTTTCCTGCCACTGCTTGCAATTCATCTTCCCTGTGCCCCCGCAGGTAGCCTGTGCTGCCATTGCAGGGGGCATCGTCAGCAGCCGGTTCTGCTATCATGGGGAGGAGACCACCAGGAGAATGGCACAGGGCTGCTTAGCTGGGACAGTTAGTGGCTCACAGAGCTCTTGTTGTACTGTCTCTCCTCTCCCACCTGCTCCATTGATGTTAACAATCTAGGAGCATCACTTGGTACCCATTTTGCTTTGTTCTAGACTGCCACAGGTCCCTGGAGGGCTCTCACTCACCAGGTCAGATGGGGCATCATGCCTGGCCAAGCACATACACATGACAGCTTAAGAAAATCCATGGTTTGTTTATATATTTTTCTGTGTGCCTTAAGACCATGTTGTCTTCTCCGTTCTCTGTCCTGTACGAACCTCCACTGTGCCCGGAAGGATGAAATAGCATTGGCACTGTCCTTTTGTTCCCTCTTTTCTGCCCCTTCCATTAGCTGGCTGGCATGACAGTGGCTTGCTAATTAATCCTGGGCCTAGGAGGGATGTATGCCAGGTGCAGGTGAAGGGTGGGAAGAAGCCTGTAAAAATACTAAATGTGCTTCTAAAGTTCTTGAGATTTTCACAAAATAAAAACATAGAGATATGATATACTGATGTGCAGTAGCTGTGGGGCTGTGGGTTCTTGCTCTGTGTGTGCGTATACATGCACAGGAAAATGTTCCTGTGTGTACGGTGCAGATGATTGTTTGCAAAATACTCATCAAAGGTGACCTTCCAGTTGTCTTGAGGCCTGACCCTGTGGCCACAAAGCCCAGAGTTCAGGGCTTGCTCTGAACAATGCTGCCAGTTCCAGAAGAGAGGTGATGCTCTGTTCATGCATTGCTCTGAGTTGTGAGGGTCTGCAGGTCCTCTGAGAGGAGGAGATGAAGAGGAGGTTAATGGGGGAACCCCTCCCCAACTGATTGGCTCTAATCATCCTTTTCCCCTTGTTCCTCTGGAAGTATTGCAGCTGTCCTCCCATTTGTTGCATTCAGCACGTTGGGAAACTTGTTTCTTTTTCCCTGCTGGATGGGGATCATGGTTTTCTGAGGTGTTTGATTTACATTTAAAATTAATAAATCATCCCTTACCAAGTAATGTCGCTAAGATACCCTGGCTCATAACAAGTTGGTATTATGCAGATAGATTATTGAACATTCAATGAACTTGACAATCTGGCCCCAACTCCTCAAGCTTCACAAACCTACTTTTCCCTAAGATTGTTAGCATAGCTTTACTTTTCCCCGAGTAGTTCTTTAGCTGTGATAACCCTTTATATGAATATGACTTTCTAATTTTATAAAATGTTATCTTTTTCATAAGATTTATTACTTTATATCCATTTCTGTTGTTGTAAAAGATCATTAAATAATTGGAAGTTGATGAAAATTATGTACTACGATTTAAACTGCCCTTCACCTGTCATGAGAATGGATCCCACAAAGTCCAGTGATAGCCTGAATTCCAGCCTGCTTCAGGAACACATACGTGATGGTAAGAGAAGTGCATTAAAATGGCAGCTTTGAAAACATGCTGGCTAGGAAAGAAAACAGCCCCACCATCGCTGGAATTGTATTTCTGTAGAGAATGTCACCAGGTCCGGGTAGAAGATGTGGGCTTTCCCGGTTGCAGTAGTAATTGTGGACTTATTGCTTCCCGTTGGGTAAAAGCAGATGTTTATCATCGCTTGGACCACCAAGAAATCCTTTTAAATGGCACTGTTAGCTTCACTGTTAGTTTGCAAGAGAGACCTTTCTATGTTGCAGAAAGCTCTGGGCTTCGGGCCCCAGGGTGAAGTCAGAAATAGATGGATTTGCTGCCGGGCAGTCTCTAAATGGTGTAAACTGGGTTTTCTTTAGGCTTTCTCTAGTCCCAATTTCTACTTCCTTCTTCATTTGAAGAATCTACTACAAAATACTCAGATTTGTCTTTTCTTGGAGAGTTTATGGCTTCCACTGCTGTCACCTGGTCACTGGGGTGGAAGTCAAGGGGCTGGAGGAGGGAAGAGGGAAAATCACTGTGAATTTCATGAGGCGCATTTTGTTTTACTCATACGGGTAATTCAGATTATAGTCGATAGAATATATGTCTGCCTAACAGCAAAATGCACGCTTCATTAGCATAATTAGCATTATCTTTACTATTGTTGCCAAAATGCCCTCCCTGTGGATGCAGCACGCCTTTGCAGGAGCCAGTAAGCGGGTGCGATGCCCAGGTGTGGTGGGAAGGGGCCGGTGGCCCTGCCTGGCTGACACCCAGCCCGGGCAGCGCGAGAGCACCCGCTCCTGCTGGCGCCAGCCCAGATGGTGCCAAGGCTCCAGTGTCAAAGAAGAGAAAGTGACCTTTTTCATGATAAAATGCCGTTAGAGTTGCATTCAGAAAAGCGACCAGTGCCCCCACGCTGGTGAGAGTTACGTTTCATAATCTGCTTTGGCACCTGGAACCGAACAAAACTTGATGAAAAGGTTTATAGCGTGCTGGTGAGTTTTCAAAACAGAGTGAAGGTTTCAGAAATGATCCATATTACTGCAAAATGCAGGGAAGCTGGGATGAGGGCTGTTTGATAGCACAAGAATAGTGAGCGAAACAAAAGGGCAGTGAATTCTGCAGCTTGGATCATGCTTGGGAAATAAGATGTTATTCCCAGAGTCTGCCTTAAACTAGGGATATGTCCCCACTGGCAGCTGGGCTTTGAAACGGTGGTTTGTAAACAGGGTATGGAGACTGCTAATGGGACACCTGAATTTCTGTCTGAAGTGAGATGATGTGGCATAGGTCTTTCAGTTTCTGAAAAAAAAAGGTCGCGCACAGAGTTAGTGGGAAACTAATGCTCAAGGTTTGTTGTCAAATTCGACAACAGCCAGAAATTCTCCAGGATTCTCAAGGTAGCCTGGTTTAATTAATGTAGTTCTAGCAGCAGACCCTGGTTACTAATTTATCATGAATAACATATATGAGCAATTTAGTGGTTTTCTGTTTTGTGAATCGTCTGAGCCGACTGTGATTCCCTTGGATAAAGCTTCTGGTTTAAATTATCAGCAAAATAATTTCCCATGGATAGGGCGGGACACGAAGAGTTTGTGATAAATAACAGTAGAAACTGGAGGTGTGCTATTTCATCTTAAATAAGAAAACTGATCTTGTTTGTCATCTGTTCTGAAAGCGTTAATGTATCCCTGGGAATTCTTATTTTGGGGGCTACATTTTTATTAATTTATGTTTTCCTCCAATGCTTGTTTGCTGAGAATGAATGGATAATGTGGCCAGACTAGACCAGTAATTCAACTAAACACAAACCCTAGCGTTCTAACCATGCAAAAGGGTAGGTAATAGGGAGTAATGCTTAGCAGTAGGTTAAAAGAGCCTTCTGTGAAATACAGCTGGGAGAAAAGTGAGTTTTTTAAAGGCGTTTTTGTTTACTGGCAAAAAAAACAAAAAAGGTTTCCTTATGGTTTGAATCCAGGTTCTGCCTCCAGAGTGGATGCTCATATGGGTCCTTTGATGCCGACACAAGTCACCCGGGTAACTGCTGTGGCTGCGCCAGCGGTGACGTTCATGGCAACCAATCTGATGGATCAGACATTAACAGGTGTGTTTGTTTCTATATACTGATTATATTACTGAAGCACGTGTTGTGTATTTCATTCTGAAGCATGCTTTCCATACAGCATGGAAATGGGAGACCCTTAAAAAACTGGCTCAAGTTTTATGACATTTGCTTTAGCTAATTACGAGTGTATTCAGAGTGTTTCGGATCCTGTTTGCTCGGTCTGGCAGTTGGCAGTAGCTTTGCATTTGATGATACAAAAGGCAAGTTTCTGAAACGTCCTTGGGCTTTTCATGTCCCATGCCAGTGGTATTCACAAGCATTGCAGTGATAATGTGGTTATCTTTTGGATAGTTGCTCCATGAAGCCTCGTTGGCTGAAGCCTCCGAGGCTGCTTTACGCTGTACTGTGGGATAAAACTGGTTTATTTACTGTCATGTAAATGTGTGTGTGGTGTTGTGAGAGAAGGGGTGATGCTGTTCCCAAAGACTGGAGGAAGTCTTGCGGCTTTGTTCAGATTCATATATCCACATTGCAAACCACAATAAAAAATGATTGGGTTTTGATAGGAAATTGGGAACGCCTTTCCTCTTAACAACACTGTCATTATGAAGTCAGGAGCTCTGTTAATGGAGGTGAGATGCTGCGATGGGGCTGGACAAGTTGTTCCTCTGCCTGACTTGGGTGCCTGCAGCCATGGAGGGGGGTGCCAGCAAGCCCCCCTAGCTGTGCGGCACTGCGGGGCCCTCAACAAATATTCCCAGCCCTGTTCCATGGCAAGAACCGGTGTTTATCAGGAATTACTATGTATCAGTTCAGGCGTAATTTATCTGATCCTCACACCTGGGAATTAGGATCGTTGTGGAGGTGCCAAAGAGTTAGAAAGGAACATCCTTGTAACTGTTGGGGGTGCCCCATCCCTGGCAGTGCTCAAGGCCAGGCTGGATGGGGCTGGGGGCAGCCTGGGCTGGGGGGAGGGGGCCCTGCACAGGGCACGGGGTGGGACTGGGTGGGCTTTGAGGTCCCCTCCAACCCAAATCATGCTGTGATTCTATGTACGGATTTTCAGTGTAGAAGCTCTCACTTGTCCAGCTAAGCCATTTCTTTTGTGGGTACTTCAGGCTCACCAGATTTACCCTCAGCTAAGATAAAAATTTCATAAAATACTTTGTGGTCAGCTGTGCTAGGCAAATCTATAAGCGGGGCTGGAGGCTCCCTTTGAAGCAGGTCTGCCTGCTGCCATACCTGTCTTCAATAAGATGCTCTGATTGAATTTGTGTTACTGAGTATTCCAGTCTGGAAAATGCTGAAAATTTTATGACAGAGACATCTTAAACTCAAAGGGAAGTTCATACAGATCTTTTTTGACATACTTCAGTTTCTAGTTTCTTGTCTGGTTTTGTTTGCGTTTGGTAAGTACCTGCTTCTTTTATCATCTGTACAGTTATAGTGCTTGAAGACCTGCATACTCCTCCTTAAAGTCACCAAGAATTGTATTGACTTGCTTCCTTGTCAGAAGCAGGGAGGAAATACTGAAACTGTTCAAAGTGTGCAGGGACAGAAAGATGAAGATTTGTGCAGGGGTCATGCTGATCTGCAGCTTGTTGCTTGTTGAAAGCTGAAACTGTGGTTTCTAATATATTTTATATCAAGTATATTTCATAATCTTCTTACTGGCAGACTTGAAAACACAAACACTCCTGATTTTATCCATCATGCTGAACAAGGATTTACCTGTATAAAGCCTTCTGATGACTAGGTGGCTTTCGATGATGAGGCCAGCACGACGTTTGGTCAGTGGGATGTCTAAATCAAGTGGCTATGCAGTTGGGAGGCAGTCACTTTGAAAGAGCGATTGTTGCATTTTTATATGCATGCAAGTAATGTAAATAAGTTTTATATTATATTTTTGTTTCCTGCTTTCTCTTGAAAGGAGAGAGCTTTTCCTCCTTTTGTCGTCTTTGATTTGCTGCCAATTACATTTAAGGGAGAAATGGTAATTCCATTCAAGTACAGTATGGATTTTTTCTTTGATGTTTTTGAGGAGATTGCACTCTTTTCTATAGATTGCTACAAACTATCGTTATCTCTAGTGGAAAAAGCAATCAAAGCAGGAATCATAATTAAGAGCAGATGATAGTAATAAAGGTGTTTTTACCCGTCAACCTCAAAGTGCTACAGAAAAGCCAACGTGCCCTTTAGGAAGCTGTTAGACACTGGGATGGGATGAAGTCCTGCGGGTGTCCTGGCCCTGAGACAGCGCTTGGTGGTGGGCCGGGTTGCGGGGAGAGGTGGGGGTCCTGGTGCTGAGACCCTCTCGTGCCTGGGTACCAAATTCAAGCACACCAGCCTGCTGAGTCACCAGTGCTGGCCAGGTGGACAATTATAGTGGAGAGGTGGTTTAAGAAGATACTGTCCTCCAAGTTTTCTGTGGTGTTTTGGTTGGGGTTTTTTTGTTTGTTTGTTTTTTTGTTGGTTGGGGGTTTTAGGTGGGTTTGTTTGTTTGGTTTTGGTTTAAGTTATTTAAAAGCCCTGGACTTTTAAAAATTCACTGAGTGTCTCCAGCTCAGGAGCACTGAAGCACAGGGGTAGTTGTTTCTAAGAAAGAACTGGGGTGGACAGCTGGAATACTAACATATTAAGCTGTGCATCTTACATCTAGTATGTGGAGTGCTTTAACCTATGCATACAGACCTGTGCCACCATGTTTTGCTGCCAGTACTATACAGTGGCAGGATTATGCTTTGTATAGCATTACAGGCATGCTTTCATTTTGCAATATAGATAAGCCTTTCCTTGACTTGGTTTCTAAACAAAAAATTGGGTATTCAGCGAGGCTTGGCGCAGATGGATTTTGCTCATGACAACACAAAATCTGCCTTCCTCTGAAGAAAAAAATAATAACATTTTCTGTATTTCTGGAGCCAGAGGAGGAAAAAAAAAAAAAAAAAAAAAAAAAAAAAAGCAATGGTCCTGGCTTCTAGTAAGCATTTATTTTTGTATGGGAAGCTGGAAATGTCCAGTATTAACTACAGCTCTGACTTTTTTGCATTACTGTAGTACAAGAGGGGTGGAGCTGTAACTACTACCCTCACAGAGCTCTGCATCGCTTCGTAGATACGCAGAACTCGGCCCATTAAGTGCCTTGAAGATCAAGGCCAAGATCTTGAACTTGATATTTAAAAAGAATCAGATGAGAAGAGCAGGGGAAGGAAGGTCAGCAAAAGTCAGTGAAGGTTTTTGACTCAGATCCTGGCTTGGCCTGGGCCAGCCTCAGAGAGATGCAGAAACAGCTGGAGAGAGAGGCTGAGGAATGGTACCAAGGCTTAAATGAGGGGGAAATGCAAAACCAGATCGAAATACCCTTCTGATGAGCATGTGGCAGCAGCTGCCTTGAGCTCGGGGAGGGAGGAGGCGAATGAAGGCAGGCGCTGTGCTGTGCCTGGCTTGGTGGGAGCTGGTGTTGCTCTGTGGGCAGCGGTGCTCATAACAATGCTCCTGCTTCTGCCAGTCTAGGGGAAACGAATGCAAGAGCCAGTCTGGGAGGTGGGGATGGCACGCTGCCTGCGCTGCGTGGTACCCGAGGGAATATGCCTGTAGGTTTTTTTCACCTTTTCCTTCTTTAACAAAGAAAGTGTTCTCAGGTTAGTGGCAAATAACATCTGTTGGGCAGTGTTAGCTGCGTGTCTGAAAAGTCCTACGACAGAATGAGTTTGTCATTGAACTCTGCCCCCAGGCATACAGCCCGTGGTACGGCACAGGAGACAAGGCATTTGTCCTTGTTATTCTACTGATCCCGTTACAAATCTCCAGGAAAATAAAAGGGTGAGTGGGAAGAGATTGCTGCAGAAGAAAAAAAGCACTGCTCAAGGAAGCTTGTGCTAAGAGAGGAGACAAAGCGTTTGGCAGGGTACGGTGAAACTGCTCAAAGCAGAAAATGGACACTAATTAAAGGTTGAAATACAGTGTGTGGGCCAGAGGAGGATCTGTTTCCCTGGAGCAGTGCTGATGGGCTGAAGGCAGGGTCCCTGCCTGCAGGAGCGGGGCATGGACCTGGCTGACGTAGCTAGCACTGAAATCCCACACTTGGCTCGAGCAAGAAGCAACAGGGGAGGAACTGTGAATCACTTGGATACAGTCTTCAGGCTAATCGGGAAACCAAATGCATTAAGGTTGTGGGGAGAGACAAAATTGACCTGCAGAGATACTGTTGGGATAATAAAAAACTCAGTGTTTACATGTGTGCACTTGAGGTAAATCCAGTTCTTGGAAACATTTAGAATCAAAATTTTAAACTTCTTTCGAGATTAATGGAGATTTGGCTTCTAAATACCTTTGCAGAACAAATTTTTATTATCTCTTGTCCATAGTTTCTCATGGCATGAATCAATCTTCCCTCTTTCACTCCCCATTTCTCTCTCTAATATTACTTTTAATAAGATGTTTATGATCATACACCTACATCCTCTGTGACATACCCAAGATACTTTTGCTACTTCACCTTTGCTTTTCATACTGTGAATTATTCATGTGTCTCTACCTGCTGTGGAGCCTCGGAGAAGTCTCTTTAATCAGACATCTTTATCATCCCATCTCCAGCGCATCCTTCGGCAGCGTTACAGCAAGTGCAAGAGCACATCGTTAGCAATTACACTGCTAAGTTTAGGGGCAAAAAATGGTGCGTGATATGTTGGAAATACATTTTGGCAGCTTAATTGTCAAGCTGCAGTTTATTTGATGCACTTAAGTTTAAAAGTGGGGGGAAAAGTTAATGAGAAAAGAGTAAACCTGAGCAAAGACGTGCGCCAGTTGCCAATGGAGGGTAAACATGCATCTTGCTGGCTGTCCTTTCCCAGCGTGTGCAGAGGAGAAGAAATATTTAATGTTCTAAGAAGTCCTAACGTGGTCTGCTTGGAAACTCTTCCTTCCTTGGAAAGCAGAGCGGGTCTGTGGGTCAGCAGCACGGGCTCCCCACAGCCCTCCACCCACCTCTGCCCTCACAGCTCCACCACCTTGCTTTTGGGGAGCTGGCCTCCTGAGCACGGCGAGCTGCAGCCCGGGGAGTGCTCCCTGCCCCGAGGACACCTGGGCACCCCTGAGCTCCATGGGGAAAGCACAAGCTTGAATTATTTTTCTCTTGATATACTTAGAGAAAACAGTCGCAGTGTTCAACTACAGATATAAAAATAAATGACTCCTGATGTGCACAATGACTTTCAGGGCTTTCTTTTCTTATTTTACTTTAATTTTTGATATTTCCATCTTATTTTATGTATGCTGACTGTCCAAAATTTTGTGGAAGTATATTTCCCATGTGAATGGCTAATGAACTGCATGCTGCAGAAGTTCACCTACGTGTGCTGTGCTGGTGATGCTGTATTTTGAGCAAAAGCAACAGCACCCAAGTCCCTCCCTGGGGCTTCACCTTTCCTGTTCAGATGCTGTGAGGGAGCTTTTCAAAGGAGGGGAAAAAAGATGTTGCCTCAGGCATTTGCAGCACAGAGTGTCTCCACTCCAAAGATGTGTAAAGTTCAAACAGGAGTGAGAACGGCTTCCCCCGCGTTAGAGCCTCCCCACACCAGCACGTCCACGCTCTGTACTTCAAGCCAATCTCCAGGTATTAAAAAGCAGGGTAAGAGCAGCAGTGACAAAAGCAATGATGACGTATGTCGTACCTTCCTTTGCATCGAAATGGAGCTCCTGGAGCTGTGCGAGTGTGGTTTAGGTTCTCTCCCCTATTTCATTTCTTCAGCGTCAGCTGTGGGGAAATCCTCTGCTGAATTTTGCATGTCCAACAGTGTGTTTAAATCTGCCAGCTGGCATTTATATATCTGTATTAATGGTTGTAAAACTAAGGAAATGTGTTTTCTTGTTCCTCATGCGTGTATGGATATGCGTATACATGAACGAAAGGTCTTGGCACCTTTTTGAAACAATGTGATAATGAAGACTATAAAAGAATCAAAATTCTAATAATAATAAAAGACTTTTTTCCTCAGAGTAGGTAAATAGTTAGAAAGAGAAAGCAGCAGAGCTGGAAGAGGCATAGATGTGATTTCCCTACAAATCATAAGAACAAAATCAGTCCCAGGTCTGTTAAGCATCGTTTCCCAAGTGTGCTACTCCATGTCCAGCTACTCCATGTCCAGCTACTCCAAGTTTGAGTGACAGAATCTGAACAGCAATTTCTTTGTGGCTGTTTTATCAGCAGCTAATTGGCCTTCCCGACTTGTTGCTTCAGGGATTATATCATGGCAAGATCAGAAGAGTCGAGAGCTGGAAGCGCTGAGACGTACTGCGCCGCTCCACAGTGTTGCCCTCCAAGGCTCCCAGCACGCCGTGGTGCCTGCGCCCAGCACTGGTGCCGGCTGCGTGCCTGCAAAAGCCACCCCAAAGCCAGGCTCTCCCAGTTGCCTTTAAACTGCTGCAAAATCAATGACTTGCAAAGGATCATTTGCTGCAGAGGGGGATGTCTCAAGGTTCCTTGCATCCCCTACAAAGATATTTCCAGAAAGCAGGCTCATGTTTTGGTTTACAAACCCCATCAGAAAGGAGGCAGGCTGTATGGGACACACGGCGCCTGCTGTGCCGCAGGGCAGTGCCTGAGGGCTGGCTCGTAGCACGCCACGGGAGCACAGAGCAAGCCACCAAGGATATTCCTGGGGGAAAGCAGTGGGAGAGTCGGAGTGATGGGAAAATGCAGGGCAAGATAATGAAATACCTTTATGAAAAAGGTTAGAAACTGCATGTTGTCTGTCTTCTGCCACGTTTTAGAGCTGGAGAGTTTATTAGCAGAATTTAATTTAAGCGAGGTGCCCTAATTCTGCCTGCAGACCTCAGAGCAGTGAGTACGAGAAGCATCCACGGCTGTGGGGTGCCCTTTCTCTGTGTTTGCTTTCCTCACACGGGGCTGCCTTGTGGCTGGTACCACCGCTGGCCAGTGCCAGTGGCCACCTCTGGCCTTTCTAGGTGCTCGCATATGGCAGTGCTGCTCACGGCGCTGGTCCCAGCAGGGTCATATTGTATCTTAGAATCACAGAATGGTTTGGGTGGGAAGGGACCTTAAAGACCATCTTGTTCCACTCCCCTGCCATGGGCAGGGACACCTTCCACCAGCCCAGGTTGCTCCAAGTCCCATCCAGCCTGGTCATCCACAGTTCCAGGGGCCATGCTTCATCCCTCCAGTGTCCCTGGCCTTCCTCAGCAGGCTGCTGGGATTCCCTTCACCTTTCCAGAAGCCCAGCAGGAGAAGGCAGAGGCGAGTGCTCACAGGCAGGCTGAAGCCAGGTGTGGCTTTGCTGCATTTAAAGACTAGCATGCTTGTTGATGCTTTGATTCCGGGTTACCAGATGTCTAGCGAAGAAAGACAGAGACACCCTTTTTGATATGTATTAGCTGCTCCCTCCTCCTAGCTCCTTTAATGTGGAAATTAATTGCTATGGTTTGTAAATCTTCTTTTTTGCTACCCATAAAAACAGAGTAAGTCATCTTCTGTGAAAAATAACATGTATTTAAATTTTTCTTATTGTGATGTATTCCACAGTGAAGCAGAGTCAAATGGCTGAGACTCTGCCTTTTCCTCAGGGTAGCTCCTGTTACGTGTGTGTCTATTCTATAGTCTGAGTAATTTTAAAATTAACTGAATAGTATTTTGACATGTGAATCTACTAAATAATACGCAGTCCTCAAAAAGCAGTGCTTGCAAATATTTTCTTGAAGCTACTGTACCACAGTTTTAGTCTGTTTAGCAGACAGAAAGTGCTCCGTGACTCTTGAGACGGTTAAGGGGTCAGGTATGTCATGGCTTGCCCTCCTTACGGCACTCTAAATACTGGTGGTACCAGCCCGGATCTGCAGTGTATGATGCACTTGAGCTCTCCAAGGAGCCTGTGACGGCCGTGCACAGTGCTGGGTGTAGGGTGGGTGCCTCCCTGCAAAACCAGGGCAGGGGGCTATGGGTGCAGGGCCATGCATGTTGACAGGGATGGATTGCTGTGGTCCCCATTTCCAAGTGGTTTGAGCCTCGTTTGGCAATTTAACTGCTGTGCTGGAACTCTACAGGCACAGGACTGCTGAGTTACGATCATACATTGCTTGTGGGGTTTTTATCATAAACAGGTTGAAATATGACCAGTATTTGTTGTTCAACTCTGTCTTAAAGTTTTACAGGCGGGTAGAAATTTTGCAGGTGGAAAGCGGTGTGTAGACTTTCATTCTAGGAGGAACACACCAGATCACGTAGCCTGGGCAGCTGCGTGTCACTGGCCGTACCTGCTCCCCACCGGAGCCGTTGCTGTCACTGCTTTGTTCTGCCCGAGCAGAGCAATGGCTGTGGTTGGGAAGAATGAGGCAGGGGTGGGGGGGTGGGGGGGGCGGCGGCTACATCCATTTTCCCTGGGACTGGTTATTTTACAAAGAATATATGTACCTTGTCCTCCCTGCTGCAGGCAGGCTGGGTCAGGTGACTAGAGAGTACATTTGCTCAAACTGCTAAATACATGTTTTAAGAGGACAAGAGAAAAAAAAGAAGTCTGTCTTAATATTTCTTACTGTGAAAACGACTTTTCTCTGATTGTTGGGTCTGTGTCTCATACCTGCTGTCTTTTTGTCTTTCCTTACTGTCCCTTATGGCTCCTCTGTTATCAAGACTTACACATTTTGTAGCCAGCGGAAACACTTTCTAGTGCTTAGCGTTTCAGGATGAAGCTCTTTGTAAAGGAGGGGAATGTGTTTTTACCACTGCTTCCAGTGGAAATGCAATTAAACACTGGTCGGTGGTTCCTGTGGAGGTTAACCCAGAGCACACCAGTGTCTCCTGCCGGGGAGGAGAATGGGCTGGCCAGCCTTGTGCCCCTTGGGTGGGGGCTGCTGCTCCGAGGGGCAGCTGTGCCCTGGGGCGTACAGGATCACAGGATCACAGCATGGTTTGGGTTGGAAGGGACCTTAAAAATCACCCAGTTCTACTCCCCTGCCATGGGCAGGGACCCCTCCCACCAGCCCAGGCTGCTCCAAGCCCTGTCCAACCTGGCCTTGATGTCCCATGAAAAAAAGCACTTTTGGTTTCAGGGAAAGCAGGACAAAACGCTCAGTGTGGTTAAAGCCTCACGCTAAAGTATATGAATGTGTCCCATTACAATACAGCATTATATTTAGCAAGGAGATTAGCTTTATTTATTTATTTACACATATGTGTGTAAATAAAGGAGTGAGTGACTAGGAAGAGGTGAAGAGAGGCGTCTAAGAGCCACATCGGGAATGCGTTTATTGCACATTAAAACGAAATCCTTTCCCCTCACAGATAATGACAAAGAATCGAGTAGATCCTCCTGCCCACAGACCTTGATTTTACATACGGAGAGGAAGAGTACCCCTGTGGACAGCGACGGTGATAAGGTCTGCGATGGACTTTCTTCTTTTAAAAACCTCTTTAAACTATTGAACTGCACGAATCAGTCAGGATAAAGGACTGTCCTCTGGCTAGAGCTGCGTTAGTGATACGGCGATTGTTTCCTGCAGTCAATTTTAAAGAGCTATCTATTTAATTTATCTTGGTGCTTTATAGGAGCTCTGTCGCTGTAGTGTCAGTATCAGAGGAGGGATGCTTTTGGCTGGTTTTCTGCCCATGCTGGAGGAGAAGCAAGTCTATGGGGGGTGTGTGGTGCGTGCGCAAATGTGGAGGTGCAGCACAGCCCAGGAAAAAAAATTAATGCACTGAAAAGTTGGAAGTGCAGAAACAGAGCATCTGTGACTCTCCCTGTCTCGCTGTGGTGGCAGGGACCTGTGGAGCTGGGTCAGCTGCTCAGGGCAGGATCCCCTGGCTGGATGTTGTGCTGCTTATCGCAACACCAGCCCCAGGTGCAAGAAAGATGGCAAGAAAATGGCCCCCACCTTTTTGGTGTTACTAATTTAAAATGCTGTGTGCTTCTGTAGCCCTCCTTTACAGATCATTGCATGGTCCTTAAATAAAACTGTCAGGTGAACATAAATGGGTAGCAAATAGTATGTGCAACTTGCAGATAGGTAATACTATATGTGTGTGACTTCATTAGGTTTTTTATAAAAAAGGCTAGATTATAAAGGAAAAGGACCAAAATTGTACTCCTGGCTTCTGTGAAATCAATGGAAATATTTGGTTTCTGCACCGCTCATGCAGAGATTGTGAAAATGGCTAAAGCTAAAGAGGGAAAACTTTATCTGAGTACGGGGGTGTGCAGGAGCATACCAGGCTCAGAAAGCAGCAGTGCGGAAGGTGCTTGAAGCCACCTTGGAGCAGATGTGGTCTGTTCCCCCGCGCTTCTGCTTTATGCACACATGCTTTCTGCAGCAGGAGCTCTGTCCTGCAGGAGGAGGACCCGTGAACTGAGCTACTGTTCCGTTTATTTTCATTTGGCACATTCCTGTCACACTGCTCTCTTCAGGCTCTCTGAAAGCAAACCTCCCCTGCCTACCAGGCGCTGCAGGTGTTCCCCACATTTGCAGCTGCATCGGTACTCAGGCACATTCCGTAGGGCTTTAAGTTATGAAATACTTTCAAGATGAAGACCGCTGAACATATGCTTTATTATTTTTTAATTAAGTACGTGCTTCTCATGTTTTGATACCGCATTGAGCTAGATCACTTCCTTCCTCCCCACACCTCCCCCTCGCAGTTCATTTCCGTAAGCTTCTACAATAAATAGCTGTTCTTCAGCTGGTAAAACACCGCCTGTACTTGTCAGCGGTACCATACAGCCCTGCCGCCTTGTCTGCTGCTCCAGCTGTACAGGCAGCCTTACACAGAGCAACCCAGCCCTGTTGCAGGGGGGTTTGATGGAGGTAGCAGGTTCCCCTCCATCTCAGCAGGTTACTGCTGGCTGAAACCAGGGACATTTGCTTTTGCCAGTGTTATTATGTCTTTGGGAAGTCCTAGAGCTGCTGCGAAGCAAGCAGCTGGTGATGGCAGCACAGGTGCTGAGCTCTATGGAGCAGCATGTGCTCCCTGGGCTCGCTCAGCTGCTCCAATGCAAGTGATTCCCTTTGGTTCTCGCACTGCCTTATGCACTAGAGCTGGTACAAGTGCTTTGTTGCCATGTGTGCCACTCACCCACGCATGGCCTTCCCTGGGCAGTTCCCCACCATCCCCTGCACGTGCAGCTGCTTTGTGCGCAGGGCCTGAGGCACGCCGTAGTGGGAGCACCCTCCTGCCCACCCCTCGTTAGGATGGGCATCACTCCCCACGCATTATTTCTGATGAGCCGGCTCTCCTCGTTATGGCAGTGCAGAGTTAGACCCGCTCTCCCAAGTGAGCTGTTGGTGTAAGTGGGTTGACATTTTTATTATTTCCTGTTTATCTGAGCTGTTCTCAAGGTATCTGGTTGTTCATAAAACCATGTGTGGAATAATGGCAGTAAGGGTGATCCACTTCCAGTTAAAGGGAGTGAGCAATTTGTATAACAATAACATCTACATCAGCTGTATTTGTTGACTAATCTCTATCTGTCTTTCAAGGGTCATTCTTTCAAACTAGTAAATGAGGATGACAGCACATCCAATGGCAACAAGCCCGTGGCATCCACTCCAGTGCCAGGATCACCATGGTAAGCAAATGCAATCAGACCTGCTAGAAGCCATTCATCAGTGCCATTTCCCTGGCCAAACACGCATTAGTGCTCTGGTACGTGGGGAAAATACACTACCCTGGGTGTTAAGTAGCAATGCTGGGTTCCTGTTCCAGCTTCCACTGGAGCTGTCCCTCATTAATCATGTACTTAAGGAAAATGTGGGGGGGTAGGTATAAACACAGCGTGAACCAGCTCCCTGGGGTCTGCAAGGTAAGGGCTGTCTGCTGCGGAGCTCCGGCTCAGCTGGGGATCGGGTCTGGCAGGAGGCAACCAATGGTTTCCCCATCTGGTTTTGTGGGCGCGCATGATGCTTGGATGGATCAGAGAGGAACTACAAGATCCCTAAGAAACGTTCTTGCTTTGTAGGGCCAGATCCTATTTATCTCCTAGTTATTTCAGTGGCAGTGGGTGACTTGCTGACTTGCAAGAATGGTGTTGATTTCAGGTTGTATCGCTGAAAATAGGTTTTGTCTCATAATCCAGTTTCCTGACCACGTTCCTGTTCAGGTAACTACATGCTGGGTAACTAAAGCTCATGTCATTTTTAAATAGATAAAAACTTTCTGTCCCAAACGGTTGACTAGAAGAAATTTTTACCTCCTTTACCCGTATAATAATTAGTTTATACTTAATGACTGACATCTATGAGATCTTTGGCTAAGGCATTCCACATAGGTATCAGCCATTATTTGTCATTATCATATTGTGCCATTTTGCAAGCCCGTGTTATAAGCACAGTCCGATGTCCTACTTAATTTCAACATCATAAATACACAATGTATATCAGTCGTCTTCTTGACAGTTGCTACTCCGTGGCGTAGTGCAGAGGAAGCATTTGAGTTCAGCGGTGTCATTAGCAGGTTGTGGTTTAATCTGTTCCTACAGAAAAGAGCCCTAGCCAGTGGTACCCCCAGAGGGATCTCACGGCACCCCCTCTTCTCCAGCAGCAATGGCTGAGTGGTCAATGGGCATCTGATACCTCCACTCTCAGACCCAGACTTGTGATGTTTTAATCCATAAGGAGAAACCTTACACTTCTGGGTTTCCAGAAGTTGAACAGAGGACTGTTTAGTGACCCAGTTGGTACTTCAGGTGTGAGAAAAGGCATCCAGATCTCTTCCTTGGGACCAGAGGGAGAGGGGCCTAGTGCTCATACTGACAGTTCTCCTGTGTTCTGAGTTGACAACATCTTGTCTGTCCCATGGATTTTGATGGAAAATGGGGCATACCTGTAGGGTGCTTCAAGCAGTTTACGAATTTTTCTGATAGGTTGAAACTACATATACAACACAAGTCCAAAAAAGCATGAATTTACTTCAACCCATAGGGTGGCTTACTCCTGCTGGACCCATGGTTGATGTGACATCACCAAGCACATGTCAGACTAGGTAGACTATACTTCTTAATGTCAGAGAAATATTCAGGAAAGTTATCAGACCTTATCTACCTTATGAAATAAAAAAAACCCCACCAACCTAATATCATCACCTTGTGCCCTTACTCATTTTTAAGTTAAAATTTTCTAAAGGGAAACATGAAAAATATCTGCATTTCCAGTTTATGCTCTGTGACTGAAACAAAATACCGTGCATCCCCTGTGGATAATTGAAACCGTTACTGTACCAGAGGAACAGGTGACATGTTACTCGGGGAAAGGGACATTAATTTTAAATTAAATGTCAAATTATATTAGTCATGGAAAAGTGAAGAGGTGTCACAAGGGATCCCAGAGTTTCTAACCTGTGGTGATAACACGCAAGACCTAGCGATACTCAGTGATTAATGAGCACCATCAACATCTGTGCGCATGGCTGGAGGAGCAGTGAGCACAGCAGCGTACCAACAGAGACAAACCACACATTTCCAAACCCACTGGCTGCAATGTCTTCAAGAGTCCTGTGTGCATGGGGTAGCACTGCAGATCCCGAGTGAGGTGCTGGTTTCACGTTTACCATCATTTGCTACTCATTCCCCAAGTGGTTCAAATTCTGTGGTGTGCTTACTTGCCAAGGAAAGAAATTACGGCAAGGGGCATTTCGAAGCAGCTGTTTACTCCTGGGCAGGGTTGAGCCTGTGTCCTGACTGTAATTTGAGTATTAAATTAAAACATAACAATAACCCATTTGTATTAATCGGCTAAGTGTGTTGTCTTCACATAAATGCCTGAATTTTTTTTTCCCCCCTTCCTTCTGGGACAACTGTGCTCTTGGTTTGGGAGAGCTCCTGTAGAAGTCCCTCTTGGTGTGTTCTGTAGAAGAGGCCCAGAGCTGGTGGGTCCATGTTTCTGGGAGAACAGAAGTTCCTGTAGCTCCAAGGTACAAAGTGAGAAGTCACAACTATACCTAACTGTTGCCAAACAGGATTAGAGCATCTGATTTGCGAGGCGGTTTTGTGATCCAAAATATTTGTGCATTAAAGTAAACAAAATTTATCACAACTGTGTCACTGAATCCAGGGTGCCAAAACTTCCATAAGGTCTAAGTAGGACTGAAGTCCACAGCTGGGTTTGTACAACCAGTTTTGGGCTCCTGTTCATAGGGAGAACATTTAACTCTACTGAACGTACTTACTGTGATGTCCAGGCTCAGTAACACACACCGAGCTGCTCCTGGCGCCCTGCAGCTCCCTCCATGGTTTCATACAGAGGTTGCTTGGTTTTCATTGCATGGTTGGGCAAGATCAATGGTGATGACTTACCAGCGGTGCACAGGGTATGTCGGTTATCTTATTATAGTACACTGTAGTGATGGAGCGGTTTTTTTGTATTTGCAGTCTTTTACCCAGACCAAACCTTTTTTTAACCAGTTTTATTCCCTGCTTTTAAAAACAATCATCAAAGCTTCTAATGATAAAATTTGTTCCTTCCAGGTATTTATGCTTCAGAGGCACCAACATTTTCCCATTATAAGTGTATGTGTGTGTGAGGGAGTTGGAGTAGGTGCTTGATGTGTGTTAGTTTTCATTACGATTCAGGAAGGGCGGGCTTGAGACTGATATTCTGTTTGTTTATTTACACATAGATTTAGGGAAGTACAACTTGAGGTTTTTGAATGTCTGTTAAGGATGGTGTGATACTTATTTTCATATTATTTTAGCTGTTTTAAAATTAATGTCAGGATAAAATGTTAAGCTGCAGTCATGCATATTTTAACTGACCAAGTCATAAGGCTGCGATTTGCATGGCATCACTTGGTCGTGTTTTTTTAAATTTGAATCAAATCCCATAAAAATCAACCTAAAGTTTTGTGGCAGGCTTCTGCGGTGGCCAGTTGTACCTATCCAGTGCAGAAAGGCTGCGATTTGCATGGCATCACTTGGTCGTGTTTTTTTAAATTTGAATCAAATCCCATAAAAATCAACCTAAAGTTTTGTGGCAGGCTTCTGCGGTGGCCAGTTGTACCTATCCAGTGCAGAGCACAGTGGGAGCCGGCTGGGATGCCCTGGGGATGCTGTGGGGATGCCCCTGGGATGCTGTGGTTACATCTCCTCCTACCAGCAGAGCTGGGTAAGGCTCCCGTGGCTGCCTGCCAGCAGCAGGCACAGCCCTGGCCTGTGGGCATCGAGGCCGTGCCACATAGCCCCGCTGCCCAGGCTTCTGCTGCTTGCTGCCTCAGCCACAGCTTTACAATGTGACGTATATTTTCCTGTGGCTCCTTTTGCCGTGAGCACCACAGTGTTCCTCTTCTCCTGGTTCTTTTTCCCTTCCGTGATAGAACGTTTCACCTGCTGCTATTCTGGGGGTTGTTTAGACCATTCCTATGACATTTTATTGATAAGGGAAGAGCCACTCCAGCCAAGGTGACTGGTGTGGGCTGGCAGGGTCTGGCCAAGGGGAGCCTCACCCACGCGTGGTAGAGATGCAATGAGCCAGCTGTGGGTTACTTTCTTGTTCGTGGGTGTATCTGATGTTATCTAAGCATAGTTTATCACTTGGAATAGGTGTGTAGTCTGGACTGGAGATGACCGGGTCTTCTTCTTCAACCCTACAATGCAGCTGTCAGTCTGGGAGAAGCCGGTGGACCTGAAGCACCGCGGCGACATAAACCGGATCATCGAGGATCCTCCTCACAAGCGCAAGCTGGAAGCTGCAGCAAGTAACTAAAGCCCTGTGATTATTTGCCTCTATTTAAACTCAAATATGGAATGAAACTTGGTCGCTAAATACTTTCAGTGAAAGTTTGATAACCGTAATTAGAGTGAGTTTTCTTTTGAGATTTCATATAAAATATTGTGCTAGAATTGATGTTTATTGCAAAATCCTTATTTTCACTGAAATGCTGAGCTGGGGGATAGAGCGTTCTCATTAGTAGCAATGAAGAAACAGGTGGCTTCTTATACTGGATGAATCTCTGATGTATAAAATACATCTCGGAAGATGCTGTCTTTATGTTTTATTACACTTATTTCCAAGATGTACATTAGGAATGCATTACCAATGCATTATTCTGCTGTTACACAAAAGCAGATACTCCGTAGCTAATGATTACCCAATCAAATTGTAGACGCAGGGGAAAAGTCCTGGTAGTAAAACTCTTAATGAGTGCTAAAAGGTTTGGTGGAAACATGGGTGCTTCCATCTAAACATGACCCTGCCACCTTCTAAACACTGTGATTCCTGAAGAGGAAAGTTGTGCCTAAAGAAGAGCACACTGATCTGCAGGAATACAATTTGAGTGGTTCAAAATGTAGTCTAAAAGACACCCTTGGCTTGTCAAGTGATCCAAGGCGCTTGCTACCGGGTCCTCCCCAAGATGGCTGGTTCATGGAGGCAGTTCTCCCAGCCAGACTTTTCCATCCCATGCTCCTCACCATGCCTTCTTTTTTCCTGCCACACGTACCTTAGTTGTTCAGTCCACATTTGGTCTGTGCTGGTGACCAGTCCAGGAGCAACCCAGCCTGTCAGCCTGTGCTTGCCAGTGCGGTAATGGCCTCCATAGTTTGTTCCACCACATTTTTCTCCAAAGTTTATGTTTCACCAGTTTTTGTGGACTCCCTGTTACGTGCCATGTCGATGCTCCTTTTATTTCCTGATGCTTTATGTTGGCTTTCACATGGGAGCGGTGTCGGTAAGACCTGGTGTTACCGGGAGGACGTGTAGACGCGTGGCACTCATTCGAAATGCTGCTTGTGTTGATGAGCTGCTTGTAATTCTTGAATATTCTGCTTTGCAGCTGTTTCAGTGAGTGGAGAGCTCCTTCGGCTGGTGCTTGTTCTTTAGTGGTGAGGTCTAAAAAAATGGAGGGGGAAACAAAATGGAGACTTTTGTCATTCTTTTAAAGTGTAGTATTTTATAACTAAAAGTAAGGTAGCCCTGCCAGTTTAGTGAGGTGACCTGCCTTTTTTCACCCAGGTCATGGGGGGCTGTAACATACGCTTTCATCCATGGGCACAGCTCCTAATTAACTGCTGCAAAACAGGAGCTGTGAAACGTGCATTTGTGGACTTGAGACACTAGGTCTGCAGGTAGATGAAAGTGAGTGATAATCAGGATTTGTGTTATCAGTATTAGCAAAAGTTGGCTGAAAAAAACCCACAGGAACGTTTTCTATTAGTGTAGTCCTTATTGACATACAATGCCATTACATTTTTCAATATACATTGCAATTGTCAGATGCTTGTGTGTGTATATACATAAATATATACACAAATTTTGTATATGGCTTGAATAACTTCAGCTGTATATCTAATAATGCCAAAGTGCATCTGCTGAAGTTCATTCTACAGGAGAGAAATATAGTATATGTTTTCTATTACAGGATATATTGAAATATCAACTAATTAATGACAAGGGGGAATGATGGGCAAAACCAAAACTGAGGGTCGTTGTTCATGGTCTATAATTAATTAACGAGAAGACTCTAAAGTCATTGTTAAAATGTGCCACTTCAAAAATCCATTTTTTGCTGTGTGTTCCATCCTTTTTATTTATTATCTGTATGTACCATGAAGATTTGATTCATGCACCAGTTTCTTTATGACCATGGTTTTCATTGTTGCTAATAGTCTTAATCTTCCTTGATATAATTGGGACCTGCAGTTGCTCAGTATTTGAGACAGTCAGGTTATAATTAGTATATATTAGCTGCTAAGGTGAAAGGAATTATTTGTTACCATTCTCTTAGCTTGGAATCTCGAGTAAATAAATAACACAAATGAGCTGTGTGTTTGAAACAATGGCTGCCAAATTTATTTAGCTTAGTTGCTGCTGCTGTGTTTTAATTAGGATTTTTAAATCAAAGGCACAAAAAAAGTTGGCAAGCATAGTTATTCATGGGGCTCTATAGGTTATCTGTGCATCACTCAACTGAAAGATCAAGTGCATTTATAACTTAGGCATAAATGATAAATTACTCATTTATCAATTCCTCCTCCTCCACAAAGTATAAGTTCTTAGGGAGATTGATGAAGGTGCCGTGGCTCTTCACTAATGGGTTCCCATCAGGCCACCCTGTGGAGTTGGAGAGGAGAGGCAGCTCCTCCTGTGCCTCCGGAGTGGCTGCACGGTGCGGGGTCCAGAGCAGCTCTTGGCCAGCACCACCGAGCCCCTCCGACAGGGACCTCACCGGGGCAGGGGGACCGCTGGGCAGAGCAGGCGAGGCCAGGGCAGCGGGGGCATTTCTGGGGCTTTCACACCTCCATCGTCCACGTTGCCTGGCGGCAGCGTGTGCATCTGGTGACAGCTCTCTCTTCTTGTCCCTGACTGTTGTTACTCCTCTGCCTCCGTACGCTCACAGACTGGCCATAATAACCCTATTTCCGCTCAAAGATTCCTTGAAATCCTTGTCGTATTGCAATGGAGAAAACCATTTTTATCTATTCCTATTCCTTCACCAGCTCAAATGGTTTGTCTGGTTGTTTAGGCTGAGGAAGTTATTTTTTCAGTTAATTAAAAGAAAACTGACATTCTGGCTACAGAAAATGGCATGTCGATTCATAGCTGGTATGTTCCCTATTCAAAACCAGTTACAATTTGGTTTATTCTCTTCTCACAAATATTTTGGACCCCTTAACATTCAGACAAAACCATGAAGCATGGTCTCTAGAAATAAGGTAAAGCTTATTATACATATATATTATATATTTTATATATATATATATATATATAAAATGTATACTTTGTCTATTATTTATTATTATTTAAATCTTAGAGTAAACTCCTGGCTTACATGTGACGCATACTCTTTACAAATCTGCAGATCAGATTTTTGTGTGTGGCCGATGGATTGATAGTGCTTTACCTCACCTGCTAAATGCCGGTGTTCCCTCTTTGTTCTGGAAAATGAACTGGAATTCATGACATGGCTGGGATTAGCTGAATGATTTCATTAATCAGCACTAAGCCTGATAGACCGTCAGATTGGGGCAGTGCTCCGCTTCATGATTTCATGGAAAGATTACTGTCAAGTGATATTCTTCCTGAAAGCTTTAAATCAATTATTAGATTTTGCGCTTGGCTGCCTGTCTTCCCTTTCAAAGTCAGTTCATAATCCTACCAAAGGTCCAGCGGTGCGATGTGATTCAGTAGGCTCCTGAGTGAGAGTACAGATACCATTTGTCATGTTTTACTGAGTCTTCCATTGCACAGAAATTCTAAGGGATGATGCTGACTCTGATCTTGTCCCATTTATCCAAGTCAGTAGACCCACAGCAGTCATTCCTGCAGGCAAAGCGAGAAGGATGTGGTGTCCCTCCCTCAGGGGGGCTGTCACTGCTGTCTGGGAGAACCTGAGGTGTCTCAGGAACCGGTGGATGGAAGTAAACCCTGAAATCGGGGTGTATTGCATGAGTTCTTTTACCTGAAGGCTGTATGGTAGCTAACGTTTGGTTTTATAAATGCCCGGTTCAAATTTTTTTCACAGAAAAACTTAGAAGTTATATATCCTTTTCAGAATTCTGTGAAAGGCCTTGTTGTAAGATGACTTCAAATTTGAGTGTTGTTGTAGAAGCACAGACCCATAGAATGGTTTGGGTTGGAAGGGACCTTAATAGTCATCTCGTTCCACTCCCCTGGCAGGGGCAGGGCCCCCTCCCCCCAGCCCAGGCTGCTCCCAGCCCCATCCAGCCTGGCCTTGAGCACTGCCAGGGATGGGGCACCCACAACTTCATCATCACCACCGTCATCATCACCAGTGAGTTTGCTCTTGTCGTGTGGAAATGTCAAAGAGGAAAGGCTCGTTGACTTGGCCAGACTTCTCACCACTTGCTTGCTTTAGTAAAAGAACGTCCCATCAGGCTTCGTAATGTCTGAGCATACCATGACATACGTCCTTTAGCCAGCTCTGGAAAGGCTGTCTGTGGCGTGTGGCAAACGCAGGAGGTGCCCCACCAGGCATGGCTTTTCCTTTTCTTTAATAGAGGTGAATTTGGTAGGAACAGGTTTGTGCTTGCCCAGCCACCTTTAACTTCATTGCTCTGGGAATTCACCACCGATTACTCTTGCAATTACATATTATTACCTTCAGTTTTCATTAAAATTAAGACCACTGCTGCCTCCACAGGTTGTTCAACTCCTGATTAGTAGCTTTATAATGTATCTGTTGAATTACATTCCACCTTCTGAGTTTACATGTCATTTTTCCTATTTCTTTGTATTTTTAATGGGGTATCCCAAAGAAGAATTTACCAAGAAGAGGTAATGCCTACAGTGAAGTTTTGTTTATTTAAAACATTATTAAATTAATTTCTGTATTCATAACGATCATGTATTGTCAGGAACGTTGAGCTCAAACTCTTCTTATTTTGGACTGCCATTAATTTTTCCTTATTCTCATTTTAAGTTCTAGTTAGTAAAGCGTTCATTTGCACCTGCTTTGTGTTTCCTCCTCATGTGATCTCTGTTCCTGGTCTTCCAATGCTGCAACGTTACAGCTGCTGTTTGTTTCTTATTGTTCTTTTTGCAGTGATTTAGTGTGCACTTTGTTCAAGCACTTAATACAAATAAAAGGTAACATTTGCTGAAAGCATACTGATAAACATGTAATTTCCCTAAAATAAGGAAACAAAATGATCTAAGAACAAGATTCTTAAATTGAAACTCAAAGTAAATGGCCAAATTTCTTTTAACTTCAATGATACTAAGATTGGACCCATTTTCTAGCGTATGTCATGGAGTTTCATCTGATTTCAGTGAGACCAGATCTCATCATATCAAGTTATTCAAACCATTTATCTTCATAACCTAAGTTCAATTTTATATTTTTTTAATTTATTTTTTCATAGTTTCATCGATAGCAAGATATGTCTTCATCACCAGTCTAGTACAAAGAGGCTGAGGTTTGGTGTTTCTGATGTTCCCAACAATTATGAACTACATACTATTTAATATTTATATTTCTCAGCGAATTCCTGGTGAACTACTGAAGCGTCCCCAACACAGTCCAAACACTGGATGGACATGACTTCTGGTGGTCTGTTCATTTGAATTTTCAAAAAAATTGCAGTTTGTATATGTGAAAAACAAATAATTTCCAAAATTAAATATCTGTTCCATATGCTTCATATTCTGACAATGCAACCTCAGAGTCCTTCAAGGGTAGGTGTCTAGGTGAAACCAGGAGTGTAACGTTGCCTTGGAGCTATTCCGCAACATCAGGAGTGTGGAGGTTGTTGGTATCTCCATAGCCTTGTTATATTTGTGGTTGAATTTCTAGTAAATCAGCATTATATTTGCTTATTTAGAAAGACGATTGGGCTAAGGAGGCAAGTTCTGGTGTGAGTTAGCACTACCGAATCCTTCTGAAATAATTTTGCAGGGATCTCTTTGTAGTTGCATTTTTAAGGGAAGGGAGGAAGGAGTATCAGATGAAGCAGTAAGAAGGTTTAAAACAATTATGTCATAAATGAACAATGTGTAATTTTTCAGAATGAAAATGTTTGGGTTTATTGCTATCACTTTTGTTTGGATGAAGGCAGTTCTGAGGATCTGATGAAATATGTGTTATTTTTAAAAGACTCTGTGGAGAGTGAATAGTAGTAAATACCTGAGCAGCGGCCAAAGACAAGAAATGAAAGATTAATTTGAGGAATATGTATTCCCATTTATCTAGTTCAAATCTAATAACTATTTATTTCTTTTTAGCAGAAAAATGTGTTAGTTCTTGTCCAGGGGATGAAAGTGATGATCTTAGCATCAAAACTAAGAGAAATAAGTAAGTTCTAAAGTTTACTTATCTATATGTAATGTTGGGAAGCTAACAACTGGTACAAATAAGTGCAAAGAGAAATACAATTCTCTTCTGTGTGGGTAACTACACCAGTAAATTATGAGAGTCATTCCTGAGGTGTCCAGTCTTCATAAAACTCCATGATTCTCTGTAATCTGTTTGCCATGAATGTCATCCATTTTTGTCTAAGTAACTCTTACTTACTTTTAAATGGTTAAAACCAGACTGTAACAATATGCATTTGTTTCAAAGACATTGCATAAAAGCTTTATCTTTATGGAAGTGAAGAGGATTATTTATTATTTTTTTGTCACTGGTGTCAGGGTTTCCAAGCTACTGGCTCAGAAATGTAAGCAGGCATTTCTGTCATGGTGCTTTTATTTGACCTTTATCACCACGTGTGTTTCAAATTTTCAAGAAGCAATAGCCAAAACCCCATGTGCCAAATAAGCAACTCCTTCACCCTTTGCCAAAACAGCAAGAAAATGAAGCAAACAGTTCTGTTGTAAAGAGTGCCTTAAGAGACATTTCATTCCATTTAACCTTTGGCCAGGAACCAGATATAACATTAGCGGTTCATGCAGGCTGGCTATGATTAAGATACTAGTTAGGACCATTGAAACAGTAAATCTGTAGAATAAATCTGCATAGATAGTGTGTTATATTTCTGAAGGCATTGTGACGAGCATGCTAAATTTTTGTATTTTCCAACTGAGTACATTGAAGATAATTTTTTTCTCTCTTCTATCGCCATTCTTCTTATCCTATGACATTGGATGGTTCTTTTGACCTTGTTAAGAATTTCTGTAGATTTGTTTTATTATGAAGGAAGGATAAGATACTGCCGAGTTTAATACTCAGGCTATTTGAACATTTACTGTTTGATATAAAGAGTATATTTACACTTTATATATACTAACGATGTACTTTTACTATTTATGTAATATTTAGTATTCATAATCAGTGTAAAAATTTATATTTAGTATAAAATGTTTAGGACCACTTTTATTGACGTCAGCGGGTCTGACAGTAATGGGACAGTATTATGACCTGTGCGTAGAAGGCGATATTTTCCCTGTGCTATTAAGGTGATTGCCTTTGGTGGTTGGTTGAGAAAATATGAAAACGTCTTTCCATTAATGTACATAAATACAGTTCTAAACCTCCAGAAGCTTGTTCATAGAACTTGCACGTTTGCCAAGATTGCTGTATCAGAGTATTCTGGGGCATGCTCTGCCATGTGTTGGAAGGTCAGGGAGTGCCTTTTTCACTGTCTATTGTGAGCAAGGAATCTTGTCGCATCTTCATTGGGTTCCCATGACTGACTTGAAAGTGGTTTCCATGACTTATCCACTTGAAAGACTAACTTTGGGGGTTTTAGTCTCGTATCTTCTTTACACTCAAAAGGACATTGTCAAAATTCTAAGCCCCAAATATGGACCGTCTTTTTATATATTTGCAGAATTTATCTTTTATTATTTTAATTTACTTGCAGAAATACATTTTTTGTATGCATATTTACACACACATCCCTCCTCCAAAGCAGATAGGTAAATACAGTTCAAGCTGGGCAATCTCAGCCCATCGCTGAGTTGCTGCATGCCTCTCCTGCCTTAATGCATTGTAGCATCTTTCTTGTGGTATATATTTATAGATACATAGGTACATGTATATACATATAGAAGTGTAAATCACACAGCCATCCAGCTAAAAGAGCAATTCTGTCAGAAATCCCGCAGCATGGTGGCAGGTACCTCTGATTTCCAGCAGTGTTTGCTGCGGTATGGGCAGCAAAGCAGTGCTGCAGTGTCCACTGATGCTGCCAAGGCATCTCGCATGGAAAAGAGCATTTGTGGGATGGGAAGGCATCCTTTGGGTCTTGAAAAGGTCGTTTGAGTGATAGGCAGTACAAACTACTCTCAGCTGTGACTTTATGCCACAAAAGTTAAATAGCATGTTATAATGAATGTACATCACCTGCTGTTTATGTTACATTTGTCTTTATATTATGCTACATTTATGTATGGCATAACAAATAATACAGCTTTTATCATACTTGAGATATGTGGCAAGATATTAATTGAGAGGATGTTTAAAGCTCTGAGAGCCCTATCATAAGTTCTATTTTAAAAAATAAATCTTTAGATTAGTAGGAGCTAATTCTTATTTGTGAGGTATTTGGTCAATTGCTCCTATGAAAGTCGAGGGCAACATTCATGTAACAAACAAGTGAGCTTTGGCTGGCAACACAGCATTTTCTCAAACTTCTTTGTGACAATCCCAATTCCCCAGAAGTTAGACCTGTCACCGAAAAGCCATAAAATGTTTATTTTTCTGTCAGCAGAACATATATCTGCAAATTACTGTGTGATTTCTACCGCCACTTTGAATTTTAAATTATCTTCTAGAATATGTGAAGATTTCGTGATTTTTCTGCTTTTTTACCCTGAAACAGTGGCAGAATATAGAGGTTCATTGAGGGACCTTAAACTACTGACATTTTACTAAAGAAATGCAGTCTAAATGCTTGTTTAAGTGTATTTATATTAGACTGTAGCTAAGAGTTCATGACATAAAGAAGTAAAATATCATAGGGTTTTAATTTCAAACTAGAATTTAGTTATCCTCAGGATGAAAATACTGAATACTATATAAACTCATTTGCTATATTAAGATTGTTTTATGAATGTGATTGAGGCATCCCAATGGAGATTGCATGGTACTGTCCCAGCTGGGTGTCCACTGCAGTGGGCAACCTTCCATCACCGCAGCTGAGCCCTGGGGATGGTTCTTTGCACAGCAGCTAAAATCACTGCCACCATCAGCGTTTGGAACTGATATTATGGTTTCTAAGTGCGGTGGGTCTCAGTTGCATACATCTGTGTGTGTCCGGATTAGTCAGCCAAAAGCGGGACTGATTTTAAAAGTGTGGCCCGTAATTTTCTGTAAGAAATGCAGTCGAGTTACTCGGTGCCATAGGCAGCAAAAGGTGAATTCTCAAAATGTATAGCATACTAAAGTGCTGGTTAAGCTCCGAGTTTGGGATAAAAGGATACACATCACCAGCTTTTCATCTTCCAAATCGCACATACAAGGTCCAAATCTGACTTTCTGTTTCCTCTGCTTTGTTTTACTTGGGAATGGACAAAGTGCTGCTCACTCCAGACTGAGTCCAGAGGTGGTGAAAGATTTCTTTTTACAGAAACCTAAACGCATTTTCATTTTGGTGCTGGATGGACAGAAAAATTATTTATATTGCTGTCATATCCACGTTAATAATTGAATATGAAAACAGTGACTGTTTTCCTACATCTAACACAGAATACCCCTGCACAGCCATTATCCGCTTATTTTTGTGATATCAACATTGGTTTTTTTGGTTATGTATATCTTAAAAAGGAGGCATTACATGCTTTCAGGGTTTCTTTTAAAATATGCTGTTTTCTATATTCTCTATTATTTAAGTAAAGTAACTTAGTAAATCAGTGTTCCTTTGACACACAGTAAATCATCTGCTGTACAGAAAGCGCTGTGCTAAGGGTAAGGTCCTGTTCCATCAAGGGTCCAGTACAATTCCTTATAACTGACCTAGCGGGTCATCTCACAGAGGTTTGCATTGGATCACCAGCTCACATTGGTAAGAACATATCTGCTATTTCGCTTGCTCTACCCTTTCTTTGGTGACAGAGCTAGCAGGGGACCTGGCCAAGGCTGGCTGACGAAGACAGCAGGGCTCCCTTCTTTCTCTCGTGGAGGTCTGCACAACCTCCCTCCAGTGCTTCCAGCCAGAATCTGCATCTGCAGGTTTGGGAGCTCTGGGCTCCACAAGCTGCTGTCACATTTCTGTTTATACTTTGTTGGGGTATAATGAAACTGCTTAAAAATACTGAAGTCAAATTCTTGCTCAGTCAATGCTCTGACTGTACTCTTTACAACAGAAAAAAAAGAGAGAAAGTTTAGCTTTTCTTCAGAGAAACTTCAGGTTTTCTGCGTTTTCTTCACAGAATGACAGAAGGGGGGGTCTCTGTCCCCCCTGGTCCCAGCAGGTCCCTCAGGGATGTTTCCATGTGGGTTCGAGCATCTTCAAGGATGGAGCCCCACAGCCTCCCTGGGCAGCCTACCACTGTGTCTGACCACCCTCACAGCAAGAAAGTGCTTTCTGATGCTATAGGTGGATTTCCCTGTGTTTCAGTTTGTGTCCATTGCTGCTTCTTTCAGTGGGTGCCACAGTTATACGTCTCACCACCCTATGCATTTTTTGATTTGCAAGCTTCCCAGGTCATCCTAGTAGACTGCCCATATATGTCCATCTGAGTAGGAAGTCACATGCTTTGTTGTGCAGATTATTGTATTATTTGCCTTAAAAATTGCATTCTTCATTGTCGTTTTTGGCTCGAGAACAAGTTCTGTGTGGTTTGCAGCATCGTTTTCCATTGTGTAAGGAGGACTGGAGGGAAGAATGGCTTTTCTGGTGCTCGCCTGCTGGAGCAGTGCACTGTATTCCTTTCGGTTTTGGCTTGCTTTGCACTTTGTGTGTGCTAGAAATTGGATTGGCCTCTCATGGATCCTGTCGCAATAAAATTCACCATTATGATATAAAAGTAACTGTCATTCTGTGAAGAACACTGATTTGGTATCTCTCAAATCGCCAGTAATACAGCCTCATTGTAGGACAAATGTAAGTGTAATGTAATTATTTGTAGAAGGAAGATAATACGCTAGAGCTCACATTACATACTGATCTAATTCATTTGCTTGGAAATAAAAAAAAAAGTGTTTTCCTGCTGAAATTTCAAACTAAGTATTATTCTGTAGTGGTGAAAATTGCATTAGTAGAAAATGCTGTCATGCCTAGTAGGAGGTTAAAAATCGCATGGCCTGATATTTATTATACTCCATTGAACCCTGTGATCATTTTAAGACCCCTGAACTTTCCAAAAGGGGGCCTTAATTTGCACTGAGCTCCTTCATAGACTCACAGAACGTTTTGGGTGGGAAGGGACCTTGAAGCCCACCCAGTCCCACCCCGTGCCCCGGGCAGGGCCCCCTCCCCCCAGCCCAGGCTGCCCCCAGCCCCATCCAGCCTGGCCTTGAGCACTGCCAGGGATGGGGCACCCACAGCTGCTCTGGGCAGCCTGGGCCAGCGCCTCGCCGCCCTCACGGGGAACAATTTCTGCCTCACAGCTCATCTGCATCTCCCCTCTCCCAGCTTAAGGCCATTCCCCCTTGGCCTGTCACCACGTGCCCACGTACAAAGCCCCTCTCCAGCTTCTTGCCGGCCCCTGTAGGTGCTGGGAGCTGCTCTAAGGTCTCCCCGGAGCCTTCTCCTCCCCAGGCTGAGCAGCCCCAGCTCTCCCAGCCCGGCGCCATAGCAGAGGGGCTCCAGCCCCCTGACCACCTCCGTGGCCTCCTCTGGGCTCGCTCCAACAGGTCCGTGTCCTTCTCGTGCTGGGGGCCCCAGAGCTGGTCGCAGCGCTGCAGGGGGGTCTCACGGGAGCGGAGCAGAGGGGCAGAATCCCCTCCCCCACCCTGCTGGCCACGCTGCTGGGGATGCAGCCCAGGGCACAGGGGGCTCTCTGGGCAGTGAGTGCACATTGCCAGGTCATTTTGGGCTTCTTGTCACCAACACCCCCAAGTCCTTTCCCCTCAGGGCTGATCTCAATCCATTCTCTTCCCAGCCTGCATTTGTGCTTGGGGTTGCCCTGACCCACGTGCAGGACCTTGCACTTGGCCATGTGGAACTTTGTGAGGTTCACACGAGCCCACCTCTCACACCTGTCCAGGTCCCCCTGGATGGCATCCCTTCCCTCCAGCGTGTTGACCCACCACACAGCTTGGTGTCATCGGCAAATTTGCTGAGGGTGCGCTCGATCCCACTATCCCTGTCACCAACAAAGGTATTAAACAGTGCCAATCCCAGTACGGAGCCCTGAGGAATGCCACTCATCACCGGTCTGCACTTGGACATTGAGTCGTTGAGAACAACTCTTTGAGTGCCACCATCCAGGCAATTCCTTTTCCACCCAGCGGTCCATCCATCAGCCCATGTCTCTCCAGTTTAGAGACGAGGATGTCATGTGGGACAATGTCAAATGCTTTGCACAAGTCCAGGCAGATGACATCAGTCGCTCTTCCCTCACCCACCGGTGCTGATCGTAGAAGGCCACCAGATTTGTCAGGCACGATTTTCTGTTAGCGAAGCGCTGTTGGCTGTCACCAATGACCCCCTTATTTTCCATGTGCCCTAGCACAGTTTCCAGGAGGATCTGCTTCCCGATCTTGCTGGGCACAGAGGTGAGACTGACTGGCCTGTAGTTCCCTGGGTCTTTCTTTTATCCCTTTTTAAAACTGGGAGTTGTGTTTCCCCTCTTCCCATCAGTGGGAACTTCACTGGACTGCCGTGACTTCTCAGGTGTGATAGCGGCTGAGCCGCTTCATCCACCAGTTTCCTCAGGACCTGTGGATGCATTCATTGCTCAGTGTATTAAGGAACAGCAGGATGGACCCAGGGCACAAGTCTGATTTTGACGCTTGAATTGGCCAACTTCTCTGAAGTCAGGAGGTTTGAGTGCCCATCTCAAATCCCATCACCCTCCCTGAGCAGACTCCTTCCTACTTCTGATTCCCAACTAATTAACCTCTCATTGCAGATGCTGAGGGCCCGCAGGGGCAAACTTTCAGCTCTCTGAACAGTGGGGAAATAGGTGTTCACTTCCAGTGCTGTGAGAGTGCAGCGTTAGTGGTCTCTAACTCTGAGAAAATTATGTAGCTATTTATCTGGTGTGAAACTGTTCAGCTCTAGCAATGACACCAGTTAGGTAGGATTGCACCTGAAGAGAGCATCGCTCTTAACGGTGCTGCTGCTTTATGGTTGAAACTTTCTGTAAAGTGTCCTTTTCTGAAATGAGCACAGTGGTGCTATGTACGTGCTTTTATTCCATGGGTCTTGTAGGCAGAGGGACTCAGGCAATATGTAGGAAGTATTTTCTCATAAATGCCTATTTATTCTAATCAGATGTAATCTTGGAAAAAGGCTGTCAGGATAAATATAGACCTGGCACCGACAAAGGGCAGGTTCTTTGTTGATGCTTTATTGGCAGGTTTGTGCAGGCGATGCATTGCTGGATTACTTCCCTTAGGAGCGAGCTTGCGGGGTGCATGGGAGCATAAAATAAAGATTAGTGTTGTCGTTCAAGTTTGGGGGCACAGAAACAGAGGAAAGAAAAATAAAACAAGATGAGTCTCTTCAGTCACTCTTTTAAAGTCTCCACTCCTTGACAAATTTTATATAAAGCTGTCACTTTTCTGTGGCTTGAAATATAGCATAGTATGTCACTGCTGAGTTCCCCTTTGATCACACCGATAGACCATCCTTCCACATAACGAGCTGCTGGAGGTCCCCTGGCAGGGCTCGCGAGCCCTGTGGTTTAATAACGAGCCGCAGGTCTCGGTAACTTCTCAGCTGTCAGCGCCTGCTCCCGGGCTGCTCTGAGCGCACCAAGAAGTCCTGCGTCCTGGAGGATTTTCTAGAGAGGGTAAAAAATCCCCTCCCAAGTTGACAATTACTGAACTATTTTCTATCTTACCTTGTTAAAGAACAGAAGATTCCCAGGCTGCTGACCGGGGGAGGAATGAAACAGAGGAGAAAAATGAGGAAACATCAGCACCTCAGATCACGCCTCCCCTAGAAGAGCGCATCACTCATTTCCGAGACATGCTTCTGGAGAGAGGGGTAAGAAATACACTTGCTTTCCTTGACATGTCCCATTTATGAAAATAGGGGATTATGTGGGACAACTACAGGAGTCATTTCATAACTATGACTTAGCAGTCAAATGAAGAATTATTGAGAGGGGGTTTTCTATTAGCCATGCAGGTTTTGTCATACTTTACTGTGACTTTTCTTCTGATGCCATGCAGCCAAACGTGGCTGTGCAGAACTGAGAGCCCTTTGCAAGTCTGCTTCCAATTAAATTCCTACAGACAGACCCAAGGATACCCAAAGATAGGTGGTACCTCTTCCAGCACAGACCAACGTCTCAGCAGGGTGTGGGGCTTGTATCCACATGCCATCCCAGAGGTCCCATGTGAACCCCAGAAATGAGGAATGAAGAACAAAAGATGTGTCACGTACATCACCTGAAGGACAGCCCCAGGCTCAGGAATAGCTCTGGCAAGCTCGTTGCTTTTTTTAGCACGGGAGAGGTTTCATCACCACCAACTCTGATGACCCCAGCCATAGGAAATCAAATGTAGTTACCGGCCATCCAAAATCCACCCAGTCTGTTACAAAAGGTTGTTCTGGAATCTCAGGAGGGTTAAGAAAGCCTTCCCTTTTCCCTGGACCTCAGTGACCATCCTTGGACTTTTCTAGGGAGATGTGTGGTTCCAGCTGAGGCTGAGGTGCGGGAGTGTGGGATGCTCAGGGCTTTGGGCTGAACGGGGATCAGAAGAGATGGCCCCTCCGCAGCCAACCAGACAGGAGTACCTGGAGCATCCTTCTCTTCCGCATCGAGGCCAGCGCAGACCCGGTGGCTGTGGAGCTGTTACAGGTTGCAGGAGGGAGTTATTGCAGCCATTTTACCATGACCTAATCAAGATCATGAGTCGATAGATGGAGCATAAATTCAGTTTGCAGATAGAACCCATCAGCGTTGTGAGCCTCATGACCAATGGTGAAATATGGATTACAGATAGCGTAACAGCATCTAGTGACTGATTTTGTAAAAAGCTTTGGCCTGATTTTTGTTTTCTGTGGTAGTTCTTCCAAACCTGTGATGAACTGCCCATGTAAAGATTACCGTCAATATGAGGAATTGTGGGTACTGTTTTTTCTAACGTCACCTCCGCAAAAGTTCATCTCACAGTGTCCCTTCTTCCAGAGAACTGATGATTTTGAGCATGAATGGAATTAATAAGCCTGATAGCTTTAGGTCTTAATCCTGCAAACATAAATGGGTGTGTAATAGAGTAGTGTATGTAGATTTTATACCTCCCTCCAACACTCTGAAAATATGTATTCTATAGAAGTTAATGTAATTTCTACAAAGAAAAAAAATCCAAGGTATTTGTTGCTAGGCAATAAAGCCTATAAAATTTAACATTAGTAATCAGCAGACTTTAAAGGTAGATAATCAGAGCTTCAGAAGCTCAACAGTAAATTATCTCCACCCCAACACTTCTTTATTAATACATTTTGTTATTTATGCTTAAAAAATGTAGAAGTACTGTAAATGGATACTTGTTGAAGAGTTCTGCCGGCACATTTTAAGTCAGTGGGCAATAAGTCAAAATTTGGAAGTATTAGGGATGTTTTATAATAGGATTTCTCAAGTGTTTCCTGTATAAGAGTCAGACTTCCTCATAAAAATAAGAAATTCAGGAAATTTACTGTTTTGTTTTGCTATTATTCATAAATGTACACTAATAGGCAATTTTTCTGTCACCCCAAGCATTTTTTTTAAATATCCAGATAAGCTGCTGGTTAGCACCAGCTGGTTGACATTGCTTGAGATGCAGTGAGGCCATCAGTGTTATTTTAAATGGGTTATTTAATGAATGTCTCCTGCTATTTTCTCGTAAAGTTTTTATTTCTTAAGAAGTTCCTTAATGGCATTACAAAGAGCTTGAACTAGATGGAGTTCTTCAGTGTAGTTCTGACTCTTCCTATATGAATTATATCAACAGAAGAATATTTATTGTAACATTTTTAAAAAAACCAAACACGTGATTTTCAGTGTAGCTCCAAGACAATGGCTCTATTCTTGATTCTGTGGCAAGTTTTCCATGGTAAAGATGTAATCTTTGATATCCTCCTGGAAATTTAAAAGTTTCCACAAAATCCTGAGGGGAAGCGGAAAGTTCAAGCCTCTCCCAGGCTCCCTCACAACCACGGCATCAAAATATCCGTGTTCTACAGTCTGTATTTCTAGGAAAGTCTTCTCTTTGCTGGGATGCTGTCAGTGAAACAAGACTTTTCTAAAGGATTCCAAATGGTATTTTTTTCTCCAGATTTTACTTCCCTAATTCTGGGGAGAAAAAAAGGGGTTCGGGGGGGTCCTGACCCCAACCTTCCCATCTCAAAACAATTCTGGCAGCCTCAGCATTATCCTAAAGAAAAAAAAATATTAAAAATCCAAATAAACAGGGTTTTTCTGGATTTTTTTCCCCTATGGCCTGTTTTTCAGACAGACCCCAAAAGCCCCTTTATAGAAGGAAAAGCCACTGAATCCCATTTATTAATATCTTTTTAATGGAGGTGGTTTGTTGGTTTGGGACGCTGGGCACATTTGGTGCCAGCAGCAGGTGATGATGTGGGCAGGGGTCTCCCAGCTCAGGCACAGGGTGGTCCTTGCCACTACTGACCCCGCTGCCTCCCCTCAGCCCTTTGCCACACCATCCTTCTTGCTTTTCTGCATGTCTTGGTAGCTTGTGCCCAGGGTGGACATGGTTCCCTACCAGAACAGCATATCCTGAAAGATGGGAATCCTTTTCTGATGAAGCAAATATCAGGCTCTTCGCCTTTCTGTTCCTAGGTGTTTTTTAGTCAAAGCCAAAATCTCAACCTGCCATTGTTTCTGGGCTTCCAGAGTAAATTAAAAATAAAACCATCTATTCAGATAGATGTTCTTTCACTTCTAAGCATACTGCTCAAACTCAATACATTGAATTCTTGTGAGTTTTTTTCCCTGTACTTTGCACTCTGGTTAAGAGCAGGGGTTGAGAACTGGAAACCCATGACAAGCTCAGACCTCTTTTCTCCTTTTCGTATCTCTCTTCTCCTTTTCATCTGTGGTGATACTAGGACACAGAAGTCATCACTTATTCTAGGAAGAGATGCCACCCCCACCATGCCCAGCGCATGTGTTTGCTGATTGAGTGTCCCATAGTAAGGAAGAACACCACAATACAATAGGCGTTGGGAGATCAGTCAGAACATTAATATTTTATATGCATTTGCAGGATATGAGTATCCTGAACAGCGTGTGATGTGTAGCTAGAATTAAACTATAGATATCAGTAGCCAACATTTATTTTAGCTGTGTCTGTAGCATGTGAAATGTAATCATTACTAAAAAAAAAATCATAAACAGGGATGATTACCTGATAAATTAGCCTGAGCTTAACTAGCTTTGAGTTCAAACTGGCTTTTGTACTGGGAAAAAAACCTGATATCCGAGACAGTGTAAGAGACACCCTGAAGGAAAGGATTCCTGCTGATGATCCTTCTGAAGGGGAAAAAACCCCCAGACCTCAGGACTTCGCCACGTGTGCAGATGTGGAGTGCAAACCCCAAGCTGTGAGAAGATGATGAACTTTGATTTTTCCAATTTCTAACCACTCTAACAGGAAAACCAGTCCATTTAAACCTTCTTTGCTTCATCAGAGCATTACTGTTTGGGTGTTAATTACTCTATTTTAATTATACCTCACATACTTAATTTTTTTAGTGAATTTACTCTTTGTAATTAGATGGAGTGATTAGAATATTTAATGTTACTCGGGAGTATTCTGCAACAATCTAATTAACAGTGGTGTTGTACAAGGTAGCAGATTCAGGCTGGGGATTTCGGTCCTACACTCCCAGACTGTCATTTTGTGAAAGTCCTGGGTAAAGGGGACTGGGCAAGTGAGGCACCTGCTTGGATCCGTGGTGGTCCTTACAGCCCACTCACCGTAGAGGTTTTGGAGAAGGTGGAAGAACCTCTGTAGGAGCATGATGTTCTCATCCTCTGGCTGCAGGACCGTGAGTGATGCATGGGACTTGGGTGGATGCCCAGGTCCCACTCCAGAGAGCTGGATTCAGGGGAGAAGCCCCGAAATGGAGGAGATGTGACAGCCATGCTCTTGGAGGGAAGCGGCACATTTACTATAGAAGCATGGTGATACAGTGCCTTGAAGATGTTCCCTGCTATTTCTTCAGCGTGTGCATGCATTGATGGCCTCATTTGGGTTACAGTTTTAGTTTTGGAGAGGAAAGGAGTTAAAGCTGAGATAATTGCTTAAATGGAAATTGATGCTCCTGTTGTACAAAGGGGATAATAAAATGGCATTTTCCTTTTTGCTACAGATTCTTTCCATAAAAAATGTGGAATAAGCATCTCCCAGATACTCAGAGATGTCCTAGAGCAAATCAATACTAATGGTGTGGGGGCGACCAGAGCATTGCCAGAAACAGATTAAAATTCAACTTCCAACCGCTCTGAGGAATCCTTTAGAGGGTTCATTAGCTTTCTGAACTACTCTTTTGGTTCACCTTGGAACATTTTCTTCTTTCACGTCCTTATTAAAATTCCTTAATGTGACTGTGTTTGTCTACTTCACAGGTTTCAGCATTTTCTACATGGGAAAAGGAGTTACACAAAATAGTATTTGATCCACGTTACCTTCTGCTAAATTCAGAAGAACGTAAACAGGTGAGCATTACCTCCAGCATAGCTTCTGATTAGCAGCAAACATCTCCCAAATTAACTGAAATAACAGAGTAATTATCTTGGTAGGAGAAAAAGAATTGCATGAAATTAAAATTTCTTGTTTGAGTTTTTCAGTGAGACTCATAATTTAAACTTCCACTCATAAGAAAGTCCTGCCTTTGAAAAGCAAGTGGTAACGAGTGAGTTTGCACACAGAGATGAGCTATGGTCTCTTGGGTTATATGAACAACTCCCATTGAGGCTGGGAAACCGGGCTGTAGGAAGGGGAATGGCCATAAGGTAATGTTTCCACTCTGAATTATTTAAATATGGTAGAGAGACTACTTAATTTTTATTACTTAGAATATTTTCTAGGAGTTTGGCAGTATTTACTGCTATATTTGGCAATAACTAAACTTGGTAGACATAAATCGATAGAGCACTGTGGCTATGCTGGTATCTGTCTGAAAGAGTTTAGTATTCCTGGCAAGCTGCAAAGGGAAGCGGACCCTTTGCTGCCTTGTTTATTTGGGCATTAATTATCACTAGGGATCTAAAAACCCAAGGGCTGCAGATTAGTGTAAAAAAATTTAGGAGATATGCAAGGATGTTGCAAAGAAGGTGAACACTTCTATTATGCGGTTATTTCTCTTCCTTACCAGTCTTATGTCATCCTGGAGAAGGAAGAATTTTGAAAATGGAATTTTCCATTTTTTAAGTAAACACGATTAAAAATGTACTTATTCCTGTTCCATTGCTCTGGGGCCTGTATTGTCTTGTGATTCTCCAGAGGTCTTCCTCTAGGCACTGAGGGACTGGGCACATACATTTTCATTTACACCCTTTCCAATGTTTTCTCTCCTAAGAAAGGAAGTGAAATAAAATGATAAGGAAATATGGGAATGAAAACATAAGAGGAACTGCTACAATGGAGAATACTGCTAGGCAAGAGACCAGGCAGGCGGTTTAGTATTTGTTTCAGGGAATCAGCAAGGACAAAATCTAGACCTTGATGACTCAATCAAGATACATTACTACTTGCATTTTATCAGCCTTGGAGATGATATAATAAAAATATGTCATGAATACACATAAAATAATGTGCTTGAAGCACTGCTGAGGGGGACCTCATTTGTGGGGCATATTCAATATTCAAGGAAAAGGTTATGAGAAGCTGGTAGCTGGCAGTCCTGTAGGTAGAAACCTATAGTCATGTAGGTAGAAACCCATGGTCAGGCAAAGGTTGGCTCTGGGAGTGACAGTAATTCCAGCTCAGAGCTAAGGTAGAAGAAGGTGATCATCGATTGCTCTTCTGCAAAACAGTGTTAACAACACAGTAACCTTGTGAGCACATGCCAGGTGTAATATATTTCAGGTACTAAGCTTGAAGTTAAGATTTCTAGACGTTCATTATGATTAGTGCCATCTAATTAGACCCCATTTTCCTCCAAGAGGTAGTTTAAGAAGAAAGTTAGGCTCAGGCAAGAGTAGCTGCCTGATTTAATGAAAGTACTTCTTGAGGTGCAGCTCAAATTAGTAGAAGCCATTATTTAGGTTTATGGAGACATTTACCTTCACGGATGCTGACTGATGTGGCCTGAATAGTGAGCATCTGAGTACTTTATAAGTTAAGCAAATGAATTTGTATTGGAGGGGGCTAGAGGTGAAAAGTGGCTCACAATGAAAGTGAGGAATGAAGGAAGGGAGGGAGGGAGGGAGGGAAAAAACAATGCTGCAGCGTGGCTGGCTGTACTGCGGTTTCGTTCTTTCCATGGTCAGGCAGATAGGTCGGAAAGGGCAAGGAATGTGTTTTGGCTGCGATCTGCCAGTGTCTCAGGGAACTTTGTCTTGACTTGAATTTGTGCTGAGGTGGGTTTGACTTCCAGGAGTCAAGCCCTGCTGTCAGTGGGTGTCCTTACGCGGCCTGCGGAACGAAACGAACTGTTACCGAACAGCTGAAGGTTGCTTTACATACTTACCAATGTTTTTCAAGGGGTTATTAATAGTTGAAAGATGCTACTATGTTTAAGCAAGGAACTGCGAAGGGTAAAGGAACAACTGCATTAAAATAATGACCTATCTGTTAATTTTGATTTATTACCTTCATAACAGCTTCACTGATACCAGAAAGGCAAGCAGTAACAGAGTCACCTGCTTTATTTGTTCCATTTTTTCCATCTTCTCTTACACTCAATGTACATAATTGCATACAGTATCATATATTTAGATTTACTAGGGGTTTTTTTGATGGCCATTTTTTGATGTTTACTTTCCCAGTGCTATTTCTTCCCTTTTCCACATACCATACTAAATACCATTTGTAATTTGGTTGCTTTAGCTTCCATAAAATGTAGATTTGCACCTGTGCGTCTTCATGCCTGATGAGAAAGCAACTGTGGTAGTATCTGTAGTAATCACATTTAATGTATGTAATTTGTGGGGAAAAGGATGGTGAATATGGAAAGCTTATATCATTTTGAGGAGCAGCTCCTTTTATTTAACAACTTAATGTGCCACACATTTTAGAGCATGAAACAAGCACGGTCAGATTTTTGGTATTAAAAATGTAATTAAATCAGTTGGCAGAATTTTGTGACATAGTGAACTCCTTATTCTCCTTTTCAAGACACCAATAGTCCTGATGCTGATTGCCCTGCTTGCATATTTAGCTGCCAAATACAGTTCGAGGAAGTTTGTCAGCCATTCCACACACATTAAAGCTTTCAGGTGTATGTGTACCAAGGAAGGGTCATGTACTTTTTGATAACTGATTTGAAAGGTCTTCAGGCTTTTGTGATGTTTCATATTATAGGTATGTTCTGGAATTCCAGCAAGTTGGGAAAGAGGCAAGATCCAAACTAAATAACTGCAGTCCAGATGAACAACAACAAAAAAATGCTTATAGGCATGAAAATGCAAGCAAAACACTGAAATCAGGAAATGTTGATTTATGTTGCACTTGATGTTTGAATGAAGATGTTAGCTGTCCAAATTATACCTCTTTCCAGCTACTTATTTTGTGAGAACACACGATCAGTGCTGCACAAAGCAGGTTCAGCTGCATGTGAGTCAGCCAATACTCAGGGCAGATAAGAACTGTGGTTCTTGAGATTGACAGCCCTTTGATCAAGCATAAATACCATAAAGGCTTTGATAATAAATACTGTGTCGTGTTTCCCTTTCTCGGAAAGATATTTGAACAGTTTGTCAAGACCAGGATCAGAGAAGAGTACAAAGAAAAGAAAAATAAATTGTTGCTAGCCAAAGAAGAATTTAAAAAGCTCCTTGAAGAATCCAAGTTATCACCAAGGTATGGCATTGTCTTATGAAGATTTGTTAAGATAAGCTTTCTTATTTAGCCTTTGCTTATCAGCCCCAGAATTCTGTAACACTGAACGTACTCCTTATAGCAAGCTTGTACATCCATTGTTGCAATGCTGTGCTGACATATCTTCCCTAATATTTTACACTATTTTGTTGTATTAGTAGGAGAAGGAACATTCCCTCTCCCCTTCTGTTCCTTTCTCTCTCTCTCTCTCTGTCATTCAGAATGTGAGATATTTTGCATAACACATTCATTTTATATGCATGTATATGCTATATTTATAGAACACATGCACAGAGAAATACTAGTTACATAAAATCAGTACCTGAATGTTTAATCTCATTTGTATTAGGCATACAGGTGTAACTAGGGAAAAACTGTATTTACATTTGTTTCTTGATGAAAGAGAAATATAATTTAACAAAGCTAGTTATTAATGCCACATCACTAAATTAAAATAAAGTGTGCAATGCAGTAATTTATTTTTCTACATTGCTTTTTGAGTAATGAATCCAAAACTGCCCAATAGCAAATGCAGTTCTTAGGACAGTACTTTCTCATTTGTAAATTATATGAAAATAAAGGTTTATATATTATAAATCTCATTAAATTGTTAGAACTAAGGAAGTGTAGTTTTCTCTACTAAAGTACACAGGTAGTAGACACAAACAACACATGAGAATCTACAGAAGCAATAATTATGGGAATTTTTTTGCATCAAAACTGACAATATTCTGGGCTAATGTAAGAGCTAACCACTGGTTCCAGCAACGATCTTTTCAGTCTGCAAGGGCGATATTGGCCTGGCCTACAGGACAGAGAACATTTTACCCGTTACCGGTTTTGTTGAGCTGAGTGCGAGACTGCATCATAGAAGCTCATCTACCCGCTGTAGTCTCTGGCTTGATTTTGATATGCAGTGAGAGAAAGAAATCAAAAATACTTCCAATAAGAAGAAAACAGGTCTTCCCCCAAGTGGCTGTTACGAATCTGCACATTAATTAGAGCCCTGATTTAGCCAACAGTAATTATTGCAAAATGGGGGTCAGAGCCCAGTAACTGAACAAAGTCATTGCTGGGGCGAGCGAGGCAGTGGTGCGGTGCAGAGACGCACAATGCACAGCATCACCGGCAACAGCTGGAGCATGAAGCAACCAGGCTTGGCATTGCCAAAGGAAAACCGATAGACTCGGAGCACCTCCAGTGTCCTCCCCGTGTGCTTCTCTAGGTTGACAGGAATAATCATCTCATATTTTAAATACAGGCAGGGTCAGACCAGCTTGCTCAGGACCTTACTGCAGGATGGGGCTGTGCTGCCTGCCCATCTTCTCCGGGTCCATGACTCCTCCTGCCATCACGGCAGTCCCACGGGGCAGGCGGGCTGCCCGGGCACAGCCTGGGGGTCGCTGCCCTTCCTGTGGTCATTGCTTTTCTCCTCTCCTTCATGAACTCCAGTTTTCCATCATTTCTCATGGTGCTGTGAATGCAGCCTAAAAGGAAGTTCAGCTAGAAAACACTGCTAGAAGAATGTACACCTCGGAAATACAAAAACTACAGGAGTTTAAATAAAAAACCCTTCTTGTTGGTCTGTGAATTATGGTGCCGGTTCTTTATAGTGCCTGCCATGCTGCTCCCAGAGCTGGACCTGTGGGCCTGTACCGGGATTAGCAAAGGCATCCAGGTAAAACACCAGTGAATGTTCTCAGACACCGTGTTTCCATTGGAAAAGGCAGGACCTGGCAATGAAATCCTCAGGCAGTGCTCCCTGTGGGTTTTGTGCCCATCACTCAGAGTTACAATTAATTTTTTGCTTTTTTGTCAGGAAAGATCATACTAGCGTGGTATTTCATCAGGTATGGTGTAGTACTGGCAGTCAAAGTGCATTTGTTTGCAATTAGCCACAGGTGTAGTTTTCTGCTTGGTTATAGGCTAATTACTGAAATACTGGCCATAAATACTGGCCCGCGTAGTTGAAGCCGCAATACCCTGTGCTGTAGCAAATACTTTAATGATTCAAAATTGTCCTGTCAGCTATCACCCAGATTTTTCTAAATCAAAAAATGGAATTTAAGTGTTGCAGGCTGATCCATGGGTCCAAAGCCCGGGCAGTTCTGGCATGGCCCTGCCTCTCTTGTCCTAGGTTTACCATCTTGTTCCTGTCAAATATTCCCCAGAACACCCCTCATTTTTACTGTATGTGTGAAAAGTTAAGTGAGATCCAGGTCAAAGCGTTGGAGCGTGGACTGACAAAGTAGCAGCTGTAAAATGTCTCTCTTTTCTGCAGAACAACATTTAAAGAATTTGCAGAGAAATATGGAAGAGATCAGCGGTTTCGGCTTGTTCAGAAGAAGAAGGACCAAGAGCATTTTTTCAATCAGTTCATACTTATCCTTAAAAAGAGGGACAAAGAAAACAGGATAAGACTACGGAAAATGAGATAAAACCTCCTGAAACTGGCAATAAATACAAAAGTCCATGCTGTGACTGCAGTAAGAAATTAAAATGAAGGCTAAAAGCATTCGGGGTTAAACTTGCAACAGCTTGACGAGGAAGTGAATATCCCTGAGAAAAACTTTCTCTAAACAGTTTATTGAACATGTACTGAATTTGTGAAGGCTGTTCTGCAGGAATCTGAAAGGTATTTTGTTCTCAAAGAATTAATGTTTCATATTGAAGCTCTCTTTTGTACAACATTCAGAGTTTGATGCATTTCTAATTGCCATGATATGTCAATCCCGTAATTGTTTTAATTATGCAAATTACTTGTAATATACACAAATTATGAATCCAATGCAGATTTATAATTAAGCAGAAGCAGATGCCATCCATAACAATCTCAAGATATTTTCATCATTTAGGGGAATTATCTAAAGCAATCTTTTGGCAACTTTATGCTTTAACATAAAGTGTTTAGAGGTACGGTGGTATGCAGGAATTAATTACCCGGTGTTCATACGTCTCTGTCCAGTTCTCTGAGTAGTAGTAATAAGATATTAATTGTTAATCTTAGTGAAGAGTGTGGAAATCTTGGCATATGTTCCATAGGAAAACTAAGTTTCAGAACTAGCTTTCTACTTACCATGAGTCGTGCTGTCAGGCACACAGGCGATAGCAACACTTCTCCATCAAGGTTCCTAAAAGAAGTTATTTTGTAAAACCATCACAATATGATTTGAATTATGTTACTGTATGTGAAAAGTCTGCATGAGATTTTTCTCATCATATTTGTATGAATAAATATTTAACTTTTTTAATTAATAAATATTTTAAGCCAATTTTCAGGGGGGTTTAAGTTTCTAAACTTTCTGAAATATTGGATAAAATAATGCAGGTTGTGTGGTTTTTACTTGAGAAAGAAAAAATCAGAGAGTTCCAACTGCTCTTGATTTGTATGGAAATTCCACTAAAATCAGTTGGAGTTCTGAGCACATTTGGAGCAAAACAGGCACTCTGACTGCGAAGGTAGGATATCGTGGCTAGAGTAAATCAGCACAGCTCTGCTGAACATCAGTATATCCCCTTCTTTATGCTGCAGGAAAGAGACACTCTCCTCTGTGATCATAATAATTTTCTCAGTTGACCTAATTTTTAAGTTAATAGATTTATAGATTTCTATTTGCTAGGAGTGATGTTGACATTTTCTCCAACAAATGGTAATTGTTCTTTAGATGTGTGCTGTATATTTTTTATAATCAAGGAAATAAAGGGTATTTTCTAATCCTTTGGAAAAATGAACTCAGAATAATTCAAAGAAGAGTACTTAACATAAGATGTGTTTCAGAAAGCATGTAGAGTTGCAAGTTTCTACAGGAAAAAAATTGTCATTTATTTCTGTGAGAGCAGGACCTGTCCCCAAGTTGCTGTTGGTGTGAGTGAGAGGCATGTTGCTGTGTCGGCATTATCACGTTAAACAGATGCTGCCAGTTTTTCCTCACCTTTGCAAGTGAGGGTGATACTTCAGGACTGAGCGAGCTGGAGTGCAAATTGGTCAAGGACATTTGAATTTACATGGCTTTTGCAAGACTTCTGGTAGCCACTCACAACTTGATCTAACAATTATTTTTACATCACTGGAAGAGCCCAGTGTGTTGCAGGAATCCTGCATGAATTATGCAGAGACAAATGCTGTTCGCTTGTAAGCATGGTAGGGCTAGGCAGCAGTGACCCAGAAAAAAGGCATAGGTCTTTCAGTAGACATGAAGGCAGACTTCACACTGGTTTTCATAAGGTTTTGCAATTTTCCGTGTTAAAAAAAAAAAAAAAAAAAAAAAAAAAAGATACAGAAAACTGATGAGATCTGGCTTTTATGACTGAGAGCTTTTCTGTTTCAGTGGTTTGTACCCTTGCTGTTGTTTTCTGATTTAAATGTATGTGCGTATCTAGACCCTATACTGCCATCCCCTATTTCAAATATAAATAAAATGGGGTATTAATATTTTGGGGATTCTCCTTGATTTTAGCATTTCCTTACAATGTCATAAATCCCTGTCACAATGCAAGTGTGATGGCAAGTGAATAATCTCTTTGATTTTCTTGGGAAATTCTGCAAAACACAAGAAGTGGTCAGCGCTGGTGGTGATCCGTATTTGTTAGAAAGCCTCCAAGTTTGGCTCTGTTTTCTTCTGTTTAAAATGGAAGAATATTAAAATTAACACAACTGGCCTTGTGATGCAACAGAAGGAAATGTGTATATGAAGGCATATTATAGTGCAAAATGCTGATAGTTGATGAAATGAAATACCTTCAGAGAAGTGCTTCAAGTTTGTGGAAGCATATGATCTCATCCCAAAATAGTATTTTTATAACCTATTCATTTCACAGTACCCTTAACACATCCTAGTCTCATTGCAGGTGCCTCGAATTAAAACATTCTGTTCTCTTCTTACTGGTATTTAAGAAAAATGGTTTTGTTGGGAGTGACTGCTTTTTGTTGCTCATCAGGAGTCTCCTCAGATGATGGCAGAGCCCATCCACCACATTACCTTCTCCTCTGCTTATATAGAAATAGAATATTTCTTTGCCGAGCTGAAATAGAAACATGGATAACAATAAGAAGCACCAAAATATTTGTAGGTTTTACCTTAAATACCCGAGCACCTTGTTAGGGATGGGTATTTATTCCGTTTGCCTATGGGTGGTAGTGGAGACTGTTCTCCTCTTCTGGGTTTGATTCCTTCCCCGCCTGGTGAGTGGATGCAGCAGGGCTGGTCCTGGGGTGGGTGCAACTGAGACACCTCTGTGCTGATGGGGATGCATTGCTGCCGAAAGCGTGAGCACCTGTTCTCGGAGCCAGGGCTTGAAAAATCAAACAGCTTTTGTGTATCCTGTATATAATGCAAAAACTCCATGAAGTCGAGGGGAACCCCTTTATTTATTTATATACCACTTTTTCCAAAATACACCCTTTAGCATTGTGAATATAAATGAATTAGTATTCATGTCTAATATGTCAAAGAAAGACCTTCTGTCACAACTTTTTAGTACAGTCTGAGATGAATATAGGTGCTTTTTGCTTTACCACATTATCCTTTGGATTGGTATAGTATATAGGACATAATAGCCCTTCATATTCTAGTTGTGATTATTATTGTTTATAATACTGTTTTAATAAAATACAACTGCTGTACAATCAGGAAGGCCTTGAAGGTTGCAGATGCCTTTGATGGGTCCAAAAGCTTGGCTCCAGGTTTGCCCATTTGTCCTGCAGATGGTCAGATGAGGCTGGTTTTGTTGACGTTAGAGATGAGGTTGGTCTGCCCTCCAGGCATTGAAAACCAAGGCTATTCCTAATGCCAAATTCAACAAATCTGAAGAGAAAAAGGAGGCCTGGTGTTTGTTTTGGTCGTGTTTTGTCAAGGAGGACCTGCGTGGTGTGACCCAGGAGGTGGAGGAGCACACTGCACCATTTCATTATGTCAAGGCAGTAACTTCGTGGCTGCTGTGGAAGTTGCACAAGAATGATGGCCACAAATGTGTGACCGTTACACATTAACAGCACTTAGTGGGTGCAGGAAGTCCTCGCTGTGTAAGTCAAGAGATGGATCACCTATGGAGTCATACATAATACCCCAGCGTGACTGCAGAGTGCTGCCTGTGTGTTGGGTGCGGCTTTGGAGGCAGCATCCGTCCACACAGCTCACTTACAAAGCACACACACACAGCTTTGAGCTTCTTCAGGAAACTTTGAAAAACTGCTAGGCTCCATTAAATGGTCAGAAGCAGTTATTTTTCTCAGGAAATATAGTTTTTCCAGAATTAGTTATTTCTTTTCTGCACTATATCTAAATTTTCATAGGCTGGGATGCACGCTTCAGAGTGTCTTGGCCAAGGTACAGTAAGGACAGGCAAACGGGCCAGCCTGCTATAGCATCATCGGCATGACCACATCAAAAATAGTTTTGAATAGAGCCCACCTGTGCAAGGTGATGTGGCCACAGCTGGACCAGGGGAGTGCAGCCCCCATCACTAGAGGACACCAAGGAGAAGAGGAATTGCTCACATAAGGGAAGACTTAAAAAAAACAAGAAACCCAAACCAAAAGCCTGACTTTGGCCAGTGCAGTAAGTCTGGAAAGGGACATCATTATTCCGCATGATCATGCTATGAGGGGAGAGCACAGCAGGAGAGGATGTTTACCAAACGTGAACAACCGCACAAGAACAAGATGATTTTCATGAGTTAGGAGTTAATTTTCAAGACTCTCTTTTTACCATCTAAAATGGGGGCACTCTTCCTTTTATCTAGGTCACCAAGAGGAAAATCTAATTAATCCTGAGTTGAGTAATCACTGATATTTTTTCTGAAGTGGTTTCAAGAGAGTAGCACTCTGGGTAGATTGAGACTAGGTTGTTCAAGTTATTGTTACAAATTTTGTTCATTTTCAGTTCTCCAGGAATCCTGTGTTTCCTAATACCCGTTACACTAAAATGAGTGTAATCCATCTTTTAATTTCTGGGCTCAACAGGATCACCTGGCATGAATGAATTAACAAGGGGGTTTAATTTATCCCCAGTCACTTTCCCAGTGCAGGGGTGGGAGACTCTTGGGGGTCATGCTTCCTCCAACCCTGGTCTATTTACAATAGCCTGGTCACTTAGGAGTCCCTCTACCAAGGATTCTCCAACTCATGCGTGGGGATTTTTTTACTCCAGTAGCAAGAAACATTCAAACTAATCACTCGGCCTTTCACATCTATGTGCATCTGTTGTCGGACAGGAGGTAGGCACCGAGCCTGATCCCAAGGAGGCTGACGCTGACCTGTGCCCAGTTCTCAGCTTGTGTGCTCAGGTGGGTCCAGCCTGCCCCGGTCACAGCCCCAGCTAGGGGTCACTGGGGCCAGGGCTGGGCAGGAGGATATGGCCTGGGGTTTCTGGTGTGGTTCTGCTGCAGCTGTTTCTCCTGAGCCTCTGATGAGCAGTGACGGTCTGGCTGTTGAAGGTAGAAAAAGGTCAAAGTATACCGGATTTCTGAAAATGAAAAAAAAAAAAAAAGAAAAAAAAGGGTGGTGGTGGGTGTTTGAGAGGTTTTCATCTTTTTTTTTTTTTTTTTTTTTGGTAAAGTGGGAAACAAAAATTCTGAATGACCTTGAGTGGTCCTAAAGGAGCCAATAAAACTGTGTGACAGCATCAAATTTGCTATTTCTACAGAGGGGGGAAATGGAAAAATAACTAAAACAGAATCTCCAACAAGATTTTTAATAACTATAGTCTTTCTTTGTCATAAGAGGAAGAAGACTTTTGCTGTGTTTTAAAGTACTAAGAAAATGAAATGGAATCAGCAGCGGAGTCCAAGCCTGCTGTAGCACCAAGGGACAGAACTAAAAATGAGTTTGAGAATGCAGGCAGCAAAAACGAACCGACACACCTTCAGAAAGAAGCTGCTAGCGCTGATGAAGCTTTTAGCATATTGGATTTCTTAGGACCAGAAAATCCTTTATCAAAATGAAAAGATTTTGATCCTATAGCATTTGTTCAACACCGCTGTATTTCAGTAAACCGGATCCTGGTCTGCTTTGTTGAAAGAATTATAGAAATTAAACTTGGAATATTTGGGTGGGAAAAAAAACCCAAAAAGACCACCACCTTGTTCCTCTAAGCTATTCCCTGTGTCTAGCGGCCCGAGCTGTGTATAATCCCTCCTGACAGGTGTTGGGCTATTTTGGTTCTCCAAACGTGCAGAAACGAGGATCTGAGAGATCCCCGGGTAATTCATTCCCCAGTCTAACTGCTCTTGGCAGGAAAGGTTTTCCCCTTCCAATGTGAACTTCTCTTGCTTTAATTTAAGTCCATTGTGGCTTGACCCACATGGACATGGAAAGTGATGTATACACTTTTTATATGTATTTTATGTATTTTATATATTTATATTTTTATTTATTTATGTACTACTTATTATAAGCAGACTTCCAGTACCTAAAGGGGCCGGCAAGAAGCTGGAGAGGGGCTTTGTAGGTGGGCACGTGGTGACAGGCCAAGGGGGAATGGCCTTAAGCTGGGAGAGGGGAGATGCAGATGAGCTGTGAGGCAGAAATTGTTCCCCGTGAGGGCGGCGAGGCGCTGGCCCAGGCTGCCCAGAGCAGCTGTGGGTGCCCCATCCCTGGCAGTGCTCAAGGCCAGGCTGGATGGGGCTGGGGGCAGCCTGGGCTGGGGGAGGGGGCCCTGCCCACAGCAGCGGGGGTGGGACTGGGTGATTGTTAAGGTCCTTTCCAACCTGAACATTCTGATTGTTGGATTTTGCCTGGAAATTTATATATTTGAAACAATTGGGTTTTTTGTCTGAGCAATACCCAGTCTTGGCATGGGACAAGGAATCAGGGTAGATCATGCCGTGGAGCTGCTCTCACCCCTGCCCAGCTGCATGTGCTGGACAAGCACAACACCTGCTGTCTGCTCACATGACCATGTTTATCTAGGTAATTGCTTCCTTGCTCCTCGTTGGGGTCTCCTGTTGCTCTGTCTCTTCCTTTGGGTGCTCCAGGATTTCATGTCTGTGATGGACTTGGTTTTCTTTTGCTCGGGTAAGTGACTTGGGGGTTTCAGATATCTGCGCTTCCTCAATTTTCAAGTTAGAAAAAAAATATTACAAAGTATGTAATGGTTTTCAGTTTAACCAACAGTATAGAGAGAAGAGCCCTGAATACTCAAAAACAAACAAACAAACAAAAACAAACCAAAAAACCAACCTGGAACAGGACATGTATATCAGATTTATTTATAAGTTGGTTGGGACATTGGGAAACTGCTTCAGGAAAAAGAATGAATTTAAGCTGACCACAGGGTACATATCCAGATGGAGCTCTGTTTTTGCTTCCCCTGTGAACAAGGTGCTAAAAATTAAGGAAGCTGTAATTCAAAACTAAGTTGAGGTGGAATGGACTGCTAAAGGCTCCAGCTTGTTGCATATTAGCTTTACATGCTGATAAAATGCTAATAATCACTTAGCTTGAGTAATGCTTTTTCAAGAGTAATTTGTTTGTATACATCTTTAGTGGGATTATATTTGGCTAAAAATAAATAGGAGGAGAAAACAAAGGTGATAATCTTACGGGTTTTTTTCTTTAGGAAAAATGAAAAAAAACATGGCAAATAAATTCTGAACAACATGGGCAATGTGAAAATATGCAAAAGACTGTTGATAGTTTTTTATGAATTTTGGCTTTTTTTTTTTTTTTTTTCTCTGCTTCCTGGCCTTCTAACAAGGCTACAGACTTTTGGGTAGACGTTTAGTTGTTCAGCAGCAGTTACAGTAATTTTGTTTCCCTTTCTTAAGTAGTTGGTGGCTCTGTTTTGTTTTAAACTTAGTTCTTCCTATTTTGATTTCCTCACTTGGGTTTACTTTGGTAAATATTACTTTCATGCCATTCCTCTGGGAAAACGTTTTTATATTGCTGTGATTATTGTTGGGAGAGCTAATCTCTAGCATAAATGAAGAGAAGTCAAAGAAATGAAAACAAATGATGGCAATGTTCCCAAGAGACTACAAATTTACTTTTCTAGATTCACAGCAAGATGCTTTGGGTTTGCTTCTGTGAGCAATTTAACTTGATTTATCCTTCCAACCATCAATGAAATATCTATATATTGTATTTCCTCAGCAGTGGCTGTGACATCCAGAATTGTTGCCTCTCCACATGCTTTTCATAATGAATACACTTCTGGCAAGTTTGCTTGTATCGGAGCTGCATCGTATCCAGACAGTTTTTCATGGTTTTCTTCCATTTACTTGTCTTGAAGTTGCTATATTTGATAATGTCTTCACACCAGGAAGGAAAACAGGGTAGTGACTACAAATGCAGAAAAAAATGCTTCCTCTTGGAAAGGGGACCAATTTTTGCACATTGCTACAGAGAGAAAGATCTGAACCTGATTTAGAGTATTTAGCTTTTGAAGAGTTTGTGAAAAGTTACCTTGAGATAGTAAACTGGGTACTCCTGTTTACCTGTAAATGGTCTATCCCTGACTAAATGCTTTCTAGTTTGTCAAAACTGCTTTAAATTGAACTTTTTTCCTCAAGCATCCTATACTGGGTGGGGGAGGCAGGGGGAGGATATTAATGCAAAACTCTGCAGATGTCTATCTGTAGTTTTGGTGTGTGTTAATGTGGTTTCTCAAGAAATGAGGTAAAATATGTAGCAGTATAAATGAAATAGGTGGGTGTATGAAAATATGTTAGGAACCCACCTTTCAAGTGTCAGCACATGGGACACTGCAGTTGCTGGCTTGGCTGAATGTACATGACATTGATAACAGTAGGTTTAAATTTTCTAAGCATCCAAATTTCCTAATAACTAACTGATAACCTTAAATTAATGCATAGATAAAGGGGTTTGTTGAAGTTCCTGCTGACATCAGCAAAGACAGGCTTCACCTCTTGGATCACGAATGCTTAAATTTGGAAAATAGCAAAGAGAGCAGGGACTTTGGTCTACACTTCTCTGCTCTTCCCTTTGCTCCTACATCCCTGCAGAGGCGCCTGATGCCTTCCCAGACTTTAGTCCTTTCATGATGACAGTATTATTTTTTATCTTATTTCCAGTCCAAATGCAAACATAGAAAACATGTTACAATTGTTCTTTCCCTCCTTTTGTGGTCATTTGCCTAATGTATTGATAGAAAGTTCCCCTACCCTTCCATCAGCCACCCAGAGTAAGACAGATTTCTTCCTGCCTCTCAGGTTAGGCACTCATTCTGCAATTGTCTCTCAGCTTTAATTTGTACCTACGACATTTATTATTTATGGAGTTTTTTTCAGTGGTCATAGCAAAACATGATCATTAGATGCAGTTACCATACAGATATAAGGCAAATGCAAGTCTTTCATGTTTCTGCTTGATGATTGCCTTTGTTCTAGAGTCATGAAATCATTTAGGGTGGAAAAGACCTTTGAGATCATCAAGTCCAACCATTAACCTGGCACTGCTAGGCCCACCGCTAACCCATGTCCCTAAGTGCCACATCCACACCTCTCTTAAATACCCGCCGGGATGGTGACCCCACTGCTTCCCTGGGCAGCCTGATTTGATGCTTGGCAACCCTTTGGGTGAAGAAATTTTTCCTAATATCCAACCTAATTTTAGCATAAATTAATCCCTAGGTACCTGTTCTCACATTTCTTATTGTTAAGCATTTCCCATTGCTACTCATCCTACCTGCCGGGTGATTAAACGGTTTCTGCTGTTTCAAGCCTCCTAAGTTTGAGTCAGATCCATCAGCACATCGGTGGTGAACACACGGTGGAGGTCATGTGAAGCCTTGAAGCCGATGCCGTGCAGCCCCAGAGTTTTTCCTGCAGCAGGATTGTGTTTGCCTGCAAATTGCCAAAAAGTCAGCGCTCTGCCCCGCTTCAGTGGTGGCGCTGCGAGCGGCTCCTCTCCGTTTGTATTTCAGCCTCCTTCAGCCTGTTGTGTTTCCTGGTGTTTCTCCCCATCAAAGATGTTTGGACTCTGATCTTATCAGAGATGTTTGTATTTGCTTACAACTCATTTCTGATCCATTGTAGTTCTATACCCAGGTGTTCAGCAGGGTTTATCTTTGGGGAGGAAAATGAAGGAATTTTTCTGTTTTTTTAAAACTAGTTATAGCTGTTCCTGTCATCTTCATGGAAGACCACAGCATATTCCCCTTTTCTTCTTTTTCTAATTTTATATCTGAATAGTTTGTCAGTATTTAACTCTGAAAATAATTTTCAAAATATATATCACAATGTCTTCTGTAGCTGATATTTTTGGAGCTACCTTCTGATAGAAAAAAAGGTACAGCTTGCTTTGCCCGTTCATCCTTTTATTATTATTATTTGCAGGCTCTGAAAACTCCTACTTCTCTGAGAGCTTGTTATTTATCTAGAGATAAAAAAAGCCTGTCCTTGTAAATTCTTTTCTTGCATGAAAGTGAAATTTCAGGCACCTTTTCAATTGAGTTTAAGGGTTTCTAGTTTTACTCTGCATACGATTTGCTGTGCTATAAGGACTAGTCTATATTCTTCTAAATTATTTTTTCCACATTTGTCTGTTGGTAACTATTTTTCTTTAGCCATCATTGACTTTGAACCAAACCACTTGGGGATTAACCAATCAAAATCCTTTGGGTTTTTTTCCTTATATACAACCAGCTCCTTTGTGCAATTCCCAGCTTTTGTAAAACATGTTCTTAACATAGCATCACCTTTTGTTAGTAATTTTTATATTATATATCCAGCTACAGCAGCTGTCCAGTCAAATCCTCTACCTTGTGGCTTTCATGGCAATGTGGTGAGGTTTAAATTCCAATATTGTCCTTCTTGATGCGAGAACCTCCACTGCCTCTTCCTCAAACTTCTGCAGCATCTCCTCCTCAAATATATGAAACAAAAGAAAACCACTTCCAGGGGTGCTTGTTAGAACCTATGTTCTTTACCACCTTCCCCCAACTTTGGGAGCAGCATCAACTCCTGCTGATACTAAATCAAGCCTTATCTGCCCAAAAAGCAGCTGGGCAACTTGACAAGGAGAGACGAGTGTTAGGAAATCCCGGGCAGCCCAGCACCGTGCCGGAGCGCAGCGGTCTGGAAGGCGAGCTGCAAGCATTGCGTTGCCGTGTTCTTAGATCAGGCTGTACCTGATGAAACAAGATGTCTTTTAAATATATTTCTCCTTTTCTTACTTTGAAGGGAAAAGCTTTTCCCTGGCATCGCAGGGAAGCAGTGTTCCTGCTTGGAACAAGCACTGCATGAAAAACAGGAATATATTTAACTTTTGAAAGCATTTTTAATGAAGACCTCCTGCATCTGAAAAGGCTGTGATTTTAGGCACGGTAGGCTAAGAATTTCCAGCCCTGTGTTTTGTTTGTATTAAAAATAATTTTCCATAAGCTGTGATATTTTTCCTCCTCAAAGAATAAGATATTGATTTAATAATTCAAATGTAGTCAACTGGAGGTTGATATGTCTAACCTGCATAGATCTTCTTGCAAATTGCAACAGTATATTTTTATTTTCAAACAAAAGCTGCTAATATTTTCTCAAGAGTATTCAGAGTAGCTGTAGTGTTACAAAGTGGGGAAAATCCTCTTCCCTGCAGCAGCTGATCATGCTTTTCAGAGTGAGGAGTGTGCTCAGAGTGGGGCGGCAGGACCAAAGAGACTGAAGGGGCAGAGCCAAGAGTTGTCCGTGGCTAAAGGAAATGTATTGGGATGTTTTGCCTGGGAATGTCACAAAATAGCAAAAATAGAAACTTTAGAAGCGCCCGAGCAATGCTAATGAGCTGGATTTGGCGGTACAACGTGTGACGTTTCTTCTTTCCACTCTGCTGCCGTTTAATACTTATAATCCTAAAGGAGATTAAAGGCATTTAATTCATTCATAAGTTTTTGTAAGTGGCCTAAGGTGGAATTCAGGCCTTAATTAAAATGTATTATTTACAGACCACTGGAGAGCTCTCTCTTCTCTTCTGTTTCCTCATTTAATACCTTCTAGAGGGAGTATCTGTTTGATTTCAGTCCTGGTCCCGCTCGGTCCCAAGCAGCAGCACAGCATGTGATGCTGCCACGCACACCGCAGCTAAAACCAGTGAGAAGTGGTGATGGGCAGTAACCAGGAGGAAGGCACCTCTGTTCTTGAATTATGTGAGACCGTTTGCTGGAGGGGAGCAGTGCTGAACTGGTGTTACTGCGTTAAGGAAGGGACACTCAGTGCTGGTGGCCATCCAGGCTGTGTCTGCAGCCCAGGAAATCCCTCCTGCCCACCACCTCCAGCAAACAGCCTTTATGGGCAGGATGACTTGCTCTGAGAGGTCCCTTCTGTCCTCCTTGGACCATGGAGAAGCCAAAAGGTAGATTGGCTACCTGAACTGCTTCTGTTAGATTTATTTTTTTTTTTTTGAGTGTATTACTGCATCTGAAACCTGGCCATCCCTTCATCCCCACACTGAGAAGCCATAGAGGGGTGTTGTGGTTTAACCCCAGCCGGCAACCCAGCCCCACGCAGCCGCTCGCTCACTGCCCCTCACCCAGAGGGATGGGGAGGAGGATCAGAAAGGAATGTAAAACTCAAGGGTTGAGATAAGAACCATTTAATAGGTAAAGCAAAAGCCGTGCACACAAGCAAAGCAAAGCAGGGAATTCATCCCCCACTGCCCACGGGCAGGTGGGGGGTCGTCCATCCCCAGGGCAGCCGGGCTCCATCACACCTAACAGCTACTCAGGAAGACAAACGCCACAATGCCAAATGTCCCCCCCTTCCTTCTTCTTGCCCCAGTTTATACACTCAGCATGATGCCATATGGTATGGAATGTCCCTTTGGCCAGTTGGGGTCACCTGTCTTGGCTGTGTCCCCTCCCAGCTTCCCGTGCCCCTCCAGCCCTCCCGCTGGCAGGGCCCAGGAAACCGAAAAGTCCTTGATTTAGTATAAACATCACCCAGCAACAACTAACATCAGTGTGCTATCAATGTTGCTCTCACATCAGAGCCAAAACACAGCACTCTACTTGCCACCAAGAACAAAACCAACTCCATCCCAGCTGAAACCAGGACAACGGGGAAAAATAATCCTGAAAAAATATATTCCCGAGTTGGTTTTCTTTGTGTTTAATTAACTTGAAGTGAGTAGTGGGGGTAGTTATTGCTTGTCATCTGCAGCACCTATCTCCTGGGACAGGGTCCTGTCTTATGAGAGATCCTTATAGTCTTTAATTCTTGCAAGTTATAAGTTCTTCTCTTTTCTGTATCAGAAAAGTCATGAGTTTAATGGATATTTGGCCTCCTTACAGAAATGATTAAATAATTTTCATTATTTCTCATTCTGCAAGACCAAATATATAATCACCTGGTAACTGCAAACACGCACAGCTGAATACAGCACACATAAAAGAGATGATGTAGTCAGTCTGTATTTATCCTAGAGATTTATTTTGGAGACCATACCCCTCAGGCTGTCTGCATGCTTCATGCTGAGTAGGGGGACAGCCCAAAAGCAGCCTTGAAAGCCTTTATTTGACATCAGGGGGCAATGGTGGGGCTGGCACTTCTGCTTCTTTGGGTTGCTGAGTATCTGCATAGTGTCTGCAAAAATGGTACAAAGCAAACCCTCACCCTCTGCTGCTTTTCAATGGTGAGGTTTAGATTAGGTATTAGAAAAAAAACCACCAAAAAACCACCAACACCAAAACCACTGAAAGGGCTGTCAAGCACTGGAACAGGCTGCCCGGGGCAGTGATGGGGTCACCACCTCTGGGGGTATTTAAAATGTGTGTTGTAGATGTGTAGAGGAATTGTAGAGGAATGAGAGAGAGAGAGAGAGAGAGAGAGAGAGTGTTCCCTGGATGGAGGAGAGACAAGGAGAAGGATGCAGCAGAGGCAAGAAGCCGGGTGGGCTGGCCTGAAGAGTGTGAAGAAAGAGCACGAACAGTAGATGAACTGTTGAAACCTTGTGGGGGACATCCCAGAGCAAGGTACAGGGACTACTTATTGAAGTTAACCTGGAATGTGATGGTAAAAGCCTTGTGGCAGCGGGCTAGTTTTGAGAGTGCCGCAACATAGATGTGGCGCTTAGGGACGCGGGTTGGTGGTGGGCTTGGCAGTGCTGGGCTAACGGCTAGACTTGATGATATTAGAGGTTTTTTCCAAACAAAACGGTTCTCTGATTCTAAGCAAATGTTGTTTCAGCGCTCGCAATCTCAATGTATTATTCTGGCCCTAAAGCAGTCATTTACAAGGGATGCTGTAACGTTTTGCCCCAAGATAACTTTCCATCCATGCAGTTGGCCTGATGACCTTCAGGGAAAGTGGTGGCTCAGGGCTGTGGGCTGTGTGGGAGAAGGTGGCTTTGCATTTTCCTTTGCAAGGACACGTGGCTGCTCAGCACATCTAAATTCACTGCTGAGCCTTTCTGCTGACTGTCTGGTGGCCCTGGAGCAGGATCTGTGTACGCGGGGCATGCCTCCATGGTCTGAGCTGCAAAATGCTCTGCAGCCCATGGGCGGTGGAAGGTCACGTTTTGAGCCTCTCGCACAGGCACGGGTCTGGCTGCTGGCTCCTACAGCCACCGCCGTGCTGCTGTTGCTTATACCCTGCAGCAGCTGAACGCTGCTGACCTGAAAATGCAGGTAGTTTCTTGGTATCACAATCACTTAGGTGGGTATTGGTTGAGTGAGTAATAAGTTGCCGTTGTTGATGAGCAAGGAAAGGTCTCAGTAAAGCAGAACTGATCATCTCTGTGCTCCTGACACTTAGAGCAGACAAGCACAGATAAAGCACTGGCAGGGCCTTTGGCTTTTCACAGAGGAGAATTATGGGTGGCAGATGCGCTCTACAGATAATACTTTTGTCAGTGCCAATTTGCGCAAACATTGGCCAATTAAAAATTATTAAATCTTTCGTCTCTGCCTTCACTTTATGTTGCTAAAGTCCCTGCAGTTGCTATGAACAAAGAGAGTTTGTTAGCATGTCAACTTTTGAAATTGTTACACAAAAATCTCTATTGCCTGAGGTTGCTTTGGAAAAAGCGGATCAGTGTGCTGCTTTAAAATTAAAGTATTTGCTTTAGGCAATTATATAAAAAAATCTGGTTTGACTTTTAATATTTTTTCTAAAGTGCAAACTACAAATTTCCATACTGAAATGAAAAGCATGAATATTCTGCTCACTGTTTCCATGGACTACATGAGTAACTTTTTCAATTCTTGTTTTTTCTAAAAAAAAAAAAAAAAAAAAAAATCAGTAAAAACTCCAAAATATAGTACAATAAATAAACCACAAACTGACTGAATTATAGCTCGATGAGGGGTCTTCCTCATCCCTTTTACTGGGGATGTTGCTGCTGATGCTGGCATGGCTACATGGGGCTTCGGTAAAATGGCAGAGGAAGGAGAGGCAAGCAATACCGGCCGGCTGGCTAAGGGTGGTTTCCATGGGGAATTTCTGTGTCACTAAAAAAACCAAAAAGAGTTAAAAATCAGAGCTTATGCTTTTCCATTGTGATTTTAAAATTTCATTTTGGCAATGCCATCAGGTAATTTAATGAATCCCCTGTTTCCTTTATCCAGCCTGTCAAATCACCTGGATAACTGGGATCTTCCTCTCCTGGCAGAGTAGGATTCACTCTTTGTAAGCTGTGGGGTGCAGGGGACCAGCTGAGCTCCCCAGGCTGCTCCTCTCTATTCCTGACCCCTTGGAAGTTTGGTGTTGGCACGCCTGCCTCTGCTAAGGTGGTTGGTGATACCGTGGGTTTTTTTCGGGATCTGCTCCAAGGCACTTCAGCCCGGTTTCAGTGCCTCCCAACAGTCAATGATCGCTACATATCTCATAGGTAAATAAAACCTGGGCAAGCAGCTTTTGGGTGGGATTAGTTTGCAACAGTCCTGCAGAAGGAGTAGCTCAGCAATGCTGGAGGTAAAGGCACAGGCACTACTTGACTCACACCCCATAGCCATGTGCACAGAGGTGGTGGGACTGCCCCCGTGATGTGATGTACAAGTAATTTACATGCACGTGCCTGTGGCTCAATGTACACAATGCAGGTAAGGACATGCTCTGGCTGGGGGCGAAGCTATCATGTCATGGTGTCAATACAGAAATAAGATTTTTAACTGCTGAGGATCTCAAAGTTGGTGCTGGGATTGGGTGTCATTCATACATCTGATCTACAGCAGCACGTTTATTGAATTGTGAGTAGGAAAATGTGAAAAGTGAGGACCTGCGCCACTCCCTTGAGCTTGTAGACTTCATGGGTTTCACACTGTGACACCAAAGCCAAGTAGTGACAGAGCAACCCTTCTGGGCACCCATGTTATCCAGGAGCATGGCCTCAGCTCTTTCCAAAAATACCCGTTCCTCAGACAGGTTTCAGAGCCTGCCCCTTAGGCTATCCAGTATCGAATATTTCCTTAAAAGAAAGAGTTGCTCTTTACAGCAAGGGTCTGCAGCCTTGGCTTGCCCTATGGCGCTCATCGTGGGGTTCCCCTGCACTGTGACCATGGAGTTTTCTGTGTGGTGTTCTCCGAAGTGAAGACTGGGAGGAGGAAAAGCAACTTTTTCCTCTCTGCTTTGCTGATCTCTTTAAGTATTCTGCATTTGTCTGTTAGGAGTAAAGTTTTGCCACAGGAGAGATACTAGGGAAAAACAAAACAAAAAAGCCGTAAGATTGTTTACTTCATATGCTGGGAATTATAATACAAATTATGCAGAATGCCATAAGTAAGCTGAAATGCATTCAGAAGAAGGAATTGTGGGTTTACATCCCAGCGCTGATTTATTCATCCCAGCACCGGTGGCTGCCATCACCGCCAGCCATCACACATCCAGGTTGTTCCGCTGAGGCAGGATCCCACCGCTCCTCCTGAAGCCAGTCACACTCCTCTTCCTCAGGGCTTTGGGCATGAAAAACATGTTTCTAGACTTCTGCCCATGTTTCTGGAGGTCTTTAATCTCTGTTGTTAGGCTTTAACTATGAGAAGAAAGAATTTTATTACACTCAGTGGAGTTGTCAGCTATTTCTTGGCCTGTCTAAGTAGCTTGTGATTATCTTTCCATGATAAAACCTTCATGGTGATAAAATAATCGTGTTTTTCAACAGGTATTTGGTAGTATTGGACAGAATAAAGAGGAAGTGGGGGTTTTGATACTTTCTTTAACATAGTTATTTTGAAGCAGCAGACAGGCTGGTATGTTTTTCTTCACCAGTCTGTCCGTAATACTCCTGCAGAGAAGACGTTATATATTGAATCTCACTTATTTTCTCTCACTGGCTCTTCAAATGTGTATTTAGCATGCTGTCTCCCAGTGGGCAGGCAGGCAGTGGGGCATCAAGGGCCCCACTCCCATATCGGCATCCCCGAGGGCTGCCAGGGGAACCAGCTGCAGGAAGCCCAGCAAAAAACTGATTTTGGTCCAAGGGAATCAGAAACACTGTTTGTTTTTTAGTCCAGCCAGCTCCAGACTGATTCCCAATTAAATGAAAAAAAAGCCCAGCAAAGAAAAAAAACAACTGGAGAATGTACTGTGGCTGACACTCTTGGTAATTTCAATTGCACCCATGCAAACCCATGGTAAAGCTGATGGTTCAGTGGCTGGTAGTAACTCAGTTCCTTCTGACAGTTATGTCAGAAGCAGATGGTTTTGCACATGGGTTTTATTTCTATTTCTATAAACAAACATTTATCCTGACTGCTATGCTAAATATATATACTTTATTAAATGGTCTTAGCTGCTACTGTGAGTAACGGTAATTACCCAACCCATGTCAGCTAGAGTCTGACACCTACTTTACAGCAAATGAATATATGATATATATATATCATATATGAATATAGTGACATCACTCCAAAGTTTAAAAAAAAATAATAAAGTGAGCCACCCTTAGTTGATGTTCCACAGCCAGAATACTTCCTGAAGCAATCTTCATGGCTGTCTTGCATGCTGCTAAGGATAGTCTAATATGAAATATGCAATAGCTCTAGTTCTTCCTTGTACTTCTGACATGATGCTTTTAATAAGATAATATACAGTATACCCTAGCACTGCATCCCTGCATCTTCCCAGCAATTGAAGGACATGTTCCCAGATTTTCATTAAACAAGGTGCTCTTCTCTTCCACCTAGCCACAGAAAATCAGCTAGTCAGGGACTGGGAGGGAGAAGAATCACTCAAATGTGTGTTGAGCCTGAAGGACAGGCAGATGTGCTGCTGACAGTATAACCTCAGCTACACTGCATTAGGAGTGCCTGAAAAACAAGAAAAAACCCAGTAATGGATGGCTTCCTTTGGCTTATGTTGTGGGATTGTGTATCGCCACCAGCTCAAGGCTTACGCTGTTAAGGAGAACAAGTGGGCTTGGTCCTGGCTTCACTGCCCCCCACAGCAGGTGAAAACGTGGAGCAGGGAGCATACACTGCCTGAGCTGCCTCTTTGCTAAGCAAGGGGCTGGAGGCAGTTATGAATTTCCAAAGTCTTTAAGAAATAACCTGTTTCCCTATGCTGCTGCTTTTCCCTCTCTGGAGGCCAAGGCTGTGGTTCAGTTTGCAGAGGGGCTGGGGTCTCTGGGCACGCTGCCTGTTGAGCCCTTGGAAGTAGAGACCCTCCATTTTTCAATGTGGCCATTGGGCTGCACACCAGTATTTTGCCTGGGCATGCCTGAATTTTCTACTCTTCTCTGGGATGACTTTTTTTTTTTGTCTTTAAGCAAATTATTATGCAAACCAGCATGTCATTTAGCAGCAGTAGTATTAGCAGAGGACCCTGTAACACAAGTGCAGCTCCAGGTGACGAGCTGGCTGAGCCCTGCCCATGGAAGTGCACATCCCCTATGAACCTGGGGTGCTGGAAGGCCCTAAATTGGTTCATCTCCCCATACCATGATAGCAGCAGAGCTGCACACCCTTGCTGTTGGAAAAACCATGTGCTGGGGCTCTGTACCTTCCCCCAAGCGCTTGCTGGCACAGCTGCTGCAATGAAACACATACAGCCAAATGCCAAAGCTCCTGTCTTCCAAAACAGCAAATATAAAAACAATCTAGCTCGTGGCCCAGTCCCCTGCTGAGCTCAGGCCGGTGTAAAACCATTTTGCAATCCAGCACGAGCTCCACCTGCAATGCATTAGCTTGTGGGTACAGCCTTGTCAAAGCAATACACTTGAAAATGAATGCTACAAATTGGAAATCATACTGCTTTATGTAGACTAGCAGAAAAATTGATATTACCTCTACCGTCTCCTCTGCTTCCTTCTCCACGCAGAAGGCTCCTAGACTAGCTGCAGCAGTGCATTAAAAATAGCAGAAGCAACGCGGGGAAACAAGAGCGTGTGCCCTGCTGCTCTGAACCCATGGCAGGAATGGGGGGTCCAGTTACATCTTCTTGGTGGTGTGTTTTGTTCCCCATTTCCAATATTGCTGTGAATGCTGCAAAGCCTAAGTACCCCCAGTAAATGTATAATTCAGTTTAAAGACTGGAGCTGAAAACTGTGTTGGTGTTGGACAAACTGTTGGCAGGTGGCTGGAAGCTGGTGGGTCCCTGTGCCTGCTCAGGGCAGGTTCCCGCTATACAAGAGCATCTGGTCAGTCCATCATAACCCACCGCAAGTTCCCGCTCTTCCACAGCTCATCTAAAACCCGTCATCATGCAGGAAAGAGTGACAGCATTTATCAACGAGCCAAAATAACAGTAAGTTGTAAATAGGCCCAAGCAGAGTGTTTGTAGTCAGAGAACAGCACTTTGCACAAATCCTGCTGGGATCGGATTATCCTTGACTTGACTTTCCTGATCTTTTGGTATGCTGCTCGATAGACGTCCTTCTAAACTGCATCTCCTGTTTTTTCACTTTAATTCCTGGACTCGATTATCCACTCTCCCCTGTGTTTAAGCCAGTTTTGGTTCATTCACTTCACACTTATCTTTTTCAAAAAGTGTCCGTGTTTACAGTTTAGCTCATTTAACTTCTGTTTTCCTCTCTCTCTCTCCCTGCAATTGTGTTATATGTGTTATTTATGCTTGGGGAATAAAAATAGGGTTACTTTGTTCGCAAACTGCCTAGCTATTTAGCAAAGCCAACTCCTTCCAAAGTGCTCTCCACCACTGGTAAATCTCTTGGAAATCCTGCTGATGTCCCTTGGCTGTGTTGGTATCTGCAGCCCAGATACGGGGCATCCTTTCTTATAAAAGGAATGATATTTTATAATATAAAATATATAATTCCATATATCTATATGGAATTATATCTGGGCTTGATTTAGGAGCCCTACTGTGTTGACAGTGGTGCAAAGGGATGCCCAAGCCTGCAGCTTTGTCTCCATTGCTGCACTCTACTTAGAGATGCAAATTATTGACACTAACACAAAGGAGCTACTTTTCCTGCTCCCTTCCCTGTCCCTTGAAGTTAGTCCTCCATCCCAAATATCACTCCTTATTGCAGCATGTGTGCTTTGGTTTCCATACTTAATTTTCAAAAACATAGGCAGTGAATTGCCTTTGCAATCAAAATATTTTTAGCAAGAAAGGAGTCCAGTGTTGTTTTTTTAAAGAAATGCAGTGCAGGGCGTGAGGACTTTCCTTGGAGTGAGACACACTTTTAGCTAATTTCTATTCCATGATGCACTGGAAAAATATTTTCCTTCAGCAGTTCAAGGCAAGATTTCCTCTAGGAGGCTGGAGCAGGGCAGGGTGCCAGTGTGCTGGTAGGGTTCGCGCTGGCTCAGCGGGCGCCCGTTGTGCCCACGTTGCCTTCTCTGCACATAGGCTGCCCTGGCTAAGCTTGCATTTCCTCGGCCATGCCATGACTGTCCTATGGATGTCTTCAGTAGCTCTCAAAGCTGCAATTACTCAGACTTTGGATTTGGTTTCCCTCTCTTGGTTATTGCAAGGGGAGCTGAGCAGCCGTCACATGTTACAGAGCTGCTGCTCTTGGAAAGGAAAGCACGTTTTTGATGGCAGTGCTTGTGTAAATGACCTTAACATCTCTTTTCTAGCAATATTACACATTTGGAACTTTTGGATTTTTTTTTGAACAATTGTATAGATGAATTCACACAAATTCTCGGAGCAAATAAAACAGGGAAGGGATGTGGTCAGAGCACAAATACTTCTGAACACTATGGGTGTACTTGCCAAATGTTTGTATTTTTCTCATTCAGTCCCTGGTGATGTTTTCTACATATGGCTGCTTAGAGATGGAGAGAAAGTGAGCTCCCTATTGCATATGTTCATATATACCGTAAGGCCACAAGTATCAAACCTCAGCCATGGAGAAATGTCCCAGCCACATCAGTGTGGGATATCCTGCTGTTGCCCTATGCTCTTGGCTCGCAGCAGTTGGCGCTGACCTGCTGTCTGTCACCTGTGTAGACACAGGCACACTGGGATGCATGTTTGCATGGTGCTGGGTGTTCTCAAACTGCAGCCACCACAAGTAGCTCATTTCATGCATAAGGTCCTTTGCAAAGGGAACTGTGGAAAGTCCCCAGAAAACAGGGATAACGAAACAGATGATTGGTTTAGGGTAAATATAAATTTCTCATCTACCAGAGTTGTTAAGCAACCCGGTGTACTTATACATGTGTATAATCAACCATTTCCAACAACTTCTCATTTCTTTTATCTCCTGATAAAAAGGGAAGCATTCAATTAGCAAGCAGTGGCTTTAAAAGGATGATTAAACAGAGCTCAGGAAATAATAAACCCATTTAATGAGCAAGGTCTTTCTACACTTGCCATTTAAGCTACTTTTGTTCTTTGAGAGAAAGAGCTCTAGCCAAGAAACTGCTCACCATTGTGTTAATAGGGGAAGTCTGCGTTACCCACATGCATGCCAGGTGCCCTCGCAGGGCCCTTCCAAGGTTTTGGCCACCCAGCCCTATACTGTTTCTCCTGGATGATATGCTGCTGCCCTGGGAGAGCTTCTGCAGGGCATCATCCCCTCCGCCACGATGCTGAGGTTGTTCTACCACAATCTGCCATGTAGAGGAGGGATTTGCCATCTCCTGTGTTATTGCCTGAGCATGTCTCTCATATTGCTCTAGTTGACATACGCTTGAAGAACCTTGGAAATGGTGTGCTGAGAACAATTAATTACATTTGCAAACATAACTGGCAAAGATTTCCCATCTCTGGCAAGCAAGGGAGAATTGATTGTTCAGAAAGCAAGGACTGAACGTGGCATCGGGGCATTCCCCTCTGCCCTTTCTTGTGTGAGTGCTCTGAGGAGCAACACTCACTGATAAAAACCTGCCACCTCACCCGCAGCACATACCCAGCACCTCTGGGACATTTGCAGTCACCGCCTCTGGTGGGCTTTTGGGCTGCCTGGCTTGGAAATAGTCAAATGTCAAACCAAAATGTGCTTGGGGAAAAGTTTACAGCTGTTTGAGGAGGACAGTGGAGGCACAAGCCAAATTAAGTTTAGCCTTTAGACTCCGTTCCCATAGCCCTTTCAGAGCTGTTTTTTTCTGGCTGATGCTGGGAGGGTGAGCACGCAGTTGCTCTCATAGCACTGTCCCAGAAAAGTGACACCTCATTTATTCCAGGCAAGAAAAAGCCGCTGTTACAACCAATTAACCAGGGAGGTAAAGAGGAGACCGATGGAGATGTACTGATTCCTACAGCTGTTGCCTGTGCTCCTCTCCGCATTCTCCCAGGGTGGGCGAGTGTCAGCCTCCAAGGAAAAAAATCCCTGGTTTTAAGATGCTGGTTCTCATTTCGGTTGGACTGTGGTTTCCAGTTGGAAATTTCAGTTCCCTTGTTCCTGACATAGCGAAGGGGTGAGCTGAGACCCTGCTCTCCATGCACACAGCAATTGCCTGTTATCCTCTCTCACCTACCTGAATTATTATTTTTTCGTTCTTTCTATCTTAGCATACATAGAAAGTCTCCTTGGTGCAGGTTCACCTCCTGGCTTCCCCTGGAGGTTGGTACTATGAAATCCTGCAGAACCAGGTGGGGGAAGCATCCCCATGGATCAGGAAAGGGTTTTTCAACACTTTGGCTGTTAAAATTTGCATTGCTCTCCTGTAATGCCCATTATTATTGGCATCGTGTCACTTAGTGAAGCTAAAACTCCATTACCATCTGCATCGCTCCTATCCAATGCGATCCCTCCCAGCTAAGCTGGCTCCCCAGAGTCTTTTACTCCTGCTATAATTTTGTGAAATAGAAGCTTCCGTCCTTCTGCAATACTTGTAATCATAAATTAAGTGAAGCAGTTTGCCCTGCGTCACTCCTCCATAACCTTTTGTCGAAAATCTTGAGATTCCTCCTAATGTGCTTTTAATTTGCCTTTAACACTGGCAATGTCTCAACCAGAGGCATGCCCTGTGCTGGATGGGGCCAGCAGCATCACTGCTTCTTCCCTCTTGGCTTTTCAGGTTCAGGCTGCTCTTCAGTGCCTGGTCTCCCTCTTTTTTTCCTTGATCAACTATGCTGCAATAATTTAAAAACATCAAACCCCAATAGCAGAGGTGTTTGAAGCCATGCAATTCTGGTTAAAATGGGAGGTTGCACCAAAGGCGAGGCAAAGCGGCTCTGCAAAACCCCCTCGGTGCTTCTCTCTCCAACTAAAAATCCCCCTATAGGACACAACATTTTATGGCAGGCTTTGGAGCCCCACCAAACCGAAGCCTACATTCAAACATTTCCAGGTGTGAATGAAGGGTATGTTCAAAATCTATATTTTGACTGGTGGCAGCCCTGACCCCCTCCTTCCTGGGGGCTCCTGCTGCCTTTCTGCATGTCTCCTTCTGTGGCAGTGACAGGGATGATGCGGGATGCAGCTGCTGTGGCTGGGCTGGCAGATGCTGCTCTCCTGGTGAGCATTGGTGCGGGCAGGCAGGTTATTCAGATAACACTTTCGTAAATGACATTTTACATTAAAACTGAATTAACAGTGAGTTTGCTGTTTAGGAATAGAAGAAATATTATTACATTATTATTCATCTACATAATATACATAACAAACTATGTATATAGAAAACGTATAATTATCCAGTCCCCAATTAACTTGGGTACTAATTCAACAAGTTTGTGCACTGGCATTAATCTTTCTAAATAACCTTCAGAAAAAATACTTAATCTTTGGTTTGTTTTCTCTCCTGCTCCAGTTCTGGCCCTTGCCCTGTGAAAGCCATAACGTGAGGGCAGCAGTGGTGGCTGCTCAGCTCCTGGGCAGTGGCTGATGCCGAGGGGCAGACCTGGGTGAAAAGTGGTGGCTTGGAGAAGGCTTTTGGTATATCTTGTACACACGGGGTTAAAGGAGGAAAGCACAATCTGGTTTGAGGTCACCTGAAAGCTTCTCCAGGTAGATTTCTTGCTCTTTCAGTCAAATCAGTGACATTTCAGTCAGATTGAAATTTGTTTTAGGCCAGAAAAATTATTTTTCTCTGTAGCTCGTTATGAAGTGTAGAGTTTGTGATCTAATGCATGCTCAGCACGGTGGAATCTGATGCGATGTGAGTAGAATGAGGTATCCCAGGATGCTGGGAGAGGGACTCCTCTTCCACCTTGCCACAGAAACCAGAAGGCAGGGTTTGAGCTGACCCTGGGCTTGGTTTGACAAGTGGTTTACAACATCCAGCCTGTAGTCACTGTCCTGGAGAAGCCAGGTCTAAGAAAGCTGGATTTTGTTATTGCTAAACATTTTTATTTTTTGCCAAGAAGCGTCACTGTAAAATATTATATTTTTTTTTTAGTAGGAGGAAATGTTCTTCCCTGATTGACTGTGTGGCTAAGCCAAGTCTGGAAAGGGTAACAGATTATGCTTTATGGAAGTAATTTCTTTAATCTTGTGGACTGCTTGAAGGCTTTAATCTCAGTTGTGAGAATCACAGAAAGATGTTTTATTACTGCTGGTATTGCTGATCTGGGTAGGCTTATAGACTTCTTAATAGAAAACCTGTATGCCCTTTTCCTGAAGATCCCATCTTCCTTATTAATCTTTTAGTGTGGTTCAATGAGAAAAAAGAACAGGGCTAGGTTAGTTTTCTACCAGAATACTGGTGTGTATTTGGGAGTAATTTGGTTGCCCTTGCCATTTACTGGCCAGCAAAGTCCTTTAGAGCATCGCCTGAGTGCAGACAGATGCACCTGGGCTCCTTCCTCTGCTCCGTTTCTCCTTTGAGACCCACAGAGCCCCATCAGTTTTGCAGGATACTTAATTATGAAAAAAACCCACAATTTCAGTTCCCAGCAGTGCCAGAGGGCTGCCTTTACATCCCAGTTTCCATCTCCTGTGCCAGAAGCAGTGCTTGATGCTGTGCAGCAGTGGGACCAGGTCCACCTGTTTGATTGTGATGTTGTATATTTTGGTTCAATAGAAGTGAACATTTGTGAAAAAGCCCTCGATCACCTTCCAATTCCTGTGGGAAATGAAAAATTAAAAGACAACCCTTCCCCCTAGACAACAACAAAAAAAAGCTCTTTGCCGAAGTCTAGGTGCATCTGCAATGAAAAGACAGTCAGGAGATGAAGGACTCCCAGGGGACAGAGAGCTGTCCCCCCATGGGGTCAGAGCTCGGTCCATCCCGGAGGAGCACATTGCGAGGATTCAAAGCTTGCAGATAGCAGCTCATCCCGTGCCTTCAGCAAAGCAGCAGAAAAGGGCCAAATGGAGATAATAAATCTTTGTGTCTCCTATAACTAATCTATACTGAATACTTAAATTAACAAAGTGTTTTGCTGCTATGGTTGTGAACACACAGATACCTGATATTTGAGCACACACAGCCCCTAAAATTGATTTCTGATTGCAACATCTTACATCCAGATAGCTCTGTTTCTAAACTGATGTAGTCATAAAAAAACCCAGTGAATAAGCAAGCAAACATTAAACAGATTTACAGAAAACCCACATTTCTAAGTAAAATATATATATACCTGAAGAGCCTGCAAGCAGTTTGGCAATGAGAAAAGACTAGCTTAGAGCAGTAAATGACTGACAGCAGGCTCTTTCCTCTCAACAGTTCAGCAGATTGTTTAATTGATCACACAAATGATTGGTCTAAACAGGCAAGAACTGTGCCTTTCTTTTGCACTTCTCCGCGGGCAGAGGGTGGTTTCAGGGAACGCGCTCACACCCTGCGCTGCATCCCTGCCCCATCCAGCAGTTCCTATGGGCTTCACTCACCCTCACACTGGTAAGCAGAGGGAAAGTGCACAAAATTCCTGCCTAGGCTCCCATATTAAGCAGGGAGGCATTAGAGGTATTCACAGCAGAATGAAATATTTTTTAATGTGATTGGTGAGCTCTGAAATACGGCACCACTTGATCCGCTCCTTGGGGAGACAGCTAAATACGCCTTGAAAGGATTAGCTTCTCCATACCAAATCTGCTTTCATTTAACCTGAAAAAAGCTCCGTGAAAATATTCGATGTCGGGATTTTATTTCTCCTGTCACGGAAGCTGGCATATAATAACATCGCCTGCAAACACCGGAGCAGGGAGGGAAAAGGAAAATGCAGAGAGGCAGATGAAGCAAGCGTTGGGATAGCTTAAGGATTGTGAAAAGTTTAAAAAGATATTTTAAAAGGCTCTTTTGCATGCATGCATGTGGTTGTACATGCCACAGTTATATATATGGCATAACACGTTTTTAATGTAACCAGAAACATTGCAAAGGGGTAAAGCTCTTTCATTAGAGTTCTGCCTTGTTGATGTGATGCTGATCTGGAATGGTTCGAGAAATCCTCATGCAATGAGGCTCCCAGGCACTATGCTGTGGTGGACAACACAGAATCAAGAATCGCAGCATGGTGGGGGCTGGAAGGGCCCTCTGGAGCCCACCCCGTCCCACCCCCTGCTAGAGCAGGGTCCCCCAGAGCAGGCTGCACAGAGCCGCGTCCAGGCGGGTTGGGGTGTCTGCAGAGCAGGAGAACCCCACAGCCTCTCCGGGCAGCTGTGCCCGTGCTCACCCTCACAGCGCACAAGTTCTGCCCCACGCTCAGATGGAAGCCCCTGTGCTGCAGCCTGTGCCCGATGCCCCTTGTCCTGTCGCTGGGCACCGCCGAGAAGAGCCTGGACCCGTCCTCCTGGCACTCGCCCTTAAGATCTTTGTAGGCACTGGTGAGATGCCCTCTCCCTCTCCCTCTCCCTCTTCTCCAGCCTGAACATGCCCAGCTCTCTCAGCCTTTCTGAATAAGGCAGGTGCTCTGGTCCCCTCTTCACCTTGGTACTGGCTCCTCTCCAGTAGCTCCCTGTCTCTCTTGAACTGGGAAGCACAAAGCTGGACACAGCGCTCCAGATGTGGCTTCATCATCACACAGCACAGCACAGACCAGCTGAGGCTGGAGGGATGTTAAAGCATGTCTCCAGTGGATGCACAGAGCTGAGGATTATCCCAGCAGAGTGCTGTGCAACAGCAACCAGGCAGGGCGCTAAGCCATGGGGAACCAAAATTCAGTGCTGCTCAGAAGGTGTTAAATATAATCAGAAATGTGCTCTCAGTTTCATTACAGATCTGGACCACAGCGCAGTTCCAATAAGATTCTTCCAATGTAGCAGGATTGTACCGAACCGATCAGATAAGGATTCACTGTAAGCCACACCTGTAGCAGTGTCCTTCAGTCTCCTGGCAGGACTTCATAGCCCGTTCTGGCATTTACCCATTAAGCGTGCACCTTTACCACGGGCTGGTAGGACACTGCCTGGAAATGTGTGGAAAGCAGTCTGACCCATGTAAAAAATTCCAGTTGTTAAATGCAGTGAGATGATTAAATGAGCCTCTATAGACACACACATAACGCTCATTCAGTATTAATGCTAGTTAATCTCAAACAATTAAATTGATGTAAATCTAAACCTAGTTAGCATAGGTCTTCTTACTGACAAATTGAGTATTTAATAACTTGTACTATTTTTGTGCACATTTCTCCTGCAAGCAGCAGCCGTTGCAGAGGGTGTGGAGCCCCATCCCCTCCAGCTAGACTGTCCACAGCCACTCCAAATCCAGCTGGGGCTGAGCATGGGCTCAGAGAGAGGCACGCTCTCCCAGGGCCCCTGGCAGCGAGGAGGTGCCCCATGCTGCTTTCACATCCAGTGCAGAGATTCTGAAGCTCTGCCACTGCTCTAAGAGGCTTTCTGTTTTCAAGCAAAAAAGAATTAAAAAAAAAAAAAGAACCGTATGAAACATAGTGAATCAAAGCAGTACAGGCAAATGCAGATGGCAGAAAAGTTTGTTTCCAATAATTGCACTTGAAAAGGGAGTTAGATAATGTTTGTAGAGTCTTGCCATGGGAAGCAGTGGCAGGCGTCTCCCAGCCAACCCAATAACTGCCACCAGGTGAAGCAAATCGGGGTCATCCAGCAGAATGATCTACAAGGGTGAAATGTGCTCAGAAATTCACAGAATTATGGAACAGTTTGGGTTGCAAGGGAACTTGAAGATCATCTAGTTCCAACCCCCTGCCATGGGCAGGGACACCTCCCACTAGGTCAGTTTGCTCAGAGCCCCATCCAACCTGGTCTTGAACGTTTCCAGGGATGGGGCATCTACCACCTCTTTGGGCAACCTGAGCTAGTGTTTACATTAATACATAAATTAATTAGATATTAGTAATTGATTCTTTTCTTTGGAAAACATGAAAGGCCTTGACCTTGGCCACATAGACTATTTCTGGAGCATGAGCCCGTTTCACCCACACACAACACTGGGCACTCAGGTGCTACTGGGTGAATAACTTGCAGTGTCCCCGCACCGTGATGTTGGTCTGTGCCCTGTGCCACACGTATAGGGACGGCGAGGAAAAAGCAAAAGCAGCACAAGTGGAGCCGCAGCGGGTGAGCCTCACCGCAGGCTGGCAGCCCACACCTCCGGCAGCACTGGCTCTGCTGCACCTCTGTGTTGCTGGCACCAGGAGAGCTGAGGAGTGGGCTTCCCCCCCCCCCCCCCCCCCGCCGCTGGCTGCAGGGGCCACTGAATGCCAGGTGTAAATCAACGAGATGCGTTGCTGTACGAAGACCAAATTGCAGAAGCTATAGTGGGAATAAATCTTTCAAATCAGTCAATTTATCAGTGAATCCACAGTTCCTGATTCAAAACAAGTGAAGTAATTATTGAAAGAAAGTCATTAATTAAAGTAAAGCTCTTTATTGAATGGGCTACTGAGTCATTCTTGTAAGCACTTGGAGGTTTATTGCATTGTGTTTGAAATTAAGGAAATCACTGTGAGGCCACTGGAAAGAGTCAGCTGTGGGGACAGAGCAGTCCCCACCCCATGGGGGATGTGGACTTGAGGGAGATGGGCTGGTGTGGAGCTGCAGGAGAAGCTGTGGGAGGTGCAGGTTGCTCTTAGTACTGCTTGATGAGATGCCTGTTCCACTGCTGCACCCTCCTTCCAGCGCGGGGCTTTTCCAGCAGGATGTTTTTGCTATGCACAGCTGAAATTGGGATGCATTTCTTATATTTGAGTAGAAAATATTTTATACTTTAGTATTCTGCTATTCAGAGTTCACCACAAAGCTGACTTGGAGAGCCTAAGACACCCTGCAGCTTGGAAAGGTGGAACAGAGAAGGGAGATGCTGTGTCCAGGAGTGCTCCTCCAAGCCTGTCAGGCGCAAATGGAGCCTGCTGGGCTGAGCTGGCCACGGAGCTTGCAGTAATGCTGGGGGAGCTGGAAAGCTTCAGATGATGAGCCCTTTGCATAAAGGTGAGGTACATATCTGCCACTGTGGTCTTCATTGGATTGATGACTGAACAAAATCTCTCTTGAGCATGCCTCAAGGGTCCATTAGCTGTGTAAATCCAGTGGGCTATAAGCTCTCCCCTCAGCATGCAGAGTCCCAGCATTTGGCCTGGCTCAGCCCTTGCCAGTCTGGATGGTGCCTTAGGACACCCAGCCGGTGGCAGGGGAGCCAAGGCTGCTCCATGCTCTGGTCACCAAGAGGTGCCACAGCTCTTCGGCAGGTGGGTAAGCAGGGTGGCACCTGCAGCAGCCACCTGTGTCCATGTGGTGGCTTGTGGTGAGAAGGTCTTGACACAATCTGGTGGCTGCTAGACCTCAGAAGGATGTAAGGAGTCTGTTCTCCCCATGACCCACACCTCCGAAAAGAGGAGTTTGAGGGAATGTTTTGAGAGAGTAATTTTGTACTGTGTGAATAAAAGAAATGAGAAGATGAAACAACCTATTCTCTTATTCCAGCTTTATCTATCTAGGGTTTTCTGCTGCTCTTCTTTGTTATTGAGTCTGAGTTTATACTCTAATTATTAGCTCTGACTGGCTCCTGTCCTATTTTGTTTCAGCTGATGGAAAGCAGTGACTCATCCCAATGTCTATTAAGTCTCTTTGCTCCAGCCTCAATAACTGAAAAGGCTGAGTTGCATCTGGAGTCAAGGTGAGCTCTGTGCAAAGTGGTGCCAGGCTCACCACAGCTCTGGGGAAACTTGTGGTGCAGTTCAGGTCCTAAAGTCCCTGTCTGCGTGGGAAGCAGTTGGATATTTGCTAGTGGCATAAATAGGAAGAGGTGGTCTTCGAAGGCTGGTCAACAGGAACAGGGAAATCCAGATGTAAAGATGCCTTTTGGGTAGCGGTGTGCTGGTCTTGGTCTTTGTTATTAATCAGTGGCTTTCTGATAAAATTCAGCAGTCATAGGAGTGCCTACCTACTCAGAAATGGCAGATGGGGAGGGCTGCTAGTTGACTTTTCTTCTGAGGTACAGATTTCTGTGGTATTTTGACAGGGTGTATGTATGATCAAATGCCCAAAATTACTCTGTTTCAAAGGCAGCAGCTAGATGTGCTGTGCTGTGGATAGTACGTGAGCATATATTTGTAATTCATCAGCACTGCATTAAGTATACCATATACCACGTAATTCTAGTTTTGCTGAAAAGAAACCCAGAAAGGATTAGCCATTTCAGCAACACTTAGCTTGTCCATGGGTCTATACGGACCTGCAGACACAGAGTAGAGCGTAGTTCCGTATTAAAAGACTCACTCAGAAGAATTTGCTCAGGATGGTTTTAAAACACAAAGAAATCAATAACAAACCAAACAGCCAAAACAAACAAACAGTCCCAGAACAAGGCAGCAGGAAAAAGCTGGTGTTACAAGCACGTCGCTTGAGATCTCCAGCTCTGAGGCTGAGCAGTTTTGCTCCGGGAGGGTGCTGAATTAGGAGGCACAGAAAAATCACTCAATTCCTCAGTTTGCTGTTTCATGTAGTAACAGTACCGTATTTCATTTACTCTTTCAGTAGTGTTTCTTTATGTTGTTTTCAAAGCTCTAACTACCTCTCCTTGGAATCACTAATATTAATTGATTTCCAAAACTGAAAAGTTGCAGAAAACATAAAGCAGACTGGCAATTTATTAGAAAAATATATTTCACCTGTGATCAGAAGATTGATCCAAGGACACTCGTAGCAGGAGAACTGCCTGCCCGCCCCCTGTTATTACAGTAATCTGTTCTAAAAATGTGTAATCAAGAATGACAACAGGAAACAAATGAATAGGGCTGGTAATGGCATGGGCAGCAGCAGAGCTGATTAACATATATACTCCATAGCTTCCAAGTACAATGCTTTATCTGGAGTGCGGGCTGGAGAAATTAAATCATTTATTTCTGTGACTGTAATAGAAATATTATATCATAAGCAAAATGCAATAAACATTACAACATAATTTAATGATGTTTTAAGTAATTCTAATTCACATGTTAGTAGTTTGTAGCATGGCCACTAATTTCTATTTCACATTCTTTTGTCTAAAAGAGAACAATTTTCAAAGTAATGGATAAAGTATGTGGCAGGATTTTGCCTGGCACCCTGAAGGACAGCGTACCCCCTTCCTGCAGGTCTCCAGTAAGCCTTCACCTCATGGTATGCTTGATCTTCAAACTGCCTAGTGAAAGTAAGTGGCCACCGATACCGTTGCTGTCTGACTTTGACCACCTCCATGGTAAATTTTAGCCATTATTTATGTGAGGCTGTCTTTGCTTGAGGTGCGTGTCAGCCCTGAGTATACCAGCCCCACCTTCTTTCCTTTCCTTTTTCATTTAAACTTTTGTGGAGATTTTTCAAAAGCACAAAAGAGCCAGGTCTTTTATGGAGCTCAAGTCTCCCCTTCCCTGGTGGGTGGGATAGATACGGCAGATGTGCAGCTGACACCTCCTAGCTGAGAGCTGATGAAAGTGGACCACTGCGGTTATTCCAGCTATCCTCTGTCATGGTTTAATCCCAGCCGGCAACCAAGCCCCACGCAGCTGCTCGCCTGTTCCCCCCACAGCGGGGGGAAGGAGAGGATCGGAAGAGCAAAAGTGAGAAAACTTGTGGGCTGAGACAAAGCCAGTCCGATAAGTAAAGCAAAAGCCGCGCACGCAAGCCAAGCAAACCCAGGAATTCATCCCCCACCGCCCACGGGCAGGGCAGGGGTTCGGCCACCCCGGGACAGCCGGGCTCCAGCACATGTACACGGTTACTAGGGAAGACAAACGCCACAATGCCAAATGTCCCCCCCTTCCTTCTTCTTGCCCCAGTTTATACACTCAGCATGATGCCATACGGTATGGAATGTCCCTTTGGCCAGTTGGGGTCACCTGTCCTGGCTGTGTCCCCTCCCAGCTTCCCGTGCCCCTCCAGCCCTCCCGCTGGCAGGGCCCAAGGAACTGAAGAGTCCTTGATTCAGTATAAACACCACCCAGCAGCACTGGTGTGCTATCAACGTTGTTCTCACACCAGATTCAAACCACAGCCCTGCACCAGCTACCAAGAAGAAAGTTAACTCCATCCCAGCTGAAACCAGCAAGTCTTGTGATGTTATTGGGACTTTCCTCAACAGTGAGTTTCTAAATCTTCTGACTTGTACAGCAGCCTAGACAAGCTCTTTTTTGGAAAAGACAGTTTTGCTCTCTTGTTTGTTCTGCCTTTTGCATTCAAAGACCGTGTCAGTTTTCTTGACTGCTGCACAGAATTGCATTGACTGTCTGCTCAGCTCTGACCCATTTTAAAGCTGCCTTCTGCTCATTTGTTTATATGTATGCACGACATACTCGTGCTCCTGTCCCTTGATCCCAGCCTTTAAGATGTGTTTCTGACTTGCAGAGCAGTGTTCATATCATTACCACATTGTACCATGGCGAGTTAATCAATATGGAGATGTAGCCATTCCCTGACCTCCCTTCAGGGGCCAAACCCGCTCTTAGTTTCCAGCTCCTGCCATCCCCAGAGTACAGGCACTGCTTTTTTGTGTGATGGCCCATATTTGTATGTTATTCCATCCATTTCTTCTGATCATTGGCTCAGCTGCTGTGGAGAAAAATCTCTTAGGATTAGTTGTTACAAACCCAAATAGTTAATCATTGAATTAATCAGTGAATGATGGTCTATCTTCCTTATTTGTTTTAACCTAACATAGTGTATTTGGGTATTTTCATTGCTAGGAGGTGTTGATTTTTTAATTAATGAATTTATTTTTAAAATCCTGTGGAGCCCATGACCTCAGTGTTACCCTGCTCCAAAGCATCTGACCACAGGACCAGGCCACGTACATACCTGGGAAATGGGGGGTGTGCTGGAGGCAGGAGGCACGAGCTCTGGCTCCATCACCTGTGGGCTTATAGGGATAACTTCTGTCAGGTCCTTCTCCATGGATCTCTCAAATGCTGTCATTGTAGGAGGGTGTGCTTTACTCTGTGGAAGGATTTTTCATCAGCAAAACAAAATAAATCAAAAGTAAAATTAATTTTGTGTTAGAAATTGTTGGTGGTTTATATACAGCAAGGCAGATCAAGTGTCAGCTTTAATGTCTCTCACTCTACTCTTTGTAAGTCCATAAATCTCTACAGGATACCCTTATATTTATTTCCTCTTGAATTCAACTATCCTATCTTTTTGATTTTTCATGTGTTAAGTGATTATTGACATAGATAACTTTCTATGTATGTCCAGCTCTCAAGGTAGTGAGAAATACTGAGTGTATTTTCCAAGTAAGGTCACTCTAGAAATATATAAGTTTAGGCTGGGACAAAGATTCTACAACAGGTGGGATACTAAGGTATCCCTCATACTGTTGGATTTCTACTCTGTTTTTATGCTGACTAGCACTTTACTTGTAATGAGCAATACCACACAGTGAGCAAATGAGCTTGCTCTTGCAAATGATTTCCAGGTCTAATCCCTACACAACTGCAAGAAATCTTCCAAAAATTATACTAATGGTCTTTGGCAAGATGCAGATTCCTCCACCAGCATCCTGCCAACTAACTGGACTTGTTTGGTACCCACTAAATGTCCTCACAGTCTATTTGGGTTTTTTTTTGACCTTTGACTGGCTTCAAGTAATTTGTGGCATCAGCAATTTTCCCATCATATTGCTCAGTCTCTTTTCCAGAGCCCAGACAGCAAAAGACACCAATTTAAACTATAGAAAGTCTTGGCCATTCATGCTTTGACCTTGATTTCTGTTGGTTTCTGAGTCATGACAAATAAAAAGCCTGAACTTTCTGAGAAAATTCCCAGAAGTTTCTTAAAAGCTGGCTGGGGTCATAGGTCTGAAAGTTGTGGGGGTAGCTCCGGGGGCTGGGGGTGGGGGGGCGGCCACTCCTCCTGCTGTGTAAACCAAGCAGAGGGGGCCCCGAGCACTACTCTTCCTTTCTTTAAATGCCCAGAAATGTAAAACTATTTCTTTTAGTACAACAGCAGTTTCTGTGACACCCATCTGTAGCTTCTCCTTGGGGAGCTTGCGTGTTTTACACTGCTGGGGACCAGACATGCCCGAGGAAGCAGCAATCTGTGCCAAGGACAACACAGTCTACCGCCTTCGTTATTTTTAACCATGTTTTATTTTGACAGAATTCTGTGACTTAAGCTTGAGAGATCAGCTCAGAATTTATTATTTTTTTTTCAGATAATGCCTATATAGGGTGCAGACTGCAGAATAATGGTCATGAATATTCATTCACAACATGTCAGTAGCATTCAATGTTCCTTAACATGATCCGACAGCTTCTTGGCTCCATGGAGGAGTTAGCAGCCTCTATCCAGCTGCTAACACACAGGTGACAGCATGAAAAATAAAATCCCCATCCTCACAGTACTTGTAACTCACACTGGCACATTCAGTGGAGAGGCATCTCCCATGCACAGCTGAAGGTTGGGGGGTCCCTACCCCAAGATCCCTTGGGTGCAGGATGGGGCACAGCCCTGCCCTTTGCTTCTTTGATCCTGTAAACACAACTTTCCACACCGGTCAACATATTTTTACAAGAACAAAAACTTCAAAAATAAAATTATCAGTGAGTTTTACCAGGGAGTCACATATCATCAGTGATATTGATCCATTTTACTTGACATGGTGCTTCTTAACATGGTACAACCTGGTGATCAGAGCAAGGTAAAACTCCTGAGACCAGAGCAGACAGTGGCTAATTTGTGGTCTGTGCAAGTAAAAGCTGATATAAAATCTTTTTTACCACTTTCAGTTAAATTCCATGCTTATATCAGATATGCAGGTATGTCTTCATTTCCTTTTTAATTAATTTCAAACTCATCTCAATAAAAAAAATATCCGTACCTATTGAAAATAAAATTAGGAAAATCCTACTGGATTCCCACAGACGATAAAAAGAGGGGATTGTTCAGCCTTTGGTGAGACACCTGCGGGTATGCTCGAGAGCCAGGCGGACACAGCCTTGAGCCCTCCCTGCAGGACACGGAGCACCATAGCTCTGGCTTTTGAAGGGGAGCTGCGCTGAGTGGGTTTGGGCACAGCAGGCAAAAAGGGAGCAGAAGCCAGCCCAACATGTTCCCCGTGCTTTCCAGAGCCGTCGCTCCTCTGCAGGGTTTGGCTCCTGGGGCATTTTGGGAGGAATCGCCAGCATCATGTTTCATGGGAGGGATGAGAAAAAACCCTCTGATTTCAGATTAACCTTTGGGGAGCTTCTGCGTTTGTCTGATGCTCCATTCCTCTTCTGTGGGATTTTCCTATTTTCCTCCCACCCATTGGCATTAAATTCAAGGATAATACAGAATTAACCATAAAGCCCTTTGATAGCTCATCTGAAGATTTATATTCTTTTTCTCAAAGAAAAGAACATAGCCTGGCACAGCTGAATAGCCATGAATCACATCAGTGTCACTGGCAGGACAGCAGAGAATTAATGTTTATTTTGCTTTTAAAATCTGATATTTGGGAAAGGAAATTCTTCATGCATTTTATAGTGTTATTTTTATTACACTTGTCACTCTAGCATTTAGCTGAAATTAGGTTTCTGAGGAAGAGAAATTCTGAGATGGAGTCATGCTTTGTGATACGGGTCTGTTTATATGGGTTGCACAAGGCGCTGATTCCCTCCATGTAGCCAGGCTCAAGTGGTTGGAGTTTCTCTGATCATAGTTCAAAACGCTTTCCAGGCACCACTTTTCCTTATCTTTTTCTGTCTTTATTATTTTCTTGTTTCTGTGCGTAGGCGATGCTACCAGTGCCCCTGTCGCTTGGCTGGTGTCTCCTGCCTGCTTTTCCCCCTGCTCCGCTGCTTTCCGCATCCCTCATGGATCCCAGCCTTTGCACATGAGGTGCTTCTTGTGTGTCTCAGGTTGGAGCCATGAAGTGTGCGGATGCTCAGAGCAGGTTGCTGCTGCCATTTCGGCTCCTTTCTGCTGTATAACAGTCTCGTTATGTGTTTGGGTTTTCACTAACGTGTAAGTGAAGAATGGCTCTTATGCTGCCCCATATCAGAAGACCACTTGACTTACCAGAGGCTCCCTGTGGCATTTCAGAGCGGTGTTAGGGCCCCAGCTCAATGCAAGCTCTTAGTGGCTTCACTGAAACCACTTCTGTAATTGAAACGAGGGCTCTGTGCTGGTCTCTGTGGGTTTCAGATGCATGTACCTGACACACTCCCAGTTGTCTTGTTGAGTTTAGTCTCTTTCCAAGAGTTTGCACTCTTAGCAGAGTAGGAACCGTGTTGGTGCTGGATGCTAAACTCTGCTTGGACTACAATGCAACTGGTGGGAGGACTGGAGATGTGAAAAGGCAGGATGGAAATCGTGATCTTTTCAAGCAAATACTAAATGAAAGATGAACAGCCTCATGGTTTTTCCCTCAATGAAGTTACTGCCAGCATCCTACTGATGGGCTCAGTCCCAGCCTGAGCCCTGTTTGCTCCCTGTGAGCCCTGACCTTGACCTCATCTGGTGGGAGGTCCCTTGCTGGCACCAGGGAAGCTCTCCTGGGGGCAGCATGCCATACCCACGGACCCCGGTACCACTGTTTTGAGCAGCTTTGGTGGCCAAAGAGTAGCTGCTGCAGACCAGTTTAGACACAGCCTTTCATACCCTCTCTGGCTTATATAGCAATGTATAATTTACTGTACAAAGGTAGCGAAAAGCTCAGTCAATGAGCTTTTGTGCTTTGTTGGGTTCCTATACTCGTAAACAAAAGCATTTAATAATAAGTTAATTCAGGGAAACTAATTTCCCATGTCATTAAATGGTCTTTAGCAAATTAGTTTAAATTTATTTTTCAAAAGTCGAAATTAAAATTGCCATACATCTATATCATAGTCTAGTGTTCCTTCACTATCATAACCAAATTTTAGCTGCACTGCTTAATGCAATCACAGTGGCATGTAATGGTATTTAACATAGCTTACCACGTTAATCTTTATGGACTCACAAGAGACTTTCAATTTAGCAACCTGAACTGTCTTGGGAGTGATTTTAGGACTGTGTGTGGAGCAGATATATTTCAAAGCTATTGCCTTATTCAGTGATCAGATTTCTTGACCAAGTTTTATGATCTATGCTTTTTTATTGTGATCCGTATTAGAATAAGTACTTTGTCTTCTGTAGTCATAACTGATGTGGTAAGTATTATTGATGCTCAGAGTGTTCATCTGTATCTGGCTGGCAGAGATCATTGTGCCTCTGGGTAAACCTTGAACAGAGATTCATCTGCTTTGCAAAAAAATGTATAAGCCTCAACAAAATGTATAAGAGAACATGAATAATGACTTGAACTTTAAAGTTCCTAAGACTAATCCATGTTGCTCATAAGTTTTCAGAATCCCTCTGTACAACAGACAAAAGTAATAAATGCTGCTTTTTTCCTTTCCGTCCTTTCCATTGCAACAGGCTCTTTTGTTGCAAAAGCAGTCCAAGTTTCACGTGCGCCTTTGGGCACCGAATAGCAGAGTTTATTCCAAATTGGCTTCAGTTTATGGGCTAGCCATTGCTGACTGTGGAGTGGGCAGGACAAGCAGCTGCTCTTTGGATGAAGATGGAGAAGATGTATAATGAGTTGGCCCCTTCTATTGCTTTGGAGAAATGAAGATATGCATTGCTGTCCTTTTTATATACCACTGAAATGGCAGAAATCTGTCACCAGAAAAAGGTTGTTGGCTGATATTTATTTTTTACAATGTGTCCAGAATTAATTTGCTTGTGTGTTTGCTGGTGAGTTACTACTGGGTGGATGCTGGAAGACAAGGTTACTGAAAAATATCTCCCCAAGATTTTGTTTGTTTTGTGTTACTGTTTTTTTTAAATTCAGAAGGCAAATACTTCTGTTTTCTGTGGTTAAGGCATGAAATTCCAATCACCTGTCATCATCTCATCTCACATAGTTTGAGGGAAAACTTGTGATCATTCTTTGCAAATACCCTTGCATAGTCAGGCTGCCTGCGACAGTCATCAGCTGGTTCTCAAATGCTTCATTAAGGGCCCTCAGCACATACCTGTTATATAAACTATTTCTTTTCCCCTCAAAGCTGTCTGAAGCTGTTTATTTGATGAGAATTGTTGAGGAATCCTTCTATTCCTTGTTGAAATTCTTCTATTTCATATGTCTGGGTACAAACACTGTCTTTGCAGAAATCCTCCCTTAGGCAAAACCAAGTAGCGCAGAGTTTAATCTTACTGCATGAAACAGTGCAGGTGAGTACCACGAAATCATAAACACGGAACGACTTGTTCATCAAAGCTGGATCTTTGCTAACCAGATCATTGATGTCTCCAGCTGAAAAATAGGATGTAAACAGCCAGAGGTGAATAAACTGCCATCATGGTCACCAGGTCAGATGCCTGCCCATTGCCCACCTCTTGTAAAAGCCATCTGCTGCTGAAAGGTTGGGAAACACGTGCTTGATTTATGTAACCGAGTATTTTTCATAACTGAAATATCTGACATCTTACAGTCTTAATGTCTAGGACAGTTCTGACCACTGAAGAGGTATAGGGACGTATATGTGACGTGTGTCTGTGATGCACATTTGTCTCAGGCTAATTTCTACTAGAGCAATTTATATGCCTTAAAAATAAACAAAGAAAATAATATAGTTATCTTGCTGATAGCCTCACAAGGAAATGAGCTGCTTGCTATAGAAATATACTGCAAAAGAGGAGTGCAGCACTCTTTCGAAAAAATGTGGAGGATTTGTCCTATTCCGTGTAAGCGGCTGTTATGCTCTTACATGGTTTTTAGTCAACAGTGCTCTCAGCCTTTTTCAAGATGTGTGACTAAAGCCAAACACGGGTTTGGAGCATGCTTAGGAGTAAATATGGTCATCCACTTCAGTAGTATTTGCAAACCCTTTGATTCTTTTCCTTGTGAATATTCAAATGAACATATTTCCCTGGCTGAAATGCATCTTATTTCCAAGGCTCACATCAGTGTAGCTCCAAGGTGAAACATCTGCAAAACTGGGAGCACCTCTGAAACTTCCTTGGACTCCAGCAACACCTGTGGAGTTATGGTGGATACAAACTGTGACAAATATCTCCTTATTTATGGAAAAAAAGATATATATATATATATTTAAAATTGTCTGATGCCCTTCTTTTAAACTAACTAGCGAATATTGCTCTCTGAAATACACTTGAAATGTTCGTATTTTTCCCTTGTGTGTGTTATCTATGAAATGACTTTTCCTCAGGTTGAGTAATGTCTAGATAAAATATTTTGATTCTTCACCTGTAAAGTACAGAGATGCTTTACTGGCTCTACATAGGTAATTTTTCTAAAATGTTTCCAATTCTTCTTTTACAATGTCTCAATTATCCCTCTCTTTTTTATGATTTTTTTGCAAATGCACATGGTAGAATGTGTTTGGAGGTTTTACAATCACCATTTTAAGGAGACTTTTCCCTCAACAGAACATGAGAGCACTCTTTGCAGAGGATGCTTGTGAGCAGAACATGAAACAGGTGGAAAGGAGACAAGCTCTGTGATAAAATGAATAGGAAAAAGCAGTATTTTTAGCCTTTTTGATATGGCAACATTATAGCCAGCAAGTCCTTTAACTGTAAAGTGACAGGATACATATTCTGTGTGTTTTCAGCTCGCCTTTAGAACAATGAATCTGGCTCTGAATAATGGATTTGATCTTTTCAACCAAATCCTAAACAATACTTGAACCTTTCTCTTTCATTCCTTAGATCTATTATTCACCCGTGTCTTCCATTTTATGGTGGTTTTTTTTTTCCCAAATCACTGATGAATGAATTAAAACATGTTAAAAGAACCACGACATTTAACAGCAAACACAGCAATAAAAATGAACACAGAAGAAAAGCTCATGGAAATTTTGTTGGGTAATTCTCAGAGGGTCTATACTTTGGAAAACTCTATAGGCAAAATAACTATTGAAATTAATTTTTAAAATCAGACAGGTGCAAAGGTCTTCTACTTTAATGTGAGTGCTTAAAATATTAACATTTTTCAATCGAGGTATTTTAATGTCTTGACCTTCCAAACTGCACTAAAGAGATTTTCAGCCAAGGCCTCGGACTTGCAGGCATTCATGCACGTCAATAACTCCACCAAAGTCCTCGAATGACTAAAACCTGCTGATGGAAGTCAGGGTTTATACAAGAAGGGTCAAAAGCTGTGCTGAGATGCAAGGCAAAACAAACAGCTGGATGTAACTTTAACCTGTTGACTTTCCTTCAGCCTTTAGCACCTCTGCAAACAATCTGAATTATAAATTAAATATCTCACAAACATTTTCCAGTGAGAGAGGAGATTGCAGAGCATCAGTGTGAGCATGCCTCAACTGTCTGGTGTCAGGCTCATCCTTGGTGTGCCCCTGGGCAGAGCAGGAGGGACCACACTCTTCGGCACCAAGATGCTGCAGGAGGGACCATGCTCTTCGGCACCGAGATGCTGCAGGAGGGACCATGCTCTTCAGCACCGAGATGCAGCAGGAGGAGTAACTGTAGCTCCAGGGTCTCCTGGGGGAATGTCCAAGCTTTCATTGAAACAGCAAAGAACCCCAAACTTTTCCTAATTTAAACCAGCACAGGTTTCTCTCTCGTACATCATCTCACATTGCTCTTTCATTTGGATGCAATTGTCCTGCCTTTTCTGTGGACAGTGTTGGAAGCACAGAGGATCAACAGCTCCATAAGAGCTACACATGCAGAGGAGGACATATAACCTGAACCTACCCAAACATGGTAATTGCAGTGAGGAGGGAATGATGATTGGCGTCTGTCCTTTGAAGAGCTTTTATTCAGGTTGAATGACTCTGGTAAGTTAAAAAAACTTATTAAATCAGATAAATAGTGGAAGACTGAATTCACTGAAGCCAAGGAAGTAAATTTGTACTTGCATAACTTATGGAGGTCAGACCCTGCCTGGATCAGCACTTCAAAGGAGACTTTCAAGAAAAACACATGAAAAGGTCTCTTCCTTTTTAACTGATTAGTGAGGCTCTGATTCAATATGTACTGGAGACGGACCCAAGCCTTGTAGGGGTGGTCACCCCAGGAATGGTCTGTGCATGCCCAGTGGCATTCCTGCCCAAGTCCCTGTCACATGGAGATCGGGACGTGGTGATGTCCCTGTAATTTGATTGTCTTCAGACTTGATCCTTAAAAATCTGCCCTTATGACATTCTTTTTTTCAATTCTTTTTGAAGGTCAGGGGAGGAATGGTTGATGTTATTCCACTTATGCCTATTTCTTTTAGGCAACTGCTATACTGTATAAATTACTAAGGAAAAAAAATCAATAAAAATCCTTAATGCCCTAAAAATCAGGAAATAAATTTATTATATTTAGCAGACAGAAATATGGAGAGCTCAGTAAAGGTCTATGTAGCAAAACCAGATATATTGGCTTATTCCAATTTTCTTGTTATCAGTGGCTGTTTTGACTAGAAAACTTATGACCGTTTGACTAGAAAACTCGTATTTTAGCAATTCAGAAATGTAACAAGATTATCTTATCAGCATCTCCTGAGATAGCAGAGTAATGGTAATGCTCATCTCAGAGGTGGCAAATACACTCTTATCTGTGCTAAAGCCAGAAGGAAAAATGCAGGTAGGAGTATCCTATGGAGATGATCTTTTCCACAACTGTCTTCCCCTTGGCTTTCTACTCTCAGTGCCCATCACCCAGAGATTCTTTTAGCACCACCTCCTACTCAACTGCTGCATCCATTTATTAATATCCCCCGCTGGGAAAACCGGATGGGATGTTTTTCTCCCATCTCTATTTGTCTCAGAGTGGTTTTCCAGCTCAGAGAGGCATTCAGGATGAAGAAAGATGAAGAAAGCTGCTAGCTTTGTTTTATTCTACATCATGAACGGTGGTAGGCTAGACATGCTCCAGTAGTGCAAGAGGGTAGGTTATACCTCTCCCAGTGATGATGTCTCTGAACATGAATAATTATTTGGGTGTTGGGGAACAGCAAAAAAGAAAGGTGCCTGGCCCCCTGGAGCACTCTGGGGTCACACAGAGACTCTGTACCTTCATGGGTAATTGTGTCATGGGAGCATTTATACTCCATAAACAACAATAAACCATGCTTTAGTCATGGAGTGCACAGTTTAAATCTCCAGGTTCAAAGTATTTGATATCTACTTCCAGCTTACATGGTTGCTTTATCAAACAATTTCTCCAGATTCTCAAACTGTACTTCATGCATTTTTGAACCTAAACTTTTACAACCGAACTGCTCCAGAAAATGTGGTTTGCTTCTGGAGAGGTTGTTCCTGTGGTGAACGGTGAGCCAAGTGTTTCATCTGCCAGTCCCAACAGAAGGCCACCATAACTCTGGCTAAATCCCGATCCATGGAGCAGATCCTCACCTGCCCAGTGTCCACCTCCATGTGGGGTGACTTTTACCAAACTCAGACTTGTCAGTGGAGATTGGCTCGAACTAATCACTCACAGCGAGATAGCAGGTGTACACTGATGGAGGGAGCCCAGCTCCCCTTGCAGCGTTACTCTTGGGGAAGTTTGTGCTGAAGGATAACCGGCATTTAAAGAAAACCGCTGCTGCAAGGCTTTGACAGAGCTGCCGCCTGCGTGTGCTGGCTGGCTGCACACCCAGGGAGGCGTTCGGGGGCTTGGATCTGGCCTTCAAACCCACATGAACACACTCCATTGTCCCTCCAGGAACCATAGCCTCGGACTCCTGTCTCAGGAGGCAGAGTTGAAGGTTTCCTGGAGGTTTTCTTTATTAGAGTGTATAATTTAATGTGCAGCAATGCTCCAGGTCTGGGGCTACCAACCTTTCTAAATTTCCCTCAAATCTGTCTCTGCTAAACCACAGTTTATGAGAAAGGCATGCTAGAGGTGGCCACACTTCCCTGTTTCATCATTTTTTGAAGCCAGAGAGACTGTTTTCCATTTCCTTCCAGCCTGCTACTCCCATCTCGGAAAAAAAAAAAAAAATAATCCCATATTTGTTGCTTTCCTGGAACAGAATTAACACCTAATTATTTCAGAGCTGAAGAAATAGTTACCACCAAGCCAATGAAAATAATAGCAAAAATAAACATTAAATCTTTCAGAATCATCTGAGCCCAAGGTTCCCAGCAACATCAAAGGATGCTCTATTAAAAAGAAGAATGTTACATTTTAGTCTGAGAAGATGAGAGGGAATAGGAATGAAATAGAAAACTATCAATCACCAGGATTTCCTTCAGAGGCCAATAGCAAAATATTCCACCATCATCTTTCCATTAGAGACAGCAAGTCACATGTTTAACCTGGCCAGAACCATGATTTAGTTTGAACTGCACTTTGATTGAAGATTTCTTTTGAAGATCCACTGCTTTATTTGAGAATATCAGATAGAATAAATAAAAAGAGCATCAGTACAGACCAGGAACTGAAAGATAAATGTCATAGGATGCATAGCATGAAATTCGGATGAGTGGAACTGATTTAAAATAGCAGTATAGAGAATGTCAGTATTTAGAGATGAATGTGAATATGGACACTGTGCATGGCAGAGGAGGGAGAACAAACTAAAAATTACCGAGAAAAAATTCTTGCCTAGGTCCAGTTTATTAACAGATATTTAAGGTAAGAATGGGTCCTTACAGCTACCTAGGCTAGCATCTTACAGAAAAATAGCATCAGAATGTCATGCCATATTCTTGCATTGTGTTCATAATTTTTGGTTAATGCAATTTATATTTATGTTTTTAGTTATCTTTAAGGAAGCTATTTACTCTCGGGTTTGGGTTTGTTCATGAAAAATACTCTTCTGCATCCTCTGAGATGGTGAGCAGTGGGTTTTGACCCTTGCTACTCATTTAGCTTCTGCTACAGGTTAAATAATCCCTGGGGTAGAAGTCTGGAGATGTATGTGGTGACTTGTGGGGAAGGATTTTCCTCCAGCTTCTTTTTCATGCCCACACTTGTCATCTGTTCTCCTTGGGCATCTTCTGTGTGTTTGAAAAAGCTTCCAAGATCAGGATTTCAGTTCAAAATCATGGCCAGTGTTTATTAAAGATGTGAATGGAAATAATTCCTGCATTACATGGGGGGTTTAGTTGGCTGTGCTATAACTTGTTGTCATCTTGAAGCTGATTTTAAAGCATAGCCAAAATAAGAATTTTCAGAACTGTTAATCATAAATATTCATACTGCAGCCCCTGTTCAGCAATACTGATCAGATCTGTGACAATGGGATGAATAATAAGAGCTACTAATCATTGCAAGACTGTGGCTTTGTCTTCTAACAAAAGGAGCAGCATGTATTAGTCTGCTCATGAACACGATTAATTACATCGGTTGTTCTTTCCCTTCCTCATGCCGTTGCTGGTGTTACCAGTGCAGGGAAGGGTTTAGCGAGGGGTGTGTGTACACCAACATGGATGATTGCTGTCATCGTCAGGGCAGATGGCAGAGAGTTTCCCTCTTAGCTTCTGCTGTAGGACCAGCAAACAGAGCATAAAATGATGTACTTCTGTAACTTTGAAAAATGTATTGGTAATGATATGTTTAACTACACAAATTCTAGAGATTGATTAGCAGAAATCTCTTCCCAGTGAAGTCCTCCAATCTGTGTTTTAAGGTAGTTCAGTGTTGAGTGGAAAACGACTGAGAGTTCTTAGTATTGCAAGGTGGTGTCAAAGAATTTGCTTTCCCCCCGTTCTCCCCGCTGAGGATTGCCCATAACGATGCAGTCAGCCCCCAGACCTGGGATTTCCTCATGGCTATGGGTACCATGAGCACATACAAAATACGCTGAGGAGCAGTTATCTGATTACTAGCCACTGTTCTTCAAGAAAATAAATAGAAATCAAAATCTATAAGTGCTCTATATAAATACACTGCTCAAGCTCATATCAGCTGAATTTGATTGAGGCAGCAGGAAAACCTCACTGGGTTAGGTACTGCTTTCTGACAGACGTAAATATTAATTCTCACCTATTGGGACTCAAAGCAATGTCTCCTTCTACCATTGTGCATAGTTACTTTTGGGAGAATTAAGATGAATTGGAAATTTGTCACTATATTGAGCTGGAGCAGGACAGGACCTAATAAATCATCTAATATCATCTTAGATACAGTAAGCCTGACCTAAAATAAGCTTCCAGAAATTTAACCCACAAATGTACACTGATCTTTCTTAGTTTTCAGGAAATCAGGACCTGACAGATATGTAGAAACACAGCCACAGCCACAAACCAGAAGGAACAGCCCCAAAACCTCAGAAAAGTGTTTGTATATCTTCCCATATCCACAGCTTTAGCTCCAAGTACTTGAGACATCTATTTGCAAAGATTTAATTGTACCTAATATTAGATGCTTCCTACATAGAGTGCTTGCCTGTAGTATTGTAGTATTTTATGGAGCAGTATTTCAAGAGAGTGGTCTCATGTCCTGAAGGAGAGGGTGGATGGACCTTGGAGAAGTCAACTTGAGAAGAGTCTGGGAACACCTTCTTTGGGGCATGCACCTGAAATTACCTGTACAGGCTCCTCTAGAAAAGGGTACCCTCAAGACCATAAAGACAGCTAGGAAGTTTAATTTTAATAGATCATTTCCCCAACTCCCCACAGCCCCACCCACCACCCTTAAAATAAGATAAAAGGCCTAATTGGTTCCCCTTGAAGAGCCACGAGCAAATGGTGACAGTTTGCAGTTTCCATTTTATTCAGGAGAACTCGTTTCAAACTTTACAAAAGCACTTTCAGTTCATGTTTATATCCATCATAAAAAAGTTCTCTGATACTTCTTTGTTAGCCTTAGAAAGCAAAAAAACCCTGCTAAATGGTGCCTTAATAACTAAATATATTACAGATACTTCCCCCAGTGCGGTGCATGTGGAAAGGCGGGTGGGAAGGATATTTGCTGCTCATCACGTTTGTACCAGTGGAGGAAATAACAGGTCTCTTGTTGGGCAGAAATTGTAAACAAGCCCAGTTTTCCTCAGTCCTGGCTCAGGGTTTTGGTTGCTCTGAGCAGATGAGTGCTTGGGGATGGACGTAGCAGGAGGTGCTTTCTGGACACATGGTGAGTTTTATCTTCCTTTCTCTTGTATGCAAGTACTCTAGATATCATGGGAGCATGGTGAAGTTAGAGCGACATGTTGGCACCAGAAATTGGGCCGCCAGCATCTCCATCAGCCCAGCCCATCCTGGAGAGCACATCCTGGCTCCAAATGCTCATGGGATGGAGTCTGATGGCATGTGCAGGGAATGACACCATGTCCCTCCTCAGCATTGCTCCTACATGGATGTCTGCTTTGCTGTGTAACTAGTGGCACAATTTTTGGTTCATGTCCCCAGTGAAGGAGAGTGGTTATTGATCACTGCATCAGCAAGCGTGCCTTCCAGGCAGCAGTGACTGCTGGCTCTGAAATAACCTGGGAGCTCAGGAAATTGCACCATGCCACCATTTAGGGTTTTACAGCCATAAGGAGATGCAGTTACAGGATTCACTGACTCATCAGGTTTCCTGGAATCACTAAAAAGTACTGGAGAATGTTTCTACAGAGTGTTGCCAGTGTGGAACAGGCCACTTATGGATGCCATTCTCCAGAAGCTGTGTTATCTCAGAATCTCCTGAAAAGACATGAAACAGTGGGCTTTTTTCTGCTGCCTCTGTGTAACACTATTTTTGTACAGCAATTTGCATGAGACAAGCCTTTTGGATAAGGTTAACATGATGGTGCCACACTCGTGCATTCAGTTAGCATGCAGACAGTGCTATTATATCCCTTGCAACCTCCAACGGTGAATTGCCCATAGCACATCATATACTGATTTTTTAATTACCTTTAAAAAACAGAGGCTAGACCAAGGTGTATGTTGTCTGTTCTAAGCCTGAAATCACACCATTTGACCTCCAATTAACATCATTCTTATCCCTTTGTGGCTATTAGTCCATTTGTTTCCTGTACAAGCAGTATACAGCTCTGCTTTATCATGTATCAAGGTTCAGTCCCGATGGCTTTCTGAAGAGCATACAAAGCATATTGTTAAAGAAAAGGTGCTGTCTTCTTAGATGCTGACTTTGAAATTAGGCTTAGCAAAAGCTGCACTGGTAGTAATGAATCAGTTTTACAGTATACTGTGTCATGAATTTGAGGATCTCCAAATACTGATTGAAACAACCTCACAAAAGATGAGCAACCTCATGGTTTTGCTTACAAGGAGGTTATTGCCTGCATCCTACTATTGAGGCTTGTTCCCAGCCTGGGCCCTGTCTGCTCCCCACAAGCTGTTGTTGCAACTGGTTGATTTAGACCCCTTAAAGAACCACTGTCAAAGGTAACAGCAAAAGGAGTTTGGATAAAATGTTGTTGATGTGACTTAACAAAGTTCAGTGGTGAGGTTTACTCTGTTGCTGTATGGCACAATCATTTGAACAACAATTCAAAACCACCAAGATCACAACTCAAAGTTACCCAGACAAAATCAGTTACCAAGGCACAAATCAGCCACCATACTACAAGGTTACGTGTGATATTGGTCGCTTACCAAAGATCTGCCATTGGTAAAAAGTCTCTCTGCCTCAAGGAGCAACCTTGAGAGGCATCCGTGCTCACGGGGAGGTCACGGCCATGCAGCCACGCTGCCCAGCAAGAAGAGCTCAAAGGTAGAATGAAGTGCTTGGTTTGTAGTCAGATTACAAGTGATGGGAAAGGTGTGCATGAGACTCCTTGTAGCCACACCTTTCATCGTTTCATTCTTGGAAAAGCCACCTCCTATTCATGTATGTTGTCTGTTGCCTGAAATAGCACTGTTTGACTCCCAATTAATGTAATTCTTATCCCTTTGTGGGAATTACTCTCATTACTCCATTTGTTTCCCACACAAGCAGTATACAGCTCTGCTTTCTCATGCGTCAAGGCTCAGTCCTGATGGCTTTCTATATCACATGATCGTGTTAATCACACGACTGGTGTTCCAAGCTCATATGCGCTGATGCTTACTGGGTCATTCTACTCCTTTGAGGGTTTCCTGGAGGAGTTCTTGGCTCAGCTACAACTTAGAACTTTACTTCGTTTGGAACCTGCGCCAAACTACTGCTCGTTGGGCTAAGGCGTTGAGTGCATTGGTCACCCTGACCCATCCTGGCTGGCAGGATGTTCGTGCCTGGTACCCTGGGGATGTTGCCCAGGGAAGCTAGAGCAAGCAGATGTGAGCCCAAAGTCTGCAGAAAACAAACTGTTAAAGCTTGCAGTTGATACAAGACAACCAAGACATTTTGGCAATCTGTTTTGCAAGGTCTCCATGGGAAAGTGGAAATGGAGGTGTGCTGCAATCACATTCTGTAAGGGCTATTTCCCAGACACAACTGCAGCAAATTCAATATGGTGCATTCAATATGGTTGTGGTATAACAAACTGCAGAATAAGGAACAGCAGGAAAGAAACACAGTCATCTTTAATGGAGCTGTCCATAACACTAAAGCTTTCCCAACAGAACTTTATTACCTTTCTAAATTGTCTACTCGTGGTTTGTTTAATATAGGTAAAAAGCAAAGTGTCTGTGTGCAGAGATAAAAGCTTTCAATGTTCTCCAAAGCTCATTCAAAACATTCAAACATCTTGAATATAGAACTCTTACTAAAAAAAAAGAGGGGGAGGAGGGAGAGCACAGATAAGTGTTTGGTGTGAAACACCACATGGGCACACAAGCAATGATGTGTGGAGTTCCTTGGAAGGCAGGGCTTGAGATTAGACCTGTGCACCTCTTGTCTTGCTAAAAGCTTGCTTACTTTTGTGTCTTGGTTAAGAACCAAAATAAGCTAGGAACTGCCTGAACCCGGGCCTCTGCAGACCAAGATCAGCATATTGCAGCTGACTCCATCCCTGCCTTGCAGCCCTCCTGTGCATGAGCCTGGGGCAGGGCTGCTGCGAGCCTGGGGCGGGGGCCATGGCACTCTGCTCCACCAGCACGGGAGGCATTGATGAGGGATGCCAAGTTCATTGGTCTCTCTGCTTGGAGTTCATCCCGTGACCCCCTCTGAGCAGAGGATTTCAGGTGGAGGCATGGTTACCTGTGGCATTCAATGCCTGGGAGATGCCAGGTGGTGGGAGCAGGCAGGGGTTAGCACCAGAGGAGCAATGTGCTGCTAGTAGCTTGGCCAGAAAGATAAGAACACGTCATGGCACTGTTTTGTTTAGCAGTCTAGAAACTACATTTAGTTTTGCTTTAGAAGGCGAACTCAGAGGAGTGTGCCAGATGCTTGGTTGATAGCAGGACATCTGTGGTGGTGTAAGCAGTGCATCCTGCTCCTGTGCTGTATGATGAAATAAAGCTGTTCCCCTGGAAAGCTAACTTTTATATATCACTTCCACCACTATACAGTTCTATATGCAGTTTGCATTATACCAGACTTTACTAGAATAGTGTTATGTTCTTCAGCTGGCACCAATTAACAAATTCATTATCCTCCTATCACAATTGTAACCCACCATTCCTACATTTGACACATCCCCATAACACAGTTATTCCTTCCCAAATGTTTTTTGGAGGAGGAACAGAAACTCTCTGCTACAAAAGAGAAGTGATAGTCATAGTAGAGTAACACTGCAATGTGAGTCCTTTTTTTTATAAAACCATTGCCATTGTATACAGCAATAGTGACGACAAGCAGTAGAGGTGAAGTACTTAGTAAAAGAGTCATTGCTTTATTTCTTACAGCACTGTTCACAGTGACACTGAAATCTATAGTATTTGGTGGTTTATGTGAGAAGTCACGATGCTAGCTCTGCAGACGGCTTTATTTGAAAGTAATGTATGTTCATTGAAGCAATCTATGGATGGTTTCAGCTCCTCAGGGTATCAGGTGCTCACCGAGCTTGCAGGGAAGTATTAGCCACTTAGGTGAGCTCAGCATCTGAATAACAACCTTTGTCACTTCCAGAGGTGCTCCTAAACTGACATTCCAGCATAAACTGTGCACCAGTGTCTAGCGAGGGGCTTTGAGGAGTGTCATGTGCAGGAATCATGATCTCAGGGCTGTTCCTGTGGGGGCAGACCCCAGTGTCCACGCTGTCTCCCAAGGAATCAGTCACAGGGGTGCCTGCAAGACCAAACCCATGGGAACCATGGGATTAAATTATAATCAACAGAATTCTTTTCATATGATTTTTAAACTGTATATTACTATTCCGACTGTTACCTTTCACAGCTTAGCCTTTCCCCCCCCTCCAGCTGATCCCATACAAGTCTTTAAGGAGATGAAGAGCTCCTTGGGGTTCTGGAAACTTTGTTTCCCAAGTGTTCGCTTAGCATTTGACAGGATTAAAAGCATCCAAACTCCCTGAAATCAATGAGATTTTTCTATAGGCTTTGGCAGGTTTTAGACTAAGTCCTTTCTTTGTTATCCAGAGGAAAGCCAGTAAGGAGAGGGCCCTTCTCAGTTCCCTTCCATTTTCTCCTCAAGGGCAGGTGCCAGCAGCAGGATGTGCAGGAGGACTGACATTCCCAGGGCAGCAAAATGGCTTTGCTAAATGCCTTATAAAGAGCAGTTGCACCAAACAAGACTGACCATGCTACTTATCTTGATGGCAAACTGCAAAATAATTCAATGAAATGTATTTTAAATAATTTCTTTATTATAACGTAATAATTTTCAATGCAATTTTCCTTTGACTATACTTTATCTGAACTTTAGCCTGAAATATGTGGTCAAGTGCAGGCTTGCAGTTGTGTACGTTAATATTTTTCTAAGAATATCTTGCACCTGACAGTTGTACTGCATCTACAGGATTTGCATAATAATGAATATATTCCTCAGGAGGGTGGCACAGATCAGAGCAGATGAACACTAGCTGGATCTGGAAATTCAGAAAGATGAAGCTTCTCCACACACAGTCTCATTTTAATCTTCATAAACAAAACCACAGTGCACAACAGACTTGCTTTGGTGTTGGAATGCAAAATCAAAAGGCTCTGTTTACTAAAAACAGAGAAAGAATGCAGTGTTGAGGAAAGAAAGCCACCGCTTTGCTTGTCTGTCTCCAGCAGAACAGGGAATACATGCCACCTGGGGAGGGGAGATGTATGTTCTATCACATGATTAACCTTCAGAGAAGAGTTTCCAGCAGCTGATGCCCTCATGCTCAGCCCCGTGCTGGCTGCAGAGCAACCATGGGTTATCGGCAAGATCACCATTTTTCGAGAACTAGTCTTGCTATTTTTCAACTCTTAACTGATTTCCTTGTTAGCACTAATTTCATCTAAGCCTCAGTCATAGTTTCCAAATCAGACTGTGAAAGGCAGTTTCCCCTCTAGCTCAGAAACAAATTTTGTCCCCCTGCAAAAAAAAAAGGTACCTTAAATAAAGTCTTGGTATATGAAGAAGAATATGGTTTATCTGCATATTTATTTAAAAGTCTTTATGCAAAAGCTGTGAAACTGTAAAGCTATGAGGAGGTCTAAACATAGCAAAAGGAAAAAAAAAAAAAAAAAAGATCCCTGTTTATGTGATGTGCATTTTGGTAGCTGAAAAAATCAGTTGGCATCACAAGAAATAGATGAAATGTTACACACTTCCAGTCCTGGAATAAAATGTTAATAAACCAATTTCTTTTTCCAGACCTTCCCTTCTTTTTTTTTCTTGTTACTTGATGACTTTGTTCCTGCTCCACTGTGGTTTTTTACATCTCATCCCCAGCTCTCTAGGTTTTCTTTTGATGTGGTGCTCCAGAAGCCTTCTATAGATGTCAGGTTCTTGAAAGAGAAAGAGATTTTGCTTTCTGAAAGACATGCTCTGCTTGCAAAAAAAGCACTGTTGCTGAAGTACTGAAAAACTCAAGTGACTGCTTCATTTCTTGAAAACTCTAAAAAGTACTATTTATCTATAAATGAAAAAGAACTTCTAGGGCCATTCATTGACTTTGCGTTTTCTCTTTTCCTTACTCATTAAGCTGATCTTCTGCAGTACAGAAAATTCTGGCACATCTATTGTAATCAGGAAGATATGATACAATATATATAAAGTTAAGCTGCCTTTGTATACCTTAGAATACCCACTGATGTCTGCGGGAATTTCCCAAGGATTTTAACAGGCTTTGGATCCGCACATGGGTGATAAGATGGGGCCACCCACCACAGCAAAGCTTGAGAGAATGAAGTACAGAGGGAAAAAAGAAACACTGCCACATAAGATTCAATTTTTGTAAGAAAACCAGTTATTATTCTTGCTTTTTATTGGGAATACTGTGTATCTGTTAAAGAGAAGCCTTGGTGTCCGCGGAGGTGGCAGGCACCATCCTGAACCCTCTTTTTGTCTGAGCTGACAGCCAATATTTTCAGCAATTCTTTCCCAAGCTTCTCTCCCCTCATTCAATGCTCTTTTCACTAAAGATTTTTGAAGACACTTTAACCTGCTACAAAAGAGAGGAAAGGCAATAGGACTCCTGCACAAAGGACACAAGCTGTGCTCAGGAAACGCTGGAGCGAACCCAGACGTAGAGGTTTCTGCCTGGCTGGCAGAGCAAAAGGCACCGCCTGTGGCATGTGTCTAAGACTTTACCTCCAAGATTTGAGAAACCAGGAAAAGATCTGACAATTTCATAAAGTGAATGTAGTGATAAAGCAAGAGATGCTTTTCACCTCCCCTTCAAGTGTCTTAAGTCTGTCGTTAAAAGAGATCATTCCACCTTGTTTCTGGACATACTGTTAAAGCAAGAAAACAATTAATCTGACACACAAGGGACTGCAAGAAAATGGGTAAATCATTTTCCAAAATAGCATGTTATACTAAGCAGGCTTTGTACATGTGTTGTGTAAAATAGCAAGTCCAAACACAGCAGTTTGTTTTTTTTAAATATCAGTCTTCTTTTAAACTTATTTTTAAAATATTTTCTAACATTTCTAAGGCGTTTACTTCAGTATTAACTAGGTCCATCTCTTAAACTTCAATTATCCATATCAAATGTGAAATCATTTCATCGTAGCTTGAATTTTCCCCTGCCTTCTAGAAAAATATGCCACCATTATTTTATTTCAGAATTCTCAGAACAGGGTTGCAGAACTGAGGTATGAATGTACACAGAGTTACAGCTATTTTGGGAAGGGGGGAACTGTAATGTTATCGGAACTGTCAAGAATGTGTTAGAGCTGTTTGCCAGGCATTTATTATTTTGCATGGGAACTTAGATTTTTCCTTCATATCACAATCTTGCCATTTTCTGCTGATAAAAAAAATATAAAAAAATCTCAGATTTATTGCTCCATCTCTATTGAGGATGTGCTAAAGTTTCTTTATTAAATTGCCTTATTCAAATTGTAACCGCAGGTCATTTCCAATCAAGAGTGTCTTAACTTGTGTGAGAATAAGCTTTAGATACTTAGATGTAAGTGGCTGATAAAATAATTTTTTTGGAAGCAGCTATGAAATTGGCACATGTAATCCCCAAATGTACTCGTTATAGCTCAGATTTTTTTATTAGCCTGATTTTGGGGCTTTTCTGTGTCATTTGTCTCAAGACTGTTTTATGTAATGTCTTTACTAATCTGTCATAGCAAGAATTGTTCATATGTCATGAAAGACCGTTGCTGAAATGTGATCTCCCTTTCCAGATAATGAACCATGGCTTTAGGCTGAATAAATCCACTAAATCATATGTACCTACTAATAGGATGGAGGATTACGATTTTCAACCGTCATGAGAAATATCAGCCATGGATTTCCATCCACGAGGCAGATTAGCTGTTTTTTCTATAAACATACAGGAAAATGTGGCTGTAGGTAATCCAGCCCAAGCCACACCAGCCAGACCTCCGGAGAAAGAACCAGATGACCAGTTCTTAACTTGGAAAGTCTTTTTCATCCAAAATGTATGAATTTATAATTGACTGAAGAGTGAGCTTGAATGCAGGATGTTTTACAGATTATCCCTGTCCTCCAAACAGTACAAAATGACCATATTAAGGACTAATCTAATACTGCACATGAGCTGGTGTGCGTCATCTTTAAGGGCATCTCAGGCTCAGTGTCGTATGCTGGCTTACAAGGAAGATAAAGGGAGTTTAGGTCTGTCACGGTGTGATAGAAACCCACCTCTGAACATGAAATACAAGTGCACTGGAGAATTAAAAAATCAATCCATGCTTTTAAATTGTATGGAAATGAAAAATAACATTTTCAAAAGCACTTAAGAGCTAAATCCCCAAAGATGTCTGGGCAGTGGTTTTCTGATGTGCTTAAGTTTTATCTAAATCTCAGCTTTGGTGTTTCTATCCATTTCAGATTAAATCGCTGGTGATTTAGAAGTGTACATCTCGTTTTCAAAGATCACTTGGGACACTTTGATTTATTTTGGGGCAATTCACACCTCCTAACTGCAGAAGCCAAATTCCGTGTTTGAGTTTAGCATCTGCTGTGACAGTTTTAGCTTTAGGACGCCGTCTCTTGCACATAAATATGCATGAGACAGATGAGTGTGGAGCTTTGCCAGTGTGTGCCAGCTGAGAAGCTGCCTTGCACATCTATATCATCCACTCTGTGCTCCTACCTGAGTTATTTAAGAGAGCTGTCCAGAAATGGTTCTATGGAAAACATGTTGTTGCTTGGGGGTTTTTTGGTCCGGAGTGTTATTTGTTGAGGCTTGAGCTCTGCCCCAGAAATGTGGTGGATTTCATGGACTTTCCCAAGGAGGAAGGAGACTCCCTGTGTGCACCCAGAGAGCCGGGATGAGCTCACTCATAGAAGTAGCACCCGACGGCTTAGGTATGGGTTTGGGCTATTCAACCATCTCCCACATGTCCAGGGTGTCCCAGAGCCACCAGCTCTCAGAAAGAAATCGATGGGTCTGGTATGGTTATTTTCATAACTGCATTTAGGTTTTTCCAAACTGATGCTATGTTTAACTCTGCTTAGTTCCCTAGTATGCAACATGGTGTGCAACACTGATGCACGACAGCAAAGGTGTAACGTGGTTTCTTCAAGGCAGAGGCAGGCTGGGGTCTGTGTTTTGGGCACCAGATGGGAGCTGGCAATTGCGCGGGTGCGTGGCACATCCCTTGGCTGCAGCCTGGCTAACAGGAGCGGTGGGGAGAGCTGCCCTGCTTCACCCAGGGCCATTACACGGTGCCTTTAACGACAGGGTGGTTTGCAGGAGGAGCTCAAGTCTCCAGGGATTTGGACTTGGAAAACTCAAGTGTGTTGTTTAAAGTTGTGGAAACCTAGTGGCGTGCAGAGGTGGTTTAGGATAAAATGGAAGGTAAAACTGGGAGGAGGGAGAGATTTTGCAATAGACTGTTAGGTTAAAAATAAAACATTTATCTTCAGGAATGCTAGTGTGATTTTTCCTAATAGACATTAAGCTAATCCTGTGGTACAAGATGTTTGGTGTGGTTGCTCAGGCATTTCTGTATTTGTTCTGTTCCAAAGTCTTTGTAGCATCGCTCATGTGCATGTAAGAGGGTAGCTTGCCTATGAATTCAAGCAAAGTTCTAGTCAATGGGTGTGTGAAGAAAATAGAATTGCTTCAGCCCTACAAAATAATATTTTTTCCAGTTCTTTTTAAAAGACAAAATCTCCCTCAATGGCCATGCAAATGTGATCCCAAAACGATGAAAAAGAAGAGTGGTTTCTTCCATATTCAGAGTCCAAATCATATATCCTATCTAATGGCCAGAAGAAACCGCCTTGGACCTTTTAAACACTTGAATTTATTGACTGACAACTTCCTAAACAGCCCAAAGTTTAATTTGGAAGCTGTCAGGGAGTATGGCTCATTTCTTCAGTGTTCATCATCCAGCAAGCTAGCAACTTGTCAGAAGTTACAGGCTTCTTTTTAACTTAATTTTTTTTTGGTTGCAAAGTTGCAGACTTCATTTTGCAAATGCCACCTAAGTGCAATCATGGGTCTGGACAGGTGTCTTCATTTGACCTGTGCACAGACACGACTCCATTCTCTTGAGGAAAAGTTTCATTGAACAGCAATCCAAAGCAAGAGCATCTCAATATCTGGGTTGGCCCAGATCCACGTGGTTCAGTGAACAGACAGGACGGTGGGGATGGAGGCAGCTATGGTGCCCCTTGCCCTGGGGCTGTCTGGTGGCACATCGTGGACACTGGCCAAAACCCAGTAGAGAGGCTCTGAAGAACTTCCTTCAGAACAAGTGAGATCTATTTATGTTTTGGCTTTAGCTTCTTCCCATCTCTTCTGCTAATCTTTGAACCTGTTAAGCAGGCCTGGGAGGATTTTTTGGCTTTGGTTTGTCAGGCAGAGAAGGTTTGATAGATACCAAAATGCTTCAGCTGCAGCAAAAATCAGAAGTGTTAATGGGAAAACATTTGTGACAGATCACTGTCAGTAAAACCTGTAGGTGCTAATAAATATTCCATCAGTGCTAATTTTTAACTGTATCCAGCAGCCGTGGCAAAGAGCCTATGCTTATTTCCCTTAACCTGCAGCTTGCAGAGAGGGATGGGACAGGCACAGTCTCCTTGCAGTCCTTGGGCTTCTTGATGGGGTGCAAAACTAAACTTATTTGTTGTTGTCACCAAGTAATGGTGTTTTTGTGATCTGCTATACCATTGCAACTTCACAGCAATGACACTATACCTTTACAACAGCAGTAAAACCTCTGAATGTTGGCCGTGATCGGTGTTGGCCAGATACTGCCTGAGCGATGTATGTGAAGCACTGAGACTCTGCTGATGTAATTCCACTGATGGGGGATGAATGTCACAGCTGAAGGACAGCAGTAGCCTGTGAGCTGGCCATCGGGGTCAGTTTTGAGAGAAGCACAAGTCATCTAGAGGAGCACATCTTGTTGAAATGAGTCATCCAGGAGCAGAAGTGGTTGTGGGAACAAGGCGGAGGTGCCTGTCCCTGGCTGGTTACCCTTGACCAAGCTCCAAACTTTTGAGCAATTAACCTTAGGAGAAGGGACACAAGATCTCTAATCAGAAAGCTGTGTACAATGCAGAAAACGTCTGCATAAAGTAGCTTTAATCTGCTACAACCAGTCCCATAAATCCTATCCTGAAAATGATATGACCCAGTAGAATACCAGTGCATCGCCTAAAATTTCTGCCCAAGAGCTCTTTTCCATGTGAAAATTCATAAAGCACATAAAATCCTCTGTACTGGGTTTTATGAGAAGGTTCACTGTCATTTAACAAAGGATAACAATAGTAAATCCACAAGGGCCAGAGTTTAGTAACTTTGCTGCGTAATATAAATTACCTAGTTGTTTAGGTAATTACCTAAATTACGTGTGCAATATAAATTACCTGGCATGAATTATGCCTTTTAGCCTAAGGAAGCCCATTTATTTATGATAAATATCTATATTGATTCACCTCACATCAGTCACTGTCAGTCCGTGCTCTGCTGACACAGAGCCAGGAGCTGACATTTGCAGACGGGGCTGCCGCCAGGTTTTGCAGTGCCGCCAGCTCTCCAAGCCAATCCTCCTGTCTCACGTTTGTGCTGTTGCACCTTGCAGGTTTGTTTGCTCAAGGGTCACTTTCCTTTTGCTGTGAGTTTGTGTTGGGTGGATGTGTGCAGGGAGGGAGAAAAGAAAGTGTTTTGCCTTCTCTCCCCCCCCCCCGCCCCCTCTCATCATCCAATTAACTCTGTTAATGGAATCAACATTTTCCCATCAGCCAAACCTTCAGTCTTCTGTAAGCTAAATACTTCCTGCATGCTACTGGGGTTGACTCTAAACATCAGCTTCTTAACTACAGATGGTGTTTTGATTAACCTCTTTTATATAAAAAGTCTAGGAGATAGTGGAGAGAGGTTCACGTGGTACTATCTGTAGCAAAGTAGGTCATTTTGCTTCAATTTGAGAGGGTGACTTTGCATCCGAGGAGTGCTATAGGTAAGGTTCACACGCTATTTGACAAGCAAGAGTGCTATTAATGCATTTTGTGGGGCAGAAGGAAAGAGCCTCTGTGTAAGAAAGGCAAAAATAAATTATTTACTTGTGTTTCAGTTTGTCTCTGTGCTCAGCATGTAGCAAACATTAAGAATTTGTTTATATTTAGAGGTGCTATAAAAAATGTTTGCTTTGAATGCAGAGCATATTATTTAGAGAAAAAAGTCTTGCTCCATAAGTGGCTTTGCCTTTGTTTACTTTTCTTTGGAAAATAAACTGACAGCATGGAGAGGTGACTGGCATTATGGCAGTCGGTGGTAATGTCTGTATGTGTGCAGGAGCGGGCTGCAAACTAGGACCATGCATGGCAATCAGTTAGCTGAGGGGAATGTGCTCGAGCTTGTCTAGACAACAATTAACATGATGAGGCATGTTTGCAGAGCACAGGGGGGTGGGAGACGGGTGGCGCCAAGGAAAGGTAACACCTTGTTGTTAATTGCTGGTAGTTAACCACCAATTAGGGATTGCCTAGTATGCAGTGCTTAGCTTCAAGAACCAATTAGTTTAAAACGCGCAGCTTCTGAAAGTGTATAAAACCTCGTGCTTCTGTACAATAAATTGACATTTGCTTGCATCAAGCTGCGTCCCGTCTCTTCATTCGCCGCAAATTTGGTGACCCCGACGTGATGCGTTTAAGGATCTAACGTGAAGGGCTCTCGAATCGCCTATCTGAGCGACATGCAGCGAATCCCACAGAACTTTGAATGATCTGCTGAAAGGAAGCAGGAGCCGGCTGAAATCCCTCCGGAGTTGAGAGGTGAGCTGTGGGAAATCCGTAATGGGGAATCAGGGTTCGTCCCCAGAAAGAGACGTATATGGACTCATGAAGGGTCTTCTAGTCAGATCAGGGAGTCCGTGCCTCAGTTTTCTCAAATGGTGACCCCTCTGGTGGTGTTCCGAAGCCTTGGAAGAATAAGGACGGAAAAAAGACAGCTTGTGGAAGAGGGCTGCGTTCCGGAGGAGACGGCTTGGCTGAACTTGCTGTCTGGACCAGGCGGACAACCTAAACCCCGAGGATAACACCTGTATTCATCGAGACAGGTGAGCAGCCAAGAAACTTTAGAGACTTTGAAAGAATGAAAGTGTGTACATACAGCAGCCAATTGTATGATGCTGCCGCGGAGGGGAACTCCGTGTCGGGAATGCATTTAGCATCTTGGTGGCAAATTCTGACTACTCTTTGCCAAGTGTGGACTAATTCTACTAATGGTGCTAAACCAGAGGAAGCTGTAAATTCCACCGACAGCGCGACTCTTCTCAAGACGCCGTCAGTGATGGCGATTCTGTCCACACCTCCTCTGCCCCCAAAGCTTCTGTCACTGATTGCAGCGACCCTCACAACACAGGACCAAGCACGGGAACAGGACAACTCGGACAATGATTCCATTGACACTGATAAACCTTTTGATCCAGGTCCTATAGATCTGGAAAAGGAGCTAGACCTTTCCCCCACCCCCTTGTCTCTCCTGATGCATTGATTGTATTTCTGGGGAGGGTGAAAGGGAGTCTGAGGGATTTGTGGCAGGAATGCAAGTGGGAAACACTTAAGTGATGGGTTTTGGGAGTCGCTATGGCATGTTCAGTATTTTGTCAGGCAAATCAACCTCCAGAGTGGCAGCCTGTGCAATACGAGGCTGTTAAAGAGTTAAGCAAAGCAGTGCGGGAAGGGAGGATTCATAATACATTTGCTATGTCCCTTCTTGAAGTGATGGCAGAGCCTTATACGCTCACACTGCGTGATTGGAAGTTATTGCTTTGTATGGTACTAACTGATACAGTATATGATGTGGTTATTTGATTTTTGTGAGCTATGTGTAGTGGCCTTGATTGAAAACCTTAATCGGGGAATTGCTGTTAACTATGAGCAGTTGGCTGGAGCAAATAATTGTGCCGATTCTGTGACTCAGGCAAGGTATCCCAGGGACAACTGTTTGCAAATGAAGGAATGGCTATTAAGGCAGTCAGGATGCGGGAGTCTTGCCACAGTCTTGCAGGGTCCTAGAGAGTCACTAACTTTAATACTAACTTGATTGATTGGCTTCAGAATATTTTGCAACAAGTCGAGCAGGAGGAAGCTCAAGGGTTGCTTTTAAAACAACTAGCTGTGATAATGTCAATGAAAATTGTAAACGGGCAACTTTCACAATCGCAACCCCAACGTGTCAAATGATTGTAACGCAGAACTCACAGCAGACTGTAACTCTCAGGCTGAGTTCTGGAATGCAGCATAACAGATTTTTGCTTCTCTAATCTCTTCTGTAAGAATAGTACACGCTCTTAACTTGCTTAGTAAATTAGGCTGCTAGCTTGCTAAACAAAGTAATACTACAAATATTTTTTTTTCTGGCTTATTAACAGATGTTGATTCTGTCCATCATATGTTGCTACAGAACCGAGTTGCTATTGATTTTTATTATTAGCACAGGGACACAAGTGTGAAGACTTTGATAGGATGTGTTACGTGAATCTGAGTGACCACTGTGAATTAATTTACAAAAGTATACAAAACTCAAAAGCCTTAAAACAAAGATGTGCAACAGAGCCAGGGGCGGGATGCCTTTGGTCTCTTCTCACGGCTGGGAAACTTTGGGCCATGACTCAAAAGTATTACAGGATTTATTATAATTACCTTTAACCACCTTATTGATGTTTGCCTTATGTCTCCCATACTTTTTTTTTTCTGTATTCAGTGTTTAGTTGATTGTAACATAAATCAGGTCATGGTCACCCAGCTACACACCCCCTTTGCCTCCTCGCAATTAACAAGCAAAAAAGAGGTTAGAGAATGTCTGAAGAGAGAGATAGGAGAGGAAACTGGAGAATATTTGACCTAACAAGAGATGAGAGAACAGCTAGGTATTGTGAAGGAGAATAGGAAAGATAAACATGGTTATCTAGTGTTTAATAGGTGTCTGCACGCTTGTAGAGATATATAGCTATGTAACTGCATGAATGATTCCTGCCCTGAGCCTGGTGGCGCATACAGCTGCAGTTTGTGTCCGGGCTCAGAGATGTAAATAGGGGCTTCTCTGTTATGGTAAAAGTGTTTCTCTTTGCATAAAAAAAGAGAGGGAATGAAGGGAATGACCCGAGAGGTATGTTCAGAGAAGGCATGCGATGTTTCGAACTTTTTGACTGAACCAGTTCTTGTTTGGTGTGCCCTTCCACCTATGTATAATGTTAATCCAAAAGAAGATGATGTTGTTTACACTTTGAATGTCGATAATTGTCTTTCTGTAGATGCTAATGTAGTAGGAGGCTATGATGGGAACGTGTCGCAGCGGTTCTTCTCTTATTCAGAGTAACAGCAGGGAAAGCATTAAAGAGTTAAATCACCTTGTTTGGTAGGCAGTTAAGAATGTGAGTCAAAATTGCCACTGCTTTTTGTTGTTGGTTCAGGGACATGGCTGTGAGGAATTTGGTGGTATGTGCTGAATGGATTTTAGGCGCCCCATTGCAGCAACATGGTATCAAAATCTGAGAAAATTTCAGCCTTTTTTGGCATCCATTCACTCAATTGGCAGTATTGTTTGCTATTACCTTGGTTGCTGTCATGTTTGGAAGGGCCCTGCAGAACATGGCAAACCTGGTACTAGCTGTTCAAAAACAAAAAGGGGAAATTGTAAAATTGTACGGAACAAAGACAGTGGGTTATTTTGACATTGATAATACGTCTTAGTTAGTTTTTTATTTGTTCTATTACTTGTACCTTGTTTTTACTCGTTCGGTTTCAAAGGTTCTTTTTGTGCAACAGGAAGGGGGAGATGCAGGAGCGGTCTGCAAACTAGGACCATGCATGGCAATCAGTTAGCTGAGGGGAATGTGCTCGAGCTTGTCTAGACAACAATTAACATGATGAGGCATGTTTGCAGAGCACAGGGGGGTGGGAGACGGGTGGCGCCAAGGAAAGGTAACACCTTGTTGTTAATTGCTGGTAGTTAACCACCAATTAGGGATTGCCTAGTATGCAGTGCTTAGCTTCAAGAACCAATTAGTTTAAAACGCGCAGCTTCTGAAAGTGTATAAAACCTCGTGCTTCTGTACAATAAATTGACATTTGCTTGCATCAAGCTGCGTCCCGTCTCTTCATTCGCCGCATATGTGCCTTAGACGGTCTCTGCTGGGCTTGCATGCCTCTGCATTTCTCTCCAGGCAAGCAACGGCACTTGAGCAGCGCAGTTACCCCATGGAACCCCCAGGGAAATGCTATTTCAGGCCCATGCGCCATTGGCTTGACTCAGAGTCCATTAAAATTCAAACTAAATTCTGAACTGTTTGGATGAGTATTTTCTCAAGTCCTCCAGAGAGGCGTAGCTAAAATCTGAAGCAGTTGGTTTGTTTCAGGTGATGGAGAAGTTGCAATAGTTTAAAACTACTTAACCGAAACATTGCATAACTTGTGGGGTTGTTGCATGCCTCTATGCTTAATTTCCCAGCACCTGCTTTTAAGGTAAACATAGTAGAAACTTTTAAAATGAAACAGTGGAAGAAAAACCTGAAACATCACCATACAATCTTGGTACTTGTGACCATTGTTAAGTAATAAGCTAGTAAAACATGGAAATTGTCTCGGGTATGTGCTGCTGTCCCTGGGCATACTGGGATTATATGATTTCTTAGGACTGGAATTGCTCAGGCCATGGCAGATGGTTCATGGCTGTCAATATGTATCTGCAAAAAGGTCTGCTCCCTGCTTAGTTATCCCCAATAAACTCAAAAGGTATTATATATATGCACCTGGTTGTCATATCTTCTAGCAACTGCATAATATAAAAGCGAGTTTAATATTCAAGGATGCAATAAAATGCAATGGTGATATACCTTCTCAGCCTTGGTATGTCTATTTTTATTACACTGCCAAAACGTATCTTTCATTTCTCTTGGACAATATTTTTTTTTGCATGTATAACAAGTCTTCACAGCTTTCTCATTGTCACTGCCTTTTTCTTTGAGTTTTAATTGCCAGGTGATACTGTGGGGCCTGTAAGCAAGCCGCGTTGAAGAGGACCCCAGCATAACCCGAGAACAAGGGATGGGCAGGCTGGAGACTGCTCTGACTTAAACACCTTCTCCACGTGCTTGTCTGTGTCTGCATCTCTGGCAACTGCATTTTGTATGACAGCCAATAGGCTTATAAATAAGGTTGTGCTCTGAGTTATGCGAGCTCAGAAACTGCACGGGTATACAGTATTTAAGAAAAAAAATCAAAATTACTTTTTTAGCCATCTCACTTTCGGCTTTGTTCCATTCACCTGATGAGCCCACAGAGGGGATTTAATCAGTTTTTGTCCATTTAGCTGCAGAAGTGTGTGTCCTAGCCCTCAGGGCCAGATCCAGAAGTTTAGATGCATCCAGCCTCTATTTAGGCACTAGATTCTCACAAAGAGCTGTGGGAATTCAGGCTCCTGGACAATATCACCAAGTCATGGGATGCAAAGCACAAGCTGAGCATCTGGTCAGTCTGCCTGCACAGATGAGGGCTATTGCCACCTAGCCTACTCCCAAAGACCACCAGAGATGGCAATCCTACAAACTCCCCAAGCAATCTGTTTGGTTTTCTGGTACCAAGCATGATCCTTCTTGCTGTGGATTTGGGCTGGTATTTCTGGTGTGAGCCACTGGGGCCGTGGAAGGTGGATTGTCTCCTCCCTCTCTGCAGTGGTCTCCGAGTTATCCACTGTTAGTGCCTCTTAATCACCATGACTATGAGATGGCAATTAAGCTGTTTTTCTGGATCTGTCTTGCATGTTTGTCTCCCCATAGTATGCCATGCCTTGGTTTCAGCAGGTATGCTTCGCAATCTGCAACTAACCTGTATTTTGGAAGATTTGGGTAAATTAACTTTTTTTTTCCCCCCATAACTTGTATGATTTAATATTTAGAGCTGCAATGGTCTAAGGATCTAAAGACATGTATGAAGGTATGTCTGTTAGAATAACACACACCGACAAGAGAAAGCAGGGAAGCTTGCAGGCATGCAAACCTTCGATATTTTCAGTTTTCGTAAGGTGACAATAATGTTGCTTGGTTAAGCATAAAGAGCATGTGGGAAATTAAGTTTTGGAAGGTGTAACTGATATGCCAGCAGACAGGATGTAAAAGACTGCAGCACTTGCATATTGTCCATTTGATTCTCCCCTTGGTAAAATCTGCTATTTTCATTTTCATTTATTGTAACTGCAACTTCACCCTAGCTCATGTTTTTTGTCTGTCAAACTGCATCTTCAATGGCCAAGGATAATTCATTTTAACTGCAGTTACTCCTTCCACTGTGGAGGTATGACTCACTGTTTTATGTTGTAATTCTAAACACATTCCACCCAAATGATGGCATTTTTGTGTGCTGTTCTGCCAGTGCAGTGCAATGGGAAGTTGTAGCTACTGCTTTCTTTCATAATAAATGCATCCTCGGTCAGAAAAGATCAAGCTGGAATATAAACCCTGTAATTATTGATAATGCAGTTTGAAATAAACCAAAATCCACTTGGTATTAGTGTCATATATTTAAAGCATTTTTTTTGAGCAGATAAAGCAATGCATAAAGGAAAGTGATAACACAGATGTGGTAAGTACAATAATTTTTTTTTGGCATGGCATTTTTATATTATGTGTGCACATGAGTACCTCCTTGGTTGATTGCTTGAAGCATTAAAGGGAATAAAACTGGTCATCAGAGTAAATATGAAGTGGGGCAAGACTTCTCCTATATACATATATATGTATGCATATATGCAGATGTATATTTTAAGAGAGTATCCTAGTGAAAATGTATGTTGAAAAGACAAAGCAGGAGCTTCTATAACCTCAGTTTATTATCAGGACAGGACATCAGAGTTTGCAGGTAAACAGATGTTCATTCCTTACGTACTTGTAGCTTTTCCTCGAAACTTTCCACTGCTGCAGCTTCACTGGTGACACAAGGAAAAACACAAACAGGCGGATAGTTGGGTTTTTTCTCTTTTCCCCCCAGTAGTGCCTTTGCTGAGACCCAGAACTGAGCGTGTACTCACGGGGCTGTTTCATGGCTGCGAGTCCCTTGGGGTGCGATGGTCCAGCATGCTGGTGGAGAGCATCCCCAGCCGTGTACCCCCACTTAGCCCCCTGTTACGGTCTTTCCTGCCATGGGGTCAGGCAGTGCCGATGCCGGGGAGGAGAGAGCGTGGGGTCTCACAGGCACACAAGCTGAGGAGGTCACAGTGCTCCCAGCACCTTCCCAACACGACTGCAGCTATTGCTTCTGGTGTAATTTCTAACGGCTTGTACTCTATCCACTTGAAGGACCAGATTTCAGTTTTATCCAGACCACTAATAAGTGGTTTAAGCATGCTGGCTATATAAAATAGTGCCATTTTTCTTCCTTTGCAGGGTAGCATTGCCAGACCTTAACAGAGAGTTGTAACTGGGTTTCTCTGTGTCTTGTTTTTAAAAAACAGCTTATGTTTAAACTGGGAGAAGTAAGAGCCTGACATCAAATTGTGTTCATTGATCATGTCCCTCGTTTCCTTAGGTGTTCGTGCCTTTTTATCTCCTACAGTTCCTATTACTTTTGCATTGCAAAAATTGTCCAGGGTGTACACGAAAAACACCTTGTGTCCCAGCGCTGATCAAGTGTAAATTCTGAACCTGTGTGAATTGGAGAGTGTGCCGGTTTCTGTGATATTCCACTGCCTGTGTCTCATGGCTTGCGGTGTTGTATACATGAGATGTACAGCTGATTCCTAAGGCACAGATTTGGCTAAAAATATTCATTTTGCTACTTGGGAGAAACAGAATGTGGAGAATAGAAGCATAGAAATTGTATGTGTTTTACGTGTGTGTATATATATGTATTTCACTTTCTGTGTATCACCTTGTGAACAGTCCCAATTTAATTTGATTTCCCATTTCTACCCTGCAAATATTAATCTTATATTTAGCATAGATCATGCCAAGAAGTAATTGGCTGGTCACTTTTGCCAGCTACTCATGCATGCCCTCTTATCAGATGAAGACCAGAGAGGTTTCCTGGGCTGGGACAGCTGAGACACAACTTGGGGACTTAATTCTTCCTCCGTGCCTCTCCCAGTGAGTTTGCTCCTCACCAGTGGGTTAATTAGCTCAGCAGATACAATTTCTTGTGCTGGACTGAATGTAGCCATTCTTATTGGCTTTAGCTCTATAAAGATAACATCTGGAATATTCTGTATGTGTATTCCAAGCACACATATAATTACACACACAATAGTCTGGAATATTTGTGACATATATTACCACTGGGCAGGGGATGGACAGGCCTGTCCAGTGGCTGCCCTGTTGCAAGAAACACCACGCACACGGTGGCCACGTGCCCGTCCTCCCTCCAGCTGGCTGTAGCACCAGAGGACCCCTAGGATGGTCTTCCTAGAGATGTTGAGTCACAGAGGTATTGCAGGTGGCTTTAAGATTGAAGTGCTTTCCTAGGTTATCTATAGCCTCCTCTGAAAAACCTGAACCTTTTCTAAAGGTGGTATTGCAGTACAAGGGTGTATGATATGCCTGCAGGTGTAGTTGAAGCTGCCAGAATGAGTATTGCTCTCACATGATGAGAAGCTGAATGGTGCATTAAAATGCATGATTTTACATTTCTGCAGAATGTCTTCTGAGATAATAAATATCTGCTCTATTGTGGCCTTTTATTGTGAGGAGTACAATAACTTTGCAGAATCCTGGCTTGAAATGTCTAGCAGCAATTTTTAGGTTGCTGCATGAGTTGCTGTTAAAAGAAAGTTAGCTTAAGAGACTTGGGTTTGGGTTTTGGTTGGGGTTTTTTGTGTGTGTGTTGGGTTTTTTTTTAAGATGTTTGTTTGAACTTTGGTTTTGGTGGGTATCTTACTCGACTCTCAAATCTCGCTTGGAGTTGCCTTTAAAACCAGAAATTTATTGTTAAATGTATATTATGGTGTATCTCTGTACTTATAAAAGGATTAGAAAATGAGCTGCGAAATGCAAAAGAAAAATTTTGTGAAAGGAAAGAATATTACTTCTCTGGACCGTTGGTTTTTTTTTGGTATGTTTTAAAGTGCCATTGTGCTACTGTTTTTTAAGGATAATGATGAGATACTGATGGGAAATGTTTTATATTTCAATGTGTGTCTCAGTACAAAATCGATCTCTAGAAAGAGTTAGAAAAAAAACTTCTTGGGGGAGCCAGAAGTACGCAACAGAGCAAATAATCCTACCCAAATTTATACTGGGGGTAAAGACTTCCGTTAAAAGCCCAAGAAACTAAAGAACCATGAGTGGCAAATAATATCTAATACCTCCAATGCACTGATAACTTCTGTGTTAGGTCTAGATACAACAAAACAAGGTGAACAAAAAACCCCAAAAACTAGAGAAATCATTTTTCAGTATAACTTTTGTTATTGTAAAATTTCAGGCTTCTGCTGACGACCAGTGAGAGCAGCGTGCGAGGCAAAGTCACGTTTTCAAACCAATAGAAGTGGTGGGGGGTCTGGGGCTTTGGTAGCTGCAAATTCTTCCTCCATGGGACTTCTCTGCAGCACAGCAATAAATCACCTCTTCCTATAAGTCTGTCTTGTGCAATCTCTAAAAAGTAAAATGATTTTCTACTCCCATATCCAAGTCCCTAAATAACCTGGAAACTCATCTAACCACAAAGCTAACAAAATATACTTACAACTGTTAGGCAAAAAATAAAGAGAAGTGTTCTGAAGCAGCGTTTTATCAAATCCTGAGTCTGACAAAAACAAAGTGTTTTGGGAAGACTCTTACATTTTTGCCAAGTTCCCCCTAAAATATACCAGGGCTCCAAAGGGAAACATGACTGTTTCCCGGTGGCTCGTCCTGTCCTGCCCTTGGCAGCCCAGCCTTGGGCAACCTGCTCCTGGGTCGGGAAGTCCCCCTGCCCACCACCGCCAAAAGGACTGTGAAACTGGAGGGTAGGAATTTGGAATGAAGCTGTAGATAATCTACCATAATCCTCTACTCAACAGAAAGTAAACTGCTGAGGTAGGTGGTTTTTCAGGACCCTGTCCAATTGCCCTTTGAAAATCTCCAAAAATGGCAAGTTTGCCCAATCTTTCTGGGTTACCTCTTGGAGTACTTAATTGCTGTGATCTTCAAGGGTGTTTTCTCCTTATGTCGACATAGAATTTACTTTGCTGCAACTTCTGACTGTTGCCTCTTGTCCTCCTCTTAAACTTTTCCTCTTTTTCTTGTTTTTTGGTGATACATACCTGATTTCATTAATTAAAATCCCGAATGAAAACATGTACAAAAAGCACAAAATTTAAAGGCACAAGGATGTTCCACAAAGTGGAAAATCTGATTTAAAGTCGTCTCAGAAGCAAGTGTAAAGGCTGCATGTGCTCGTACGTACCCAGTTGGCCTTTTGGGGTCTCGGTGGGTTGCTGTGCAAGCGACAGTCTGTTCTGGTGAGTGTGACCATAGAAATAGTTCAGAGATCATAAAATGTTATCAGAACACGCTTATAAAGTAATAATTCCTAATAAACTTATTAAGATGCCTTTAAATAAAATCCCATTTGCATCCTTTATGTTCTGTTGGGAAATTAAGGATTTCTATAGTAACAATTTTTATTCTTGGGAGACATAGCATTTGCAGATCTTTGATCTCAGAATCTGTGTAACAGAAGAAGGAATGGAGCAAAGTGAGTACTGGCCATATTCTCACAGGTTGAAGATCAGCGTCAGCTAAAACTCCCGTGATGGTGCCTCCTCCTGTTCCTCCAGACCAGGTATGCGGACATGGGTCAAATGTGCAGACAACTTACAAGGGGCCATTGCATGGGCTTGGAGCACCAGTCAGATTTATTTTGCAAGGAAGCAAAAAAGTTACTGAAGCTTTCCGTACGGAAGCGAGTAATGACCAGGAAACAGGCGCTGTTTGGAGTCAGTGGTAGCAAACAGGTAGGAGCTGTTGTGAACATTAGGAGTTCTAGAAAAAACATTGAAAATCTCTTACCCTGTGTTGTCAAGAGCCATCCGTAGATGCCAACACACAGTGCCAGAAGTACTGCAGATTCCAGAGCCATAACGTAAAGGTATTATTTGTATTCTAGGTGATGATAATTTTCTGAAGTTTTTTCTGGAAGTACTGAAAAAGCAATTCTTTGCCCCTGCATCGCCAGCTGTGCAGAGAGAAGTGTTTAATAGCTGTGCTGGCTGGATGATGGGTGGCCACACTACCCTGTGCTGCATGTTGAGGGTGAGGGATCTCAGAGCACCAGCCTTTGCCAGGTGATGTGCCTGCCTTTCAGCAGAGCAAAGCTGGTCCCCTGCTCCACATTGTTCTGGTGTTTGCTGGTAAATGTGCTGCTGGGTTTGGGGTGGTTTTACGGAAATGTTTAGAACCGGCAAGTGATTGCAAGTATTCTCTGTCAATTTGAATGTGTTCTTTCCAGTTGGCATGTGGGGTCTGGCATGCCGGTTTTGGTGAAAGATTCATGCAGAAGCTGATCTGGGTGCTGGTTTAAGATGGGGACGTAAGCTGGAGCGCTGCTTCTGCACAAACTGTCCTTGTTCTGCCTTTCTCAAGGCAATCTCAAGGATGGTGAGGTGATTTGACAAAATACAATCCAAGACATTTTAGAGTTGACTTTTCAATCACTGATTATGATGAGATTTTAAAGGATTTTTAACAGAAAATGTTATTGGTGTAATTTTAAATTTTCATAAGCTGTACCCTGGATGCAGATTCATAAACCAGTTCATTTAAGCCCAGTTGAGGGTTCTTTGTGTTTTGCAAGCTATTATGGGCAACAGATAATATTAAAATTAATATTGAAACTACTATACTTATTTTGCTTCCTCTCTCTCCTGAGTGAAGGAGAACATATTTCTTGTTTTCCTCCCATACAAAAAAAAACCCAAAAGCCCAAACAACACCCCCCCCCCCCCCAAAAAAAAAAAAAATGGGAATACTTTTAACCTGTGTGATGGATGTATTTTATCTCACAGCTATGCAATCTTCTGCCCTCCCGCCACCTATACAAAGATTTCCTTGCAGTTTCATAATTGATTCTTGCCGTAGACCAGGGGTCCAGGCAACTGTAGCCCCCTGCTCAGAAGAGGAGGTCTGGGACTGATCTGCAGGGACAGTAAGGCCTCCCATACCATCCCACCAGTCACCATAAAAGGTTAGCCCAGCCCTTTGACAGAAGGTGGATTAGCATCTCCCAGAAAAGGCCCTCCTGGGCTTACACCCAGCAATTTTCCTGCATAAGATGATGAAAATAATGTCCTAGAAAAGAAATGCAGCCTTTTAAAAGTCATGGGGGTGAATACATTGGCACCTGATGAAGCCAGAGAAGAGCCATTGCCCCTGTGAGACCATTTCTCAGTTCAGTTTTCTTCGGGTTTCTATTGCAATGTACCTCTAGGTTTAATTGTTGACAGTAATTAACTATGTAGGCAGCTGTCTTTAAATATCCCTTTTAATGAGTCAGCCTATACTGCAAAAGACTGCTAGACATAATGCTGTGCATCTGTGTTTTCTCTGGTTATCATCTAGTCTACCTTAACATCTTGTGGCAGCAGGTTGGTGCCATCCTCCCTCCTTGCTCTCTCTTGCTGTGTGCAGCAACCCCATTACCCTTCCCAAAGTCTTCTGTACAGCCTGATAAATTCTCTCAGCACTGGGATGGCTAAATGCTGTGGGGTGTGTTTCTGGTTTCATACAGCCAAGTTGAGGAGCAGAGAGGAAATGGGGATACAAGTGGAGTTTTGCCATGGGAAAGTTCAAGCTTGAAAGCTGGTAATATGAATTGCTAAATCCTTGATGCCAGACATTTGTGTTACTTTTCCCACAAAGTTTTGTCATATTTTTTAATGTTTGCATGTTTGTTTTCATAGAAACACTGTTAGCAGTCTAACTATTCTCCAAATACAGCTGTTTTTTCCCTTTTGCATTTTTTTTGCAATTTTGTTCCATAGAGTTCTAGTTAGCATTTGTTGTAAAGCACTAGATAATAACAATAATTTTTCTTTAGATTTGTTTTAGCCGTATGCATGCCTGTGTACCCACATGCGCACTCTCTTATATAAATCATTCAAAGAAGTAGTTACACATTCTCATCCCTTTACAGAACTGTTGTGAGAATTAATCGGCTGGTATATTTCAGCATGGTACGCCAGTATCCTCAAAATAGCAATATTCTGGAAAAATACGTATGTGTGTATTTAATAGATACAACTAAGCATGGAAACAATAAGAAAGCACAGAGTAAAATACACCAGCCCTTCTTCTTTGTGAAGATGCTAAACCAGAGTCACTTTATCAAATCAAAATAAACGGTATTTTCATAACATAGAGTAATAGGAAATTATTTTATTTACTACAATAAATGATCCCCATCTCCTCAAGGATGATGGGAAGTAATATCATGTTGTAGAACACACAAAAAATACAGATACACAATCAAATTACTGGGGGTTGTTGTAACATTTGTTCAAATAAAACCGGTGTAGGGCTGCAATCTATCATACAGCTGATAGCATGTTGACGTGTACTATTACCCTGCTTCTCTGTCACCTTTAGGGACACCAAATAATACTCTTTTAAATAACTGGTATTCAGTCAAGTAACTAGTATTTGGTCTTCATTAGATCTGAATTTTGGTAGAAGTCACATTTCTGATAGCTGTATTTGGTATTTGAGTATGAAGTCAACTCATTGTCTCAATTCAAAACTTGAAAGTTAATTCCAATTCTTGGGAAATGCTTGGAGACAGCTGTACATTGTCCTGTTGGTGAGGAAGACTCTGAATTCATCAAAGCTGCAGTTGTCTTCCAGGAGCTGCAGTTTTGACAACCAGGCTCTGCCATTTCTTTCATCATTATTTAGTTAACACTGACATTTCCAGCAGTCTGACAGGACGGAAGGTCATCAGCCTTCGGATCTGCTAATTGGGAAGCTGCATTTCTTTTTCCCCCACGTTGATAGCACATGCTGCCGCAGCATGGCTGGTGGGTATGACTTGGTGCACACCCAGACCCACCCTGCTGGTTTGTGACATGGGTGTAGGTGTTTCCAAGGTCCTGTCCTCAGCCATCCATCAAAGTTTATCATGTCTCATCTCAAGACATTCACACCAGTATCCTGTAACTGTACTACCGTTCTTGAAATACATTATTCTGGGCATCACACCTGGCATAAAAGAATATTCTGTCGCAAACTTGATGTAGATGTTGCTGGCTTGTGTGCGTCTCAACATGAGAAATAATAGCTGGGTAAGTAATTAAAAAACAAGAACTGAGATGTAACTCAGTGGATGGAAATTGCCTTCTTCAGTTGGTTCAGGGAAATATTCCTGTATTTTTTACTGTTGGTTTTGTGGTTGGTTTTTTTTTTTCCCCTGTGTCTCCCCGTTCTAGCAGAGGTGTGCCACTTCTGCCTTGCCTTGAGTTCAAAAAGTACCACAGGGAAGTGAGTTCTCTGAGTGGTGAACTCACTCTTTCTCCATGATGATTTCGGCACCAGGTCTGCCACTCTTTCCTTACCCAGGCAACAATAAGACCCTCAACATCACAATATTTTAAAAACTGAGATAATGCTTCAATACTTCAATTTGTTTTTATCAAACAACTTCTATTGTATTTAAAAGATGTTACCACTGCCAGCAGAACAGAAACTGCAGTTGAACAAGGTACTTGGGCTTAAATGTTATACTGAATTTGTGAATAGCCTGAGGGTTTACACACCTCCTTGAGTGATATGTGGTTAAACACTTTGAGAATAAACAACATAACCAGGCTCGTTCAAGAGCCTGCTTCACCCTAAGGTACGAACAGAAGAACATACACAAAGCTGCCATGAACCTGGGGTGACGTGGTAGGGAGCTGGTTTTGTTAAAGGAGACTGTGAGCATCTGCCTGCTCCTGAGGCTGGCGGCAAATCCTGCTGCTGTGGCATTGCCTCTCCTCTACTTTAACATCACCTTCAGCTCTGTCAGTCCTGGCACCCTGCCAATCCAGAGCAGACCATAAAATATGCCCCCAAAAGGGGTGCTGGCTTCCTAGATAACTGTTAGAAATGCATGTTAGATTTAGAGAAAATAGCATGTCATGACCAAACAACCCCCAACCCGATGACAGTATTTTCCCTGATGTTCTTCCACAGCATTTCTCCTGGAAAATATACTGTCCCTCTGTGTGATAGCTGGGACATGGTGGAATTACATGGTTGCTTTGATTCACCAGTTTTTGAGGGGTGGAATAGGAAAAATCCCCCAAATATGTCATTGTTATAGATAGGGCTTCTTTTAATGTGTGAATATTGCTTTTGGACTAAAGTAAGGCTTTATGTTTGGTACCAAAAATGGGCTATGAAATTTCACTTCTAAATACTGTTAAACAGCCATAGGTGTATAAGTTTAATGAAGATGCTGACACTGTGCATAGAATTACACCAAAGCTTCCGTGTTTTGAAATGAAATAGATACCAGCCCAACTCAGTCATTTCACCACGCTTCTTCCCACCCCAGATACCCATCTGCTCAGCTCTGGTTTAGTGTAGCAGAGTGACTGGGATTCAGGATGCTGGGGAAAGGGGGAAATTACTGGAAAATTACATGTTGCCTAGTAAGGGCTAACCCCTTCTGTTTGAATTAATTGTAAGAAACTGGCCTCGCTCCTTTATCTATGCCCCACAGATAACTCTGCCCCTCCTGAACATGCCTCGGTTTGATAAAAGCCCTCTTGGAGAGAGAGGCATGCGATTTAATACACCACATGTTGTTTCGTCTAATAGAAAATAGACTTTGCAAATGAGTTCCTGAACATCTTTGTAGGGGGTGCTTTTGCTTGCATGTTCACAATTTTCATTTTGGGTGTTGACAACCATGAACCTGGTAATGATACTGACATTTAAGATCGGCACTCAGTTCAATTTTTAATTGTGTTTTATAGATAAAAGAAATATCTACATCAATATAGTCTAATAGCATTGATTTAAGCATGGAGTTATCAATCATTATTCAGAATTCTCTGTTAACTCGCTGCAGTTCCGCAGCCTTAGCAGATAATTCAGTGTTTCATGTGATAACCTTTAACTAACATCAATGTCAGGAGTGAATTCCTATGCGGAATCTGTGTTCTTTTATAGAGTGCTTCTTGGGTAAATAAGGCATTTGTTGCTCTGACAAGGATCATGATACACTGAGAATACTTTCACTTCTAATATTGTTTGCAGATACAGCTGATACATAAATAAGTCAACAACTCAGCTAGGCAGAGAACGGTTTCCTGGGGCTTCAGAAGAAATGACTGTAGTTATCCTATTACAAAGAAAAGGAAAAAGCAAAAAAACCTTGTACCATTGCATGTAAAGCTACAATTGAGGGAGTAACGAGGCACTGAACATACAAAGATTTGTCTATGTAATTATAGATGCGCTCATGTTCTGCTTTTGCTCGGCAGTGAGGAGGTGCTTCGTTAGGAGCCAGATGCAGTGACTGTGCCACCCGCAGCAGCAGCGTGGTGGCTGGCAGTGGCAACAGAGGATTTCCTTGGTGCCATTTCTGGACCATTGCTTGTTTGCCTCAGATCTTTTTGCAGCTTTACATACACCATCTTTCCCTGCCGATGTCCCTCTGCACTGCTGGAGATAACGTTTCAGTCTTTGGAGGAGTTCTGGAGCCTTTCTTCCGCTGATATTTACTGTTGTCTTCAATCCACGTCTCTATTCTGAAATGTCTGTCTTTGGAATTATTTGTCACGAAGGCAGAAAGGCAGCCTGCATCCTAAAGTGCATCTTCCAAGTGGGATCGCTGCTCACACTTGACGTGACCTTGCAAATTCCTTCTGTTACAGGAGTAATTGACAGCAAGTGATATCAAATAATAATGTGATTCCATTTAGTCTTAGTAAATAGCTCAGGTTTCTCTATGTATAGTTCATCCATTTCTAACAGCTTCTACACACCTTCTTGAGTAAGTGAAGCCAAATTGCATTTATTTCTTTCAGGTGGACCCATATGACACTTGCTGACTTGCTGTTAGTGTTATTCAGAGCAGGCACAGATATTCTTTGTTATCCCATTAAGAAAACCTTTCAGCATATTAATTATTATGGTATAGGCTCATGAAAATATTGGTACAAAAGTACTGAATGGCAGGCACATCACTGTGTGAAAATTCCCAGCCCTGTATTTCCTACAGGCTATTAGATTGTGTTATTCTGCCAGCGGCAGTGTTGTACTTCTGACTGCAGTGAGGTCTTTAATGGATGTGACTTGGAATTGAACCCTTGGGAATTTCATATGAATCTGCGAGCAATACACCCTTCGCCCCTCTCATCTCTTTTTTTTTCTTTTTTTTTTTTTCAATTTCAGAAATATTGGGCTGTTTTGAAAATCCTGGCCTCTGAGAATGGTTTTTGTACTTTCAGCTGACCTCAGAAAAGACTGTTGTAATTATCCACATACTTCACTTAAATCAATAATGAATTGCAATTCTGCAGGGCAGTTTGGTGAGACTGTTCACGTAAATAATGCTGTCAAGACTCGCCTTGTTAGATGGTAAGTACAGCTGTACAAAGAAAAGTTTGGAATAAAAAGCATCTTAGCCTGAAAATCTGAACTATAAATTCCACGCACTTTGTGTGCATGGAAACGAGGAAATGTGTCTGAACCCAAAATTATGCATACACATAATACATAAAATAACATTATACCATGTAAATTATTACGTATACAGTTATGTATAATATGATTGTGTAATTTGCATGCAGGCCCAGTAATAAATTCTACAAAAAGAAAGATCTCTTCGTTACTGAGAGCAGGTATTGTGCCAGACTTTTCAGTCTGACCCGGAGGAAGAATTTGGAAGTTTTAAGAGTGCTTCACCTAAATCTGAAAAAAGGCTCCATCCAGTAGCGTTGATGAGACTTTTTCATACACGATTTCAAGACACAACTTTTAAAAGCAGTTTTTAATGACTGCTTTTTGGAAACAGTCTTACTTGTTGAACTGGTTCGCCATCGATAATTGTGGTTTCACTTAACACAGTGGCCCTGAAAGATTCCCTCCCTTCCTAGCCAGCCCAGGGCTGGGTTTCATCGCAGCCAGGTCTTGGCTTTGGCACAGGCAAAGTTTTCATTTGCAACTATTTCTGGAGAATGTTGTATTTCTTTTAGCTTCATTGCTTTAACTGATAATAAGTTGTTTAAAATTCCACAAAAGGAATGAACAAAAATATCGTTATGTCACTGCTAGCTCCATTGCTAAACAGGGTTGGTTCAATGACGGAACATCCAAATACATTGCCTTTCTCACCACCGTGGCATAAAGAAGGTGAAGAGTAGGCAGCAAAGCATCATCCTCACACACAGTCCTGATGAAACATTAGTAAATCCCTCCTCATACCGCCAGGGCTGCTAATATGCCTATTCATTAGTAAATTATATGTGATCCTTGTCATGTCACCATGAATTCATGGGACAATGTTCTGTTTGTTTTACCTACCTTCAGAGTATTAGTCGAACTGCAAACTTTACTTTCTGAATGCTTATCACATGCTTTAAAGGTAACATAACTTGCTCCCTAAGATGCCGTATCTAAGCAGCAAATCGACTGCCCTCGTGCGTGTGTTTTGGCACAACATGCTCCTGGCAGCCACGGCCCCAGGTGTATTATCCTGCTACCTAATAGCAAAGCCTCTGTGTCCTGCTCCAGAGGAAGGGATTCCATCCTGCCTCCACATTAAGGAGGAAAACTTCTAGTTCACTGAAGCTAATAATGCCTTTAAGGCATCAATTCTTCTCTGAGTATTTTAGAAAATAAATAATAAACCCCAAAGTATTAGAGCGAGTTTTATATGCAGGCAATACACTGCTCATAGCTGACGAAGGTAAACCAGGAATCATTTATATGATTTAGTTTATGAGAAGAGCATAGGAAAATAATATAAGCAAAATGTTTATTTCCTACCTGTATAAATATGCAAATTGCTGCTTCTAATATACCTTCTTTTGAAAATGTCAGTGTCATGTGAGAAGAGGGAGAGGGACTTAAAGCTTTTCTCTTAATGGTGCGTCAGCCCCAGTTCATTTCAGACAACTTTTTCCTCTTCAAGCCATTTGCCTCCACAGGCAGAAACCTCCAGGTGCGGATGGGACCATGAAGGACATTCGTAAGTGAAAGCTGCACGGTGGCACAAAGGTGTAGGGAAAGCTGGACGTGTTCTCCAACAGCATTCGGTTGCAGGAGGGTGGGCATTTTCAAAAGTAACATGTTATCTGTATTAAGCAGTGACAAAAAAAAATAGGTGCTTGAAAACACTAATGAATCAATAATCCATAACCTTTTTGTTTGACTTGATCTATTTTCCTTACCCTTTTTGAAGGAAATATTTTATGCTGGAAACAAATTTTGAAATTTTGTACTTTTTACATTGGGAGGTTTGGCAAAAGGGATCTTTTCCTCTAAATTTTCAGACCTGACATAGCATGAATCTCAACTAGTTTATAGATAATTATTTTTAACGTTTAGATTTTAGAAGTCAGGACAAAAGTGTTGTCTAGATTTCTCTCCTCCAAGGGAATTCTTTGGAAGAAGTGTATTTGCAGGCTAGAAGTTTGGGGAACCCTGGACAAGAACAATGTTTCTATTGTTCTCTTTAAAATTGTTTAATCAGCTGTAGTTTTGAAATTCAGATGTAGTACAGGCACAGAGAGTAGTACTGGTTTGTATAGCTGTAAGTTAGAATATCATTGAGTATGATGGCTTACTTGAAAAGCTAACATGTTCCACTTGCATGCAGAGTGTAAACAATAAAAAAAGAAATGGATCCCTAGGAGTCCCCTGAAGAAACAGTGAAATCCTGTCTCCAGGGTTTTGCAGGTCACCCTTGCTGCTTCCAATGACCCACTGGCAAGGATGGTGCTGTTCAAACATTTATTGTACTTGAACGCAGGGAACTTGCTGCACACCACTGGCATGGACAATGCTGGGGAGAACCGCCACGCAGGTTTGGTTTCTGTTAAAAAAAGCGAGTAAACTGTTTAGTAGCAGTCATTTCTGGAATTGCAAATGAAGATTTAACCATAACCAAGAGCTGTCATGATGAATCTCCTTTATTTATTGCCTTTCAAAGGATCTCTATTGCAATGGTCATAGGAGCAACCTTGATGTGCAGCGGCTGTGGCTCGGTGTGGTGTGAATCCCAGACCAGCGCCTGGGTGTGAAATACCTCTGAAGTAGCAGCAAAGCTAGGGAGAAACTAAACTTTCTGAAAAAAAAATAAAAATTCAAGGAGCTCTGCTCTTAAGAAAGATGATGTGGGGGCATGTCAGTCAGTCAAGGGCATGGTGGCTGCACGTTAGCTAAGGTGGGCAAAGAAAACGCAGTATCTGAGGGGGCAGAGCTGGAGGGTCCAGGGCAGAAAGACCTGCCCCATCAGCTGCACGTGGGGGCTGGCAGGGATCTGGGGGGGACGAAACCCCAACAGGACAGAAACTGTGGACACCAGTACTTCAGCATTTTTAGCAACTTCTACAGGGATTATATTTCACAAACTTCATCTGCTGGAATAGCTTAGAGACAAGGCTGCTGTTGAAGCGCTGATTATGAAGACTTAATTATACAGGGCTTGATCTGAAACATTATATAGGTGAGAATAAGGTCATGAAGCTCTGCTAATGTCTCTTAAGCTACCACATTAAAGGAGTGTATAATCAGGACTATGCATAAATATAATCTAAACTGATACCTTCCATACACTAAATATTCTTGGGTTTTAATGATATAGGCTTATAGGTGTTTCAGCCTGTTTCAGCTAAATGGATGAGGCTGAATTTTCCCTAAAGTAAATAAGAGGGGGGAAATATATGGCTAAAATAGTTGCATTGATTTTTGTATAAGTTTTGAAACTATAATTTTGCTTCCCAACATAATGATGCCATTTCCATTAGCAATGTTGCACTGGGAACAGAAATTCTAACTTGTTTAGAGGTAATCCTATTCAAAAAACATAACTCCCTCCCCCGTTAAAAAAAAGCACCGGAGCCTAAACATAATATCCAGAAAACAGTTTTTTCTTCTTTTCTTCTCCCCTGCCACCGGCGTCAAATTTGGTATGTATCAAGCTACCCTGTGGCCAAAGGGAGGGGAAATTAGGAGACCCTTACGTCTGGGTGGGTGCTTAGGCAACCTCTCCCTGAACATACCAGAGATCCTGTATGCTTCCTGCCATCTCAGATGTTTTGATCTGTAAATTAGTGATGTGATGTTGATTTTTCCGGTGGAAAAATCTGCAGATGAAAGGGCAGAACAAGTGTAAGGCATTATTACTTTGCCTTTTCAAATGTGCACAGCAATACACTTACTTCGAAAACAAGCAATGTTTAAAAGAGCATTTTGGAGCGGTATAATTTTACAAAAGCAACTTCATTAGTGCACATACCCAGCCTGATTACAGCTGTATGGAGCGAGCAACGCTCCCCGCGGGCTTGCCGTGCTATCCCAGTGGGGCTGGCCGTCTGTTCTGCCCTGCTCTGCCCTGCTGTGCTGCCCCTCTGGTGTGGGACCATTCATGGATGGTGATGGCTTGCTCTGCTGAAACACCATGGGCCATGTCCATGGCCTCCCTGAGGATTTGTTAGCATTGAATCCTTAATAAGAAAAGCAACAGGAGCTCTGTCACCACGCTCCTGTCCATCACAAAGCAGCCCTTCATCAACAGGCATAAGACCCCCACCCAGAAATGTGTTTCACTGAGGAACATCTCCTTGGTGTCTGACTCTTTCAGGTGTGCTGCAGCAGCAACGAATCATAGAACAGTCTGGGTTGGAAGGGAACTTGAAGACCACCCAGTCCCACCCCCTGCCGTGTGCAGGGCCCCCTCCCCCCAGCCCAGGCTGCTCCCAGCCCCATCCAGCCTGGCCTTGAGCACTGCCAGGGATGGGGCACCCACAGCTGCTCTGGGCAGCCCGGGCCAGCGCCTTGCTGCTGTCATATCAGCAGGGCTAACACCACTGCCTGGCACAAGGAGGGAAGGGAAAGGTGATGAAAACATGAAAGGTGATGAAGATATAGTGTTTGTTTGTGTTAAAGCCACGCAAGGCCACATCTTTGCTGTATTAACCAGCAGTCTGGCAGCACGGGAAGGGCAGGATGCAGGGATGAGCCTTTGGCAATGGGCTTCTCCTGGTCAGACTGAGGAGTTAAAGAATATACTTCTGAGCATCCCAGTGCTGTGGTTTTTCATGTATGGGATTTGTGATCCAGCTGCTGTAGCTCGAGGACAACAATGACCAGGCCAGCCCAGCAAGAGGAGCATCTGGGCAAAACAGATGATTTTAGAGCCAAAGAGGCTTTAAATCAATGCTAAAGCTGAAAGCAGAATAGCCTTGGAGAGCAGCCTGGCTGCTGCCTACGTGAGGTCCTCGTGAGATCACAGACCCAGCACCCCTGGGTTTCCTCTCTGAGATGTTCCAGCTCTATACTGAGGGTATGGAACTGGTCCAGATACTTGGTAGCAGAAGGTTGCCTGTGTTCCTGCATGAAAACAGCTCCAGTCTGACATTAAACTTTATTACAATTTCTACATAAGCCTCAAACAGTTTTCATCTGTTTGACACAAGCTACTCGTGCTGATGATTATTCATTTGTGCTGGCTGTTACTGATAGTAATAAAATGTTGACAATGCCTTAGGGTAATGCTTTCAAAAATGCTTTTTAATAAACTGTGAAAACTGTTGTTTCAGCAATTGGAAAATAATTAAGAAGCAATTATAGAAGCAAACAGAAATCCTAAGCATATAGTCAAGCTATTAAAATATGTTCTCTAAGAAATTATTACAGTCACACTGGAAAGAAAAGCTACATTTAAATAATGTTATGGTTGTAAGACACTGGAAAGGAAGAAAAAAAAAATCAGTCATCATTCATACTGGAAAGTGTAACTACTCATCTGCCCCCTCCAGCAGACAGTTCAGCTGTGGTAGCTTTGCCTTCCTTGATTTTCTTATGCAGAAAGATAGTTGAATACTTCATTTTTTTTTTTTCACTTTTTAAGCAAATATTTGTTTGTATGCGACCACCCTGCAAATGCAGGTGCATGCTGATCCGTGTCAAAGAAAGAACAGTTTATTCTTTATTGACTTCACAGCTACAACTCAGGTACCACAGCAGTCACGATGCAGAGCTTATACAAGCACGGCCTCGTGTATTTGCACCCTCCCCTGCGGCAGGACCCCATCTGAAGCCTTGCCCTGTCTCAGCTGGGCTCAGCTCAGGATTTCATAACACATTTGCACGGGAGGAAGCCATGCAGGTTGCAGAAATCAGCGTTTGCAACAGCAGAGTCTGACGAAGCTCCCGGGAGCGCAGCGGTGGCAGCCTCCTCGGAAGCCAGCAGATCCTTCGTGTACACTATCTGCAAAAAGAAACCAAACAGCTTCAAACCCAGCATCCTTCCTGCTTCCTTTCAGCGACATGTAGATAAATATATATTTAAAGCCCTTGATGTCAGGTTCTGCATTTTTTTCGTATTTTTTATGCTGTGTTAACAAAGTCAGATGGGCATAAAACTGCTCTGAAAGTCACGCACAGTCAAGCCTGCAAAATGGTTCTGGGAAGTTAAATCATGAATATATAGTCGTGGGAAAGCTTCTCCTTCCAGGTAAGGCAAAATTAGACCCGTTGCTCCTAGAACTGAGCAGTGTATTGCAAAATCAATAAAATACTGCTGCAATAAAAGTCATGCCCATTTCATGTGCCAATATGGAAGGATGTTTCTGGTTATAAATTCTCTATGCAAAGTGCCCATTATCTCAGTTGAAAAGTAAAAATCGATCATACAAACCACTCACAAACCGCAGTCATTGCGACCGCTTCTCAGAACAGCCTTAATTGTCATACTGTGCCTGTCTTACGGGCTGCATCATAATCAATACAAAATATGATTAATAGAGAGTACAAAGAAGAAATGGGTGCAAATAGCCCCAAAAGTGCGACCCATTTTCAAAAATTCATCTTTGGGAAAGGGAGATACTTTTTTTTACAATGAATGTTCCCGATTTCGTAAGGTGGCCAGGCTCCCTGAGGGTCAACGGGCATCCAGCTTCACAAACTTTCCTCAGATTGAAAAATTAATGCCAATCATGGCAGGTGACCAATGTTAGTGCTGTGTCTTATTCATCATGCAGAGGCAGCACAGAGGGACACAATGTGTGCAGCAGAGCCGGGAGCAGCGCGGCCGTGGGTGGGAGCCGCTGCCTCAGTGTCTCCCAGGATTTGGTCCTTCGATGCTGGCCGTGCTAGACATGTACCCGGCCCCTCTTTCCAGAAAAGCACGCTCCTTACGGGCTTCGTTAGGCAATTTAGATGTAACGTGTTAGGCTAAGAGGCAGTAAAGCAGCTTTAGATCTCAAGCTAATAAAAAGATATATAACTCTTCCCCAGAGTGAAAAATGAAGAGCAAGCGAGTGAAACTGCTGTTTAATCATTGAAATCTGTTGAGTGGGTATTTTGGTTGGCTTTTTAGAGGTAATTTGTTTAAACCTGCATGGGGTTGGATTAGGGAAAAAATTAATCTAATTAGGGACCGTCATTATGTTGCTCAGTATTATAACTTTGAAAAACTCATCTATCTGCCATTTAGAAAACAAAATAGGCATCTTATTATTTTTTCTAATGAAAAATAAAAGTGATTGAGTTCAATGACACAGCCATATCAGTCAGGGCATGATCTTCCCCCTCCAAGGCAGTTATACCGGTAATAACCCCAGTAGACATGCTCATGCAACAGAATAAAATTGTTCTGCTATTAAAACTCATACAGGACTGGGGAGATTGCAGCCAATTTACCATCACAATTGCTGCACTAGAGATAAAACTGCTTTTCACCCTAGTATGGATCTGCCACTTACATTACATCCAGTCTACTCTGACTGTAAACATTTTGGCATCAATTTGCTTTAGAGAAAGGTGATGCTCTGCTCCTCTCTCTGGCAGCGAAGGCTGCTAGAAGGCAGTGTGGGCAGGGATGGTGATAGGTGCTCAAGGAGGGGGGGATTTCACCCATCCTGGCTGCACACATCATTCCACAGTCTTCATTCCAGTAATCCTGCCTGGCACATGCCCCAGCCCCTCGCCACGGAAATGGACACCCCAGCACCGAGGACGTGTCTCTGCAGTGTGCATCATCACACTTTAATAACCCTTGCAGCCATCAGCTGCTTTGGACAGAGATGATAATTTCATTTTTGTTTAAAGTTGTTTGACATTTCCAATTGAAGCAAACAATTTTTTTTCTGTTGTAACTTTGCTACTTTTAAGCATTTAACCATTTACTATTTTTTCTGTACTAGTTATGTACCTGAAGCTGCATTTTTTTTTCCTTCAGCAAGATTTGTTTACTTATTTCTAAAATTAAGGGGGGAAATGTTTTCCTTATGCGCAGGAGAACAGAAACTCTGCAGCTGTTTTACTGTGGGTTGCTCTAGTGTCCAGATGAGCAGTGGCAATGTCAGAGGCACATCATCTCTTTATCTCTAATATGCTTTAGTTCTCAGTAAAAATATACCCAAATACCAAAGTTTTCCTACTTGTTTGACCCCATGAAAGATGCCAGTGTGCCTGTGCTCACCTCCCCCCCGCCACCCCCAGGTTATGCCCAGAGCATCAGTGGGTGCTAGCTGCTCTCAGGGCACAAGGCACAAGTCTTAAATGCCATAGAGGTGATGGTTAAATTAAAAATCCCACAGTTAAATACAGAAGAAGTGGTTCAGGGGAAGCAGAGAATCTCCTGAGCTCAGCCTGGATGGCATCTGCATCACTACAAAAGCATTTATAATGTAGTCAGTCAGAGAATGAAAGCAAAATGGGTTTAAATCCAAGTATAAATTTGCACACGTTAAGATATGGGGGAACTGATACCTGAAGAGGGGATTGTGTCAAAGTAGATTTTGTTGGCTTGAATATTATTCCAGCACATAACAGGTCCTACCCTGCTCCAGTAAGACAACAGGAGACAGCAAATCACTCTGGTAGCCAGAAAGTACCCACAGTATCTCCCAGTGCACCCCTGTCCCTGCTGCTGGCCAGCTCGCGTGCGTGCTGCTGCCATCAGAAAGTGCCGGGTTTTAGGGGCCTCATTGCGTAACACAAACCAGGATCGGAAAGCCCATTAAACCTTACACCTTTTTTACTGCAGTACTGATAAAAGCTTTTCTTTCCACTCTTTGCCATATCTCCTATTAGATTTTATGCAGGCAATGAGTTTATTTGTTACATGTGCTTTGTGCTGACTCAGCATTCCAGTTATCTGTTAGGCATTAAATTTCAACTCGGCGCAGAGCCTTTTTTGTTTCCCCTGGTGAATAAATTACAAATGCTAATTTCTGTTCAGTAGAAGAGAAGATTAAGGCAGCATAACAGACAGACATGCCAAAATATTTATTGAGTAAGTTGCAAAAGCGAAACAAAAAGACTGTATTTCCAATTGAATGCAGAGCAGGACTCCACCGCTGAATTTAAGATCAACTCCTTTTATTCACCCACAACCCAATTTAGTGCAAGCATATTACAGCCAACATCTGTATTCTGCAAGCCACTGCTGAATAAGCTATGGAAATTATATTTTCTGTAGTTCTGTGTATACTTGCACATATGTTTCTTACTAAATCATAGTAATAAACCCTAATTCCGCACGAAGGACTTAAATCAATTGGTGTCCCTGAATTGATAGCCCATCTACTCCACAGCTGCTCTACAAGGTTTGTCATTCATTTCCTTCCCTATTTTCATCCAGGCTCTTGTAAAATGAGCAAGGAAAACAACCAACTTAAAGCCATGACAGAAATATTTGAACTAGAATGCCTGCATTAATATCTATTTCGGTACTGAAGTTAGAGAATGTCAGTGACCAAAGGTCCTGTGTGATCTCCTGTTATTTCTTGGTGAATGCAGGAACTGAGTTGAAGTACGTGGGGATGGCAGGGATGGGTTAAGCATATCTCAACAGCTGGTTGCCAATTTGTTCTAAGACCTTGTGAAGGTAAAGAGACAAAAGTTAAAAAATGTTTTTAACAAACCAATGTTATTTAAAAAAGGTAAGCTTGTAAGTGACTGTTAAATGTATGCATGCAAATAAACTTTTTTTAACGCAACTGCACTTTTCAGTCTTTGCTGCCATAGCCCTGCTCCTGACGTGCGTCGCTGGCACTGCACAAATACTGTGCCCAGCACGGGAAGGGCAGCAGCGTGCCGTATGGCACACACAGGGGGGCTCAGACCAGCAGGAGGGGTTAAATTCCCACCAAGAAGGGAGAAGGCAAACCAGTCCTGGGGCAGCGCCCGCAAGGACAGGCACATGCAGCAGTACTGCCATGCCCTTAGACTCCTAATTCCAGTGATTGAAACAGCATGGGAAAGTCTTAAATAAATTAACTTGATACCATAGTCTTTATATGTCTTTTTAAAATTCTCACATGTTTTTAGTTATATTTAGAGCTGCTTTCAGAATCACCTGTATTTTAATAAATACATCTATGCAAAATGTTATTCTAATTCAGAAAAAATATTTCTATAGAATCAGATTAATTTTTGTAGGCATTCAAGACTTGATTTTACTGCTTAAAATAATCAGTTATGCAGTATCGGTAGTAAATAACAAATATAAACATTATCATTTCCATGTCATCCTTGTGCTATAAACATATATATAAATATATATATAAATAAATATATTTAATATAAATAAAGAAAGAAACTCAGGGGGGTCAGGGTTATCTTCAATGACCATGCCACATACAGGCTTGTTAGATATCCAGTAGGTTAATATCCATCAATGTACTGGGCTTCATATGCTTGTATAAGTGTTAGGGGTTAGATAGTCCAGCAACTGAGACTACTGGAAAACTGAAATAATATGGGATAGTATTTACAAAAATGAGATGTTTAACTTGACCGTTTCAGCAGGTATTGAATCTAGGAGCAGCAAGTATTACGAAATCCCTTATTTACCCTTGATATCAAATGACAAAAATAATGCAGTTCTCATTTTAATGTGAATTACTGAGAAAAAGTAAATTAGATAATAAACTTCAGGAAAGAACGATCTCTTTGCAGACAGCTTCTAAATTCATGTGAATAAATCATTGAGCACGATTTCAACCTTCTAATTGATAAGACTCAGGTTATAACATCAAAGTTGTAAACAAATGAAGGTTTGCTGTACATGGGCATCCTCTAGTCAGAAGCTGACAATTTAATGATACCCCAAAGAAAAGAGCTCTTTCCAGCCTTTCACTGGAGGCTGTACACATCCCTTGCACTCGTGAAGCTGGTGGCGTCTCTGTTCCCTGTGGTCAGGGGCCAAGTCTTGCCCACTCTTAGCAAAGTGTTTTCAGCACATCCTGCTCTTGCACTTGGCCCCCTACTTCACAGTTTTAACTTTTTTGTTGCTGTTCAAAAATTCACTTAATTAAACGAGAATTACCTTGGGATTAGGAGTCTGAGATAGCAATCTTAAATGCGCTTATTTCACTGCACAATTTAGATGTTCCCTTTCAAAGCTGAATCTGATGCCCTGACAGTGTCTTGCCTTGTCATTGCTGATGACAAAACCACAGGCCACCAAAATTCTCCCTGCCCTTTATTTTGCTTTTAACCTCAGTAAGCAGACAGCTACTCAGCAACAACTGAAATGCTCCCATCCTCTGTCCTAGAGGTCTCTACACTCTGAGTACTGCTGGGAACCTGCTTCACACGTGGCCCTTTCCAGTGGGCTGGAGGTCACCTGGTCTCTGGCATCCCACCCCTCACCCAAGCTCCAGCTGCTCTAAGCAGCAAACTGCAGCTCCTAACGCTGCAGATTCACAAAACTGAAGCAAAACTGAGATAGAAAGAAGGGAAAAAAAACTCTTCCAGATGCTACCTAAATGAACTGGGCATCCAGATCTCCTGAGGTTTGCTCAGCAGAGCTCTGCTGGCCGCGTGCCTGTGCTTGCCCTGGGAGGAGCCACTCAACTTCCAGCTGGAGCTAGAGCTGCCATACCTTCTCCAAAAAGTCCTTGCTGTACAATGACCCAGCTTCTTCCTCTTCTGGAAGTACAAAATGCAACGCATGGTGACTCAGCTGAGGTCAGGTTGCTCATTTTTCTCCTGCTGTTTCCCTATCGGTGTGGGAGGAAGGTCCAGATGTTACTGCCATGCGATGGATAGCGCCTTCATCCACCATCGGTGGGCTTGACGTGGGAGATGGGTCTGCTGTAACCACATCTACGGGGGGTTAGCTGATAAATCTGTGCCTCTTCAGCTCTGCATAATTAGCCACTGCAGTTCGCTGTGCTGGAAAATGACTTTTCCTCTAAACAGTGTCAAAGCTGGTTGTTTTCTTTAAAGAAGCCCTCAGCCCAGGTGGCCACTGCGGTGCAGGATGGTGGGACATGCAAGGGTCAGGTCAAGCACGTCCTGGGACATGAGCGTTTTTATCACTATGCCAACTACCAGCACCTCTCACACCGCTGCAGTCAAAAAGCCATCAGCTGCAAGACTGTCTTAGTGCTACTTCATACAGGAGCATTAAGATAAAGGTAGTTTTGCATATATACATAAGTATGAAGTACGATTTTTGTCAAAGTTAAAAAATAAGCTAATGCCTTTCACATCTCTGGTTTGAATGTTCAGTTAAAGCGTTAATTTACCTGACAAAGGGAGGTGCTCATAACAGAGAATAATCTTACCGAGTTACGTTCCTATATGCTTCTGTATGTAATTCATATGTGGACATGTGTATAGTCTTATATGTAACTGCATGTATAACCAAAATTTCAAGTCTGATAATTCTAACTATTTCCACCAGTTTTCTATTTTGGTTCTCAAGAGGAAAGGTTCTTTTTTTTTATCCAGGCTTAAAAATATATGTTTAGCTTTTTCACTTTTCCCAGTGACAAAGTGGATGATGCTTAATAGCCACATTTACAGAGTGCTCAAATCATGAACCATATACTACTTTTTTCATGAAAAGCAAAGTTGTCATGGTAACAGAGCAGCCTGATATTTAATTCCACTTAAATACCTGCAGAAATAAGAGTGGAGGGGTTCTGTGAGGTCAATGAGCCCTGTCCCTGCTGCCTCCACTTTCAAAACTTTAGCATAACATCTGTCTGGCAAACTGGCGCAATTCGATGTAAGTAAAGAAAATCAGAAATTTCCTCCATTATCCACCCCAGCTTGCTCCTGATGGGAGGAAAGTCATCATTTCTGGAGTCATTCAGCTCAGGGTATGTGACTGGCATTAAGAAGAGAACCATGACGTTCTTCTGACAAGTATTATCAACATTAATTGGCTTCATTTCGTTTTCAGTGTCTGTATTGTTAATGAGATTTGTGATCTACTTTTTCATATCTTTGTCATATCAGTTGGGAATAATTTTTCTAACAAACATTTACAGACATAATATGCACACATTCTTTGAATAGATCCTTTACAATCCAGTGTTCTCCAGAAAGTATTTATATTCTGACAGATGAGTTTAATAAAAAAACCTTGGAGCTGAGCATTCTGAAACAAGAATTCAATAATAATAAAAACTTAACCTACCCCAAATCAAAGCATTCTTTCTAAAGAGAGAGTAAGCGTCATCATATTCAGCTCTCATAAAACCATTTCAACCCATTGATGTGAAATGATGATACACACATTACTCCCATTTTACAAATGAGGCTACTAAAATACACGAGAGCAAAGTGAATTGGCAAATTTAGCCGCTGGTGATCTTTTAAAGTTTACAGTGCCTTAGTGAGCATGTAGGAGACCCTCTCCTGAGCCTGATGTTCAGTCAACCTCAACATCACACCTCCATAAGGAGTCAGGAGTGAGGGGCACAGTCTGAGTCCAACCCTTTTCTGGGCGAGATTGAGCCCAAGACCTTCGGATAGAACCAGCTGCTGGTCCCTGCTGTTTTGACTCAAAGATTGAATATACATTTAAAATCAATCTGGGGGAAAAGGAGGAATGTATTTGCTGTTTCTGAGACAAAACTATGCTCATCAAGCAATACAATCCACACAAACACATGGTGTAAGGAACACATCACAACTTCTACAGATACTATTGAGACGTACAGACAGAAAACCAAACTGCCACAGGAAAACTCATGAAAACCTGTCCTAACACCAGCACTGAGGGTAAAGTTTTTAACTTAAACTATAAACAACAGGTTTTCTGACTCTAAATAGACAGACAGATCCATTCAGCATATCACAAGTATTTTCATTTCATCAAAATCTATCAACAACTTAGGTATTAAATGGAGATAAAAATAGTCTGGTTAAAATAATACAAAAATAATAATGAGACTGATGATTCAACCTGTTTCTGTTCCTGTGACATGGCAGCAGGAACAGGGACATTATGCAAGGTTTGATGCCACGGCAGACCCCAACTGACACCAGAGAGATGTGCACACATCAACCGAGCGCAGGTTTGTGTGTCTCTGCGGTTAGTCAAAAAAAAAGTGGAAGCAGGGAAAGAAGAAAAAGCCAATTTCAGATCAAATGTCATATAACAACATGCACAGCTTGAAATACATAGCGTGATTAATATTTGTTTATTCAAAAAATGATAGCACAAGTTTTGATGGCCACCTCCATCTGAAAAGCTGTCTGACTTCTAAATCTCGTTATGTGAGCGTTTTTAATCTATTTCACGCTGAGAATGGTTCTCATTGAGAGGAAGATGCACCATCTAATTAGCCCTTCTAATTTGAGTCCTAAAGCTCTCCTGTTGTTGTCTTCTTTATACACATATATATAAATATATGCCAAAGGCAAATAGTTGCTCAGTCTTTTTAATATATGTACTAAAATGTACTACACACAATCTCCTGGGTGCACAAAGACCACTTCTGGAAGGTCTGATGCATCACTCGACACGTGAAATCCATCTGAAGCAATGTACAGCTTTTCCTGTGCACCTCACCATTCTCCCCACTGCTGCCTCCTTCCCCCCTTTCTGGGCATCCCTTCATCCTAGTTCTGCCAGAGAGCACTAATGCCTCTCTCCCATTGTTTTGTATCCCAAGACAGATTTCATGAGAGAGGGTCAAACTATCTGTGGCAGGACACTATTAACATCACACTCAGGCTGTATAGTGGAAGTTTCACTTTGACATATTTTTGTGTGTGTGTGTTTATGGAAATATAATTTTCTTTCTCCAGTTATAAATTCAAAAATATCTGATCAATACTGAAATACCACAGTTGTGCAACTTGCTAGATTCTGAATAAATCTAAAGAGTTGAAAAAGTTTCTTTAGCATCAAATCAAGCCAAATCCAGGCTGGGCAGATATAACCTGAGCTTTGCTCTGTGCCTGCCCGGTGCTGCTGTGACGTGGTGGGGCTCAAGGGAAAGCAGCTCCCTTTGAAAATTACCCAGGAACTGCAGCCAGGATTTGCTTTCCTGAGAAAGCGTGTTCGCTGCACCGTTCCAGACAGGGTTTCTGTTCTTATGGCCTCGCTGTTACGGAGAACTTGGACAACGCCTCTCCTAGGCAAATACAGAAAGGCAACAAACCCAACCACCTCCAGAACATCCGTGCGCTTTATTTAAGGCAGAAAGGTGAAGGATGACAACGCGGCTGTGTGGCCACAGTTCGTGGTTTGCTGGTTGTTGTGTTTATGATTACACCGGCCTTTCCCGGGGGGGCTGTCAGGGGGACACGCGTGTGGAGAGGACCCTGGCAGCAGCCCTGCTCTACCCTTCTGACAGCCGGACCACACTGAGAGCGGTCTGGAGTTAAACATTTGAGCTTGTACTGGGGATTTCTGTAAACATAGGTCCCATGGCACTGGGCGTACACCGACACAGATTGCATTAATAATTCTGTTAATGTTAGGAAGAAATACTAAGAGGAATGCCTTGCGTGGAGAGAGCTAAGACAGCCACGCCTGCACGCTGTAGACTCGGTGAGGTCTGTAGGAGCCCAGAATGCAGTTGCAGCTACAGGTGAGTACCGAATGCTCACCCAAACCAGCATTGCTACCCAAAGAGATTAACGTTACCTTTTTCAACAAAGTAAAACAGGCATTTTTGACTGTTCCTTTTCCAAAATATGTTTCCTGAACCACCCTCACAGGCTCCATCGCTGAGCAGGCAGGTATGAAGGGCCGCACGGCTGTAGTGTGGGGGAGGTACCGGAGGACCATTGATCCAGCTGCATCCACATAAATCCCGGGAAGACCTGTGTCATTCATTGATCAACGAACTGTATTTGAAACGGAAACTGGATTTTCAAACTGAAGTTCAGTCAGAGAACTGAATGATGAATCAGAGCTGATTGCACAGAATGCAATACACTTCAGCTGTCAGAAGTAATCGAAATCTAACCACCCCGTAATGACATGCTTATAAAAGACAAAAAGGAAAAAGAAAAAATAAAACCACTGTAGAATTTCTGCATTTCTTGCATCGCTGCTGTCCACAGACTGTTAATATCAGATATGATTAACAGAAACGACCGGGGCTGGTTTGGCATGTGAGATATTAGCCTAACGTGCACCAGAGCACCCTCTCATCTTGGCACGCTCACCCCCTCCTCAGACCCTCTCCCCATGCTCCCACGCCTCATTAGGATCGTTAGATCAGCAGAAGGGCCTTGGGGCCTCCGAGGTGGGGCTGGCAGCGAGGAGCCTCTTGATGGGGAAAGCCCGAGCAGAGGTTTTATTTGATCTGAGATTGACAGTGAACATCAGAGCCTTCCCGTGAAAGACCAAAGAATTGGAATTTATTTTTACAAGCCTGGCAGTTTCTACATCCCTTCCTACAGCAACTGCAGCTCACAGGTATCAGACACAGATTTCTACAACAGCTGTTTCTTCTTTTCCAGCCAGAGCTTTCCAGACCCGTGTCCTGCAACCCAAGAGCAGAGCAGCCCCGTTCTTCACCATCACTTTGCTCATCTTTCCTCTGAGAAAGTAGTCGCAGCACCAGAAGTCCTTGCCAGCCACCCCTCCATAAGGGGCTCCTCTGCAGAGGGGATGGTGAAGCACCTTGATGCAGATGTAACAAAGCACTGGAGAATTTCTTGCAGGCACAGGGGGAAAACACACTGGAAATGTGAGAGCAGTTTTTGTACTCCTCACTCCTCTGGCTCGTGGCGCATCCCAGCACCTAAGCGCACACATTGCTCAAAGGATATTGTGGTTTGATACAGGAGAGTTATCTACATAAACCCACCCATGGGAGAAAAAGAATGTACTTTGAGGGTTTAATTTTCTTCTCGCTGATCTTTCTTTGAGTATAACAAACCTTACAATTCATGGTCAACATTTTTTCAGTCTCTCTACCTCTCCCCATTTACAGACTTAAATGCAGTACCTCAGTAGCATCCCTTGATCCAGCCAGCTTTAGAGGAATTAAAAGTTTCTTGAAATCTTCTTGAAGATTTTTACCTATAGCTACAGTTGTGAAAAGCTCATGCTGTATGGCACAGGCTCTGCTTTCAGGGGGACTCTGCCCTGCCCCTCGCCTGTGGTGGGACACTGCTGGGCCGCGTGCTCTCGCCCAGCTCTGCCTTCTTCTGCCCAGACAGCGTGGTTGTGAGCGCAACAACCCGGTGAGGTGCGACCACGGGAGCAGAGGGGCACCAACTGCACTGTGATGTTTCGACAAACCCTGTGAGCAGGACTGGGAAGGAAGAAAGCCCCAAACCCCTGCAGCTGTGTCCCTGGCCAACCCATACCCCTGCTAGCAGCTACCAGGTGCTCCAGTAAGTTCTCCTGCACAGTCCTGTGTGGTTCTGGTGAAGGGTTTCTTTAGCCCAGCAGCACGGGAGGAGAACACCGATGGGCAGGAGAGCTGTGATGGCTTAAAGTTCCTCATTCGACATACGGCAGGAATTGTTTTGCAAAGGGGACTTCAACACTGAGAGAGTGAAGTGTGGGTGGATGGCCTGGAGGTCCCCCGGCTTGCTGGCTCCTTGCAAATATTTTGATTCAGGAGTGGTGCCTGGCCCCTCCTGTGAGCAGTGGGAAACACTGGCTCGGTCTTGCTGCTCTGCCAATCCGAGCTGTGCATTGAGCCGTGCGTACACAGCTGTCGCGTACATCAGCTGGAAGATGTTTGTCTTTCAGAACCATTTACAGTAATCAAAAAGGCTTTCTGGTTCCTAAATTGCTTCTAACAAGAAGGATATATTTTCCTATGTGATAGATTATTCCTCAAATACATTAAAATAATTTCTAATTTTAGGATGCTAAGATACTGTTAACCTTATAATCACTTTCTCTAGGAAATAACTTCCAAAATTTGCATACACTTATGTCTCTGTCCTACTACATCCTCCGTATGAATCACACATAATTACTTGAAAAAGATTTGACCTATCTGTTTGTCTTTATTCTCAATTACCCCTGCAATTACAGCAAATGGAGTCTAACACAACTTCTCTAACCCACACTTTGCCACTCTGCTAAGAAGCTGGCTGGCTTCCCGCCTGCCAGAGACAACTTCACGGGAACACAGTGCCGAGACACTTCAGAGTGCTAAAATACCATTTGTGTATAATATAGCACTGCGCAGGGAGGAGTTTGTTGGGAAGTGCTTTAAACTGTCATTGCCAAAATAATGAAGAAAATACATTTCTCAAGTTTTATGTTGGCTTTTAATAACGCAGATTCTTTGCTGTAGATGAACATCACAGCATCTCATGGCAGTGGTGACAAAGCAGAACTGTCTTAATAATGACAAACTCTGGTGATGTGCTGTGTCATAACTGCAGCATCGCTACATAGTCTTATGTGCTTCACCTTCCAGGTGGAGTAATAAAAGTTTTTCAATAATAAATGTTTCACTCCTGAACTTTACACAACTCTGTATGTTTTATAGCTTCTGTGTGTCACCTGAATTCACTTTCTCAGTATCTCATACTGAAATATATAAAATAAAACATAAAAAAATAATATAAAAATAACATACTATTTATTTGAGGTGGCTGACTAATTGCTGACAAGAAAATGATAACTTTATGTTTATTATCAAGAAAATGATGGGCCTAGTTTTAAAACTGTGGTCGTATATTCAAGAACATATTTCAAGTGTACATTTCAAAGATCTACAGAATATATCCATGAATCGTTCCTGCTTTACGTTGCTTCAATCCCATCTTCTAATACTAGTAAAACTGTCAAGTCTTATTGGTATACTAACTGAAGTTTTCATAGGTCATTAAAATACAGAAGCTGTATAGCACGTCTCCTTTTCTTTGTGGTATAGTAAAAGGAGAGAAAAGGCAAAATTAATAAAATGCATAGCTTAGAGATTTTTAAATATAGTGCAAACTCACATTTTCCCTTTTAGACATCTCACTAGTATGAAAGCATTTGGCACAATGAGCAAGAAAGGCGTATTTCAGTTTAAATGTGACATTTAGAAGACAATTACGCTGGTAGGGCAGGACACAGGTTGTCCCATCCTCACAGAGTTTATCAAACACAACTGCAACTCTGCATTTGATGTCTGTGATAATCCTCGTCCCTGACAAACTTTTATTCTGGATCAAAACACAGTCCGTAGATTTCAAAGGGGGCAGGAGCAAACGCTGCACCCAGAAACCACTTCTTCGAGCATTAGTGTCGCTTAAAGCAGCTCACAGCCTCTTTTCTTTAAAAAGAAAAAACCCAGTGAGGTTATTTAGTGACATCAGGTAGCCAAGAGCTCCCTCATTCCCCACCACCCACGGCTGCCCAGCACGCTTCTGCGCAGCCAGGGTGGGGAAAGCCACTCCTTCATCCAGCAGCTTTTCAGAGACATGACTGGTTCTCCGCAGGAATTTCCCACCCAAAAAGTCACCGCTGTCTGATGAACAGAGATAAATCCCAGCTTCAAAATATGCAGCTAAAATCTTTTATCACAATTAATACTAGACTTAACCAACATATTCCTCAGGTAACATGCCAGGCATGGTTAGTTGGAACAACAAAGGAGTAACCCATTTGGGTGTCCTTTTTTATTTTTCTAGTGTTACACAAGTATTTTGTAATAGGAGAAGTAAAGTTGGAAATGGTGTGGAGCAGGACCATAACCCTTAGAAGATTTTGGCTCTTCTTCTCTGGAGCAAAGACCTAGAAGGGCATTTCTTTGTAATCTCACCATAGCTCAATTTAGTGCAGATATTACCTGTCACTACTCCAAAAGAAACTTTTCCATCTCCAGTGCAACCTGTCTGTTGGTGGGTGTCCTGGAAGGCATCATCCTAGACACCTTCTTCCAACTGGTTTGTATGGTGTCTCTCTTAGTTGACCTTTCTTTTATGTCACGGTACTCAATTGCATGGTATGCCATGCTTCTCCTTCTTCAACACAGGTCTCAGAAGGTTTGTGGGTAGAAGGGAACATGCAGCTTGAGTGACTGGCAGGGAATGTGGTTCCATCAGCTGGTCTGGGATGTGGAGCGGTGACCCTCTACAAGCCAAAGCACTGCTCATCCCCACCTCGCTGGCACAGCTGCCCATCTGGTGTTGGTTCATGAATTATGCAGTAGGTGGTGTAGTAATTGTGTGCACTCCTCCCATGAGCTGACACAATGGCCATAAACACATTTATTAATTTGAGGAGATAACCCATAAGTCCATGAGATTTCTGTGCCTCTCCTTGCTGTACACCATAAACTCAGAACCCAGGTGGGAGCTGGCTCTGGGACCAGGGCCATGCTCTGCTGCCTGAGCATTTACAGCCAGCCATCTAGCAAAACAACCTGGCAGTAATTCGGGCTCTTAGAGTGAAATTTTTTGAAAGATTAGTGTGAAATACTTGACTCATGGTTGCATGCTGCAAAGCGTTCCCCACACTGCAGTAAAATCTACAGTGAAATGCAGCAAAAAGTAGGTCTGCCCTGCAGACGAAAGACTCTCCTCAAAACAATCTGAAATGTATCGTAAGAATTCTATAATCTTTTCACAGGTTACTGAATCAGGTTTGACAGTAATAAATAAGAAGGTAGGCTTAATCTTTTAAGGAATTTAGTATCCTTTTTCCAACTAAAATAACACAAACCAAGTGCTGAAGTACCTTTAAAAAACCCATATTTATTCCCTAAGATAGGATGTGACATAAACAAAGGAGAATGCTCATGCACCCTGCAGCATTAACTGTGGACTGAAAATAATTTAATTTGTTTAATTTTTTTCAGCTTATTTTTCAAGACACTATGCTATAGCACTCTTATTGATGATTGGCAATGTTATTAACAGTCCACAATGTGTATGTTACCGATAAGAGAGCCGATGTCTTTGTTGCACTGACTACAGAAAAAGCTTATTTATGAGTCACAAAAATGCATTTATTGCTTTGTCTCTTGTATGCATTGCTAGAAGTCTAAATATTAGCCTTGCATTGCTGATGGTAATAAAGAAAATTCAAGTACATGCAATGAGCAACTACAGAAGATTAAAGTATGAGGTGTGGTGGTTTCCCCCATTTTTTATCCTTTTTTTTACAGCAACAATGACAAGAAAAATATATCCAAATAGCACAGAACCTTGCTTTGCTCAGATCAAAGTGAAAGAGAGTTCCTTCAGCTCTATATTGAGATTTCTTACAGGAGGTGATGGAGTAAGCAAAAATAATCCCTTTGCGTTGTGCTGGGTATGGGCAGTCTGATAGTCACAAGTATTGATTAACCGAACTTTGGCCACAGATCAAGACTTTTTAAGTGAGTCTACGGATTTTCAGCCCACGAGAACAGAAACCAGAGGCCAGGATGCCACATCAGCCCCTGGACAGATCATAGCATAGAATCATAACATCATTTAGGTTGTAAAAGACCTTTACAATCATCAAGTCCAACTAGTGCAGTCCCCATCAAAATGCTCAAGCTGCACCCATAAGATTTTTCAACTCACTAGGTGGCTTCTGAAGCTCTGCTTCATCTTCCTTCAATAACTGGACTCCTGAAGTTTATTTTTTTCTCTTTTCTTTGCTTATAATTTCATATTTTATTTAGTGCAATGATGGAAATGAAGCAAAGATATGCAGAAGAGGAATTCAGGTGTGACAGGATGTGCTGCAGACTGCACAGACCTCGGTGTTAGTGCCAGGCAGGTTGTCAGCATTACCATACAGTGCTCAAAGGTGATGACCCTGCCTGAACTTTCTTAAAATTTGTGCACAGAGAGACTGGAAAGGACTGAAATAGCAGAAACAGAATAAAATCTTAATGACCTGAGGGCAAAGCCCTGGGATGGACAGGGGTAAAATTAGAGTGAGTGCTGGGCACAGGCTGTTTAAGGAGGAAAAGAGATCAGACTGGCTGGAAGGGTTGAAAAGTATCATGAGAAGCAACAAAGAATGAAGACCCTGAGGACTCAGAGACAGCAGCATGGCATGGTGGCTGGGGGTGCCCTAGGGCCTGGGGCAGGGTTTGGGGGGCAAAGGAGGTTTCAATCCTGCAGCTGGAAGACTCTAAATGTTTTCAGAGAGAAGGAAGTGAGCATGGCAGAGGCTGAGGGTAGAGCAGAATTTGGAGAGAGACTGGTCCATATCAAAGGCTAATATATGGTTCAATGCCACAGCAGCCCGAGCCCTTGCAGAAGGTATAAACTGAACATAAATCATTCACTAGTTAAGAGAAATTAGAAAGAGATCATAATGGAGAGCAGGTGATATCACATCCAGATCCTTCTTTTGCTTTTTGCTCCTCCTGAAGCACGTGGTGCTCAATTAGATGTTGAACAAGGTATTAAACTGGTTGTGACACTGTGTAAGATAGCAGAGCAGAGCATGCATTGCTGAGATGTCAGAGTCCTAACGAGGCCACTGTCATTGGGAGGAAAGCCAGAACCACTACAGGGAGATAACCCAAATGCAGACTTTGAGTTGTCCCGAGGAGCAGATGGCAGAAACTTCTTCATCTTCTGATTATTTCCCCTACAATCATCAGCAAACACCTTGCTGCTCCTCGAATCTGAGGGGATGGAAAGGTGAGGGATTGCTTTGCACGACAGGCACAGCCCCACGCTGTGAGTGTGATGAAAGGATGTGCCCTTAAACACTCCGTGTACACCCACACCTTCTCTCCCTCTCTCTGAGCAGCTACTACTTAAGTATGTGCACTGATAACACAAAAGCCTTTTAAATACTTGTCTGCAATATTGTAATTCAAGGAGTATATCAGACATCCTCTTCTATTAGTGAAGAAGGTTTGTTCCTCAGAAGAGCCACTGAAGCCGTATCGCAGCTCGCCTTCCTCCACAAAACCGCACAGAGGCTTTAGGAAAGCCAGAATTAAAGTTGGCATCTGTCAAATCGCTGTGGCAGGAAGATGAGCATTTTTCAGCTCATGAATTGGTTTATGACTTTTCATGTACCAGTCAGAACAAAATAAATATGCAGACTAAAGACCAGCTTTTTAATGGAACAGTAATGAATCTCAGGCAGAAATTCTTGGCACGCAATGTTTTCAGGATAATCAAAACTTGATTGAACAAGGAGCTGAGCAGCATGACCGAACGTTGGCCCTGCAGTGAGCAGGACTTTGGACTCAATGGCCAGAGGTGCCATCCAAGCTGTGACATTATGGTGGTTTTGGTTTTTTTTAATTGACCTTCATAATGTTATCTGAGTAATTATCAAAACAAACTTGCACTTTAGAAATGTCTAATATGAATTAAGGTACATTTGCATTTGTCAGCGCAGCATTTAATCTGCCGTACTGCTGTCCTCCCTCCTACTTTTATTAAACCCTTTGGAAGTTTCCCTCAGTCTTCCCACTCAACTTAACTGAAATATCTCACCATGGGTACACCCAGACACCTCTCTCTTTACCCCTGATAATTAAAGACATATTGGGTAACTGACCCCAGTTCACATCTTGGCACTATCTGCCAAGCTCCTGCTGCGCTGGCAGGCATCCGTCTGCTCCTCCCTCTGCTCTCTGCCTCAGCGAGCATCAAAGTACCATGCCTCTTGCCTTTGACTATGTAATTCCTCACCAGCAATGTTTTGTGGCAGGCTTTTGCCCATCTAGGTGGCTATAGCAAGTGCTTTAGATCTTATTTATTCAGTATTTCTCTACACAGTGTGTCACTAGATTAAGCAGGAGTAAGCTGCTGCTGCAAAAGCTGTGCTGTGGTCTTTGGGAAGTGTCTCATTATTGGTACTTGAAAACAACAAGTGGATTTCCAAAGCATTTTTTCTATTACAAATCAGAAATGGGGGGAAAAAAATGGGAGCAGTTCACATCTGAAGCCTTATCACTGAAGAAATGCAACAAAGAACAAATTCTCCCTCACATCTCATTTTTCTTGCACAGACTGATTCAGACCTTTTTTCAGTGGAGAAACCCACAGAAAACTGCTCAATGTGTGCTCATGAGTGGTGCAATTTTACAGCGTGGGAGTACAGGCTAGGCACTAGCTGCCCTAACAAGGAACGCTTCGCCCCGTGTTTATGGCAAGTTCCTCATGGAGGATGAGAGCTTGAGCACAACAGGATCTGTGCTTTGAGCCACCTAAAATGTGAGAAGTAGGGTGTCCCCTGGAAGACACAGCAGAAGCCTTGCACTGTGTCACTGAGAAGCACATCCCAGCAAGAACTTTGGGACAGACAGAGAGGAGCAGATCCAACGGATTCCCGGGGAGAAAGGCACAAATATTAATGAAGATTCATAACTCACAGGCCTGATGGGGATAAACTTTTGCCTAATATTTTAGGAGATGGAAATAAAAGTTGGAGGGAATATCTATCTCTGCACACATAACCTGCTACCTTCTTGTGCCTGCTTTAGATCACCAGCTTCAAATGCATACTGCAGATGCAGTTTATATGTTCAGTTACTCAAAGATGAGAAATAATGGGATTTCAACAATTACAAAACCAAAAGACATATTCTTTGTTGATGAAAGATCTGTCCATACAAATGTGACTCTTGATAATTAAATATGCCCTTCTATCAAGTTGGGAAAGACATGGAGCAAAGATTTAGAGGTGACAGAGGGAATCTAAAATTAGATTCGCACTCGAAGCTGCATTACTTAGGTAAAGCAGAATTTATTTTCTCCAGTTGTAAAGTCACTAATATTCCCAGGGAGAGACTTTCTCCTGAAATACATCGAGAAGATGTATCGTATTTGAAGCCTTCCAGGGTATATGGGGCAAGGTGCTCTGCTAGGGAATAGCAAATGTCTCAAAATGAGAAATTTACCTACTGTTTGAGTTTTTCACTTTGCACAAATGCATGGGCAGCTAACTCAAGTGTCAGCCAGGCAACTACTTTTCTCTCCAAATACCTGTCTTCAACTGTCTAAAATATTAATCTTTTTCCCTTTCCCCCATTCAAAATGTGCACACTGGGTGAACCACAGGCATTAGCTGTGTTAACCACCCAAATATTTCTCTCTGAGTTACTGGGGATGGCAGATGTCATGAAATAGAGCTGAAACCTACGTGTCAGTCCTAATTGCATGGCTCCCATGAAAAGCAGCGGTGCAGCTTAATGTTGGGCACACCATGAGGACTAATGCCCTGACTAAGGTGATGGCCAGCTGCTTTTGGAAAGACACAGTGCCTGGTAGACCCCATGCCGCCCACCCAGGGAAGAGGGCTGGAGCAAGAACACTAAAGCTTCAATGGCTAACCAAGTCCAACATGTTTTAATTTCTCATATGTGCCCGGCATACTTGCCGTCTTAAAAATAGAAGAGTCTTGCAGCACTATCAGGACAACAACACTCTGAAGACTGTTTCAGGTAATTGGTTGCCTAATGCACTGCTCCTGGCTCTTCAGTTTGTGATTATGATAGGTTAAAGATGTGTGCTGTCCCAGTATTACCTTGAGAAAAGGTATTTTCTTGTAGCAATCTGATTTTACACAGTTTTCTATTCTAAGTCAATACAATGGCAGATTTGGACTTTACTTGCTATAAATGAAGTAAACAGGAAATCCGAAGAGAAGAGAGAAACATGGCCAGAGCAAATTGACCTTTTAATTAATGCATCTTTTCCCTGAGATTCACTTTCTTTCCCCCACTATTTCCTCTTCTGCCAGTGCTGCTTGGTGTGACAGGAAACTAATTAGACTCGGAGCTCTCATCAGCCAAGAAAAAGAATCATTAATTTTGGTACTTAAGAAACTGAAGTCCTGACACACAATATTTCCAGGCAGTGCAGTTTAATATCTGATGATGGACAGCATCAGCTCTAGCCATTTCCTTCACCTACAGCCACCACCACAATCAATCACCAGAGAAGCGCAGGTAAACAAGGGTTTGGTGATGCAAATATAACTGATGAGAAATGACACCCCCACATGGTGCCCTCAACTGTGCCGCCTGCCTTTGGGGCTTCATAACACAGTGCCACACCAGAAAAAAGATCTCAACTCGATGTTAATTCCTTGTATGAAAGCAGTCAGTCCTGAATCCATAATTAAATGTAACTAATATTTACTTTGACAAGACAACAGGGAGGGGGATTTGGGGGGGAATAGCAATCTATGGTATTGCTGAAAGATTTAGCACATCAACCTTTCACTCCAGTTGCTGGCACCGTAAGGCTTCTTCTTTACAATCTCCCATTTCACTGAGCGTTTTTGAGCAAAGGATGAAGCTGAGCTTGTTTGAGTTTCACTGAACTTGGCTAGAGGATAAGGCTGAGTGGCTATGATAAGGAGAGAAATTTCTGGAAGCAAATTGTTTTTCCCTTAAAGTGACAAGGATCAATCCAACTTTTCTTTTGTTTAAGTCTGTAGTGGAACAAGTGGATTTGGGCAGTTTTCACTTGCAATTTCACATCTCAGATGTGCCCACAATCACCCCTGAAAATCTGCCAACCGCCTTAACAGCCTGTTAGCACATAACTGGCCCATGTTCAGTCTTTACTGAAGACATCCCAGGCAAGGCTGAGGAGCGGGAGTGCTCTGGGAAATGGTCCCCAAAGACCCTTCTCCCCCCAGCCCCACTGCCCTGGCACAGAGGTAGCAGAGCACCCTTCTGTGGGGGCTGGTCACAAAAGACTCAGATTTGTGCCTTAGAACACAACTTCAAAATACATCTTTTTCCGAATAAAACCTACCAGCTTGTATCGCCATCTCTGCTGCATGTTAGCGTGCTGGGAATGTCCCCTTAATGCTGTATCCCAAGCAATAATTCGATCTTAGCCTGCAAAAAAAGTAACATTTCTATAAAAATCCCAATTTATATATATATATATATATATATATATATATATATTATTTCAGCATGCTCTTGGTTTTATTTATTTTGTTATTTAGGTAAGGAAATCTACTTAAAAGAAAGTTTTCAGCTTTACTTCCCATACAAGGTCTGATGGCCTCTCCATATTTAAACTTTCTGCAGTTTCTCTTTCCCCACTGGAAGGGCCTGGTGGCTTCTCAAATAACGTGTGTTCCAGTTTGGTCTCCTAGATTTTCACTCTCTTCTTCACAAGGTCAAGCTCTTCAATCTCCTTGCAAGTTAATATCAATAATTAATGTAACTCATCTCTTCCACTGGGGTTGTGATGACTTTTAGTTAATCCTAGAAATATTATCCCCAGGGATGCAGAGCTTCATGGAGAAGTCATTCATGCATGGAGCAATACATGACAAGCAGAGCTTCTGTCGACACATGTCAGCACCACACACGTTGGTGTGGAGGGAAACAGGTGAGTGGCATGAAGTGGACGAGACAGTGCTGCTCCTTTGGCTTTGGGATATCGGGGCAAAGGCACAGTAGGTTGGAACTGAGTGAGCCACCTTGAAGTTTCATAAAACTAGAGCTGGTTACTCGCATCTTATTCTTGCCAATGCTGTAAATCTAAAAATGCAGTAAAAATATTCACTACTTTCATTGAATATTTATCTTTTCAGACATAAAGCACTACTTGCATAATTGAAAATTATGAGAACTGGGTATAAAATACACAGGCAAAACTAATGCTGATGTTTCCTTCTTTTAAAAAGTCATTTTTTCCTTTCCTAGGACATGTCTTCTTGGAGTTTTCCCTGCCTTTCCATGCATTAGCCAAGCTGGTTGCCAAGTCCCCACTGCGCTCTCCTTTCCTCCCTGTGATAAGAGGGCTGTTGACTTTTACATGTAAAAAATGATGAATTATGAGTTTCTCCCAGCGGAGCTACACTGCTCAGGAAATCGCAAGGCAACAGTTGCCTGGCCAGCAGTGAAACATGGCTGGTACTACAGCAAGGGGGGGACTCAATGATCCAGGCAGCAGTTTGCATTTTTTACATATAAAATGAAATTTAAAAGGCTTTGTGATAAAATGGCAAGCAAAAATGGGTTGATAGATCTCAATAAAGTGCTGGGGGACATTGTCCAAGCAAGGCAGGACCTTTAGGGGCAATCAAACACCAAACTGGTGTGTGCAGAAAAGGTTGTCTGGAGGCAGGATGTGAGCAGTAAATATTGGGATCATCACACTGACCTGAACACTCACGGACTGGTACTTGTGTGGAGGGTTCCGAAACAGCAGATGCCTTTTTCCTTCTCTGGAAATGTTCCTGGAAGTAGAAAAAAGTTAACCTGGGAGGGATAAGCAAGAAACAGTAACAGCTTAATTCTAAGACTAAATCATAGAATCATAGAATCATTTAGGTTGGAAAAGACCTTTGAGATCAAGTCCAATCATTAAATGTCAATGTATAAGTTGCAGATTGCTTGTGCGTTATTATTGCTGTTATTCTGAGCCTTTTGTAGCATTCAGGCATTTTACCCAGTAGGAGGTCAGTGTTACACCCAGGACAGTCAGTATCTCTTTAGGACAGTCAGATGTTTATCTGCTAAACTCTGTATTTAAAATCCAAAGAGGAAAACATCCCAGCCCATGGACAAGCTCTTCTGCAGTTCACAAGATGGTGTGTGGTGCCTCAGAGGGCTCTGGCTGCCCTGGGGGCATCTTCCCAAGGCCTTTTTTCTCCTCCCATGGGTTTCTCACTCCCGCGATCCTCGGGCTGGGTTTCTGCTATTCATTGTGTTGCAAAGCATGGATTAAATGCAGATTTCTCCCCCCGTCCAGATTTGCCTCTCTCATGCACCCAGTGCTCTCAGCTGTAGCCCTCAATGCTCTTGGACATAGCTAATATGCTAAAAATTAATGTATTAATTCTAATTTACTCCTGTGCTTCTCTTGCACCAGGCAGATAGTCATGGGGCAGAGCCAGTGGTCAAAATGAGCCAATACGAAGCATTCTCGAAAGGCATGTTATAGTAAACGGGGGTGCGTTTTATAAAAAACTGGTTTAGTCATATTAGCGGATGCCATAGCTTGAATAACTGCCTTTTCAACATTTTCCTTTTTTTATTCTTTTATTTATTTCAATATGCCCTCAATACTTTTAACTACACACAATAATTTGATCTGAACACTGCAAATTATTTACTTACTGGAGAAATCTTTTCCCCTTTAAAAGCATGAACTGAAAGCCTTTGATGGCTGAGTCTGAAAAAATGGAAACATTGCACCTCATCACAGCCACTGGTAAAAGCTGTGTTTGGTAATGAAGTAACTAATTGCCTCAGATAAAATGGAAGAAAAAATCTAATTCTTTTAATTTCAACCATCATTATTTTTTAGAAACATTTATTCATAAATAATAATAATAATTTTAAAACGTTTTTTTAAAAAACAACCCTCCCTGAATTGCACACTTAGGAATTACTCTACATTAGCTCAGACTTCACAGCAGACAGACTAAATTGTCCAGGGATTAAACATCAGTTTAACTACAAATTTTGTACAATGACAATCAACTGCTTGGCCAGAGGTACAAGTGAGGCTTTGCTCTATGCAATAAATTTTGTGTTCTCCTTTTCTACTGGGGCTCTGCCAGAAAGAAAGAAAGGAAGAAGGGGGAAGGGGGGGGGGGGGGGGGGGGGGGCGGGGGGAGGGGAATAGAAAGAAAGAAAAACATAGAAAGGAAGAAAAGTTGTATTGAGATTGCCCATATTTCAGCAGTCCCTGCTGTTACAAACTAACCAAACTGGAAAAACCCTGGTTCCAGTTTAAAAAGGAATTATGTACGAAGGCAAGAAACTAGCAACAGCTCTTCTGTGCTCAGCTCAATAATACATATAAAAAAATATTGGTATGTACATGGAGATTAAATAATTTATCCACCCCCTTCCTGCTGTTATTTCAGTTATACTGCACAGGTTTCTATCAAGGCATACATTTTCCATTCTTGTGAAAACATGTTTTAATTCTGCTTATTTTATTTGAATTCTAATCCAATTCCTATGAGCATTGGTATATGCAAACCTTAAATAAAAACAATGGTAAGTACATTTTGAAAGTTTATGTAAAGCTGATCATGCAGAAAGCCTAGATTTTTCATCCTTCCAATGGATGGAAAGAAAAATAACCACCAAATGGCATGCCAGGTCCACAAGACAGCAAACAATTCTCACAGCACATATAACAAGCTATCTACAAAATTGGCCTAGTGACTAAGGCACATATAATTGAGAAAATTCACAAGCTATTTCCAGACAATTTGTGAACAAAAGAACCAAAAATAGCTAACTAAGGAATTTGCATTAAATGATTCACCCATCTCTTACATCTGATTTTCTCAGCTGGATTCTTCTGTCTCTTAAACACGACACCTTAGTCTGTGGCTCGTTCAAGTGATTTCAATATAATATTTTCATATGTAAATATCAGGCAATTTTCACAGAAAAAAAAATATTTTCCCACACATCTTGACATTTTTTCTACCCTGTGGTGTGGATTTCAAAATGGCAATACCACAGCAGTGTCAGAAAGCAAAGATAAATCAGTCTTCACCGCTATTAAATTCTGTCTCACCGATGTATGTCAGTTGTTATCCTGTAGCTGTCTCTCTTAAAAAATGCATTTTATTATCAATGCATGGTAATATATAACAGATTCAATTTTAAGCTTAACAAAATCACAGCACTTTGACCCGTGGTATGTTAATATTAATATTTCTGGAATAGTTTTTTTTTTTCCCCTTCAAAGACAAATATTATTCCATAAAGATGCTTCTTGGGGTATTTTCATTATCTTGTACAACAAATTAGTTAAATCTTGATCCAGAAAATGTTCAAATCCAATACAAAAAGAGACTGTCACTAAAATCTGAGTTGCTTCTTATCATGGGTTCATTATCTTGTGCACTGCAATGAGGTCTCTTGTGACCTACTCATGTAAACATACCCTGACCAAAATTCCCACAAACTTCAGCAGGGTTGTTCTCACATTCTTTATTTTACAACCATTATTCTTCCTCATTTAACAACATCTGTACCTCCAACCAGACATACAATTATCTAGAAAAAAAGGATATACTATGCTTAGAAAATGAATAGTGGCACACAAAATGGGGGTCCTGCGTTTGCCAGCTGAAGCCCAGCAGACAAATGGAGGAAGAACCAAGGTATGGACGTGGTTGCTGGGGTGTCCCATGGCTCGCGCCCTGGGAGGCAGAAGCAGCCCCCGGCTGTGTCCCGAGCTCAGTATTCAGGACAGCACCACCAGCATGGCACAAAAGACACGGTTAGCACACCGAGGACCTGCTCTGCTGTGGCAGCGAGAGCAAAACATGAGTTGGAGGTGGCAGAAAAACATCAGGGCGTGAATTTTCTTGACATGGGACTTAGACCTGAGTACAGGTTATGCTGGACAGACGTTAAATGACAAGAACATCTGTTGATAGGTAAAGAAGTCCTCTCATCAAAGTGAAAGGAGGTGAATTTTGAAAGTACAAATCAATCATCTTGTGTTTTGACTGTTTCATCTTTTTTTAAAAAGCAGGCAATGGATGACTTGTTTGAAGCAGACAATGGTACTGTAATTTCTTAATCTATATCTATAATGGCATCATGAATATGCATCTTTGGAGATTAAAGAAAACCCTTTCTCAGACTCTGACATTAAAAAACCACTCTGAATTTGATTATTTAAATCATACTAAATTATCAATGCAATTATCACACAGACAAAACAAGTAGATTATTATTCTGTGCAATTCTCATTGAAATGAAAAGAGGGAGAAACAAAAGGAAAGGGAAAACCATCCCAACCTTCAAAAATGTGCTCCCAATCCATCTCCTCTTCTCCTTCAATATTCATCCTTCTCTTACAAGGTGAAAAGTCTTTTGTCCCCCAGCTCTCTGTTCTTTATTTCTTTCATAAACGTCTCCATCTTTCCTGTATTTATAAACTAAAGAGGTTCACTTAAAGTAACAGAGCAGTGTAATATGCATGAATACTACTTAATGAGATGACTATCCGTGTCCCAGCACCGCCACCTGGTATCAGCATCCACGCCTTGCTGCATGGCAGAGGCCAGCCACCGATGGCTGTGGTATTGCCGCAGAAACCACACTTCAAATCTACTCATCCAGGAACTGCAGCTGCATGGTGGGATTTCCAACGTGCTGGGAAAATGCACATGATGGGGTCATCGTTTTCCTCACCCTCATCAGCTCATGGTAACCACCATCGTGTTGTGGAGCAAAGGCAGAGTGAAGGACACAGTGCTCATGTGCAAGGGAGTGTTAGGAAGTTGAGCATTTTTCATCTCTAGGAGGGAAACCTAATATCTGCCTGTGGGAATGCTGGTGGGATTAATTTTTCACCTTTAAAGTTTTGTGTGCATAGAAACTGCCTCTCTTCAGGGACACGTGTTTTGCCATACTGCCGCCTCCAACATTCCCACCGCTCGTGGTGAAGCTGGTAACACAAATGAGATGCTGAGCAAGATATTCTCCCAGAAGACACTAGTTTTCAACCTTAAAACCTACAGCTCCTATTCCTTCACACAAAAATTAACGCAAATCTAATGAAGTTTCAGCACTGTTGCATCTGTGCTCCTTTCTCAGCAGTGAAAGCAGGAGAAAGAGAGAAAAGTGGAGCTGTGGGCTTTGAAATGCAAAAGCAGCTTTCTCATTGCAGGTAAATTATCTTATATTGTACCACCAGAAGCGGGAAGCATTTTTCTGTTCTGTCAGGGACTATATAGACATTGACCATTTTTAATGCTTCTGAAGATCCTAATCTAAACTAATCTAGTGTAAAGGAATGTTAAAGGATGCTCTTCAAAACGTTATATGTAAAGTGTGAGATAAAACCTGTCAGGTTAAACTCTGAGTTAGCATTAACTGTGATGCAGGATGCAGTTTGTTGTCATTGTTCATCTCCCACTTCACTTTACGTCGTTTGCACACACCATGTGAAAGCTCGAAAGGACACATTTTAATTTGAGTTTTATGATGTGTGAGGTTAAAGCCTCATAATGTTAAAAATAGGGTGTCATAAATAAGGGCAGCTGTCTGGTGTATATGAAAAAGCCCACAGCAGTTTGTGCAATCCTCTTGGGACAGCTGGAGGTGAACAAACACAACATAATGTTTGTCAGGCTCTCCCATTGCATTTCCAAAGCAATCTCTGTTATTAAGTTTCAGCCCTCAACCCAGACATACGCTGGTGACCAGAAACCAGCTTAGCTCTGGAGACTGTGCGGACCTAGAAACAGGAGTGGTGGAAATATTTTGACCATGGCACTTTGTCTGAAATTGTCATGGCTGTTTTGGCCCCAAAAGCTGTTTTCTATAACCTTTGGCACTACATTCAACCAAACACAACCCTAGCCTATGGGTCAGAATGTAAAAGGAAATTGCTAGCTTGTGTTGGCTGGAAATTCTCCATTACTGATCCACTGGATGAATGGGAACGGAGTTGCTCGGTTCATCCATTTCGCACAGGCAGTTGTGAGTTTATTATAAAATACTTTCTTTGATAGATTTGTGAGGTTCCAAAAAAAACCCCCATATTCATCCTAAAGAGTATGTCTTCCTTTTGTAAAATTTAGCACTTACAATGACAATAAACTAGGAAATACTTAACGACATACGTAAGGGTAAGGTATAGTGCAAGTTACTTTTCCCATGGAACAAATTGAAAATCAGTTTATTGTACTGCTCTGATCTCAGTGGGAGACAATTTCAACCTCTGGCTTTGCAGGTTTGGCATGAGTGTGCTCTTGCCCTTGCTCCAGGAACAGAGGAACGGTTTCTGCAGCAGCCTGTGCTCCTGTGCCAGGCTGTCCTGCGGCACAACGCAATGCTGTAGCACTTCATGTGAGGGCTATGTCCTGTCATATGCTAAGTCTGTTATAATATAGCTCTAGAAAGGGATGAGAAGCTGAAACCTCCCAAAAATAAACAAACCTGAGCTAGCAGATCATCAGGATGTCTAACCTATGGGTTAATGCAAGTTTCATCAGGAAGCAAGCAATCCCTGGGGCGCAGGGACAGGGCGAGGTGCCTGACTGGGTTAAGAGGTGCACAGGGCAAGGATGAGTGTCTGGCCAAAATGGGTAATTTTCATCTCAAAGGAAGAAATGAATTTTAAATCATATAATTTCTTCCTCTCGTGCCTATGTCATGTTCATACCTAAGTGCTATTGCCCCTTAAACACTATTTGCAGGTACAGAATGTTTAGTGATAGACAGGGAGAGTAACGCAGGGACTGATCTCCTTGGATCCTCTAGTCCACCCGGGACCCCAAAGCAGGACTCAACACTGTCTGTGTCATTGCTGGCAGAGGGGTGCCCGGTCCCTTGTTAAAATCCCATCAAGAGCAGTTCCACAGCAGCCTCAGCCCTGCCCAGCACCCCTTCCTGGCGCTCACCTGCGCTTCCCTTATAGAAGCTTTTCTCCCAGACATCCAACCAGTTTAGTGAGCTATACCCAGTCCATATCCATTTTAACTATTGTGTGCGAAACAGTTTTCATTGTTGAAACGTTAATGAAATCTTTGTGTACGCTCATGGAACATAAAGAGAGTATAAAACTCTATTTACCACGTACCCTATAACAATTCTCACTCTCATGAGCGAATTTCATGTTTCTGCCAAGCAAAAGGTGTTTCATAATATTTACTGAGAATGAGGGAAAGAAAGTTGTTCTGTGCAGCACCCTGATAGCAGCATTTTAACACACAGAGATGTTTGACAGCCTTGTCTCTTTCTGTGAGGTGCTGGGGATGTTGCACTAATAGCATGGAGGTTTTCGCAGTCATCTTCCTGATTTCCAGTGCTTTGATAGAAAATTGATAAGGTTGTAGAGGCCAAAACCCGCTGCCACTGTCACCATGACACAGGCTGCAGTCAGAGAAATCTCATCACACCACTTCATTGTTGTGCCTTATTGTTTGGTGGGGAAGTCGTGGGGGGAGGAAAAACCGCACCAGCAGACTGAGCAGTGCTCCTCGAGCAAGGCTTTTGTGCTCTGGATTTACTGGTGGCACCAGGAACATGCTGCTGGATCACAGGCAGGACAGACCTGAGCAAGGGCTGGTCCTCCAGCAGCAGACCGGTTGGGAGCTCAGTGGGACAGCTCAGCAACCTGCAGCATGCCTGGGGAGGGCTTGTGAAGGCACATGGGAGCCTACAGGAATTTTGTCTGTTTGCAACACGTATGCAATGTAAGCACTGTACAAACCCAGGTGGGAACAATAGTGATGCTGGGACTTGTGGCCATACTGTGGACAGACCAGCCTGTGGAGCTGGCTTAATGCTTGGTAAGAGAAGCAAAGGATGATGTTGGCCCAAAGTATCCTCGGGACTGAAATTCTTCTGTGATGCTCAGCTCTCCCTTGTACTGCCAGCCACAGGGATCACTTCGAAACACAGGGGAATGCCCTAAATAAGGTCTGTGTTTCCTAAATATTTCATAGTTAATTACATGTATTAAACCTGTATCTTTGTATATATACCTTGATATTGTGACTAATGCTCAGGACACATGCTATCCGATGCTGTATCTAATAGACACAGAACTGCGTACAAATTAGTCGGAACAAACCTTTCTGAATTCTTTCAAAACTGTTCTCCCAGTCTCAGTAACTGAATATCTCATGTATGGGAATGAAGGACTGCCAGCCTGGCAGTTAAACTGGCTTCATTACAATGCAAAGGTCATGAGCTCAAACTCTCTTAAGCTGATATTGCTACTAAAATTTCTATTAACTTTTCTTTACATCAAAGCAATTGTAGCTGAAGTTATTCTCATCATTTGCCTAAAGCAAAAACACAAGCTGCCAAACAGCTGCAGTAGCTTTTCTTTTTTTTTCTTTTCTTTTTTTTTTCTTTTCTTTTCTTTTTTTTTTTAATATGGAAACAATAGTTAAAAAAAAAAAGGAACAGAAAAAACCTCCAAATTCCACTACGGCAAGCTTATTAACAAGTTCATTAACAAATTCATTTCACTGATTAAACTCAATAATATGCATTCAATAGAAACAGACATAATAGTAAAACCTAATTGTTGCAAGCACATCACTTTATACAAGGCAGTTTATACACGATAGTGTTGATGCATGGGCCAGATTCATGAATGCTGCTGGGCCATACTTCTCGCTGGGGCAATTCTGGAGGCTTTGGGCCAAGGACATCATCTCATTCCTTGGATGATCCAGTCCATTTCCTCCATTACTAGCACAAGTACTGTACTGGGACAGTGGATTTAGCATTTACATCTCAGTGTCAGGAAAGAGTAGGCATAATTTTATATCCCTAGACAGTCCCACACAAAGCACATTGGAGTCCAGCACAGCTCTGGAGTACATGCCTGGAGACATATGTACTCCATCTGTTCATTTTTCCTATGGTTGCATATGAACAAGTGGGACTCAAGTGCTTCGTTTCTTACATGTTGGATTACATTATTTTTTTATTTCAAATGAAGAAGACAATAACCAACAGCATTGTCCAAAATAAAAAACCCACCATAAACCCAACAGGTTTTTCTAAGGACTGCTGCTGCTTCCTCCTGTGCACCAATGACTCAAATAGCTTTTCATATGTAACCACTGTTCATCTTCCTGGCATTTTCCCATTATTATTTTTTTTTTTCTGAAGGCCACTCATATCAGGGAAATAAACTCAGGCTGAACTAGGTATAACTGTGGTGATCTGTGTAAAAATACTAATAATCATTGGCCTTGCTTACCTCCTCTTCCGTGTCCCCTACATATTAGAGTCAATCCTCAGTGCAAGGATTTATCAAGGGTCCTGGAGAAGCTGGAAAGAGTGAACATGGTAAGGTATTAGTCCAGCTTTGTTCTTACATGCTGGGTATCTCCAAAACCAGCATCACTGCAAAATGCTCCATCTCCCACTCTGGCAGGTTCCTCCAGCCCAGATCCTCTGCAAGTGGCAGAGCAGCTTCTGTGCCAGCTGTCAACAGCATTTATGCTGTGCAAACAGCAGGCCTAAAGGTTTTATCCCACTTACTGTGCTGATGGCAGATGAGGAGTTTAAATCACCAGCTACGTATGGTATTAGGTAAACGTCCTTCCAGGTACTCACAGCCCACCAGTAAAAGGATGCTGGTCTGCATTAGGATCTGCATGTGGTTCTGTAGCCTATAGCTTGTTTCTAAAACTCTTCATTTCAGCTGCCTTTGGTTTCTAATTGGCTATTTCTGCCTCTTTCCATGATTAGATGGCTGAGTTAAGTAACTTACTGTGAGAGCAAAGGAATAATAAATGTCTGTGTTTCAAGTGTACTTTAGTGGTTTAAGCCATGTTAAAAATGAAAACACTTCAGGTCATCAACCTGAGAATTTAGTCATGTCCACTTAAAGTGCTTTAATGGTCTGTTAATGTAATGCTGGCAAGTGCATCTACAACATTATATTTAATAAAATAAAATTAATTCCCAGTGCATTAAGGTATAGTATTTTTTTCAAGTTTACCTTAAAAAGATCATATATTTATAATAATTGTCACTCCACATACAGACAAGACATTATTTTCAGAGCTTCCCATATAAAACACTTCCCAGAGGTTTTAGCTGGTTCCCAATACGTCCCTGAGCTGAGCAGTTGCAGCATGCAGGTATAATTCTTTGTGTCTAACAGAGAACGGGGAAACTGAGGCAGCAGTCAATTAAATTGTTTGGCAATAGGTGTAACCAAGATCAGCATCAGACAGCAGTTCAGAGTGGAAATGCCAGTCTTTGACCTTCTCAAGGTGCCAAAGCCAGCTCAGGCACAGGACCCTCCCCCAGCTCGTGCAAAGGCAGTGCCCCCCCAAACCCCAACCCCCAGGGGTTTCCCCAGCAGCTCTCCCCTGAGTTCTTCCTAAAAGGCAGCTGGACAGATAGACACGTGCCTGTATTTACAGTCCCTTTTGTAAATATGACATAAAGTACAGAAAGCTGATATTAAATCAGATGTGAGTGCCAGTATTTTCTGCACATAATTTCTGTAGTACTGACAAGTTTTCCAGAAGATGCCTTGCAGTGAACTTATTATCGCCATTATTACGAGTGTGCTCTGCTTCATTCAGGGAACATCTTCAAACATATTTGAGGTTGAGCTCTTTAGCAATTTCAGCCCTAACAGTCTTTACCAGTGAACCGTGCACTGTAAATAAGGTGGAAAAAAACTCCCATTTCTCAAAATGATAATGTCTGGACTTTTCCCTGGCTGAAATTCTAACAGTAATAAGCATATTTGCATTATATCAGCAGCCTTGCACAACAGCTATCTGCTCAGTAAAGTTCTAATATTTACAGTGCATGCGGTACTGTCTGTTGTTAAACTCATGAACGAACTCAATGACAAAAAAACCTGGGAAATGTATGAACTGGAATAAAAATAGGATGGAAATAGTGCGTACTATGTTATCACAGGCATCAGAATCAAAATACAAGCAGTAACACAATTTCTGTTGAAATAAATGTCCCCTGACTCCCACCAAACTTCTTCCCAACACACTCTATATTACTCACATGATTCATAACTTTTTCCTCAGGTTTTCTCCTCTTTGTGGGGAAGGTGACCACAGCACAGCAGCTCATATGACTTGCCTTGCACAGAGATCTCCCGGCACTGGCTGCTCTTTGCCTGATGACTGTCCTGGAGATACAGCTGGTTTAGGGTCTCACCTTGCAAGAAATGGGTGGTCACAAATGTCACAGAGGAGGTGTCTGTGTCTGACACCAGCGCTCCAGCAAGAAACCATGACCTTGGGGAAAAAATTGCAAGACAAATCTTTGTGGTTTTTCATTTAACCTGACTTGCTTTTCCTCCCTCGGCCTCCTCCCGATCTGTGTTTGGGATGAGGGTTAGGGCTGGGAAAGCGATACATTTGCCATACGTTGGCCAGCTCATTTCTCCTTTGACCTGGGTACAGCAGTTAATGCATCGTTTTACCGATATATAAGGTTTATTTTTACAAAGACAGCTCAGAGCAGGTGACTCCAGACACCAAAAAAGTATTTCCTTTTCTGTTTCTCTTTAAAGGATTATTTCTTCCCCCCATGCATATGATTTTTGTTAGAGAATGAAATATCTTATTGAATTAAATCAAGAAAAATTGTATTTTTAATTTAGAAGTTTTGTTTTCCACTCTCTCTAGAAAATGTCTACTCTTCAAATCTTTAAATGTTTCCTTAGGTAATACTAGTGTACATAACACTATACCATAACAGTTCCCAATGAGAAGATGCATTTATATTGACAGATATTTCAGTTCACTGAGCAGAATATTACAGTCTATAGAGCTTTGATAGAAGGAGCGATAAAGCTATAGAAGAAACATATTAAGTTTCTTGCAAGTAAATGACAAAACTGTAGAAAATTAACACTGCTGGTGTTAGACTGTCAAATTTCTAATTTTCCTTTCTGCTCATATTCATTCATCAAAAAACACATAACATTTGTGAGAATACTGCAGTGTTAGTCATTTTGAACTGAGAATGGTCATCTTAATACCTAGAAAGCTTATGGTCTGTTTTGTACATCTGAGAAATAGAAAATTACTTAAATGTAATTTATTTTCTGTTTTCTAGAGTATAGATTATATGATCTATAAATGCATTTTATTTTTGTCTCTAATTTCAATCTATACCTAATTCACTACTTTAGAGATCCACAGAAATCCCAGGAAGACAGGCAGGAACAATTCCATAATTTTAAGGGAAGATGGGAAGAAAAAGAAAGAGAAGAAAATGCTAACATCATCTCCTGTTATAGTGTATTGCTTGTAAGAATACTCTGCAGGTGACAAATTATGAGGTAAATTGATACAGCCACAATGGTGTTGTCTGGGTACTCGGGAGATGTGCTCCTTGCTGCGCCCCAGGCCCCCCTGGTAAACCTCCCTGGCCAAACCTCTCGAAGCAAATGGACTCTCCTTGAGTTTTTCTTAATGTAAGGTAGAAGACAACAACACCTCTTTACCTCCCAGAAATGGCTGAAATGGGGATCTTCTCAAGGGCCCATGACTTCCCCAGGATGGTAATAATCAACACTCACAATGCCCGAAATGGGGAGGGGTTGCAGGGGAGACCAGGGCCAAAGCTCAGGCATGAGCTCCAGGTGCAGCCTCGCTGGGTGATGCCAGCAAGAAGTGTCTGAAAGCAGGTGGAAAAGGAAAGGTATTAATGACTGAAAACTGGGAGATTGGAATGGGTCAGAACAAGAGGGGGTTTATGAGGACTTCTGAAATGAAACAAAAAATGAGCTGGTGATCTCCTAAATGCTAAGGTTCGTACCTTGAAAAGAAAGCATGCCCTGCTTCGGTAGGGAGACTACATCAGAGCCTTCTGACAAACATCTCTCTGGTCCTAGAGCAAACTTATATACTTTTTTTTTTTTTTAAAAAAAAAGAAGTTTCTTTTCTTTTCCAGCTACCTAAGACTGGGAATCAGCTGCAACAAAAGTCACAGGGGAGCTTCTGCATTCAGGTTTATTTCTGCAGTTTGGGGAGGAATCAGCTTTCAGAAGCCTTGGAGGATCCAGGCTCAACACAGGAGGTTTTTAGTGTCTATGTGTGACAGAAGACGCAGTTGTGCTAAGGTATAACTGCTTTGGGAAGTGTAACATTGCAAAATAAAACCTTCTCCTAGAAAACTAAAATAGAGCTTGTCCATGGGCAACACTCACTTCTTCAGGTTGGATTTTTGATTTTTCATTTGTTGTTCAGGTTAAATAGATGGCCATTACCCTGTAGGGCTGGTAAACTGAAAGGAAATTCTTTCCATCTTGTTTCACATCAGCATTTGACTCGACATCCCAACCACGCCATGCCAAAGCAACGTTGTGTGCAGTGTCAAGCAGGCAGCTTGACAACGCTGACTAAGGGTCAGAGCACGATGTCGCAGAAGCTGTACCGTTCAAATGCATTTATATGAGACCACAGAGTGATGCTAGGAAAAGGAATTTCAGGAATGCTTTAGCAACAGAAAATACAGCCAAATTAAGGAAAACATTATCAAACTACCTTGGCTTGATATGATACTTACCGAGCATGTGATTGCTGACTAAAAAAACTAATGAAATCATATGCTAGAAGATGAACTACAAAAAATAATAATACCATCTCCCCTGCTAAAGAGAAAACCACAAGAGCTGGCTGTGTACAATAATCCTAAATTACATCATTTGTGTATACATTTATGTTTTGAAAAATGTCTAAGACTTTAACACTTAGTAGAAAATAACAAAGATGCTTTTAACTCTAAGAATTGTTTTCAGTGACACAATGGCTTGTGGCTATTTGATCACATTACAGAGCCCTAGTACTGCTATTTACACAAGACTGACTTGCAATTTGTGTGAGATCAAGCCTTTTAGCTATATCCCTGTGTAAGACAAGTCAGAAACCGAGTTGGATTTTTATCAATTTCTGCCTAGTTGATGAGTGTCTGTTACAGCCAGAAAAGCAGAGAGCAAACCCTAGACAATATGATTTAATCTGCTTTGGGTTATGTCTTGTTCATAACGTGGAAGGGCTAACCTGTGGATTCAGTAAAGAACCATACACTTGACGTTAGATTCTTCTAAACGTGGAGTGGGCTGATAGATCTCTGCGCAGCGCCGCTGCCGTTAGCTGCCCCTCCATCACCTGACCCACACCTGGATGACCAGAAGTGGCTATGTGGGTGTGCGTATGGGACTAACGCACAGTAAGGACAGCTCATTTACAGCGGTTAAAAAATTACAGAAAAGGTCAGAAGTCCTGGTAGTGAAATTTTAGATAACAGTCTAATAATAGGAACTGAATTCTCAGCTGAAAAGCAATGCTACTATATGGAAATTGGAAACTCTGACCTTTAAAGAATGTGTATTTTGCAATGCCAAAATAAAGCCATGTGGGAAGGCCCAGCATCCAATTTTAGCCTGATTAAATATTTTGCCAATGCACAGTTTATTGTGAGATGCTGGCACAAACTCAGTCTGTCTGTTTACCTTTTTATTGGTTGAATACAGCATGCATGATACTAGAATGAGTCTTAAGACTGAAAAAAGAAGGAATCATGCAAAAGCTGTGTGTTCAGTGGACTGCTTAATGCTGGAGGCAAACAGCACAGAAAGAAATCCTCAAAGTCAGTAACAAATCAGCACATCACTTTTAATCTATACTTAAATAAGTTAGGGAGAAAAGCCTTCAGTTTCTGTCAAAAAAAAAAAAGAAAAAAGAAAAGAAATCTCTTTTATAAATCAAATCTGTAAGGCTGTCTACATCAAGTTAAAAAAAACTAGGTGATCAATAGGTGCTCAGCAGGACGCAAAAGACAGACCATATTGTAATTGTATAAAAAGGCTTAACTGTACATCTGTCACTCTGCTTTTTAGTAGTGGTAGGTGCCCTAAACCTGTGATGAACTGACAAGTTAATGTACGATTTCTGAGGCTGCAGGACCACTTCCATTTCCTAAACCCTGTGGTACCTTTAAGTGAACCAGGGTCCATTTGTCAGGCCCAGAGGGATACCTTCCTCCCCCCCAGGATGCAGCAGAGGACGGTGGAGAATGCCTAACATCTCTGTTCTGCCCTCTCAGGCTGCCCCATGGCTGAACTGGCAGCACCATGTACCTTGTGAGATGGTGATGTTTGGTTCCCTGGGGGCTTATTTAAGAATAAACATTATTTGATCCAACAATAAATAAATCAGAAAATGGAAGGGCAGTTAATATACGTCACATGTAAGTAATGATGCATTTTATAATACTGTTTCGAAAGGAGTGTGCCTGTGCAAGTGTGTAGCATACTGGTATACAAAACAGCTATCTGGAATGCCTAACTCCTTCTGTTGTCCCAGCAAAGACTTTTCTGATCTAACTGGGTAACCTAAGGTTACAGTTATAATAAGATCTTACCATTTCCACCACCTGCAAAGAAAGTGGGTTTTTTTATGAATTAATGGCAAAATTGACCTTTTCCTTTGTCTACCATTATGTCCAAGGTAGAAATCCTTTGATCTTAATTTTTTTGTAGAATTATGAACATTTATAATCTGAAACACTTTCTCCTGTTTCCAGCTGGCAGGAGAATTTCACCTCTCCTTTCTAAGCCGTGATCTAGATATCAGAAAGGCAGATCAATCAGTAAGTCTGGCCCAGAGGAAGAGGATTGCTAGACTTCGTGTAACTGAGTATGGTGTTTTGTTACTTTTAAAAGTGGAGAGAAAAACAGAGAAGATGAGACAGAAAATGGAAAGAAGGGAATTCATGGGACTCAAACAGGCAACGAAGAGGAAAGAATAAAAGCCCTTTTGCTTACCATGCACTCATATTGTAAGAACACTAGGAGATCGCAGGTGATGCCATCTTGTTTTGTCCAGCATCCTGCTGTATAAAATCAGATTGACTGGGCATAGATAATCTTAAATGAACAAGCTTCATAAAAATTTTCCACAAAAAAAACCCCTATATTCCAGGCTACAAGTGCAAACTCCCCTCCCTGGTTTTCCTTAGTCATTCCTGCCAGAGATCAAGACACACTGCCCATGGGTTTCAGCTTTCCTCCTAAATGCTCTCTCCCAAGAAGAGTGTGACAAGCAGGTTGGATAATACCTATCTGACTAACATAAATCCAAAAGACTGGAAAAAAAGAAGATAAACATGGCCTTCAAGAATTAAGGTGACTTTAGTAGGAATAACACAAATCAACAAGGCAGACCTGCTGGTGTAAGTGGCACAGTTGATAGAATAACCTGGTAGTTGGATAAAAAGTAACAGATTCAGGATAAGTGTTTAAAAAGGTTTCAGTTTAATACTTGTAACATGATAGCATGAAAATTATTACGATAATTATGGTAATTGAAAATAATTATCATTTAAATAACTATAATTATAATTTTTTACATGCTGAACAGCATTATCTCAAAATTTCTCTGCCATTAATACTGTCTAATAATTACATCATTGTTAAGGAAAACCAAAGCACTGTTTGAGCTTTTCTCAAGAACGTGAATGGAGGAGAGGAGGGGAGAAAATGGGAAAAAAGCTGTTTTGAAGTATAAAACTGACATTTTTTGGAATGTGAGTATAAACAAAGTTGTTGCCTAGATGCACTTGTGGCCCAGCATCGTGGTCCTGCTTCTGCTCTGGCCCTGCCCTGCCTGTGGGGGGGTCTTAGCCCTGCCATCCTGCATCAGCAGCCTGGCAACTACATGTTATGGTGTGAGACAGTGGTCTGTAACGTGTGAAGAAGCAACAAAAAGAAAATTTCCTCACTGGTCTACAGAAAATCAATCACAAAGTTAACAAAATCATGAAAAGCATTAAGCTATCTGTGCTACCTGATTCCCCAGAAAAACTACTCCAGGAATCCTCCAGCAACTCTTTAATCATGACAGATGGCAACTTACCCAGTGAGTGATCCCAGCGCAGAGTCTTGAAGCCATTTGGCTGTGACCAGTGTCTATGTTCGACCAGTTAATTTCCTTCTTTTCTTTCTCTCTTCTCCTTCTTTTTTCTTTTTTCTTTTTAAACTACAAATCAATTGTTGGTTATTTATTTGTTATTTCATATTTATACAAGAAAGAAATATTTCTCCCCTAAAGCAAATCAAGGATAGAATAACAATCACAGAAAGGTCAGCTTCTATCCGGTTTGTTAATTGAATCTGTCTTCAGAGCCACAATGCCAATACTTCAAGGGCAAGAAAGGGCAGGGATATAATAATAATCAGAGCAAATGTCTCCGTATGAACTGGAATTGATAGCAGATAGGCTCAAGCCAAGTGCAGCCTCAGCTTCAAATCTTCTCTCGAGGAACCATCAGTCCTTGGAAATTTTGTCATTTTTCTCATGGTAAATGGTTCCATGAGGTTGTAAACCTCTATGGCTGGTCCCAGGGGTGTAAATTACTGTTAATGTTTCAATTATTTACAGCCTGCTCAGCTCCCAACACAAAGATCCTCTAGGAGTTTCAATTATTTTATTAAAATTGTTTTATACTATTTTCAACTGCATAAAAAATATCTAATATTCCTGTGTGTACTGGTTAGCCAAAGTATCTCTGAAGGAAAAAGGGGAGAAAAATCTATCTGGTTCTGTTTTGAGCAAGCTGTGAAGTCACGGCAAATGAGCCCCACTAGACAGTTTAATTCAGCACCGTTCCTTGCTGCTGTGATACTTCTTTGTGCATCATTTTTCCACAGTATTTCTGAATTTCACAATATTTCTAACACCCAGCAATTAGAACATCAGGAGAAGATGCAATTCTGCAATTTCTGCTGCTGGAAGGTTCAAGTTGTCACCCACAGAAGCTGCAGGACCAGGGAGGATGGGAGTCAGGGTGCTTCCCATTTGATGCATCTCACCATACAACCTCCGTTTTCATTTCTTCTGACAAGTTTTTGCTGCACAAAGAACTCAGTGAAAGGTCTCTGCAAAAGATAACAATTATTTGCCCTGGAAATCAAGTCCTCCAATTTTGGCAGAAGAGTTGTGCCTCATAATAAATCTGTAATTCTAACAAACCTGCTAAGGCAATGCAGGATGTTGTTGACAAAAGAATTTGTTTATTTGGGGGATATCAAGGGACGTTTCATGTTAATTTATTTGGACAAATTATTACTCTTAGGGGCTCAGAACTGCAAACATCTCATAAATAATCTCAGCCAGTTAAATAAAATCCATTCACAGAAAGACATTGACCTCATTTGTAACTTGTTGAAGGGCAGCTACTGGATTAAGATAATGCTTGTGCAACAAATATATTAATCCTGTAAAAGGAAAACCTAAATATTTTCCTTCTGTTTTATTCAGTATAGACACTCATGAATGGCTGATTTCTTGCATAAAAATCAAATGTTTATTTTAGAGGAATGAGCAGAGACCTGTAGGTAAGAAATCAGACAAATGCATCTCATCTCATGAGGCACAAAACACTGTATCCACCGTATCTCCTGGCTCGTCAAGTTTTCCAGGCTTGCTCATCTGAGCAGCAACATCACCAAAACTTTAAAGCTTTTTGTTTTCCATGTCCTGCTGAATACATTTAATTACAGTTACTGTATAAATGGTTTTTAAGATGTGAGATTATTTTCAAACAGATTTTTTAACTAAAACATAGTCTATTGTAGATCTCATTTAACTTTCAAACATCCATTGAACTGTAATTACCGTGCTATAAGTTTAGTGTTTTCCACTAAATAAGACAGTTGATTTTAGTTACCCAATCTTACTACTGAGTTTTAACATAATTGTTACAGCTAGAATGTAACACCTCTTTCCTTAGCTGTATTTTGCATCACTAAGTAAAATGACAAAGACACATCCTGAATATGGTTATTGAATGTGTAGGGAAAATCACTGGTTCTGCCTATAATTCACATTTCTATGACCCCTGAGGGATATTCAAGTTGCCACCTGCTGTAGGAAGGACCCAGTGACAGCAAGCCTGCTGTACATCACTCAAAATCAGTGTCCAGGTGTCTGGATCTTATTTGCAACGTGTCAATCACAAGTTATTTAAATATTTCATTGGCCAGACTCTCATCTCCATTTCTCCATTTACAGAAGTGGGGGTTTTATTAAGCCAGTTTTAGGGATCCCCTCCCCGTTCCCTTGCCTCTGCACCCAGAGTGGCGGGGTGCATGTGGCCCTAGCATTGGTGCCCAAAAAAAGCCCCAGGGAGGGAAACAGTGCTCTCATCAAGCCCAAACACACGTCACAACATCTCGATGTCTGAATCCCTCCCACTTTATCTTACCTTCCCTGGGAAGAAAAAAATAATTATAATTTATCAAAATAAAGCCATAGTTCTTATCCTAAAGCTTCAGCCATAAATCATTTGGGTTTTTTTTCCACAGCATCTGATATATATATATATATGTGGCTACATGCTATAAACTTTATGTTTCAAGCAGCAGTTATATGGATGGGAGGCACACGAAATGCAGTTAACACCACTGGCACAGCTGGTCATTGTCCTTCAGTGTTGTTTAGTGCCAGAACTTAAATCAAAATGTTGGTGCCCCCCAGCACTTGTAAAAACAGCTACTTTCTTTGGGATCAAACCATCCTCAGCCACCAGAGAGCACATAAGAAACCTTCAACCAAAATAATGTAAGACAAGGAAAAAATTAAATAAAATTATAATAATTTTATATAATTTTATGATCATTTGCAGTTTCATAACTTTTGCTAGTGCTGCCTCTGTACATGTTTCTGTTCAGAGAAATTGTGAGATTTTACGTTGCTTTTCATTGCCACAAGCACAGGGGAGCTGAGCATCACCTGGGCTCCTCCCATGGAGACACCAGCTGGCAGATGATGACATCAGGACAGCTGACATCAAGACAGCTGATGTCAGGAGCAGAAGTCCTTCCCCTTGCCCATCCTCCCCCATCCCTGCTGCCATCTCCTCCTCTGCCTGGGGCAGAACCTCACAAAGTCTCTTATAGGTTTGATTCAAAAACCTGTTGCCCATTTAGTTTCCTCCAGCAGCCTACACAGTGGTCTACAGTGGGTTAATGCCATTCCGGGTTATAACAACCCCTAATTCAGACCCATTCTCCTTTTAAACAGAAATACTATAATCCTTGGGTCGAACTAGAATAAGAAACAATGGTTAAAAGATCTAACCTTAAAATAAGGAATTAAAAACCAACCAATGAAACAGACCAGATTTGGAATAAAACACCGATTGAAACCATATTAAAACAAGGGAAAACACTTGCTGTTTTAGTTTTTATGTTTGCATACAGGTTAGGGAACAGCAAAATTTCCAGTGGGTTTCCCCTTCTTGGTGGTTTTACACCAGCTTAGTTCAGAAGTGTCTGTGAAATTTTCCTAGTTTTTACATAACACATCTGAGAGCAGCCCTGGATATTATATTTCCAATTTGTTTCCCTTCAGTCATTCAGATGCCACCTGATTGATTAGGGGGTGACCACTCACAGCTGGTATTTACACTGGTTGAGTTTTTCTCGTTCCTGTGAAAATCAGACCATGTGGTTAGCCATCTAAATGTGTATTTATGTGCCAGAATGTAGCACCGTGGTGGGCATTTCTGTTGAGGACTTACTGCATGCTCCAAGATTACGCTGTTCCGCAGCCAAGCAAAATGAAGACCTATTGTTGTTTTATCGCATTATTACTGCATTATTCTGACAACTTCACGGTCTTAAATCAATAAAAATAGGTGTTTAGAAATCAACGTGCAATGGAGTAATACAGTCAACTGAAATTAAAATAAAACAAATTGGAACTGCTGGCGAGCACAGACATTAAAAAGAAAGTGGTATGGGCCCAGGGAGCAGTTCCCCCGCGAGCAGACGTCCTTTCCCATTTCTCTGCATGCAATACAAAACAACAGTTATTGTCAGGGCAGCCTGTGCCTGAACCAGTAGCGAGTCCAGAAATGAAATCTTTTATTTCAATAGGCTCCCAGACTGATGGCGTTGGCTCTGCAATGAACAGGAACACAACATTAAGCGCTATATGAGTTTTGCTACAGTCAACACATAAACAAGAGAAGCGCTCGGATACTTTTTATTACAAATATCTGCAGGTAAAATGTAATCTTCCAAAACAGTTTGGCCTTCAGATGCGAAATGAAGACACACTGTGGTGCTTTGATGACAATAGTTTCTTTCTGACATTAAAAAAAAAAACAAAAACACTTTACTTTTAAAGTAGCTGATCTCAGACTCCACACAAAGGTTGGCATGTGCAGTCAATGCATGGAGATTAATAGGCTTGTGGTATTTGCATGATGACTAAAAACATGGTCCTTTGAACCAATATAGCTAAGCTTCCTTCCTGAAAGTTTCCTTTTTAAAGAACTGTACTTTTGTGGAGAAAAAGGTTGGGTTCTGCCTGTACGCGTGTATTGTGATTGCTTAAAATTGTTTCTCATAAACCAGATAAAGGGCAGAAAGTAATTTTTTTTTTTTTTTTTATAAGGGGAAACCTGAATTCAAAGATGGCCACAACCACCCCAGGAACAGGAGCTTGGAGCACAACCCCCCCACCCCCCACCCACCCCCCCATTTGCTTTAAAAATTGTGATATTCATACTGGGGATTTTGCTCTCTTTCTTAACGCTGTGCTTGAGTTACTGAGTCTCTGTTAGGCATTTATGCATTGATAGCCAGGTGAAATGAGAGTAAACAAATCAGAAATACTCAGTCAGACCAACAAGTAGACAGAATTAATATGATTTTGTACCTTTCAAATAATCTTTTAGTTAATACTGGTTTGATGTAGTCTAGAGGTCACATGCTTCCATTTCCACTCAAATTTTTCTGTTGTAGAACATAAAAATGATCTATAGACTTTGTACATTGTCAGGTCTAACATGCAGGGCTAATGGCACATTGATAAATCGTTAATGCTTTTTCTATTACCATCTTGACAGTTCCCCAAGAATTGTTTTCAGTGCCAGGCTTTCACTGGATTTGGTGAAATATCCTTATCCTGTATTAAGAAGATGCATTGCATCTTGTTCTCTCCATCCGTTATGCAGGCACTGTTCACCGACAGTAAGAATACTATTTATTTTGTCTACCATTAATAATTAGGGATTACCTGAAAGGCCAAGGTAATGTATTTTAAAAGCTGTGAAAACCAGTTCACTGAACATACCCAATGTGTATGTACATTTTCTAAGTACAGCCCAGATGGATGCAGACATTTTAGCCAAAATAAAGAGTGTGATGCTTTAAGAAAAGGCAAAATATATTACCTCTGCTCAGGCACTGAATGAAGACTTGTAAGGACCGGAGTATTGCAGTTGCAGCTGATTAAGAAACACAATGTTTTACTTTGTCCAGTAAAGAACAGAGTGCATACAGCAGACACTGATGCTCTCAATAAAGCTGTAGTGCTAATTAAACTAATTATACACATGAGGCTGGCAAATTGCTGGAGCCTCACAGTAAAAAGAGCCTCACGTAATTCAAAAGGGTGATGATTTTTTAGGCATAAAATTGTTGGGAAAATATATGTAAATGAAATGTAACTATCCATTAGCAAAAAAATATACTCTTACCAACTTAATGCAAGACGTTTTAATTTCAGGCTGATTATTTTTCTATTGTATGAAAAGTAACATAAATGCTGCACTAGAAACACCAGAGTTTATAAACACCTCCTTACTGAGGAATTATGATCTGTTATGCTTGCCTTACATTTGGGATACTGATAACTACTGCCTTGTTTGACAAGAGCAAGTAGTCATTTGGTGAGTAGATTATGTATTATATGGTACTGGGCAGTAGAAGTACAATAAAATATGTGCTATCACCAAAAAGAGATGCTTGAAAGAAGTATGTTAGTTACACATGCAAACAATTGGGAAAATGTAGAAATATTTGTATTTCTTTGCTCCTAGTGCTACATGTCCTTTAGTTCATCTCTGTCTCCAGTAAGCAAACACGGGTAACATTTATAAGAACGTTAACCCATCTTACTGGGTAACGTTACAGTAAGAACCTGAGAACTTAGTTTTGCTCCTCTGTGCTAACGAGTAAGCATAGCCATTTTTGTGAAGCTGCAACAAAAATTTACTTCTGGGTAGATGCTTTTACCAAAATCCCGTTCACTCACCATGCTTCTGATGGATTACAGTCATAGTATGCCCAGAAATCATTCTGCAGAGTAGCCCCATCAGTTACAAACCCCAATTCATCTGCTTTCCCTCAGTTCTATTAGTTCAAGCATACCCTCATTTAACTTCAATTAATGTCAAAGTTATATATTTCTTAATGACTGTAATGTATTAGTTTTATGTATAACATAAAGGCATATTTATTTTTTCAAAGAGTGTAGCTTTACATGGAGTATTTTATATTCATAAATGTGTATTGCTTACATTTATTTTGCACAGAGGAAATATCCATTTTGTTACTGTTAACAAGCTGTTTTCTGTTTATAAGAACATCTGTAAAGGAAGCAGCAGTTAAAAATTAGCATGTAGAGTTCAGAAAAACTTGAAAGAAGCTTTCTATCCATTCCCACTTATTCCTACTTACTATGTAAGACCCAATATATCAGATCTCCTAAAGGTAGGTACTGGGCAAAGTCATAGTGAAGAGACAGCTCCAGAGCAACTCAGATATGAAATTGGTCGGCTGCTGCCCAGTGGGTGCCTCTGGAGACAGAGGGAATCCTCTGCAAGAGGGGGATGGGGGAAACAGGCAGCAAAATATGATGCCCACAACTTCTTCTTCAGTGTAGGTGTGCTGGGACCAAAGCATTTAGAGAGATGTGATCAGCATTCCCTCCTGCAAGAGGGAGCTCTGGAGGGAGGTAAGTTTTGGAGGAGCATTTACAATTTTAGTGTGAAAGTCCATAGTAAACCAGAGAAACACAGACCTTGGGAGTCAGCTTTGGCATCACAAGGCGCAGTAGCAGTGCATCGATGTCATGCTTCGTATTATGACCTAGAAAAACTGTTGTGTTAAGCACTAACCAAGTCCTCAGAGACCGGACAATTATTTTTCAAGTGATATAAGCCCTGATAGCTTTAGCAAAAGTGCTCTATTCCAGCACTGTAACAAAAGGCCCATCAAGCACCTCTGATGTGTGTATGTATTAGGTGAGTGTACGCATATGCTGCGCGCTCTGCAGCGTTGCAGCTGCTCAGTTAGGCACTGACAGGCTGATAACCAGGTGACACGTACCTTTCCCACCTGCTTTGCCCATTACGTTGAGTCCACCAAGAGATGGGTGTTGTGATACCTCTCATGCTCCAGATGTTCCCAGATGTGCGCTCCTTACCTTCAAAAACAAGCTCTTGCTTTAAGAATATGGAATCAAATCCAATCCATTTACATGAAACGAGCTTGCCCCTGACCTGTACGTTTCCACACAAAGTTTCACTCTTGGCAAACATATCAGACGAATTATTAGCAGCTGGAAAAAAAGGGGGAAGAGAAATGATGGAAAAGCCGATAGCCCCCTTAAATAAGTGTAACAGCACAACTGGGCCTCACCATAATGATGCCTATACTTGCAGGTTGTATTTTTTCCTCCTTTTCACAGTGATACATTAGATTAAGCATAGCACAGATGACACTCAACAGTTTTCAGAAAGACAAATAAACAAAAATTCCCTTGTAACCAATTTTTCTTTTTCCTATCAGAGAAAGCAAAGACAAGGCAGTCTCCTGGAAACAGAATTTAATCCTGGGTATATGTGACTGCAAGTGTTTAAAGATATTTTGTAGTTGTAACTGTAGAAGAAATTGCCCCGCTATCTTTCCATTTTTCCTTGACGTGCACCCAAAGCAACATCAATTTTTCTGTTAAGACATTGCTAGACTTGACTGCTGTGATGCTGCTATTACTCTTCCCTTTCCTTTAATTATTTTCTTCTGTACATAGCAATTTGTTTTCCCCAACTGATAAATATCATCAATTTAAGGAATGTTACTATAATATAACTCCATGAATATATTTAGCATATAGAAAGTGTGTTCTCTCTTCGTCATTATAATAGAAATACAACTTGATTTATAATATTATTCTCTCCTACAATCAATTCATTGTTTCTATAAAAATCTGCAGGTGTTGAAAAAAGAAGAGATAGTATTTCCCATCTTTTTAATTAGTTTTTTTATCTTTTCTTGTTTAAAATTGCCTTCATGGCTATTTTGAAAGGGTGAGGTGGGCTGGCAGCGAGGCACTCCGTAGCCCAACACCCCTCACAGCCCAACCTCTGAATCCAGAGCAAGATTTATACTTTGGCTTTTGGGCTTTACTCCTAGGAGGGACAGGTGACACATCCATCATGTCCACAGACCCTGCAGCATTGTGCGGATATCTGAGCACCTTCCTGGGACATCACCAAACTTTTCCAGGTGCAGTGGTGGCAGTGGGTAAGGAGGGGTCCCTCTCCAGCCACTCCTGACCATCCATTCACTGGGATGCAGGAACCCACCTTGCCTACTCATCTCTTGCAAAGCAGACAGGATTAGCTCAAACCACTGCTGAACAGAGTTAATGTTAATCTGCTTTACTTTGCAGAGAAACAGCTACAAGTGGTGGTGAGCTCCTTAGTTACCCATGCCCTAGCTGAGGGCTGGAAATGAATAGCTGAGAGGCAATATCTTTAAAGTTCTACATCTGTTCCACCAGTCAGGTCCCGACTGTGCCTTATTTGCAATCGCTAACGTTCACATTTCAACTACTCTACAAGCAAGACCGAGCGGCGGCATTATTCATCTGCATGCTGCACGTTCCTGTTCATTTCCCAGGCTGGCACTTCTTGGAGTGTAAGGTAACTATTTAAAAAGCTTTTCACTGTCTTTCTGGACACAGGTAAATTTTGTTCCCCGACAATGATGCATAAGTGCATGCTGAGTCTGACATAACAAAGTGAAAGCCGGATCTGGAATTCACTGAAAAGCACACCTATAATTTCTGGTGCATTTGTTGCTGCTGTTCAGGGAGTTATTCATGCTGAGGAAATTTCTGTCCATCTCCAATGCAGCTTCTCACAACACATTTTCCCTTTGCCAGATCTCTCCACCAGCTAGATTTTATTAGCACAGTCCCAATATTTGCAAATTCTTGATTGAAAAAATCTTTTCATAATACCTGTTATCTTTACTTACATTGGTGCTGCGGAATACACACAATTTCCTCCCCCACCCCCTCCCCCCAGTTTTTCATATCTAAGGAAGGCATTTGTTTAATGAGATCTTGATGGATCTCAACTGCCAACTGGAAGTGGCACAGTGGGTTTATACATTTTCAACAGTAGTTTTTATTCTCAGGCTATGGTTTTCCAGCCCACACCTTATATAACACACAATACTAAAGGCATTGTCTGAACTATGGTGATTTCTGCCTCTAATCTTCCAATATCTTCTAGTACTTTTAATATTCTTGGAGACGCTGACAACTCAGTGGGGCAGGGCACTATGTGACCTGCTCCAAGCTGGAGGTTGGACTGGAGGAGCTCTGGAGATCTGTTTCTACCCACATCATCTTATAGTTACATTTTCCCTTAACAAACGGCAAAATTTTTCTCTCAACTAGTTTGTGTTTGTTTGTTGTTTTTTTTTTTTTAAAGGCACCATACATACTGCCATTTGCTGCATTTTCAACTCATTTTGAATACTCTGAAGGGATCTAGTGCTTTTCAATGTGCATTTTTGTTATTATTCCTTTACCAGATGCCTTTTTACACTGGCTATATCCTGGAGTAATGTGTAGGTATCAGGCAGCAGGTACTGCATGATGCTGTCAGACTGTATAAAGCACTATAATTTTTGCTAAAGTGCAAATCTTTGCATTCTTTATGTGTCCCAAATCTTTTTCCTTATAAAATAAATATCGACCAGACACGATTTCTTCTTGGTGTAGGCATGCCCAGGGAAGAGCTCACTTGCTCACACCCTGCTCCCTGCCCTCACCACTCCCTCTCATTACTCCCAGTTTATGCCCGAAGCAATAGTGGCTGACCCTGAACCTCCATAGGCAAGTGGGACTGGTGGCTGTGGCCTGCCAGGTGTGACAACCCTGTGCAGATGCAGCAGCCCAGGGTGACAGCCAACACTACAGGTGCTTTGGCTATAGCAGGTGGTGTTGATTTACAGTGGGGGTGTTGAGTGGAAATTCTTGCAAAATATTGGCTTGAAACTCCTACACTTCCATCTATATAAAAATGAATCATGACTATAATGCTTATATTCTATACTCTTTTCTAATTAGAAATTATAACCAAACTATCTGCCTACTTAGACCTTTCAATTTTTTTTCCAGTCTCTCCTATTCCTGGATTTATGTACTATCAGTTATTAAAAAATCTTTCCTTTCTGATATAAATATTCACTGGATGCAGTTTCTTTTGTCTGCACAATAAATATTACTGTGAAGCTCACCAGGAAATTAAAGTGGAGCCTGAAGCTGACTGTCCTTGGATGATGTACTGCGAATGAACTGTGTCCTATGGGGATTATTCTAGTCCCTGAACATCATACTTCTTGTATCTAAACATCAAAATATGTTTTCTCCCAAACAGCAGTACACATATAAATTTTCTAATGGATTTTCTGTTTAGCTGTCACTTTAGCTGATCCAGTAGACAGAAATACGGCAGTAACATCCACTTATTTTAAAAGTACCTTAACATTCCCAAAGTTGCTCGGAATTTGGTTTAATAGTCTGAAACTTTAAGTAACATAGGAAATTGTATAACAAGCACTTTTTTTTTAAACTCCCTTCTATTTTCCATTTTAAGAATTATCAGTGCTGGGTGGGGGATTAAGAAAAGCTGTTAAAGCCATTCTTCCAAGCAGGTTTTTCAAATTTAGCAAGAACAAAGCCTCACAGCTGGAGATGTCTATTCCGCTGTCCCCCTGCATTCCTTTCAGCTCTGGCTGAGCCATCAATTACCCAAATCTGCTGTTTTCTTCCTCTCGGTTGTGTTCTTTAGGAAGCTTTTGAAAATAACAACAGGACAGGGCCATTGTGCATGTATAACACTGCACGAGTTCAGCATTTACCTTACTATTCTTTAAATAATGAAAACTGCAGCGTTATAACCAATATACCCTTAGTTTACAGCTGCAGCCTCTACCTACAGACCCTGGTGCTTTCTCTGGAGAGCTGTGAGCTCATCCTTTGTTAGGAAAAGGCTATATTTACACTTTTAGCATTGTATAGTTTAAAGATGGCACGTGGGGTACTCGGGCTCTGTGGCGGGCCAGCCTGGGCTGGAGCTGAGGCTTGTCGAGCTCCAGTCAGCCTGAGTAGCAGAAATAGAATTTTCTGCCACCGCTTCTTGGGAAACAAGCTCAACACTGGTTAGTATGTTCCTTAACATTTTGCCCTTACTTTCAGGCAGGATAGCAGTACAGGATTGAATGCCAGAGTGGTCTAAAAGGATAAAAGGGGATGTCTGTTCTCCATCCATCAGCAGCTAAACCACATTAATCAGTGTCACGAAAGCTGTTCCAGGCTTACATCCTGGCCTGAGTCCAGCTTGTGCTGGGACTGGTATATTGGTTTTGGATAGATTAGCTCTCAGTCAGTCTTTAGCTGTCTTGCTGGGGAATTATTGTGCTATAATACAGCCTGTAATTACATGCTCACATGATATCTTTTCCATTCAATGCACAGGATGGAAATGTATGGAGAAGTATTGAGGTTGCAGGGACAAATATGAATTTGACCTTCAAGTGCTTGCCTGTACAATCTAAAAAAGACTTTTAGCATAGTCTTTCAAAAACTATGGTAATTATATAGTGGCCTGATTTGCCAGGCTACATCAAGCAGGCAAAGTTTCTGCTCTAACTGGTGCATAGCCAAAAATCCATAAAAAGTAGAACAGCTTAAGTGAAATTCAGACATGGACATGTGGAGGCAGAGAAGTTAAGCAAGTTCAATGCTTCTGACAGCCACACAGCAAGGGGACACTTCATCAAGGGGAGGGGTGAGTGCAGCAGTTCCACTTGTACATACCCTTTTTCACACCCCTTTTTCTGCATGCACCTGAAACATCTGGCTTCCTCCCACTATGGGCCTTCTATTACGGCAACAACGTTCTTTGGGGCTGAAGCGGGTCTGCATGGCATGACATGGTACCATGCCAAGGTGCCTCCTGCACTTGATAGGATGTAAGAATGTGATGAGAGCACATAGGGACACCACAGATGGCCAGAATTAAATCCCTTATTTCAGAGTACATATAGAATTAAATCATACAATTGTTCAGGTTGGAAAAGACCTTTAAGATCATCAAGTCCAACCCTCAACCTGACACTAACCCATGTGTTAGTCCACCACTGACCCATGTCCCTAACTGACAGATCTACATGTCTTTTAAACACCTCCAAGGATGGTGACTCTAGCACTGCCCCGGGCAGCCTGTTCCAATGCCTGCCCACCCTTTCAGTGAAGAAATTTTTCCTGATACCCAACCTAAACCTGCCCTGGCACAACTTGAGAACGTTTCCTCTTGTCCTGTCACTTGTTACCTGGGGAAAAAGACCGACCTCCCCTGCCCACAGCCCCTGTCAGGGAGCTGCAGAGAGTGATCAGATCCCCCCTGAGCCCCCCCAGCTCCCCCAGCCGCTGCCCACCAGCCCTGTGCCCCAGCCCCCTCCCCAGCCCCCTGCCCGGCTCTGGACACGCTGCGGCCCCTCAGGGTCTGTCTGGGAGTGAGGGGCCCAGAGCTGAGCCCGGCTTCGAGGGGCGGCCTGGCCAGTGCCCAGCGCAGGGGGACGGGCGCTGCCCTGGCCCTGCTGGCCACGCTGCTTCGGCTACCAGCCAGGGTGCTGCTGGCCTTCTCGGCCCCCCGGGCACACGGGGGGCTCATGCCCAGCCGGCTGTTGACCAGCCCCCCCAGGCCCTTTCTCACCAGGCCCTGCCCAGACACTCTGCCCCCCGCCCGTAGCGCTGCGGGGGCTGGGTGACCCCTGGGCAGGACCTGGCGCTGAGCCTGCTTGAACCTCACACAAGTGGCCTCGGCCCCACGGCCCAGCCTGCCCAGACCCTCTGCCGAGCCCCCTGCCCCCCAGCAGATCACCCACCCAGCCTGGTGCTGCCTGCAAACTGACTGAGGGTGCACTCGGCCCCCTCGTCCAGATCGTTGATGAAGATATAAAACAGAGCCGGCCCCAGTACTGAGCCCTGGGGAACACCACTCGTGACCAGTGTCAGCTGGATGTAACTCCATTCCCCAACACTCTTTGGACGCAGCAATCCAGATAGTTTTTTATCCAGTAAAGAGTACACCCACCCAAGCCATGAGCTGCCAGTTTCTCCAGGAAAATGCTGTGGGAGATGGTGGCTTTACTGAAGTCCAGGTAGACAACACCCACAGCCTTTCCCCATCCACTAGGTGGGTCACCTTGTCACAGAAGGAGATCGGGTTCATCCAGCAGGACCTGCCTTTCACAAACCCACCCTGGCTGGGTCTGATCCCCCGGTTGTTCTGCTTGTGCCACATGGTGGCATTCAGGATGATGTGCTTCATAACCTTTTCCAGCACCAAGGTCAAGCTGACATGCTTGCAGATCCCCAGATCCTCCTTTCTGGCCCTTCTCACTGGTGTAGACGGTCACTGGCCATTTGCCCATGGATTACGGGGGCTTCATTCTGCTCCCTGTCCCTGTCTACCAGCTCATGACGCTGGGTACCTGCAGAGTGACTGGTCTTACTATTGAAGACTGAGGCAAAGGCAGCATTAAGTACCTCGGCCTTTTCCTCATTCTTTGTCACAATGTTTCCCCCACACCAATTAAATGATGGAGATTCTCCTTAGCACTCCCTTTGTTGCTAATGTATTTATGGAAACATTTTTAATTGTCTTATACAGCAGCAGCCAGATTAAGCTCTAGCTAGGCTTTGACCCTTCTAATTTTCTCCCTGTATAACCTCACAACATCCTGGCATTCCTCCTGAGTTGCCTGCCCCTTCTTCCAAAGATGCTAAACTCTTTTTTTCCCCCTGAGTTCCAGCCAAAGCTCTCTCTTCAGCCAGGCTGGTCTTCTTCCCCTCTGGCTCCTCTTTCAGCACAGGGGGATGGCCTGCTCCTGGGGCTTTACGATTTCCTTCTTGAAGGACCCCTTGGTCCTTCAGGACTGCCTCCCAAGGGACTCTGTCAACCTGGTTTCTAAACAGGCCAAAGTCTATCCTCCAGAAGTTCAAGGTGACAGACAGCTCTGCTGACGCCCCTCCTTACTTCTCCAGGAATCCAAACCTATCATTTCGTGATCGCTCTGCCCAAGGCAGCCTCACACCATCACATCACGCACCAGTCCTTCTCTGATCACAAACAGCAGGTCCAGCAGGGCACACTCACCAGCTCTGTCAGGAAGGTCTCTCTCCAGCAGCCTCCTGGACTGTTTCCTCTCTGCTGTATTGTATTTCCAGCAGACATCTGGTAAGTGGAAGTCCCCACAAGAACAAGGGCTACTGATTGTGAGTCTTCTCCCAACTGTTTATAGAATACTTTGTCTGCCTCTTCATCCTGGATGGGTGGTCTGTAAATTAATCCCACCATGACATCAATTAATTGCTTAGATACAGAGTTTCCTTTTTCCTGGGGGACTTTAAACCAAAATTGTTCCAACTGGTCTGCATCCCTGACCCATCCTCCCTCCCAAGGCTCTCTTTCCATGTGTCCCACCTCACCTGGTGATGTTTTGAGTGCAAAGCAGCCGTTTTGGCAACTGCACCATTAGGTATTCCAGGTACTGCACCTCAGCCCATTTCTAGCCTTCCTGACCCCTCAGTTTGCCAGCAGAAGCATCGGTTTTGTTGGTGGTCTGGACAACAACAGCAGCACTGAAATGCTGGCACATGCGGTGAGTCTGCCTTGCTGCAGCTCAACACATCTGACCTGTTCACTAAACAGAGATGCAAGTAAAAAAACAGCAACAATGTTACTATAGCTCATTACACTGAAATTCCATTTTAAATGCCATTATCTTTAGTTTTATTGTTCAAAGATTATTATAGCTGGTCTCAGATTTTAATGTCCAAGTGGGAAAACAAACTGTAGCAACAAAAGCAATAACACAAATATTCAATAGGGTTTCGTAATGATGGACATTAGCACATCTGACTTTCACATGTTCCATGCATGTGCAATAATTCACTGCTGAGATTACTGAAAAAGCTTTAAATGTGTCATAAATAATAACAGGCTGAGGTTTGTAAAATTTCTTTTGCTGAAGGAGGAAGCGATTAAACCATCTACTGGAAACTGTTAATATGTTCCATAATTACTAGTAGACAGTTAGCAATACCATTTTTTTACCAGCATCTCAGCAGGTGCAATGCAATAACAGCGCACTCCACTGCTAAGCCCACTTGTAAAGTCTGGCCAAGCAATTCTATTTTTTGATTCAAGCAGAATTTTTTTCTCACAGTATAAGTAGTTATTGCCTGTGATATGCACACATCTCTTCAATGTGTGCAAAGTCTCTTTTAACTCAACATGGAGAGAAAGATGGGCTCAGATGACCCAGTGCCCAAGTCATATGGACACCAATAACAATGGGCATCTGGACTGAACTGAAAGCTTCTGTATTACAGAGCAAGAAGGAAAACAGAATTTGTGCAAAAGAAAGCTCCTTTGGTACAGCCCCTTTAAAGGGCAGGAAGGGACTGAGCTCATGAGTTTGGTTTCTGGTAGTGTTTCCTACTCTTCTCAAGGCAGATCTTCTGTATTTTGCAGTACCTTGTAATAAATACTTTTATAAAAAAATAAAATATTATTTTACAATTTTTTCTGTTACACTGAAGGATGGGTTAAGTTAACACTTCAGGTCTAATTTTAGGACTAACTAACTAATTTTAGAATGTTTTAGGACTAACGTTTTAGGACAAACTTTAGGACTAGTTAGGTCTTTGTTTCAGAATACCAGCACTGAGATCCATATCAGAGGACCCTGTGACCTATTTGCACGGAGTGGATTTCAGTGACAGTTTGAGAATGGTAGCTCTTTGTCTTTGGGAATTTTACAGGGATTTTTTTTTTTTTTTTTTTAGCTTTCTTAGGCCTGCTTATTCTTGTTTGTTTGATAGTTTATGGCTTTTTTCCTAGTCTCTCAGTTTAAGAAACAGCTAAGTTATTTAATTCTGTTTAGCTGGCCATTACCTCCTACTCTGAATTACTATGACAGCAGTTTTCATCTACAAGGTCCGCATCTGCTTTTTATTTACTCTCCATGATGAAGCCACATTACTCTGTTCAGACATTGTCATAGTTACAAAGTGCATATTTAGTTGTGCACTGAGGGCTTGGGCAGAGAAAATACTAAAACGTGCAGCAGATCCGGAGACATCAGTGGGATGGAAGGAATACATGGCAGTACTCAATTGCCAAGTCAGAGACTGTTTCTGGGGAAAACAGATGTAAACTACTTTTTGCACCTGTCTGGTGGGCATTTTTTGATAGAGGTATTCAAAACAGATTCACTTTCCACAGGAGAGACTTCCCTCAGGACTATTCCATCCCTCAGCAAATAACTCCTCTATCTCTAACCCAATGAGTACTGAAACACAACAAAAAACACTCCAGCTCTGATCCTCCAGGCTTTGAACGTGTGGAACATAAATGGATGTGGGGGAGGGAAGGTGATTATACTCTTCTTCAATTTGATTTTTGACTTGCCATATCCAGTCAGGAGGGACAGTCATGTGCAGATGGATTTGTCAAACAATATAGTAATAGAGAAACACATCTAAAAATCTACTTTATAGACCTCCTTGGTTCCATAGCCTTGAACACATAAGGTTCAAGGCTTGAATGTACCAGGGTCACAGTAATATGACTGGCATTTCCCCCCTTATAATTCTTCAGAATTTTAAAAAGATACTAAAAACCTTGTTTTTTCAGTTTCTAATTTTCCCCCCCCTCCAATATTATCATATTATCTATGTCCTTAAAAAACCAAAGTCATTAGAAAACCCATCCATTAGGTGCATTAGAACCTATCTATGAATATATAGATTAGAAAAGTCCATGAAAATTGTAATTTAGCCTCTCAGGTGTAAAGCAGAGACAGTAGCAAGCACTGACACTCATGGGTGGTGTCAGTAGTGATGTGGAGGGATGCTTATTCTCAGGTCTGGTGCAAATCACATTTCCAAACAGCCTGCAAAGCACAGAGAGCTGGCTTGTATCATTAGTGACATCAAGGGAAAATATGTCTCTGGAAGCAGTAACATCAATATAGAAGAGAACAGGTTTGGGTGTTTTAGTGCAATAGGAACAAAAGTAACCACAGCAGTTGTGTAAGCCCGTTAGCAGATGGGGCTTACAACAAATGTTAACAGTGATGGACAGAAAAATCATAGAATCATTTAGGTTGGAAAAGATCCTTAAGATCACCAGATCAAGGCCATCCAATAAACATTTTATTTCCTAATATATAAAAAAGCAGAATGATATACTTGTTCTCTAAGAGGAAGCGGAAGTATTTTCTAGTTTGTTTACCATCAATGAAAAAAGTAATATCTATCCAGAAGGAAACAATGAGACAGGACAGCTCATGCTCAGTGATCTTGGAGGTGATATATGAGGTCTCTGCTCCACAGGGGCTCTTTTCTAAGAAACCACTGAGTCAAGGTCCGTGACCTCTTCCTTTGCTCCTCAGACCTCAAGTTCTCTCACTTTTCTGAAGAAGTAAATGAGCTTCATCTGACGTGTTTCTTCCTGACAGGCACTTACTGGTTGCCACTCACCATGGTGTTCACTTCCATGGTGCCTGGACCTTGTCCCCACACAGCCTGTGGGCATCAGTGTCAGGGCTCCCCCCCGTCCTCCCATCCCAAGTCCCAAAACACACAACTGACGTGGTCATGCCACCTCCTCCATAGCAAAGGGCATGTTATGGCTATCTGAAACACCTAGGAGAGTCTTCAGTGGGAATCTTGGCAGAAAACTAGTCCACAACCTGTGGCCCTTATCACTGGGTGAAGAAAAATGGAATGCCTCCTTTGGCTATTCCAAATGGAAAATAAGAAACACACAATATGCCAAATGCACCTGCAACAGAGATGATAAATGTTACTGGTGTGGAAGACTAAGCAGCTTGGTGGGCGTTCACAACATTATACCAGATTTGGAATAATAATAATACTACTATACCAAAGGTCTCTGTTGGCAGATCAGAGAGTGAGAGAGCAGAAGCACGGTGTGAGGTAGCCTCTTTTCTGGGCAGTCCTGGGAGGACATCACTTTTATGCAAAAGCAACTAATACTTCCAGGTTATGCATTTTCAAGACTCAGAAAAGCATAGGACCAATGACTTTCCATCCTTCAAAAGACCACTTATCTTTAAATATCTCTATCAGTGCATACATGCAATGCTTTCAGTACAACCGTGACTTTTCTACTCTGGAAGGTTTCCATTTCTCTGCTTAGATGACATTAAAATTCCTTTTTCTCCTCCCTTTAAAAACAAGATAAAATAATGAATTATATCACAGCTCTGGAAAACAGCAAACTTTTTTGTTGTTTGTTTGCTAATTTCTATGGTCTCAGTACTAATCAACAAAGTGGTGATACCTCATTTTCACCTATGATGCATAAAGGTGGTCAAGCTCAGCATGTATAACGGACTCATTCTGTATGTATTTTTTCATCAGCAGTTCCCTTAATAGAGACAACGGCATGTGTTTGCATTTCTAGCATATGTTGTTTTTCTTTCCAGCGTAGCAGTTCCTGAAAGGCTGATACTCTCCAACAGGACAAATCTTACTGTGGTGCAGGAAGCATGAAATCTTCAAAGACCCACGTATCATCACTGTGAGTGCTGTATGCATCTATGTACATTGCACAGCGGGAGAGTTTCCTCAGCAAACCACTCACTTAGGAAGTAATTAATGTGAATCACTGCTCCACATGTTCATATATACACTTGTTCTGCTTCAAGAAGCCTACTGTACAAAGGAAAAATGCATAAAGAGACAGACACGATGTGTGCAAAAAGGAATAAACCCAGCAAGTACCAAATCTGGGCAGGACCTGCAAGACCTTGGGGGAAACTAGGGAGTTGGGATATGTGTCCAGGAAAGCTGCACCTTCACAGGTGCAGCTACACTATATATTTGCTTAGTAATGCTTTTGTCCTAAATAAATGGCGCTCTACTTTTTTAAAAAAAATGTGCTGAGGACTCATAATTGCCATTGCCTGTGACAGACAAGACATGACGAGCATCACGTTGATCCACACTGGGAGGAGAGAAACCAAGGCTGCTACTTCCAGGTCTGAAACCTTCTGTGCTTCTCTCCTGGAAAGCCTAAAGACAATGGGATGTGCTGCAGCTTTAAAATATAGAGCAGTTTTGATACTTTCGGAGAAAGGGTGTCCCATCTCTACGCACATTTGTAATTTTGGGCCCATCTCCTGCATATCTCAAGGTCAATATTTAAAAAACCCTGTTCTCTAGGTCTGTGCTGTCACCTCCAGAAACTGAAGACTCTTGGAACCTCTGTGGTCCCCAGAGAACCATACAGCCACATGCAAAGACATGAGTTAAAGCAACTCCTGGCAGAGTAAACTGTGGTCCTGAAGAAGCAGAAGCCTCACTCCATACCCTAGACTGTGCCACCTCCAAACAGAAAGCAGGCTTGGATGAATTATTGACAGAACTGATGATAAAGCTCAGAGCAGAGTTTTTAAAAATGGCTCTTGGCACGTTTTCTGTGGTGATTCCTGTGTACATTTGTTATTTAACTCCATCTTCCCTTTTCTTGCATATTAATTTGGGAGCATTAGCTAATCTGTTTTGTGTCAGATGAAAATTAAGACAATATGAAAACTTAAAGGTTCCATTTGATACAAATTTTGAGATGAAACAAAGTGAAATGGAAAAAAATTCTGAAATACTTCACTTGACATTTCTCTACAGTTCATTTACTTCATTTTCATTTTACTGGCATCTCATTTTCCCTGCAAATTGTCCCATGCAGGTTGTAAATTCTGCAAAATGTGAGAGCAGTCAAAGATGAGCCCTTCAAAACCATGTAGGTGACATAGAAACCCAAGACTCAGTTTCAAAAATTAGTTGCAATGCCTCATTGAAAGTCAGTTCAGATTTCTAAGTTGGTTTATCCCTTTTGAAAATTTTGCCCAGCCATCTTGCCTTCCCATATATGTTTTTTAGCCAACACTCTGGTCCTCTCTATCTTTTGAGCTCTTTGTACATGCTCATAATGTATAAATAGATTGTACATGTCTGAGCCACTCAATACCTTAGCAAGTTTGAAGATGATGCAAGGATGGAAGGAGTGGCTGATGCACTGGCAGCCAGAAGGACCCGGACCAGCTGGAGATATGGGTCAGCAGGAACCCATGAAGCTCAAAAAAGGGACATGCTAGGTCCTGCCCCAGGGAGGAAAAAAAAAAAACCCATGCACTAGGACGTGCTGGGGACTGACTGACTGGAAAGCAGCTCTGCAGAAAATGACCCAGGGGTCTCAGTGGGCAAGAAGTTGACCATGAAACATAAAAGCACTCTTACAGTAGAGAAGGCCACCATCATCCTGGTGTCTATGAGGCAATTTTTTCCAGTAGGTCAGGAGAGGAGATCCATCCCTTCTGCTCAGCACTGGTGAGGCACATCTGGAGCACTGGGACCAGCTCTGGGATCCCCAGAACAAGAGAGACAAGGACTTACTGGAGTTAGTCTGGCAAAGAACCATGAAGAAGATGAAAGGACTGAAGCAGGGAGATAGCTCAGATAGTTCATCCTGGAGAAAAGATGGCTCAGGGGGAACCTATCTGTATCTTACATATTGGATGGATAACCTGATGGAGGAGTGTAAAGAAGACAGAGCCAGATCCTTCTCAGTGACCCCCAGTGACATGACAGGAGGCAGAAGGCACAAATTCAATTCCTGAAGAAGCTTCAATATAAGTAAAACTTTCAGCTGTGAGGATGGTCTAACACTAGAGCAGGCAGCCCAGAGCGGTCAGGGGGTCTCCATCCTTGAGATGCTCAAACCTGCCTGGAAATGTTCTGAGCAAACCTGCTGTGAGAGGGTGAGACAGAGACCCCACAGCTCCTGCCAGCTGCATCCCCAAAAGGGATCTCTGACTTTACTGTTCTTCAGACAATTGACAAACAAGTCCAGTTAAACTTCATCTTTCATGCTAAAATGATAAAAAATATATCTGTTTCACTCAGTATGAAAAATTCATGTACATCCAGGAATCTGCTTAAAAAAAGTAACTTCCATTATTAGATATTCAGAGATATTATCTACCAGATTTTGCAATCCTTCCCTCCCCCAGGTGAACTGAGCATACAAATTGGCCTGGTAAAAGCACCTTTTAAAACCACACTATAATTTTTTCTCATCATCAAATTACTATGAACTATGACAAATAAGACAATATCTGGAAATCCATAGCCAGTAGGCAATTTCTAATTGTTCCTGGAAGACGGTGAGCAAATTGATGCTACCCTTGACTTTGTGCTTTATTTTAATTTTATATACAGCCATTTCCTTTTACATTTAATAGAAAATTAATTGCAAAAGGGAAAAAAAAAAGAAACTCAAACACCATAATAAAAACAAAGCGTGATTCAGTGCTGTCTAGTTACTCCTAATTTCCAAATAGTAGGTTTGAGGAGGAATTTCTCAATATATAGTAGAATTCTTTGAACAGGAATGAATCATGCATGTTGGACCAGACTCACCTACACGACAATGCCCGCTTACTCAGCCCAGTCAATGCCAGAAACTGAATTGTACTTTTTTTCTCAGCTTTTTATAATTATCAGTAGAAGTATTGCACTGTGGGAGTGTTTATGTGAAGGTCCCCCTGCACTACAGTGTGCTGCCTCCCCTTGCCAGAGATGAGAGATTCTGGGAGATGGGAATCCACAACCGAGTGCTTCCTCAGAGGGGAATTTCTGGTTTGCCTCAGTAATTGATATTTCCCATACAATGCACACATCTTTTGTTGGAAAGGTTCCTTGCAATCCTATTAAGATACTTTTTAGCCTTCCAAAAATGCAAAGAGGTAAAATATAAGCTTTATGTATTTGGCTTGACATATTTTAATGATTTATACCTTAGATGGCTCTTAGAAGGGAAAATGTAACCGTGGCATTTTAGGCAGAACATTTGAGTTGTTAACTAATGTTAATAGTAACACAACTAAAGTAATAAACTAACACGTGTTGATGAAAGCCTGACAAAAATATAAATTAGCAATTCATATAGTCAACATGAATAAATATTTATTGATAGTATAAGATTTCTATTCATGGAGAAAAATTTGGGAAAGTAAACCAGACAAAATATATCAAAAGCAGGTGGGAGAGAGGTTCTTCGGAAATGTTCTTATGGTTGTTTCAACATCATCCTTTTACTACATAGCATTAATTTGAATTTTGCTGAAATAAAGCTGTGACTTTCTGTGATAACTTCAAAGTGGATGTGAAATTTAAGGGAAAGAATGAATATTGTGTCATGTCTAAACTCAATCTCATGTAACAATCCTGGTTTTATTTAAAAAGGTACATTTTTTTCAACTAGAAGTAGTTGATCAGTATTTTTTGGTCCAGCCTGCTGGTCGTATGACAGTATGAATTTACATTTCTGTCCTCTGCTTTTGCTCTTGTAAATCATCTGATTCCATACCAAACTTCAGCACCCAGTACTAGTTTTCTGCCCAGTGAACCTGAGATTTGTGCACCGGATAGGAAAAGCTGATGGAAATCTTGTATTGCTTAACAAACATGAGGGGCTTTTGGATTACAAAAGCCCAGATCTCAAGACCAAACAATCGTCCTTCTGTTTGCTATGGCATCTTTCCAACACAAAACAAGATCTCTCACCTACATCCGTGATTATTTCTCCTCCTGGACTACTGCAGCAGATGGGTGTATTAAAAATCAACAAAAAGCTCAATTCATATTGCCAGAATTGTGATGCTTATTAGAAAAGAGATTAAAATTTGGGATGGCAATAATAGATATTTTTCCTCATTTTCTGTGTGTGCCTAACTTGAGATTTGGGGTCTGGTTTGCAGGGGGGTCTGGTATTTATCTGGATATAAAATTAGCCAAGGGCAGCACAAGTAACACTGGCAAAGCCCTGCCGCGCCGGTAAGAGGGTTTGGCAGAAGGTACTGAAACTGTTACGGTTGCAGACACTCAGGTAGCACAATGCTGGATGTATCCCAGAAAGACTGCTCTGTTCAGAGACCTAGTCCTGAAATTAACAACCCGGATTGTCGCTGGAACTGCAAATAACTCAAAAGCAGATTTACTGGCTAAGACCAAGCTTCACAAGCTGCTGGTGAAATTGCTTAGTGGGCATGGGGAGAGCTGGGCAAAGCTGGTCCTGCCCCTGTGCTGGGGTCTCATGAGGCACAGTGCGTTTGTCTCACCCATGGATTTTCTCCACACATCAGAACTCCCAAATCCCCACTCAAGACCATGTCAGGGAAGGTTCATGCTGCTGCAATCCTCTGTAATCATAGAATCAGAGAATCGTTTAGGTTGGAAAAGACCTTTAACATCATTGAGTCCAACCGTTAACCCAGCACTGCCAAGTCTATCACTAAACCCTGTCCCTAAGCACCACATCTACACGTCTTTTAAATACCTCTAGGGATGATGACCCCACCACTTTCCTGGGCAGCCTGTTCCAATGCCTGACCACCCTTTCAGTGAAAAAAAAATTCCTAGCTGTGGCAGATTGACCCTGGCTGAAGGCCAGGTGCCCACCAAAGCTGTTCTATCACTGCTGGGCCGGGGAGAGAAAACATAACCGAAGGCTCATGGGTCGAGATAAGGACAGGGAGATCACTCACCAATTACTGTCATGGGCAAAACAGACTTAATTTGGGGAAAATTAGTTTAATTTATTAACAATCAAATCAAAGTAGGACAATGAGAAATAAACCAAAATCTTTCCCAGAGCTCACTGGAGTGTCAGGCTGGCTTTGTGAGCCACCCATAGCTACAGCAAATACTCAGGTAACCTGTAGCAGAATGGCTCCTCTCTGTCTACAGAAATAAATGAATAAATGTATGAATCCGAATCAGCACAGTAGCTTAGGATGGATATTTCCAAAAGCAGAGTGGTAAACAAAAGAGTGAGAGAAGTCCAAGGCAGGTTCTTCACAGATGAGTGTTGACATGTAGGGCAGATCCTTCATCCCCTTCTTCAGCACTTCACAGAGTCACAGAACGGTTTGGGTTGGAAGGGACCTTAAAGATCATCTAGTTCCCACTCCCTGCCATGGGCAGGGTTAGTTGCCCATCCCAATCACCCCATGGCCTCAGCCAGCCTCTCAAGACCCAGCTCTTCCACAAACTCCTTAGAGCCTGGCCTGTAATTTCATTTTGGCTTTAAACTGAATGCAACACAGTTGTCTTAAACTCTTTCTTTAATAAAACTTATCATTAACAACAAATGACTGCAGTCCTCTCATCTGCTCCATGGAAAGTCTGGTAACTCTTCTCTAGAACATAAACCAATATGTGGACTGAAAACACTGCTTAAAAATCCCTTCACTTGTCAAGTAGAAAACTCCTAACACAAATGAAGACTTTAATATACCCTTAAAAGTATATTAATATCTGTTTATGCAGTAATGAAGCAATAAAGTTACATGTTGGCCTGTAACTCATCAGAAATTAATCAAAAAATTAGGAAAAAATGCTTTTGGACAAGTTCAGGAAGCAAATTGTTACTTCATAGCAATTAATAGTATTCTGTCTTTGTTACTTTTTTCTTTTATCTTATTCATCCCCTGCCAAGTCAACCAGTCTTTTGGTGTGCTGTCCTTGCTGCCAGCTGCCCCAGTCTCTCAGGCTACAGGGCTGCTCCTGCCCTGGGGCACCTGCAAACGCTGCCTTGGCAGTCCCATATACACTCATGTTTCACAAACATTCAACAACTTCAGTTCAAAGAACTCTCTTCAGTAAAAAAACACACCATATTCGCTAGATGCATCAAAAAACCACACCAGCTGAAAAAAGGACACACTTCACTTGATGTAGAAATAATTAGCAAGGGTTTGATCTTCCTATCAGGCAACAGCTATGGTGCAACTGGACCCAGTTATGGCTACCCACACCACCAGCACTTCACATACAGCCCCCAGAAGGTGTGGGAAAATCCTCGTTTGGTCACGGATGATGCATTCCCCAGATTCACACACCACCACCCCCCCAAAAACCAATAACCATCAAAACAACATTTTGCAGACAACAGCCAAAACCAAAGCAGCCACTTAGCACACACCTATTAAACATGAGGTTCTCTGAATGATCAAGGTCTAAACGTCTGCAATAAATAATTTGAGTAGCTTTGCTTTTTATGATTCCCCTCTCCCTATTTCTAATTGCAAGCCTCCCATTAACTTTAATTACAGCTACTGAACGTTCAGCACTCATACAATATTTATTAATCTAGTTGCAATGACCCCGAGATGTTTTCCCTGAGATATGGCTAATTTTGTACAGTACTGGAACAAAATAATGTGCCTTTTCCGTATGAGGAATATGTGAGAAAACATTAAAGGTGCAGAAGTAACTGAACAATAAAAACATTTATAAAATTCTTCAAAAGCTTCTTGCTAAAGCCAGGAAGCATGCTGTGTGCCAGACAATGCCCTCTTCAGTCCTCCTCATTTCCTTGCTGTGACAATGGGATCTCTCACACACAAAGAGGACAATATTCACCTCAAATTGTCCTTTGTCTCATTGTCTGCAGGCATTAATTAACTCTAACCCCAATCCCATTTTGCTGCACTTCTCCAAGGCATTTTGTGCCATAGATGGAGATCCCATGGAGTCCCAGTGCTCCCACCCAGAGAAGTGCTACCCGTGGATCTCATTATCTGGAATAAAATGCATGTGACAGAGATGACAATAACTGCCACAATGATGAGGGAAACAAACAGTGCACTTATTGGGAGCTCCTGTGTGATTTTTCACCATATCAGCTCATTAAGTAGTGCTTGCACTTCAAGCCAAAGCTGCTTCTCCATTAAACAGCCATTAACACATGCTGCCCAGAGAAAGGAAGGGTCAAATGTGTTCCATTAATGTCCCACAGTCCAATGGTTAATAGTAAATACAATCTATATTATCCTACTTGTTTTATCCTCTATGTGGTCCACTAGAGATACTCCTCATGTTTCGCAGAGCCAGGATATGGGAGCACACTCCTGAAGCAGGAAGATGAGGGTCCAAGTGAAGCACACAGGCCCACCTCGCACAAGTTCTGCCCCAGCTGAAGGCATCTCAACTCACTAAGTACCTCCCTGTTTAATAAGACCCCCAGCTCCTTTTCTCAGGAAAGGCTCAAAGGAACACTGTTTTCCAATAAAAGCATCCCAATGAAGGAGAAATACCTGCCAGAGGTCTTAAAAGATTATTGCAGAAATGGTAATAAGCACTATAAATGTTTCCCATATTTTTTTATACTTAAGACTGTATATCACAGCTATGAGTTTTAATAGCCTTTATTAAAATGTTCTTATAGCTAGCAGTGGATTTTTAGTGGTAGGTACTATATAAAAAAGAAAACATGATGTACACAATGATTATTTTTCATAAAAACTGATCTTTTTCATTTTAATTTATCTACTACAACTTATCCTGTTTGCTCTTTCGTAGCCTTTTTTCTTATCTACTGCAGAACTGCATATACACTGAAATTACCACCATCTTGCCTTTAAATCAGTTGGCTTAATTCATTATGTTTCATTATGAAGCAAGACTGTGGCACTAATCATATTTTCCAGTCTAAAGATAAATATATTTATCCAAAAAAACAAAGGCATGTAGAAAGCCCATATGCAAGCTGCTGGTTTTGAAGCTGCAGACAGAAAAAAAAAAAAACAACAAAAACCCAAAACAAACAAAAGAGTACTGGAATCACAGGAAAATATCTACAAAAGAGCTTTTGAGCTAAGCCTTGACCCAAAGAAGGCTACAGATGTGGAAGATAAGACACTATTTCTTTTTTGATTCTTCAAGAAAAATAAAACTTTTATGTTCTGTGCAATCATCTTCAATCAATCATTCAATCATTTATCAGCATTCCCAGCAAACCAGGGAGGTCCCAGTTGACTGGAGGTCAGGCAATGTAATACCCATCTACAAGGGCAGAAAGCAGGATCTGGGGAACTACAGACCTGTAAGCCCGACCTTGGTGCTGGAAAAGGTTATGGAGCACATCATCCTGAATGCCACCATGTGGCACAAACAGAACAACCGGGGGATCAGACCCAGCCAGGGTGGGTTTGTGAAAGGCAGGTCCTGCTGGATGAACCCGATCTCCTTCTGTGACAAGGTGACCCACCTAGTGGATGGGGAAAGGCTGTGGGTGTTGTCTACCTGGACTTCAGTAAAGCCACCATCTCCCACAGCATTTTCCTGGAGAAACTGGCAGCTCATGGCTTGGGTGGGTGTACTCTTTACTGGATAAAAAACTAGCTGGATTGCTGGGTCCAAAGAGTGTTGGGGAATGGAGTTACATCCAGCTGACACTGGTCACGAGTGGTGTTCCCCAGGGCTCAGTACTGGGGCCAGTTCTTACTGTGGTGTTTTGTTGCTAGCTAAGCCTGTCTTTTGCTTAAATTAGAATCCTTTAAGGCCACAGAAGTTCAAAGTTCAAATGGTTTTGAAGATCTATGAGAAAGTTTCTGCAAACCACTTTCACAGTGAAGTGCATTATTTTAAAGGTAATTTTTGCCAGGTTAGTTTATTATTTATTTATGTGTTAGAAATTCAACATTCAGTGCATACCTACTATGGTTAGATGCCAAAATAAATCCAGCTTCAACATTTGGTAGATCAGAAACTTCAAACCTTACTGCCTTCCCTGTAACCTGGAGGGAAACCCAGCCAAGGCATTGGGCAGACACCGCTCTCCCTGGAAAGTGTTCAGGTCTGCATTTTAGAGCTGGTTTTAAGCCAGAGGAGAAAGTGCTGATGCTGGAGCATGTACACAGAGGCACATTTTTTACTGCCTTGAGTGCGAGATTTTGCCTACTGCTAGTCCACTTACAGTTTCCAGCCCTTTTGTGAGAACTCAGATGCATTTTTTTACCTTTGTGTCCAAAGTCAGCGCAATCACTCATATAAATAATACGCTCCCAGGTGAAAATGAGCATTTCTTCAATGGCCAAGCAGAAAGATCTGAAAGGCAAGGTAAATAATGTAATTCCACTTTCTATTGACAAGTTATGAAAATATGCATGTCATGTACGATGGGAGTGCTTTCTGTCCGTAGATTCAGCCTAGGTGACTAGGTAGGAGACCGAAGGTAAAGGAGTAGGTTATAGCAAGGGAAAAACTCTACAGTAATTAAGATAACAAATTTAAGTATCTAGTAAGGACATTCTTATTAGCTGATGCTTTCTAATCATTGGTACCATGCAATCAGGAACTTGCAGGGTGGAAACATAGGTGTATACCAGGCTGTGGTAAAGATACTCTTCTCAGATTCTCATTTCCAGCTAAGACAACTTAGTGTAATTTTAAAGATACTGTATTGATCTGACACTCACAAACATCAAAGTTTTTTCTATCTGCAAGGCTGAAGCTTGCTCTATTACAACATTTAAATCAAGTGAGAAAAAATACCTGTTTGATGTAGCTGTTACTACTTCCTGCATTTTGTTTGCCCATGGAAGTAAGATATGTATCTTAAAAAATGTCTATAAAAATTGTCTCTGGTATAGAGTATGACAGCCCAGTGGATACGGTTCATAAATATTTGTGATATATTAATCACACCAAGGCAATCTTCCCTTCCAAACACACAGGTAACCATATAAAGAACTTTGTCAGCATTGACATAAAAATATATGATTTAGCTATTATTAATGGGTGTGAATTGTCATGTTTAAGCTGACTGTTGAGCACACAAAATACACAAGTAGTTTAGCTGGAAATGCCAACTGTACATGTGCATGTATATAGCTGGCAGAAAAGGGCAGATTAAAGATTGCATCCCAGATAAAAATGCAATCCTGTCAGATCAGTGTCATTTGTATAAGTAAGAATAAAAATAACACTGCCAAAAAGATATCAGGAAGAAAACCCATTAAGCATTATTGAAAGTCAGGGTGTCCCCTCTAGCAAAGAAAAGTTATTAGTCTGACAAATGTCAAGTGCTAATCTAGAACTAATGGGATTTAATTTTATGAATTGTTTTCATAAATATTCTAAAACGTCTTCAGAAAGATGCATTATATACTTTCATATCTTTTGAATTCATACTTTAGCCTAGAATATGAGTAATTCGTTACTATAATTTTATGTACATAGGGAAATGATACTGTACTTGTTTATGTGTTAAACCATAGCGTCTAGAGTTCGCTGCGTGCCACAACCCCAGTCAAACACCACAGCTCGTGGGAGATGAGCAAAGCAGGGGCAGTTAAAATACTGTGGCACAGAACCTCCCCTCCTTAGACAATACACATCAAACTCTGTTATTTCGTATCTCTTGTGAGACAGTACTTAGGACTGTTGTTTCAGAAAATGCATGGCTCTTCTCTTCTCTTCTCTTCTCTCTTCTCTTCTCTCTTCTCTTCTCTCTTCTCTTCTCTTCTCTTCTCTTTTCTCTTCTCTTTTCTCTTCTCTTTTCTCTTCTCTTTTCTCTTCTCTTTTCTCTTCTCTTTTCTCTTCTCTTTTCTCTTCTCTTTTCTCTTCTCTTTTCTCTTCTCTTTTCTCTTCTCTTTTCTCTTCTCTTTTCTCTTCTCTTCTCTCTTCTCTTCTCTTCTCTTCTCTTCTCTTCTCTTCTCTTCTCTTCTCTTCTCTCTTCTCTTCTCTTCTCTTCTCTTCTCTTCTCTTCTCTTCTCTTCGTTTAGGGGAGCCAGGGAGGGAAGTGTTGGATTTCCCATGCTCTTCATGCAAGTTGTCTGCTCCCAGCAAGACACCTCTCAGTTTCCTTTTCCTCCTTCCATCAGAAAAATAATGTTAGAAGGTGAGCTGGGAAAGATAGGAAAAGTATTTCAGAAGGTGCAAGAAGGGAAACAAGAGACTGGGACTCATTATTTATATGGTTTGTTCTTTGTCCTTCTTTTTGAGGTATGGTAAAAAGCTGGTTCTTAGCCCCCCCCCCCCCCCCCCCCCCCCCCCCCCCCCGGGGTGCGAGGAGTGAGTCTTAGTGAACTCACACCCACCTGCTCCATGCTGCTCCCCAGGCAGGAGGCAGAGGGGGCTTTCTGCCTGCGCCCCTACTGATTGGTGCCCATCGGTTTCTGAACTTTGAATGAGTAAATTACACTCTTTATATTTTTCTACTCTTCTTTATATGACTTTGGAGATACATATCTTACCTTGCCCTACAAACTCCAGGTACCACCAAAGCTGTAGTAAAGCATATAGATGGTAAATCAGCGAGCATTCTGTCTCTCTTTCCTTAATCTCTTACTAGATCTAACTTTAATTTATTTAAGGTTTTTCACCCAGACTCCCTGTCCCTGGGTATCTGTCCCTGCCTGTCGAGGAGCATTGGCAGCCTGCACATCTGGGTACAGTTATAGAATGCTTTGTGTTGGAAAGGACCTTGAAGCCCACCCAGTCCCACCCCGTGCCCCAGGCAGGGCCCCCTCCCCCCAGCCCAGGCTGCCCCCAGCCCCATCCAGCCTGGCCTTGAGCACTGCCAGGGATGGGGCACCCACAGCTGCTCTGGGCAGCCTGGGCCAGCGCCTCGCCGCCCTCACGGGGAACAATTTCTGCCTCACAGCTCATCTGCATCTCCCCTCTCCCAGCTTAAGGCCATTCCCCCTTGGCCTGTCACCACGTGCCCACGTACAAAGCCCCTCTCCAGCTTCTTGCCGGCCCCTGTAGGTGCTGGGAGCTGCTCTAAGGTCTCCCCGGAGCCTTCTCCTCCCCAGGCTGAGCAGCCCCAGCTCTCCCAGCCCGGTGCCATAGCAGAGGGGCTCCAGCCCCCTGACCATCTCCGTGGCCTCCTCTGGGCTCACTCCAACAGGTCCATGTCCTCCTTATGTTGGGGGCCCCAGAGCTGGACACAGCGATGCAGGGGGTTCTCACAATGCTGATGGCATGTCTTGTGTCACCATTCCCTAATTTCACCCTTCCCATGATACCTGTTGATCTTTTTCAAAGCTCCTGAGTATAGAAAGCATTTCTGAGTGTGAAAAGCATCTGACAGGAATTTATCTCTTAATAGGGGGGTGTAAAGTGCCTATCTTCTAAAAACATTTTTCAATTGGTTGTTGTACCCTTATGAAAGAAACTTTAGGTACTCTACAATGAAGCAAAGTATTTCAGCAGTAAATCAGACAGTACTGACCCAAATTTGTTCCCTGATATCAAAATGATCTGGAGCGTCATCTAAGTACTGAATTCCAACTCCTGCAAACTGCAGTGCAAAGCTGTTTTTGAATAACGGCATTTGTCATCAGCACTGGCATGTTGACCACAGACTCATTTCCAAGCAGTGTCTGTATTCAAGTCCACTGTTTTGCCTGTCCTAGAAAAAGGAAAAACAAAACATTTTACCTATGGCAGATTAGCTTGTGTTTTCTAAAAAGGAAGAGCATGTTATTTTATAAGTAGATCAAATGCAAAGCCAGTTTTGCTTCCTGCCTACACTGCATTTAATTGTGCAGTCATTTTACACACACAGAGGGATAGAACAAATATCATTATTATTAGCAGAGACAGTTTCTGCCATTTTGCTCTACCTCATTATGTAAGAACAACCATAGTCCTGACAACATAAAAGATTAAGTGCCAGAAGTTAAAAAAAACTACACTACATAAAAAGAGAAAAAAACCCACAGTAGCTACCTTCTTGAATATCTAAGAAGTTTTATCTAAGATTTGATCATATGAGGAAACATCATGGCTATGCAACAGCTTTCTTAGGTACCCATGAGCTGCAATGCAAATACAAAGAAGTATTTTTCTGAACTGTTCTGCCTGCATCCCTGGTGCACAGGGACCTTCCCTTTGCGTAGCCCTAAAAACTGAGCTCTGAGTCAGGAGAGCTTGGCTTCTTGCTCCTTTCTATTTTTCTAAAGCCTCCTCTGATGATATGGGTACAAAATACTTTTTGGAAGACAAAACTAGAAATAATTTCCCTACCTGGAAGAGATACGACAGACATCCCAATGTGACTCAAAAAGCTGAAAACCCACAGGTTATTTTTCCAGCTCCTAAATGTTTGTCCTCACTGGGGGATGTGCTTCCCCATGAGAACACAATGTCTTAAATTCCTTTAAACTCAAATGCAGCAATGATGTGCTGGATTAGTACTTTCATTAATTATAAGGTCTTGAATTAATTTTTAAAGTTTTGACCCTTCAGTCCTAAAGTTATATTCCCTACCTGCACTGCCTCCACATTGAGACATCAAGATATTGGCCAGTATGTAAGAGCAAAAGAGCTCAACATCTCATTTTTATCACACCTAGCTTCTTTTCCAGGTGAAAATACCAATGCTTACTGAACGCCTGAGAATTATCTATGTACCATGGGAAAGTGCCACCAATCCTCAAAATTACCCCAAGAACCAAAAGTGTCCTCTGCCTTCAGGTGAACACACACAGCAAGCAGGGCCCCAGGAAGGGACATGCTAGGCAGCTCAAACTTCTTGGCTTGCTTTGGGTCCACTGGAGTCAGAGTGCAACTCCGGGTATAAAAAGACAAAAAAGCACCCAGTGAGAGTAGAGGTGGATTACATTTTCCCAAATTGGTTATTGTCTTGATTTCACTGTTTTCCACTGCCATATCTCAAAGAAGACATGAAAACAAAATAAGTCTGGGCCAATCAGAACAATTTTCAGTCTTAACTTTCCAGATGAGTGATGCTGAAGAGCAGCTTTACCCAGGGAGCTACCGGAGCTACCCTCCCCTCTTTCCTCTGCCAAATACAGGTGGACAATTTTACCAATACAGAACTTTCCCTATGAAAGCTCTGATTTTGAATTAAATCAGCTTCGCTCCCTAAAAGTTCAGCAAAACAACTCCAGGTCATATCTATGTTTCTGGGTCAAGGTGTAAATGTCAGCTCATCTGCTGCGGGTTTCTGCCTGCACCTGAGACATTAACTCCATATGGGAGCACATGGTGGAGGATTTCCCAAGACATTCTTGTGAATCTCCTTTTGCATAAAAACTGTTTCCTCCAAAAGTGTTAACTTTATAGAGGCTGAAGGGGTAGAGTACTCCTGCTGCCAGAGATATTACTTCTGTCTATCACAGCAGAAACTCGTCCAACGGAATTTCTTATCTGTCACCCAGAAGCAAGCTGAAGCTCATCCAGGATGCACCAGTTATCTGTCTTGGAGTAACAGGGTGAGTGCCACACTGGGAAGTGATTTGTATAGATCGCTGAGTTTTAATGATAAGTATAAAGAACTTCACCTCTCCAGGAATGTCACGGAAGAAATCAAGAGCTTAACACGATCTCCTTGGAAAGCAATTTGTACTGCAATTACAAAACACCGGTATCTGTGTCACAGGGAGACAGTGAATTTCAAAGGTTTAATTTACAATTTACTGGGGACAGGGCATTATAACAGTTAAACAGTTAGCTTTATAGCAATGAAATTATCATATCTTCAATAATAGCTCAAAGATTGCCTCCACGTTAGTGAACCTTGACATGAAGAGTCAAATCACTTTTTTTTTTTTTTTTTTTTCCAGGGGAAGACAGCTGAAATAACCATAACATTTTATAACCCTTTTTTGTCTTTAAATAAAAGAAATAGCATCACTGTAAACATATATATTCAATTATATTTAAAAAATAATAATAGAAAACTCTTTACAGTATTATATTTAATTAAGTAATCAACTTTCTTTATTGTTAACTGATTTATATTGCCCAGCATAATCATCTTAACCATATTTATAACAATAATTATAAATCCTAACAAATGAGGACAGGCTGGGAAAGTTGGGGCTGTTCAGCCTAGGGAGGAGAAGGCTCTGGGGAGACCTTAGAGCAGCTCCCAGCACCCAAAAGGAACAACAAGAAAACCGGAGAAGGAGCTTCTTACAGGGGCATGTAGTGATAGGATAAAGGGGAATGGCCTTAAGCTGGGAGAGGGGAGATGCAGATGAGCTGTGAGGCAGAAATTGTTCCCCGTGAGGGCGGCGAGGCGCTGGCCCAGGCTGCCCAGAGCAGCTGTGGGTGCCCCATCCCTGGCAGTGCTCAAGGCCAGGCTGGATGGGGCTGGGGGCAGCCTGGGCTGGGGGGAGGGGGCCCTGCCCAGGGCAGGGGGTGGGGCTGGGTGGTCTTTAAGGTCCTTTCCAACACAAACCATTCCGTGATTCTGTGATATGCTTATTGAAGTACAAGTCATGATGGTAGATTAATTCAATATAGGCACACAGTAGGGAGATATTTTGACCCATTCCTCTGGGAAAGCTGTGTTTTGGCTCATCCCCTTAAGCTGGACAAATAAGCTTTTTAAAAAAAATAAAATAAGAAATTAAGTATCAGGGAATCTGGTTATTCCAAACTGACAGGGAAATGCACTTGGAATTCAAGGGGTCTGCAGAGATCCTGTTGTGTCCCTCCCACCTGGGAGTGCAGCAGCAGCATCTCCATGCTGTCACCTGTCAGACAAGTACCAAGAACCCAAAATGAGATAAATCTGACAAATCCTGGTTCCCCTGGTGTTTGAGAAGTCTCTCCTGGGAACCCTTCCCTTGAGGTTAAACAGCAAAGAAATTGGACTTGATCACAGAAGAATAAGATGGTTTAGGTATTATTTCCTATGTCCAAACATATTTTTTCCTTCTTTTTAAAGCTTGCATGCCTGGGTTGGAAGGGACCTCAAAAGATCATCTGGTCCAGCCTTTCATGGGAAAGGGAGCCTAGATAAGATCATCTATTATTGTCCAGTCACATCTTGGACTTAAATCTTATCATCTTATTAAATCTAATGTTTTCTTTCTTTGGAAGTAGTAAAAGCAAGCCAGAATTAATGATTGTGTCCTTTAATAACAGGAACACTTGAAAAAGTAATAAATGATAGAAGAATTTGACTCAGATCCCGTCACTGCTGACTTATGAAAGATGCAACATGCTGGATGTTGAAGGTCTGAGCCCCCAAATGCTCAAGTACAAGTGCACATTAATCCTGAAAAGGGTTAGAGACACTTTTATTAAAAAAAAAAAAAAACCAAAAACACCACTACATAAAAATTATTTGAGGAATTCAGTGTTTCCTTTGCTGAAAAATATTCCCTTCTTGATAAAAAAAAATGATTTATTCTAGGGAATGCACAGCTAATGTTATTAAAGAGTGGCCAGCAGGAAGGGAATTTCTCATCTTGTTTGTATCATCTTGAGATGATGCAGCATCACTCACTCATGCTCCAGTCATTATGGAGTTGTCCCAAAACACTACAAATAAATAGCTGTGTTTTTTACTATTCGTTGTCCACCTCATAAATAGACATAGATAAAATGCACCAACTAAAAGGTTATCTATCTATCCAGATAATGAATCAGCTTCCACTTTGTTGCATCACTTCAGCTCCATCAAAGTGCATCACTGTCTACTTGGAGCAGGTATTGACTGCTGCTTGCCAGTCCAGGCAATGGTCGATGGTCCTGATTTAATCACAGGGTCAGGCGATCTTTGCTGAGAAAGTAGTTTTCTGCGTGTAGTTGTTCAAAGAATAGGCTATTCAAGTAAACTTGGAAGTGAGGAAAGAATTTAGAATATAGTGTCTATTTAATAATATCAAAACTCCTGTTAACCTCAGGAGCATGGTAATTGGTTTGATCTTAAATTACAAGTAGGATCAATTTTCATTATGAAAGTAATTGGCACTTAATGTTTGGGATGAATGGTGAGTTTTACATTTTGTGAGCTAGTCAACAAAAACCACCCACATAATGTAATATGAAATAATTAAGGATATAATTGTTGCATTAAATTCCTAAACTGACTTTGACATTACCTGAAACTCACTAGGAAAACTACTAAAAGTCTCTGTGAGGTTATTTTTCCTATGTTGTCAGCACATTGCTAGTTAATGACTTTTGGAGTAGTCAACTGAAAAGTGGTTTCTTTCACACTTATATGTTACTATCAAGATCTATTTCCTTTGTCAGCTGTTATTTTTAAACTGCAGGAGCTGTGGACATGATTTTTGATTTATTTATTGTTAAAAAATATTTTTCAAATAATCATTTTCAAAAGTCATTCTGTTTTACGACTGCACTCTCCTATCTTATATCTCAAATGCAATAGCAAAGGAAAGCTGCTAATTAAAACAACTGTACATACTGTTGTTTGCCTTGCCAACTTTTATTAAACGTGATTTTTATCTCAAATGTGTGAACCTGAAAATATGCTTATGCATGAGAAGCCTTTCCAGGGAAATGGCTATTATCCTGTGAGTTATCCCAGAAGAAGGACTGCACTTCTTGGGGGCTGGCAGTGATGGTGGCAAGGACCAGCCAACAGCAGTGGCCTTCAAAGGTTAGCCAGCATGGTCTGAGGTCAGTATCCTGAATATGCACTATATGAAGCCAGCTACATCAACTCAATGCCATTAGCCTTGGGTAGGAAAAAAAACCCAAACCAGTAACAATCAAATTTATGTCTTGCTAAGTCACTGTAGCAATTTTCTGAGAAAAGATTATTTTATTTTTATTTCATCCTGTACACAGTCTAGAGCAAAGCTTTCTCTGACTCTCTCAAATCCAGCAATCTATCTCTTAGTTCAGGGTCAAGCATGGCCTGTTTTGGGTTCCACCATAATCAGCTGCAAGCTAGTCAGAGCAGGGTCAGAGGCGGCGGGTAAAGCATTGTGAGCGGAGGTCAACAGGTTACACACACACACAGAGCTAAAAGCTGAAGTATCAGAACTCCACCTCAAAAGGAAGAATATGTGGCACCGACCCCTTCCAACATGCTGGGTAAAAACTAATTCCATCTCTTTTATGACTTCTTTTTTTCAATTTAAACAAGCAAGAGCATTATCTCACAACAAACAGCACAGCCTGGTACCACCAGGTCTCCTGCCAACAGCAATATTAGCAACCTAAGTTCTGGTTCTCAAAGAGCTTAAAACTCACCATCACTAAAGCTGCTATAACACATAGTCATTACAACATCTGCAAAAAGAAATGGCCAAAAGCAGCTGTGTATTGCCCCAGAAAGTAATCCGCACAAGGCTACGTTTCCCATCACGCAACTTGAACAAAACCGAAATGAACTTCCAATGAAATGTTAATAGTTATGTATTTTCTGTATATCAGCGATGGCAGGATTTGGATCGCTGTCTATACTTTTAAAAGCAAAGATTTGAATAATGCATGGAAGGTAGGAATTAAATAGTTGTCTTCTCTAGGAGGAGATGGAGTTGCACTCTCATATTCCTTTAGTTTCCTAGTCATTAGATTTATAACCAGCTCCTCACTAGTTCATGAATATTAGAAGAATATGGCAGTGAAATATATTGTAATTGAAAGAGTATTAATTAAGGTTCATCTCCTATTCTATGGCTCTCTGTAGTATCATCTGAAAAAGTCATTATACAAAGCTAGAAAGTCGTGCTTTATTCAGGACAGTGTTATCTTTTTAAGCAGATGTGAAGTTATTAATTTAAAACAGTAAAACAGTTCAAAAACCTGTATTCTTCATTGTTTCAGATATTAAGAAAAGCTGTTACTCACTTAAGCAGTCAAGATTTTACTTGATTCTCTTTTCAGTGAACAGGAACTGTGGGTTCTTCATGATTATAACTTTCCTCCTAACAAATCAATGCAGAGAACAGGACATGTAAATTATCTCTCAAACAGCCCCTGGATGGACAGGTGATAAGTGCCCAATGAAGTATCTTTTCTTCAGCGTTTCTGAAACTTTGCATGAAAGCACATCTTTTTTTCATGCTGGTACCAATGCACACTTACTGCAAATAAACACTACGGGAAAAGCTGCCTGATCTCTTTCTTCTGATTCTTTTTGCTCAGAAATGCCAATTTAAACACACTAGCGAGTAGCCATTCAGTCACATTAGCAAGTTCTGTATCATGTTGTTTTCCAGGCCATAATGACCCACTGATTAAGATTTCCCCCTGAACCAGTTCTATGACCGTATGGAAGCTAACCCTAAAATTTTGAGGGCCACTAATTTTCAGTATGGTTAATAGCAAATGCTGTCATTGGTACAAGAAACTCATGACTTCATTCTGCTTTTTGAGATGTGATACAGACAAAAGCTATTTGGACTTTTCCAGCGATGAGATAGTTGAGTTATCCATGAAAAACTGATAATGAGTCATGGTTCTTAGTCTGTTTATCACCTACTTTAATGATAATATTGGTCTCTTATTTGCTAGAAATTCAGATGGACACAGAGTTCTCTGTGGTGTAGAAAGCTTCAAAATACAGCAATCAGCACAGTTCATATGTTTAAGAAAAAATTGCAAAAGGGATTAAACATAGAACTCTGGAGAGAGCAGTTAGGAAACACAGTGAAGGTATTGAATACAAAACAAAAAGAATTTTTTTTCCTCTTGTCTGTCTTAACACTTAGGCTAACAAAACACCAGTTTCCCAAAGATAACATCATGATAAATTTGTATAGATTAAAACCATAAATAAATATTTCATTTAATTTCCTGAAGTATTCTTAGCATGTCATTCGTCCCAGCAGGAGGGCCGTATGTCCATTTCATAGTTTCCCCTAAACCACAAATATTACGTAGTAATTTTCAGAACAAATGAAGCTAAAAAGCCTAAAATCATTACTGGTTTTCAGAATGTTCTGGGAACTACAGTGGTCAAGCCTAAAGGCAAAGCAAGGTCTCTACTACAAGGTGTACTTAAAGAGTAGAACAGAACACTAGGAAATGAAAAGCAGGCCCTCCTTTTCAAGGCAAAGAAATGTAAAGACTATTTAACCTACTAGCATTCTAGTCATCCTTCATTCAGTGTTCTCCCCAATTCTTAAGGTCTGTTAAAATCCAGTGGGTCTAAACACTAACAGCTGCATTTCTAATGCAGATGGAAGATGAATGAAATGCATCATGTTATACCGCCTCCCAAGCACACACATAAAAAAAATAAAAATCAAGAGAGCTTTGAAAAACTTTTCTATTAATTGAATTTTCTTCAGATTAGCTTTTTCAAATGAGGAAAAATAACATCATTGGACAAGTTCTCCCAATTTTGAGGGATCCATGGATCCATTTATCCCTGACATACAAAAAAAAAGGATATAGAGCAGAACATGCAGACTTTTTTGTTTTGTTTTCCTAAATAAAAAAAATGTATATTTAAAAACCCAAGACACATTTTTTGCAGCTAATGGACTGTCTGCTACTCACATACCTTCTGGATCTCACAGGCCAACATGTATGAGTAAAGTCTATTTCAAAACTGCTCAGGTTTTAACAACACTTAACAAATATTATCACAAATTTTGGTGTTTTAATACTTCTATATTCTGATATTCTGATTTGATGTTAGAAGTATAGGATTTTTTTGAAAATGTATTATTTTAAAAGTTTTATCCTAGCATTAAAATCAGTGTGGATCTATTCTTAAAATTCTGCATATAACATTTCATTAACAACAGAAATGTATTTGTTCAATAGGAAACCTTCCATTTAACTATAGCAATGAATGTATTTTCTTACACAGGCTTCAAAATTCACTTCAGTGTTAAATCCAGTTATATTCTTGGAATGATCATGAATTAACGGCCTATGAACTGAATAAATAAGTCTGGGTTTGCCAGCCTGTGAATAAATAATGCAGTCTACAACACCATCATCATCATCCCAGTTTTAATGCAGTCTATTAAGTGTCGTCAAGGCTGAAAGACCATGGAAACACTGAGATACTGCAATCTTTTGATTTATTCACTCTGTACCCTGAGTTGTTCCAAATCCCACCCAAATTTTTGGTGAGATGTCCGAGACCCTGCACCTTATTTTACCAAACTCCAGGCATGGCTTTCCTTACTGATTAATATCCAGTTTTACTTTCGTCCTTCTGCAAATCATTTAAGCTTCAGATTACACTTGAACAATGACATGAGGACAGAAAACTGGGAAAACAACATGGCCACATACCACTAACTGATGTGGCGTGTGTCGCCATCCCTAGCTGTCCAGTTAAGATAAGGCCAGGACACAGTCCCACAAGGCAGACGCTGCCAGATCCTGCTAGTTTTCTACGTGTCTAGTAAAAAAAGGGGACTCCAGCGCATTCCTGGATGGAGGTAGTGGAAGTCTGCTGGTAGCAAATCTGCATCAGTCTGCAAGGGTGGGTTCAAGATAATGTAGAGCAAGACCCCAGCCTCCCAAGCATCAAGCTAAACCAGCACAGCTGGCAGCAGTTTTGGTATCTCTACATGAGCCGCAGCCACAGCTGGACTCAGACCAGACTTTCCCTTTGTTTTAGTAGGCTTACAGCATTGGCTATGTTACAGCTTTATTAATTTTTATCTCTTCTGTAGATAACCTTTCAGTAAAGTTCTCCTCAGGTGAAAACATGAATGAGTCTATCTGTCCAAAGACTCATCCACTTTTACGAGAAAGCTAACATTGCAAAGCCATTAATCTTTGCTGTATTCCCAGTTTTATTGCAATTCTCAGCCACACAGAAGAAAGGCAATCAAGCAGACAATTTCACTGCAATCAGTTCACAATTCTTTTAATTTCTGCTCCATTTCTGAGCAACGATTCAACCCGCTTCACTTCCTTGCTTACCTGCAAATGTTTGCCTTCCAAATAATTTATTGCTTGCATGAAGAAGGGTCAAAATACTAAATCACCACTCAAAGATAATAGCCTCTTAGATAGTTTTAGAGTAATTCTTTAATTAAAGTGGGGAAACTGGGAAATTGTCTTAAAAATCCATCAAGATTCCTATATTGTACTACATAGATATAATTACTACCCACTTTAACATGCCCTGAAAGTAATAATCAAATCTTAAACGACTGAAGTTAAAGTTCAACTAAATGTGATAAAAGGAATGCTGAAAACTGGCCAACTTATTAAAATCTGTATAATTTGACAGTAATGGTATCTAGATGTGTTGGAGTCAGAGATGATGATGATGATGATGATGATGATGATAATAATAATAATAATAATAATAATAATGCCGTTTCATTTGAGGACAGACTCTGATCTTCCCAGTAATAAGAAAGCGGAAACTAAAGGCAGTTCCCAGGAGCAGGCAAAAAACCAGCCACAAGCTGGGTGAAAAAGGGGAGCACAGGGCTGCAACAGCAAACAGGATGGGAATACTTTAGATTTTAAAATTATTGAAACTGTATACTGTATCCTTTTTCCTTCAGTCTCCATTGTGCAAGAGCAGTTCTGAGACACGAAGAGATGGACACTGCTTCCCTCTCGGCTGGACTTGATCTTAAAGGTCTCTTTGAACCTAAACAATTCTATAGATTCTCATGCCACTGTCAAGAGAAAAATCTTGAGGGCACTCTTCTTTTAAAAAATCCAGCCTCATTTTGCAGATCAAAGGTTAAAATGGATTGTCAAACATTGTACCTTCATAATTATTGGAATTACCTAAACCAGATCCCCAAACGTAGATAACCTTTAAGCTCTGTTGTTGCAACATGCAAATTATGGAAGGAAAATATAGTGCCTGTTTTAGGTGCTTTAAGACATAGTTTGGTGAAAGCTCCTTACAAAGACACACAGCTGCAAAAAAATCTCAAGTTGGGTTTTTAGAAGGATGAACAGTTTTCAAAGAAAACTTCATCACAGGTAAACCCAGGAATCCTCTCCAGTTTTCTCACTGCCACCAAAGTCAGTAAAATAAAACCTATAAAATCATCAATGACACTAGTACCTTGCAGTATCCTACACAAGGAAAGGGAGGAGACAGTCAAGCCAAAACATGGTGAAGGCACGTGAGAAAGAAGCAGGTTTGCTGTGCATGTGTGAGATAGGAGACAAGTGACTTTGGACAGATAGACCTGCCATTCTCCCCGGTTCACGGCAGGCTGGCAGGTACATATACATGCAATGGGAAAAGGTGCAATTACGAGACTGACTTTAGACATTTAATGAGCTGTATTCTATCTCCAAGTGCCAAACAGTGCTCTGGGCAACTGGTGAGGCATAGTAAAATATAATTGGTGCCAAACATGCATAATGATGACAACAGATATCTTAAAAAAAACAACTAGCCAAACAAAAACCCAACAACTCTATTTACTTCTTCTCTTTGCTTAGTCTGGAGGATGTGTACTGACTTTGTAGAATCACTGCAGCAAGTTGTAAATGATGTATGAAATGAAAAACTCCTGTTCAGCCACTGCAGAGAAAAATTGCAGGCTCGGCTTTTCAGCCACCTTTGAAGTGTGCTATTTGTTGTAATCTTGAGCACAACCCTATTAGAAAAGGCCACCAAACTTGCATGTGTACACACATACCCCAAGAAAACCAGTTAGTGTGAACATATTAAACACAGCAGCACTGTTAAGAAATCAAATGCATTTCCAATGTTCAGAAGAATTCTGATTTTAAGGGAACTTTTGCTCTGATTGAAATTATAAGTAAATTGCCTGCCTTCTGTTGTTTATATGAGAATTCCATAGCAATTTGACCAAACTGACCACTATGAGTTATACCACACATCTGTTGGTGTCATAACTCCTTGTCTTTAACCAACATGCATCTTTTTCATGCTGCATCTCTGTCCAAAAGAGAATTAAAACTACAACCATCAGGGCTGGTGTCTTGCAAGTCCTAGAGGGATTTAACTCTCCTGTCTTTCAATCATTCCCTTCTGTGTAACTTCAGAAACTGGAAAAATAAAGTATAGCAAGCTAAGCCATAATCTCCTCTGACATTCTTCCAGAGACTGAGTATTATTATGCAGAAATTTTATTTCCTTTTAAATAGCAACACATATGTATTAGCTTGCATAACTGGTATTTCCTTTCCTGAATGCAGCATTTTAGGTCAAAGTACCCCATTGAAGCACCCAGGTGAAGGGGCAGAGTACTAGATCTTGCCCTAGAGGGCTTCAGGTTTCTATTTTATATGTAATAGAGGGACTCTATGGACAAAATAGCTCTGCACAATTGCTGTCACTGCAATACAGCTGAGCTGCACTTGCTGGGGAGCGTAGTCTTATCCTTCGCTCACTTCAGAAGGATTAAATGCCTTGCATCTCTTTTCATACCTTAGGAAAAATAATTTTCTGATTTTCATATTCTACTGATCACTGTGGAATAGTGGGCCAGAGGGTAATGACCAGTTTGTAAACTAACACAGCTGGGGAACACAACTGCATCTTTCTTGCCTCCTAGCTGTTTTGATTTTAAATTCTTTTATTGTTCCATGTTTTCTCTAACTTTCTCCATCATATAGAGCAATTGCCATTTTTTCCTCATAGCATCAATGTTTTTGTCACAGGATTATGGGATTAGGAAATATTTCCCAGGTAAAGAGTTTTTTCTTGAATAGAAACCCCAAATCTTTTTGGAAACTGTTTAGGTACCTTTGCTATGCTACTTAGGAAAGACTATACATGATGTGTGTGAACACATCAACAATATGGAAACCTGGAATACAGCTTTAAGACTTTTTGCTAAGCAGCTCTCCTGCTAGGTATATAGATGTAATGATTAGCCAGAAAAAATCCATAAACTTATTTTAAAATTTTGATTTTTCTCCTTTAATCTAGTAGGAGAGAAAAGCTCTTTGTCCCACACCCATGTCTTCAGGCACCCTTTTTAGTCCCAGGGAAACTTCCCAGGGCCGTTCTCCTCTGACATAGTGCTTAAATACTAACACCACCAACAAGGCATAATGTCGAGGAGTGATATCAAAAATCTGGGAGAAAGAAAAGCCTCTACAGATCTGTTTATGTAAATCTCCATAATCAGGTTTATCTTGCACCGTGGATTTGTCAAGGTGACGAGCATGGCTCACTAGTGGCTCTCAACAGCCACGGAAAATCAGGGCAGGGACCAAAAAGGCAACAAGGAGGCCAGCATCAACCAAACCCTTGGATTCCCATAGGATAACTGCATTCCCAAGGATAAGTAAAGACTGCCTTCAGCTCCCTATGAGCTGTAAGCAAAAAGTTTGTAAATGAGGTACACATTTGTAAATTCCAACTTAGAAACCCCATTTGCAAATTTAGCTCTTGGGACAGTATAAAAGCAGAAGCACCCCCAAATCACCTCCAGTGGGGGCAGTGCTCTCCACTTGCAGAGGTAGCACGGCTGCTGAACACCATGCTGAGCTGCTTTACATTTTTAAAAAAGCCTATTCTTGTAGCATGTGAACCAAAAAATTTGTGAACAAGTTGTCATGTACTTTTTACCACAAGCTGTATCCACACCCCAAACTCCACCTAGTCATAAGGCCATCACAATAAAAGAGAAGATTAAATGCAGTTTCATTACAGTCAGGGCTTTGCCCCTCAGTTCTCTGATTAAAGAAATTTTTTGTCTCTAAAGACGTGTTGTTTAAATGAATGGAAGCAATTAGGAAGAAATAGGATAATCTCTGTTAATGAGGCTGTCTGGTTAAGATGTTACACAGCCAATGAACATCTTTTTTTTGTTTTTACATTTTGGTCAACAGTGAAAAAGTTAACAAAGCTAACACTGATTTATCTCAGTAAGCTGCTGAACTCTGTCCCTTAGTAAGATAAAAAAGACTTTTGTACTTTTCTTTTTTGATTAAGCATGAATACGTATTCTATTGGTGTCTAAGCCAGCTCTCAGTTTTAAGTTTTCCTCCCATTTTGAATAATATCTTTTGCAGATCCAAGGGAAAAAACACCTGATTGCCAGCACGGGAGCCCAGGGGAGGCTGTCTGGGGGGGGTGAGCTCTGCAGAGCTCAGCATCGTTCCGCGCACTCTCCAGACCCCTCCCGGCAGGAGCTCGAGGGTTAATGACCATGCAGAGCTGGGCTAACACTGTCCCCTGTCTGGGAAAATTTCCCTCACCTACTGAAATCTTACAGAATTATGGCTTTACCATTTTGACTTGCTTCAGCTCTTGCTTTTTATTCCTTATTAGCAGTAGCATGTTTTCTGAATTTCAGGAAACCTTCAAAATTTTAATGATTATTTCTGATATTAAGAACCAACCCTTTGAGATCTCTTTTCTTGTTCCAGGAGATCTGGTCTCTCCCATTTCACTTTAATTTCCACAGACAGATGGAGAACAATTAATACTGCTACAACAGCGACAGTATTTCACTTTCTTCTGTCTTTCCTTCTCCATAATTAATTTACCCAATGCAGCCTGCCACTTCATAATTAATCAATTAGGTAAAAAGACTCACCCGCTAATTTAAATACATCGTGATATTTGATGCATGTTCTCTTTTTTTTTAGTTAGCACTTCATGGACTATTGTATCTATGTAAGAGTCCTTTTCAACCTCTGTACAGATGCTTCGCTCAGGTTTTCTGATGACTGGATGTGACTGAGTTTTGGTGTCAGGCTTTCCAGAGATAATTTCCCTATTCCTATAAAGGAATCTCTTATGCAGCACAATGCAGCACTGATCAAACCAACCATATCCAAATCTCCTTATCCTGTAGGAGCAGGACAAGTAAAAAACACATTCCTGATCGCAAAATATTTCTGCCTGGAATGACCCAGTTCTCCAAGGTACTCAGACAACTGCGCATTTATTTCAGTGTTTGCGCAACTCACCCACACCCTGTACCTAGTTGGCGAGTTGCTCCCCGCATCCCACCTTTGCTGGTTCTGTATAGCAAAACCTCACCGTGGATAAACATTCAATAGATCACAGTAAAAATCTTCCTAATTTCAGCCTTCAGGGGTATGGTTCTACTCTGAGACAAAAGCATTTTGGGTTCCTTCGGTAAATTCACCCTGCTTAATCAATAACTGAATATTCTTATTACCCATAGAACTATTTAATCCTTTTCAAATCTCCTTAAACTCTTAATCTCAGCAATGCTGGTATTTGTGACACGCGTGGGCTAACCATGGCTTATACAAGAAATGATGGGGTTTATTAATTGTCTGGAATTAAACTGGGTGGTCACAGAATCGCAGCGTGGTGGGGGCTGGAAGGGCCCTCTGGAGCCCACCCCGTCCCACCCCCTGCTAGAGCAGGGTCCCCCAGAGCAGGCTGCACAGAGCCGCGTCCAGGCGGGTTGGGGTGTCTGCAGAGCAGGAGAACCCCACAGCCTCTCCGGGCAGCTGTGCCCGTGCTCACCCTCACAGCGCAGAAGCTTTTCTAGTCAGCAAGAACAGCCAGAGGAACATCACTACGCACTCACTACGTTCTCTGGGAGAAAAAAATCCTCAAAAAAACCAAAAAGGATTATTTTTTTAATTTTATTTTTGTAGTTCAATCCAGACTGGGGTTTGGAAAGACCCAGAGTCAGAAGCTATTTCAACCCCCCCAACCCTACTGCTACCCAGGCTTCTAACACAGCCCTTGCAAAGAGCATCTGCGCAACACGCTTCCCCCGGCAACCTGTGCACATGCCCGTGCGCTTTGCCAGGAGCAGGCAGAGGGGATGGAGCTCGGCTGCAGAGACATACAAAGTAAGAAACAGGTTGGATCCTGCCTCCTGGTTAGTCTTCTTTCCCTTTAAGTCTGTAAATTCAGAAGTATAGCACTGCTGCCATGCTGCCACAGTGCTCACCGCTGCCAGTGACATGGGAATGTGTGCCTAAGGACTCCAGAAAGTCAAACCCTGGACATCAGCTAGAATTGGTTATTCAGATTTCATCTCCAGCATCTCTGTCTTTTTTTCAAGTACATGGCATGAGAGCTACTCTCAGAGACATCAATTTAAAGAAGTGCTGAAAACATTCAATTCTCTTTGCTCTCAGTTTAGTCGAGGAACTCTCTTCTGAGAGGGAATGCTGAGAAACAGTGCCTTTGAATGCAGCTCCCCAGGGAAGCCCTCAGGAGAGGATCACTGGCAGGTTTTTAAAGTAACCTCTAATGTAATTAACTCACTGGTAGACTTTAATGGTTTAATAGCTAGAATATTAATATACCAGACTACATTCAGCAAAGGGTAGCAGAGCTGCAAAGCAAACAGCTGCACAGGAAAACAGCTTCAGGGATGCTGCTCACCACAATCACACTGATTTATGCAGAATTACCAGTGTGGCCATGGTCACAGAAAATCCTCCCCAGCCACTTGCAGCTTACATTCATCCCAGTCAACCAAAACACAGAACAAAAGTCTCCCAAAATGGCTAATTTATAGTCAGTCCTTAAACAGTAAGTGACATTGAATACTGCCTTTCTGCAAAGCAATACTTTGTTTGCAAAACTAGTATTTCAGTAAAATAAATGAAAAGTTGTTTTTTTCCAAGATCTGCCATCCTTTCCTGCAGAAGCTGGCTGTGTATAGGAAAGCGTCCACCAAGCTTGTTGCACTTACTTTCCCCGCTTTTAATAACTGCATCTTTCTCAAAATGCATTCAGCAGTGAATGCACATCAGCAGTCACTATGTGATTACTTTCAAAGAAAAGATAATTTTTATGATGCAAAAAGAAAAAAAAAAATCAAAGCGTGATTTTAAGATCAGTTAAAGGGATGCCAAAACTTTATCAGCAGTGATAATTTTTAGTCCATTCTAATAACATACAGCAGCTTTAAATGGTTTGTCATGGCAGAAAAATTACATAGTTCATAGGCTCTGTGTTGGAAACTCATCTACAAGAGCCCAAGCCCCATGTTCTCCTCCTCAACACTACTTAAATACAATCAATCGGTAGTGACAAAATTATACTTGATCTAGAAATATAGTAGAAATTCTAGCAGAAAAAGAAGCATAAATAGCTGTATTTTTAGTGTCTGTTAATGGGTCTATGAAGTACTGAAGATGGCAATAGCAATGTCATGAAGAAGCTAATTCAAGCTTCGGTGAACAAAAATCGCTCACTGCGTGAAGTTGGATTCATCAAGGGTCTCTGAACCTACTGGAGCTCTGCACAGGAGGTGGATGCACACTCTCTGGGAGAGGAAATCCCAGCAGCAATTACTATGCCCAGCTATTGGTACTGCACTTAAACCTGTGGACCATTTGGAGAGTCTGAAGGAAAGCAGGAAGGTTGTTTGGTCGTGTGGAAAACAAACCCCAACAGCAGGCTTTTGAAAGCACTGATGGGTTTAGCAAGAAGCAGTTAGAGTAACACGGGACAGCAGGATCTTCCCACCATGGTGGTGGTCTTTTCCATGGGGCACCAAGGACCTCACCATTAACCACATCCACTGCTCCACCACTGCTTCTCCACCTCCTACATCCAGACCACTCAAGATCTCGCTTTGCACCATGTGCCTTACACACCAGGTTGAGATTTTTTTTCAAATCCTCCTCTTCTTTCCCTAAAATGTTCCTGACTCTGTCATGTGGTTCTTCCTGCATCTTCTTTCTCCACTTTAATTTCTGTGCTTCCCATCATTTGGCCAGTCATCCTGTCATGCTTCCTTTTCTCATGTAGATATATTACTTTTATTACCCTGTTTCTTTCAGTCCCTTTCACCCTCTACTTGCTCATTCACTTCTTCCTTTCCCGCACTCATCAATAACTACCTTATCAGACAAAACCATAGACTTGTTAAGCCTCTACCATGACTTATTGCATCTGCAAGAACAAGAAACCCTGTTTGTAAACTGCCATGTAACCCTGTAGGGTGAAGCGTTTGATCCAGTGACTTCATTGTTGTACGGGACCTGTCCTGCTTACACTGAAAAAAAAAAAAAAAATTCATTTCAATGACAACCTCACTAGAGTCTATATACTATCATTGGAAAATCATCACAGCTTTAGTCTTTTTCTACATACATTTGTGGAGATCATAAAAAATACTCAATACACGGCGATTACAAAATCTGTATGCTGAACTTGTATTTGATGCTGGTTAACTGATGTTTTTTCATCTCAGTCTAATATAGATTGAGCAATTCTTCCTCAGGCAAGGGTTGCATGGCTTCTCCAACCACTTCCCTGTATCTGCAGACTACAGAAAATCAATTGCACTCCTCCTGAGCTCAGCTGTTCAATTAGGTCTGCGCCACACTGGGAAGTACCGCAAGTACATTTGCTCTACAGCTAACACACGCATACACACAGTAGCTACACTCTTGATAAGAAAGGCTGGATGCATGGCTTGGAGGCACATGAGAAGTGCTCATTGCTAAGATCTGCTGTTCCCTTTGAAGATGCTTTTATCACCTTGCAATCTTCCCACTTCGTGAAAGAGTGATGCACAAATTCTGGGGAACACTGCATTTTCCTTTTTCTCCTGATAAGGCCAGAAGCTAGGGTGGTAATACGTATAAGTGGATTTTGTGAAGTGTATTAGAAACAACACACCTCAAAAGCCAAACAAGCAAACATAACTTTATGCATATGCAAATCGACAGAAATTCACTCATTTTTTCAGAGCTGCTGATCACATCTTTAGGCAAGGAGACTTAACACCTTTGTGGTAATGACCAGCATGCTGCTTGACCTTTGATCTGACCCACTGAGGCATTCCTAATGCTCCAAACATGACTGTCATCCACAGTAGACTCATCGTTTTCCTGATTCTGCCCTGGAACGGAATTCTCCTTGGTGCTGGGCTCACTGCTTAAACTCAGCATCTCACTATGTATTGCAACGTCTTCTCCGAGCAGCCAAAGGTGGGGCACAAGCCAGATTTACAGAACTGCTGTACACTACTGCAAGTTTGCAAAAGCATCTACTAGACCAGCACTTTGACTGGAGAAAACGATACAGCAGGTAAAATCTAGAAAAGCCTCAAGCTGAGCCACAAAATTTGCAGCCCCAGAAAGGTGCTTTTGATCTTAGCTTCTCCATAATGACCTCCCGTTTCATGTCACCACAAAGAAGCATCATAAAAATAGTATCACTTGGTGCTACCGTAAGAACCTGACAATCCTTAGAGAAACGGGCAAATAGAAATACCTGAACATCTAATTCAAATTATCCCATGCAATCAGTTCAAGTAACTTGCCACAGGTTACTCAGAAATAGAACAGCTATTTGGTACAAATCACAGCTACTCATTATAATTCATTGATAAGTCCTCAGTTTTGCGGTTACATATGCCAGTATCAAATCATATCAAATTATTCAAAAGAGGTGAAAATGCCAAGATGTTTATATTCAGTAACTTAATCTGAATAGTTCTTCTGAGCATTTGCTACACTTTCTCAACACCTTTTTTGGTACTAATCAGCAGCAGCTCCATTGGTGATGAAGCTCTGACATGGGACTCAGTTACAGCCCTTCAAACAATGACAAATTCTCAGCTTCCCTCTCAGAAAATTGTCAAAATCTTGCCTTCCTAACACCCAGGATAGTGGTAGGGAGACCACTTTTCTCCAGGGTTCAAATAAACAGTATTTTCCCAGCCCACAGACATAGTTCCACCTCTGAGCCAGAAGGAGCAAAGAAATATTTTCTTTTTTGTAGATCTATCTTATGAAAATAACATAATTCTTTAAATTAATAGCATCCAAGAACCGTGCCAGAAAATGAAAATAAAACCATTAGCAATAAATTTACTGCCCCAAGCTTATCTTTAAGGAACAGACCACCAACACTGCTTTCTCCCTGCTGAAAGCCACACATCGAATGCACATAATCCTTTTATTGTGATGTTTTCAAAATCTTTCCCTCTTATAGCGTGCCGCTGTCCTATATGTGATTTAGGCAACTACACTGGATGCTTGTATTTGTGGACTGATGAAACTAATATCAATAGTTCGACAAATTCCCAAGTATACATTAAAAAAATATTCAAAGCAATTCAACAGATAAGCCATAGCTATAAAATATAGCAACAAATGAATAGATAAACAAGCAATGCCATCAGGCTGGCCAGTGGTGAGCACTGAGGGCAGGAGGGGAGGTCAGCATCGCCCCAGGGAAGACACAAATGTGGGGATGCAGCAACAGCAAATGCTGTAGCTGAGATTGTGTAGGACAGACACAGTTACCTTCCCAGGCATGCTGGGCAAAAATTATTTTTATTCAGGTTTGGGGTGGGCTTTTTATCTCCGTGCCAGAAGGTGGTGTCTTTAGGGGACAGCACAGAGGGAGAGTAAGAGTGCTATCGTCCAGGCTCACAGGCTGGGAACGTGAACATCCTTGAGAAAAAAAGAGTTTTAAGCCTTCAGTAGGCTGAGGATCAATCACTGTGAAATTAAACAAAATGTTTTAGTATAAAGGGAAATCAATTGCAAACAGCAAGTAATGACTGGTTGTGGTAAAGTAATGAGATAATGATCTCCAAGTTCATCTTTATGCCTTCATGCTGTAGAAATATCTGCAATTAGTAAAAGAGCAGCACCTCCCATATAAAACCAGGGTGCATGCCCGAAGCGTAAAAGACAAGAAAAAAACCCCAGGAAATTTAAAAAATATATTAAAAGCATTTGACATTGTCCAATATAATGCCATACCTCCTGTTGGGCTGGACTCCCAGGTGGATCCAGAATCAGGTACGAAGCACAAAAGACTGAGGAGACAAGATTTCCTTGGTCTGAGGAAGTGTCGGGGGTTTTACCAGGTGTCCAGGCCTGGAATGGTCGGGTCTGGGGAGATTCTTTGTGATTCCCAGAGTGAGATTAAGACACAAACGAGGTCAAATGCCTTAAAGAAAAGAAGCTTAACGGTACTCGCATAGAGGCAGGAAATGGAGAGAAAGAGAGGAAAAATGAAGTAAAGAAAGGTGCAATAACTACCACTGCACGGAGCTGGGGGTCCCGTCAGCCCGGATCGACTTCACGTCAGGTGGGGAATTCCACGCGGTGCTGGTTGTCACAGTTCTTTTATAAATGTTCAAGAGCTGTTCACCCAAAAGTCTCTGCTCCTTCCAAGAGCTGTTTTGCATAGCCTCACGCCTCACTCAGCAGTGGTGCAAGCACCCATACTGTCTCTTCAGAGAATTTTTCATCCTCTGGGGACCGGGCGTACTTGCTGGGGTGAGGGTACAAAACAGGAGATGTGTGGTTTTCGTGGTCGAACAAATGCAGCGGTGTTTGGGTAAACATATGTGGTTCGCCGAAGCAAGATGTAGACAAGTTCTCTACAGGGTCTCTGTGTTGGTTTGTGGTCAGCCAGCAATGTTGAGACAGATAGCACAGTCCCAGTAACATCCTTCACACCAGGGCAGGGCTATGTTCAGTGCCAGAGGAAACCCCCGTGCAGCACAGAGGTGTGAAGATTGCAACACACTGCATGAAAGGGCTCCATGCTGCCCTGCTCACCTGGCACCGCTGGAAATGCAGAAACCTGAACACCCAGTGAATCTCTGTACAGCTGCAGGTGGTTGGAAGTTAGAATAATTTCTCCGGTTGCAGTAGCATCTCCATGGCATTTCCCGACATGCTAGCTTTCCCTTACCACGTAAGAAAAAATTCTAAATACCCACATGGCATCAAGGAACTAACAGTATTTTCTCATACCTACATGTTTTAATTACTTTTTATGTACACTATAGAGGCAAGAAGTGAATTATTTTTTTTTGTTAGTATTGCTAATCTTTCAGAGATTATTTACTGCACTAGACCACCAAAGAATCCATTTCTAATTTTTTAATGTAGAGTTTGTTACATAGTTTATGCTCTGCATAAACGGCTTTTAAAGTACATAAAGAAATCTTATGTACATAGCACATATGTACAAAGTACATAAATTGCTTATTGCTGTGATTCAACAAAGATGGCAATTGGCTGGCAGTTTCTTAATCGAGCGACATCTCTATTTGAACTGAACTATCAAACCTTCATTCACAGACAATGAAATATGTATCATTTGGTAATATACGATCGCTTCTAATGTAGACAGATTCACAGAACAAAATAATGTGCTATAAGCCAGGTCACTCAAATTAAAGATAATCATCTACCAGGTTGATCAACCATGGACTGTCCTCTCTTTGCAATGGTGTTGATAAAATATTTCTGAAAAAGGTCTAATAGGTTGAGGTCACACTCCACAAAGCCGTCATGCTAGTTTTGGTCTTTTACCAGGCAGCTTTTGGAAAGTAGGTGCTCCTGGGGTCTACAGCCTGTCCATTTAGCATCCCTCATCAGTGGCTAATCCCACCCCTCACAGTCATGCAGGACTAACTGGTTACCTGGGAAAACCAGTGGGAGCTTCTGGTGCTCATACCAAGAGCTGTGCTGTAGCTGAAGAGCATGGACGTAAGACTAAGAGGGTCAGGGTGCACCTAAGGAGCTGAACACCTCCAAAGCCTTGGCTTTGTCCTAGTCCTTGTCCAGCCAGGGAGGAACAGGGCTGGCATGTGGCCATGCAGCATCCCAGTGCAATGAGGGATGGGAAGGGACACTCATCCCTGCTGGCAATGCAGATGTTTCCTATTCATCTTACTGCTTCAGGACCTCGTCCTGGGTAAATTATAGAGAAAACGCATACCAAAGGTTTTCATCTAATTTTTGAAAACTAATGAGGTTCCAGCGGCAGATTTGTAGCAAAGCAATTAGTTGTTCTTATCAATTTTCACCACATGCTGCATCAACTGTTAAATAGGACTACCATCATCCCAAAGAAGAAACGTTTCTTTGCCACACTACCACACTACCTCACTAGCAAAAAGCCTGCTGGTTTCTGCTGCTGAGTTTACAGCATTTCACTGACCAAACTAGCCGCAAAGAGCATCGTTATCCACTCCTTTGCTGCTGAAGGAATGATGTGCCATTACATGATTTCCCATTATGCCATAACGAAGGAGGCAATTTGCGCTTTCGCTCACATGCTTGGCTTACGTGAGCCTTTGGTTTCACTTGAAAGTAATTTGGAGAAAACTTGTATCAGGCATAATGTTCTTCCAGATAATAAATTAAGCTCCCAAATTAGCATGTCTCTATAGAAACAGCTGAAAGAGAAATATTAAATTAAAAAAGCAATTTTCTTTATGATGTGATGATTTAACAAAGATTTCATTCTACTGTATGAATTATAGCCTGCTGCTTGTTCAGGTTATCATAATAAATATTTGAAAATCATCCTTTTGATCTGTATTTCTCAAACCGGTTGGCTGACCATTGTTAGAAATAATCATCAAGTGATTTGTGTTCTCTCATCCCTGAGAGAAAGGTTTGGCACAGAGTTCGAAAACTTAATTAGAAACGTTACTAACTTCCATATTTTATAGCATTAGATACAGAACAGAGCAAAGGTCTATCTGAAGGGAGAAAAAAAATAAAATCTAGTTTTAGAAACTAGCCTTGAAATGGGGGTGAAGTCTTTGTTTTAAAGAAGGCTGAAAAACCTATGAGGTAGAAAACATTTCAAGTTTCCCCCGCATTTATTTCATTTATAGTTACTCTGAATTAATTGCAAGCTGTTGGACCTTACGCTGGCTCAGCACTGTGCTCCTACTCGCTCCTCAGCCTGCAGCATCTTTCCTGATACCTGCTGCTTAATTCCAAACTTGAGCGATCATCTTCCTGAAGTTGCCTTGGCAACTTGTCAAGGGTTTGATGGGTTTTTCCCCTTTCCTTTTTCTTTCCCTCATTTCAAGCTTTCGCCTTAATTTCCATAAGCCAAGTGTAAACATTGAAATTACAGGGCAGAGGAAGGAACTGTTTTAAAGGCGTGTTAAGGACTCACATTTGGGAGCGAGCTGCAGTGTGTGGGTGGGAGGGATGCGCAGAGCAGCTGGTCTGTGCAGAGGGACATGCTGGGAAGAGCTAGAGGAGTGAGGAAAACAGAGGTGGATGGTCTGGTGTCACTGCCTGTGGGTTTCATGGAGAAATCACCCCTCCTCTTTACAGTTTACAAGGGCAGGACTGTAAAAGCATGTAATATTTGATAGTTTCAATCCCCTCTTCTTGTTCTGACCACCTTAAATTAGAGCAGCTTTTGCTACCACGTTTGCCTCTTGCAGGAGGGCAAGGGAAGGGAAGCACTGTTATCCCCAAGGGTAATGATGGCAAAGGACAAATTGCAAAAGAGCAGCTGGTAAATCAAACCTCTCCCTGGTCACAGCACGCAAGAAACAGAAATTAATCTAGCAACAGATTTCTTACATTTACAAAACACGTACAGAAGGGAGAAATCATCTTGTGCTCAGCAGTAACACTTCCATGGAGCAGCATCTATTAGATGGTCTCGAACGCCTAAAAAGATGCATACAAATGAAATAGAAACAACTCTTCACTGCAGTAGAAACACCTTCTGCAGAGACACAAACGCATCCCTGATAATGCCAGGCCCTGCCCCTGGGCAGGTGATGTGCCCCTGAGGCCCTGCATGAACTATCTTCCAGCTTTTCATAACTCATGATACCTCCAGAGCTCAGAAATGCCATTGCCTCATGCTCCCTCCTTCACAAACCACTCTGCCTCTCTCCACCTATTTCTGCATTCCCTACTTCCCCCAGTCCCACCTCCCAGCTCTTTTCCTTCCCCTTTAGCTTCCAACTCCTTTTTCATTCTTCCTCTCCAGCCCGCTCTGCGTGTCAGTCCCTTTTTTTCCCCCATCCACAAATAAATAGCACCAGACCCTCCCAAGCTGCTTTAAAAAAGTAGAATTTTGTTATGTATGAACTATTTTTCACCTTTTTAAGCTGTAACTCAATTTTCTGCCCCTGGTAGCTTCTTCTTAGTAAAATATTTCACGTAGAAGTTGCTCTCATTGTCTCAGCTTCTTTTTCTTATTTCTTATCAATTAGATAATAAGTTACGTCTCTGGCAGTGTTACTTAAATGGAGTTCATGCTCACAGTGACTCCAGAAGAATCAAACAAAAGTTAATCCATCCTGGGAAGTCCTGTTTACTCCCTTTAGCTGGAAGACCAAGGGACTGGCATTTTTTAATACTTGGAATTTCTGATTATATCCCAAGGGGAAAACGTGGAAAAGAGGGGAAAGGATAAAATTAGGATCTTGCTTAATAGAAACTTCTCTAAAAAAAAGGTCTGAGATCTTCCTCAAGATTAATCACAGCATCTTCACAGTCTTCTTCCTAAAAAACTCATTTTTCCTGTTGGCAGCCAAGCCAAAGTCTTTTAAAGTGAAATAAAAAGCAATTGTGTTAGAAAGGTGATGTCACCACATCCATTGTGAAAGACTAATGTTACCCGTATTTCTTCCTGACTATTTTTTTTTCTTTTCTTTCAGAGAAGTTGCACCCGCAGTCGGTCAGATGTACATTTGCTAAATTTATGCACCTGTACTTTTTTCCACCTTCTATCTGCAATGGTTTCCTTGCTCTCAGGTTGTAAATATCTGTGACAGCCGCTGAACCTTGCAGTAGCAAAGCTCTTGATATAGTGAAACATTCTCAGGACTAAAAGCCATTTACTACAGAAATTCAGAAATTCCCCCCCCCCCCCCCCCCCTCCTTTTCAGGGGACAAGATTTTTTCTTTCTGCCTCCTCATCCTGTAAGAGAGAATTGCATTGCGATGTTCTGCCTCTACGGTCCATTAGGCTGGGCAGCCAGGGCTAATTTCCACTGAAGAAATTACAATTTCTAGAGCAAATTTTCTAGAGCAAATGTAATAATTTTCATATGGAAAACTCTTGTTATATGTGAAGATCTGGGAACAGGAGGAGGTAAGCAGGGTGAGCCAGCAGGGGAACACCGGCAATGGCAAAGGTGCTGTAAAAAGTCCAACATATATTCTAATATGAAATAACTTGTAGAAAAGAGAAACTTGTTCTAGCAAAAGACATTCCCTAGCTGATGATGCTGAGATTCAGGTTTAAAGTGTTATCCTCTCTGACTTATCTTTGGATGTTGCTCTTACACAACTGCTTTCCCATGAAGAACGAGGTCTGTGTAAGGGCGGCCGGGTCAGGCTGGGGTGGCCCACAGGTGTTACCCCTGCCGTTGTACCTGGGCGAGGCAGCTGGCAGCAAAACCAGTTTACCAAGCTGGTTTAAGAGGGTTGCGTGGCAGAATATAAACGGCCGTACCGCAGCAACTAAACTCAGTATGCTCTTGAGCACTGAGCAGACCTAAGGTAGCTTCTCTTCATCCGCAGAAGACAAAGCGGTGAGTCTGGCACACAACCACGGGGCACGGTTTCTCACTGTGTAATGAACTTCACCTCTGCTCGGCAGACCCCAGGGCTTGGCCGTAATGTGCAATGCACATGATGGATTGGTGTGATATCTGACCTGTGGATATAAACACAGGGCTTCATGCCACAGCACTTTTGGCCCTTAATCTTCATAGGCAGAAAAATGATCACCTCATTTGGAGAAAATAAAGGCTATCTCTGGGCTTTAAAAAAAAAAAACAAAAACAAAAAAAAAAAAAAAAAAACAAACAAACAAAAAAACCAAAACAAACACCAACAAAGCACCCCACCTTGACATATTCAGAACATACTACATTGCACTGAAAATATTCCTTAAAAGAAAATTAGTTTAGTAAAAGCAATATATAAAGTTAATGAATGACTATCAGAACAACTGACATAAAATATCACCTAAAGGAAGAAAAATCTTTATCAGCATCTTAGTGGTTTTATTCACTGGAATCATACAACTGTTAAAATGCCCATAAGAAATAATTTTATTTACCTCAGGGCAATTTTTTACTACACAGCTCTTGCCCTCAAAGAAATTCTGTATTTGCTGTATCAGGCCCCTACTTAACCATGTACTTAAGCACCAGCCAGGCTCCATCAAGTGTGTAAGTACTTCCAGGGAGCCTTCAGCGCAATCACTTGTGTTGCTTGAGCTGGGGTGATGCAGAAGCAATGTCAAAATACATCCTTGCAATGCACACAGCAGAGATGGTCCTGCTCTAAAGTTTCCTGTTGGTGTCTTGAATTCCCTCCTGATGATACGGCCACACTATGAATGAAACTTTGCAGCCCTTATTGCCACCTGCCCTTCCCTGCTGATCTCACATTTCTCTTAAGTCAAAAGAACCCCAAACCAACCAACCAACCAACAGAAACACCCAAAAAGGCTTCAGTGGAGAAGGAGCATCCTTCACAATGAAGGAGGCAATCTGCACAGAACCCTTCCTGAGCAAGCAGACCACGCTCCCTGGGCAGGGGTGAGTTAGGCTTCTGGGGATGGGTCTCCTGGGGGTTTCCATGCTTCTGGAGACCAAGTGCTTCATCCAGGCTTCATTAGCACAGAAAAACATTAAAATAGGAATGAAATCTCAGTGCTGACATGTTTTATTCCTTACTGTTTTGACTTTGCAACGCAAGCCATTTGTTATTGATCAGGTTTCTTTTCAGCTGTTAAAAATTCACAGAAATTCCATCCTGAAGGTAAGACGTGCACATACATACCTACACATATATGTACATGCACACATATATGTAAACACATACACCCATACACACAAACACCTCGATAGTCCTGATGTCTCTACATGCATACACACACCCCGGTGAGTCAGCACAAAATCTAGAGTCATCACGTGGACCAACATCACTGTGCCCTCATTAATGCAGTCATCAGTGCAAAAGCAGCAAAACTTGGCAATGGGATCACATCTGGTAGAAGGGGAGTGACGGAGCTCAGCAGCCCTCTATTCCAGTCACATACCTGGGGGAATCCCTCCTGGAAACTGCAAAAACATTGAGAAGAGGCTATTTTCTCTGTTGTCTCTGCTGCAGATTGGTGCAGCCTGTGTTTTTCCTTCCAAGCCTTTGCTGCTTCCTCTTTGGGAGAGGGGCACATGAAGAAGGAGAGGTATCAAAAGAAGACAATTATTTCCTGCATTTCCTCTTACCTGTTACTGAGGCAATTCCAACTCAGTCCCAGGTGTGCACATCACCTGAAGCGTGAATTCTTATTTGAAACATATGAAAAGCAGTAGAGAAAAAAAGCACCTAAAACCATAAAAAAAAGTAGTAGGAAAAAAATACATAAGAAGAAAAAAACAATCTGCAGCAGGAAGCATACTGACCTCCCAGAGCCTCATATCCAAAAAAATACTTATCCATAGCAAAATACCAGTATTGTACTAATTAGACAGGAAAACATTCTATCATACTGCAAACATGCCCTCTGCTTTTCCATGCATATATGACATGTAAATCAATGTCCTTTCTGCTCGTTGCAAACATGCCATGACATTCACCATCAGCTGGTGGCATCCTGCCAACCCAGCCACCGGGCACTGCAACCAAGCCACACCGACGCATGGAGGGGGGAGGTGGGAGTGGTGGGGGTGTAGAAATAGGGGGAAAAGGCCGAGGTGCAGACCGGCCTCATCAGGGAGGACTGGCTCCTGTGAGGTCTGGGCAGCTCCAGGTAACCAGGCTGATGGAAAACTGACTGCATGAACGGAGAACAGCCACGGCAGCTTTACCTTGTTTTCTGCTTCTGCTGTGAGCAGGTCGTGTCCTACAACAAACTTCCAGACACTGTTACCATGTCCTTTGCTTGTTTTGCATTATTATTTTGGTATTTAAGGTGCTGGTTTTTTCCTGCAATCAAAAGCTCCTATCTCTCAGTTATCAGCAGTCTGACAAAGTGGAATAACACTTACGTTTTCTGAATCTAATTAGTCCACCCAAACACAGTGGTTCAGCACTATGGTAACACTTCTTTCATATTGGTTGGACACAGAGTCACAAAGCGGGTCAGGCCAGAAGGGGTTTCAGGAGGTTTTGGGTCAACTCCAGGCAGGGTCACCATCATGCAGGGCACTCAGGGTTGCCCTCACAGTCTCTGGGTCAGAGATCCACACCCTCAGAGCTCATCACACAGGCATCCGAATTTGCCCTAATACATTTAATATTACAAGAAATTCTTTCGAGAACTTAACTTCCAAGAACTTACGGTTTCAAGGAAACAAGCTTTCCTTGCACGTTCTTTTCACTATATGACAGTTCCCTGGAAAATCAGGGAATTCTAAAAATGAGAAAATACCTTATTTTTTAAAGTAATTTGTATGTGTTTTTCTGCAAGTATCTTATTTGGAAAGCCATTCAAAGGAAGCCTAATGAGTTGGAAAAAAAATCACATATCAGAAGTCTCTTATTCGCCAAGACAACCTATGTGCAAGCTGAACCAGACCCCACATTTGGCCAAGCAAACGAAACTGATTGACTTGCCACACCTAATGAAGTGGCACCCATACCAGCCATTTCAGCTGGCGTTGGGAAGACCTGTGTAATGAAATATGAATAAAGATACCATGTGCCAGATTTCAGACACATCAATATTATAGCCCACACAGATCTGGAAGAGGTTGTTAATCAATGAAGTCAAATGCCCTTGATGCTCATGGCAGCAATTCCAAGCTCGGCCTTGCTTGGAGGCAATCCACCAAGGGTAAAGAGTTTGACCCAACCTTTGTCACCGCAGCCACACTGGATCTTCACTCTTCATACAATTACAGCAGGTTCACAGTGTTCTATTGCCATTTCCCAGTAACACAGACCTTTCTAATGATACTGTGCCCTTCCTGCCACCATCTCATGCCTTTTCAATTACTGTGCCCATCCAGCCAGAAACTTCTATAGCGATAACTTTATACCACATGACTTACAAAACTATCTCTGCTTCTGGGCTCGGTGGGGTCTTTTCAATAGTGTTTTTTCCCCTAACAAATACTCAGTTAATAACCGGGCCTTATTTAAAAACTGAAGAAATAGTAAAACCTATAGACATCGGCCACCCAAGGCAATTAAATGTCTGCCGCTAAAAAGAAGTAAAGAAACAAGCTTACGAGAGAAATTAGTCCCACTGTTTAAATGGAAGGTTTTCAGATACTGCAATGACAAGAAAAATATGAGAGGAATTATATAAAGACTTGAGAACAAAACAATGAAAGGATCATTTGCTTAATTCCATCATTACCAGAGGCAGGTGTCCTCAGGTTTAATCAGAATATCAATTTGTGGGGGTTTGAGGATTGTTTTTCCATTGCAAGTGGAAAAAAAGATGATAATAAATTGAACACCTTTTCTGTGCTTTTATATTTTTAACCACCATTACTGGTTTTCTTTCTAGCACCCAGTATTAGTAACTCTGATTGTACTGGCAGCTGAAGCACCCACCCCTGTTCCGCCCATGGGGTTTCTGCAGGCTCAGGAAACGACTAACATTTGTTCTTGACACTTTTGGTTAGCGTGGTTCAGGTCCCTGACGGGTTATTTTTCTTTGTGGCTCACGTTTTCCAAGTTTGCACTCATTTCTTGACTTTGAAGGTTTGCAGCAAAGGGGTTCTAGAAAATTTTTATGAACAAACACTATGACTGATGAAATCCTGGATCCTTGTTGGGAGAAAAACACAAGCATACAGGTCAACTAAAGAAGTTTGTGCCAGGGTTATTGCCTTAAAAATTTGGCATAACCTTCTGTTTTGAAGACTTTCCTTCCATAAAACCAAGGATACATGTTTGAATTGGCCCTTGCATGCATTTAACAACAACTTTCTCTAGTGTGGTGGTTGTAGTCCTTTGTCAAAAAATTCATTCAAGGGAATGAATTGAATTGATGAAAACCTGGTGATTTGTCAGTCACCATGCAGCAGTGACAAATCAACCCTGAGGTGTGTCGGGGCTGCAGTTTTGTGAAGTGCATTGTTCCAAGGTAAACTGAGCAGAAAAAAAGAAACTTAAAACTGTGAGTTGTGTGAGTGAAGTCTTTCTGTCCAATTTTCTGCCTGTTGGCACTGAGTTTTGATAATACACCTTATAGAAATTATCTGCATCACTGTGGAACTTCAAATAAAAGGTTTTCCAGACGTGATCAGGCACCATAACAGAATATTAAGATTAAGAAAATATTGCCTTAATATCTAATCTCCCATTTACTTCGGTGTTGGCTTTCCCATGCCAGCTCTTTCAGTGAGGGAAAAAGCTGGAACGATGCTGACATTTTCTTTAGACTACAACTGTAAGAATTAAATTTAGTGCAAATATTAATAGCTCATCCACCCTCTGCAAGTGTCTCTGGTTCCCAGCAGGAGAATTCAAGATGTTGTAAGGCCCATTAGCTGCAGCTACACACTAATTTTCAATTTTTTTATGTTGCCAACCACTTTGAAAAGATGACTTTTTTTGAGGCTTTTCTTTTCAGCTTCCACAGAGGTCATAAACAGCCATTTGCCTAGCTCTGCTAGTAGAACAAACCAGCTTCTCTACAGAAGAAAGAAAGAAATCAGATAATTAAGTCCTTTTTCACCACAGGATAGAGGAGTAGTTTCTGTTACCGCCAACGCAAGACTCCAGAGAACAAGCTGTTTTCATCACAGTTTAACTCTTTAGAGTTTGTACCAGAAAACCTCTCCACATCCCTCACGTTCAAGCTTGGGGGTTCCCCTCCTCTTGTTTCTGGTAAGTCTCCCCAGCATCACTAGCAGATTAAATGTTCAACAGAGGGATAATATGTGTGGGATAAGATGTCTCATATTATTAGGTCTGTATCAAACCTATTAATTAACAAGATTATAAGATAAACACTGGAAAACATTGCCTTTCAGAGACCCGGCTGGGATGCTGTGCTCATCGATAGGGGAGTGAATACAAACATTATCCCAACTCAGGAACGCCGGAGTGCTAACATAAAAAAAAAAAAAACCAAACCAAATTTTGGAACTCCTTAAAAGATACATGATACTGCTCCTGACACAGTTTCATTCTTACAGCCTCGATATTTAAGGCTCCACTAAGCTGCTGTAGCATAGTATCAAGGTACATCACCACATCAAATTTCTCTCAACCTCTCCACCAGAGGAATTGTTCACTCTTGCATATGAACAATAATTTAAATCCAACAGAGCAGTGTAAATAATAGTGTTAGCAACATATACAAAAAGTAAGAGTCATAAGTAAGACAGGCACAACTCATTTCAAGCTCTGCAATTAGAGAGAAACATGAATTACTGGCTGTCGTTTAGATCGCCCTACGCAGATTCATGGTCTCTGCAACTCAAACCCATAGCCCCTTGAGAAACTTTCTGGATTTCTTTTTATCTTTTAATACACTTCCTGATGGTATTCTATGAAATGAACCATCTGTCAATGACAGATATAAGCAGTTTATGTTTCTATACTGTGCGCTAACAGCTCAACGTACTGTACCAGCTCACCACAGTGCTCAGGCACGGTCAAATTAAGTTGATGGAATCATTCTTTGAAACAGTTACTTTCAAACACTTCTGGCACTTCTACAACATAATTTCTCTTTACTTCTGATTTGCATAACTAAGAAATCTGTTTGGACTGAGATTTTAAAGCTCCATCACAGAGGTTATTTTTCTACCCAACTCGCAAGCCCTTGGAAATAACAGGTGAGTAACTGCTGACATGAACTTCACCTGCAGTGATTTGAACAGCTCTGATGTGCAGTAATTTTTAGCACTGTGATTTTATTTCCTCTTTTAAAAAAAATAGTGTCCCTCAGGGGGTCACAGGATCAAGCCCTCAAGACAGTACTTGGAAATTTTTTTTATGGCAGTTAATATTGCCCTGGAACTTACAGGCTCTGCTTCACCACTTTGTTAAATTTTAAACCCACGTTTAAGGCAGCCCATGCACGCGTGCTTTCCTGAAACACCGTCATTCTAAAAGAAGCTAGAAACAGCCAAGAAAGAAATGAGGGACAAAAAGAAAGGTTCCCGGGGAAAGGATATGCCTTTTCATGTTAGACGAAAGGTATTTTCAGTTCTACTCTTACTTCACTTAGAGATTAATAGATAAATAATGCATATGTTTTTCTTATGCACTTTACATACTTACCATGCTCTCGGTATCATTGCTCTCCTCTTCCTACCTGACACTTGAACAAATCCAGCTGACATGTTTTCATGCTGTGCTATTAGGATGACATATCAATTCCTAATGCTCTGACATGCGAAAGCGTGACAAGCCCAATGCTACGTGCCAGGGAGAGCTCACAGGTTATGGAGCACACATCACTCGTCAGCATGACAGCCACCTGCCACCACACTTGAGTGACATCCCAGCAAATGAGGTAGAGAGGTCACTGTGAAGATTACATATAAACTTGATGAGGATTTGATTTTGACAGAGCATCTTTGTTTAGTATTGGCACGTTACAGAAACCTGTGTCAGAAATACGATTTTTGTGACAACCTTTTCCATACCAGCATTTGGAAAGTGCTAGCATCTTCCTGATGCATCCATCAGGTGAGGTTTCTGCAGATGGGACACTGGTGCCACAAGTGTGATTTCACTAGAAAAAGGCAATTACAGAGGGCTGTTAATGTCACGCTACTCTTTAACTCACTGTTTTCTCACGTAAAAAAAAGTTCAGATTTCGCTTCAGCTGCCACATTGCAAAATCCTCAATAACCACATAAACCCTTGAATCTATTTATACTCAACTCTGCACACTGTTCAGTCCAACCTTTTGGATGAGCGCCTTGCTCAGCCTTCAGCTGTCTGATGTCCATGAAGGGCTGGCACTTTGAGCCCTGATTTTTTTTTTATTTTGAAGCACCCGCGCAGTGCAATGTGAGTTCCTCTGAAAGCGGGTACCTGAACCACCTGAACCACCAAGCACTCCAGACTGAAACAGTCCCTCCATGAGCTTTGATACGTTTCCCCCCCCCCCCCCCCCCCCCCAGCACCTTTCTCCCTAAAGAAGCTGGAACAACAGGTTTTAACCCAGTCCACCAGCTGCCACATCACGAGGATGACTGTCAGTGCGTTGCATGCCACGGGTCAGACAGGTGCCAGTTTTTCTGTCTCTCTTCACCCAGTGAGATACGTAGCAAGAATAGATTAATCAATATTTCTATAACACTCTGAAGATGTGGATTTCTGTACAAGTGTAAAGCAGATAAGGTTGGTATTTTTTATAGCTCAGAGTCAAATTAAAAAGTAGAGCTAAAGGAAAAGGCAGACAACAGTCTGGGAAAGAAATCACAAAAGGTTATTTCAGCAGAGAAGTTATCACAGGCTGCCCTCTTTGCTCAAAAGCTGCATTTGATCATATATTCTTCTGAATTACCCACTGCATTGCTTGAATGCTAAAGGCAGAAATAAATAAAGGATAAATATTAGAGGGTTCATTTCAGATTGCACTGATGCTTGAAGCTTGCAGTCTGTAATGCCAGCTTTCTCAGTTAGAATTAATTATTCAGTGTTACAGGAAAAATTAATACAGGTCACTCAGAAAGTGTGTATGAACAAAAGGTAGAATATTATTTTTTAAAAAGTATATCTCTAGTATATTTTGCCTACAAATAGCTTGTCAGGGTTCTTTTGCTTGTCTACAAAATTTATAGTTTTGGCTGTCTCTTGCTTATGAGGCAGAAACACTTGTGTGTCACATGCTTGAGAGGGCTGCTTCTTCCCATCATCTGCCTCAGAAGTGAACTCCCAGCTCCACTAAAGCCTGACATTTTAAATGCAATAGCAGTTTATCTAGATGTGGCTTGTGAATCCTAAACACAGGAGGAGTTACATACCCGCTCAGGGGGAGACCTGCTCTTGTGGGAGCTACAGAGGGTCCTGCCCAGGGTTTGTCTGGGCTCCTTCCTGGTTCTGCAGACTGATGGAAATCTTCACCTCTTTTTTTTTCTTTTTCTTTTTCTTTTTCTTTTTCTTTTTCTTTTAATTAATTTATTTAATTAATAAATTTCTTTGAGAAACGCCTTTCTTCAGTTGCTTTTCACAAAAGCAGGGTCTGGAGGCAATGCACACTGCTGCAAGTAGCATCTCTCCATCACCCGCCTTGCAGGCTGCCCGGTAGCTTCCATGGGGAGCTGGGCTGGACCAGGGCAAGGCAGCAGCGTGGCTTTCCCCTCTGCCAGGACAGCCCTGCCTGCACTGACTGGCAGGGCACACATCTTGCTCAGCAGACATATTTAATTCCCAGGGAATTAGAGTTGCTCATAATTCCTCAGTAACTGCCACGCTCTTATAAAGAATGACCACATTTATCCCTCACGATAAGAACAAATTTCCTCTTAAATTACTAACCAGTCCACCTCAGCGAGAGGATCAGTCTTTCCAGCATCTATGAGATTCATAGAAATAAAATAATAAAATAATCATAAGACCCCTGTCAGGACCAGGAAAAATCTATATATATGCTGTATATTTTCCATCTTCTCTCCTCAGCATTCTTTTATCCCCACTGTGATCACCCTGAGAAGCTGTGAACGCATCTGACAGCCTCTCCATAGTGTGAGCATTGCCCAGGAAATATTCCAACATCACTACAAGTTAAAGAAAACATGTGATTTCTAAACCATATTTCAATATATAAAACCTGGTTGAAGAAAGACAAAAAATTCTTAACATGAAATATTTCTATTAGACGGTCTCCACATATTTGCATTGTTCTTCGAACCATAAAACAAGTTCTTTGCTATTTTCCCCATAACGTTGCATGCAGAGCAAGAAAATCCTGCTCTGCCTTAGCCACAGCTCCTCTGGGCACAGTAAAGAGCAAGCTCGGTGCAGCTACCACAAACAGCAAAAAAAAAAAAAAAAAAAAAAAAAGGGAAGACTAAAATGTTCATATAAAGCTAGAATAAAAATAAACATATCTAATAAATATAAACATAAGCAAGCTCAATGAAATAGAAAAATACACTGATACTTTGTTTCTTCCAATTCCTAAGACATTTACAGCCTGATCATTGTACTGAGAGAAAACACAGAAAATTCATCATCTGCTTTCCTCTTAGCCAAAGTAACAGGAGTGAAGACATTAATACACTCAACATTACTTATTTCAAGTTTTAGTGATAATTTTTCTGAACAATTTCTTCATTGCTTACATTGGTATATTTGACTGGCTGTTTATAAGCAAGTACCACATTAAATAAAAGTCAATTACCCTAACTGTATAATAATTATAGTGTATTCCTGTCAGGATCTGAAAGAAACCCTGAAAATTAACTTTGCTCTGGCATATCTTAATTAGAGCAGTCTCTTGGTATTCTTCCTTCAGCTCACATGCAGTAAAGGAGTTTACAGCAAATGGAATACCAGATGAAAGAGTAGTTTGCTCTCCTGAGAGATAAACCAGTGCAGTTTCTGCAGAAACTAGGCAATTAACTGAAATGGAAATAAAAAAACTCCTACCTTGGGCTTTCTTGTGCAGTTTTTCAGATAGAACACTTGTAAATGTACAGCTGTAGATAGAGCAGTTTGCTTGAGCTGGCTGTGAGTTTACCTATAATTTCTTACCAGTCATTTTTTCTGAGATAACATTTTTATAAATGTTCTAGATTTTCATAAACACAGTCATTAATATTTTTTTTCCCCTCAGCTCATTTATATACACAGTTACTGTAGAACCTCCATCATCAGCCAAGGTCAGTTCTGCATGTCCCCAGCAGCACTAAGATCCAGCCATCGCTGCTCAGCCTGGTGCTCCCCAGGTTGTTCCCCCAGCTCTCAGGTGTTGCTCTTCCTTACGTCAGGTCTGATGGACACAACATGAGCCACAGGGCAAGAACCTCTCATTTCTGACTGCCTTTAAAGTGCTGCTACTAAGTTAACACATCCACCATGATTTACAAACCAACAGCTCCAAGGTAAAACCCTAAAGAAAGATAACAAAAATCATCAATAGAAAAATCTGAAAAGAAAATCTTCATATGCAAGAATCCAATATCTAAAGAATTCTTCTCATAGGACCGTACTCACAGCAAATCAAACTGTTTGATGCATGTGAGCTGGGAGAGGGGAGATGCAGATGAGCTGTGAGGCAGAAATTGTTCCCTGTGAGGGCGGCGAGGCGCTGGCCCAGGCTGCCCAGAGCAGCTGTGGGTGCCCCATCCCTGGCAGTGCTCAAGGCCAGGCTGGATGGGGCTGGGGGCAGCCTGGGCTGGGGGGAGGGGGCCCTGCACAGGGCACGGGGTGGGACTGGGTGGGCTTTGAGGTCCCCTCCAACCCAAACCGTTCTGTGATTCTATGATACAATGAGGTATGGCATGTCTCTCAAAACTGGTGGTACTGGGAATTATCCCCATACACAGGTGCTGACGCTGATGCTAACCCTCACCCACTACCAAAAGAGCCCTGTCCCCCTGTTTTACCCATGTAGGAATTCAGCTGAAAGGAAGAAACCTGAGGTCCCCAATGATGGTTTGTATTGTCATTTCACACTCAAAGACATCTCAGGAACAGACCATTCAGGCAACCCTAGTAGTTAGCTACTGTGTCAACTGCAGGAAATGATTGCTAGACAAGGAGGTTAACACCCACTTGAAGTCTATGCAATTTGAGTAAAAAGAATTACTAGCAATTAGTATGTCAATTAGTAACAAACATAAACATTAACCTAATTTAGATCTTTCATCATGCAAGAGCTCAGAAGCACTGGTGGTATTGTTCAGCCACTAAGGATTTTTTCCCCCTCAGACACACTCACAAATCATTTGTTAACTGTTTTCTTCTTCCAGAAAGGTGAGAACCTTTAAATTTTATTACAGAGGCACCCAAAGGTGCCATGGCAACTGCAAGAATTGCTTGACTGGGACATGGCCACAGTCTGCAAGAAAAAGGGAAGGAGAACCAAATTGGTCTTTATCGTAATTCACAGACTAGTACTTCTACATTTTTACATTAAGAATACGTGGAAACAAATACTGTGGGGTTACATGAGTCAGAGCCATAATCTAACAACTATAATCTAATGATGTCTAATGAGAAATTGGAGGGAGCTTGCGAGACAGCTGGGAGAGAAAGGTGAAATCCCATGGTTGCTGTTAAAATTAAAAACCCCAACTCTTTGACCAGCTCCTCTGCTTATTTCTGAAAATGCTGTTAAATTGCTGGATTAACTCTGAATTTGCCAGGGAAAAAAAGCATCTAGAGAGCTGTGTTCCTGAGCTTGCAGCAAGCTTAATTGGTTAAATACTAATTATCCTCCAACTCTTCAGCATGAATCTGAGGTACTGCAGCACTAAGACTGATTAACACATGTACTGACAGTGAGAGACAATCATTTAAACTGGAAAAAAAATAGTTACTAGAAGAAAACAACTTTTTTTTTTTTTTTTTTTTGTATTAGATGAGAAAGTAAACTAAGAAGCCACATGTACTTACCTCTGCTCCCTGACTCACAGGTATGGTCCAGAGGAGGCTCAGGGAGGTCCTTAGCTAAGCACAGATTGTATTTGATGGAGGGAATTGGTGTGTAAGGCTGAACCTCAGGCTCTCTCAGGCTACGTTCCTAGTATGAGAGCCCAAAGGTATGCTCCACTGGGAACTAATATGAACATGTCCCATTCTAAATGTACAACAATGAATTTCTTTACCTTCATTTATTTAAAAAAAAATTACACTTGTATCCACATGTAATGGCAGCAAAGGATTACTAAGCAGTTAAACACAGTTTTGGAGCAGCCTACAAAATCCGGTAAGTCTCAGCTGAGAATGGCGTCACAACAGCTGAAAACTTGCCTTGCCACGTATTTTTTTTTTTCCTATTAAAAACTTTTAAAATCAAACTGGTAAAAGGACTCTCATGGCAAGAAAGGCCAGTGACAAACCTAGGATTACCGTGTTACCTGAGGATCCAGTTTAAAGCATGGCATATATTGCTGGATTAACTGAATTTGCCAGGGAAAAAAGCATCTAGAGAGCTGTGTTCACGTGAAAAAATATACATTTTTTCAGTCTCTACAGATACCAGTGATAGTTGAAACTACTTCTGCCTCTGTTGACACCATGCTACCTCTCAAGAACTCAGAGAAAAAAATGCTGCCAGGAAAAATTTGGTATTTACACTCTGAGGTCAGCCAGAAACACCTGGAGAGCTCAGCCTGGTGTGTCTTTGCAAAGTATTGGGGTCTTCCAATTATGCTGTTCAACTACTATTCTCACAGATTTGGTAAAATTAACATTATCCCTTTTTCCTCAAAACTGATTTCAACTGCTCCTCAGCAAACATTTTATACTATTAAGCAGTCATTCATTACTGCTGTTGTTTCGCACCTTCAAGAAACAGAACGCGAGTTTATCAATTACCATTAGAGCCAGCAGCCTTTTCGCTTCTTTTTCTCAGAGGCGTATCTTAATTAAATCACAGAACTGAGGACCTCATGCCGTATTTTCATAACCTTTGTGTCTTCATATGCATAACAAGCACACTACTGATTTAAGTAGCCTTTTTTTTTTTCTTCTTTACAGAAAGACAAAAGCAAATTCCATTAATCCTTCATTATATGCACTTTCAGTACTTTGGAGCACAGAGCAATTTGAAATTAATTTCGTCATCTCCCTGACCATTACTCACTAACTCAGCCAATATCACTTTGGTTTGGAGCTTTATTTCTCTGAGTTTGTTTTGCATTAGGGTTTGGTATTTTGTAAAAATTTTTGAAAAAAAATAACTTTTTTACCTGAATCATTCTACATTTCCTTATGTACTATGTAGTAAAGCAGCCAACAATATTAGAAGCAGCTAGATTTATATCTGTGATCCCTTGCACAGAAAACTCCTGAAGAATCAAGGGACAATTTCCCATCCCAAAAAACAAGTCCATGCACATTCCCTAAATATTTGATATAAATTCCATGGTTCGTTCCAGGAAAGGCCCTCAGATTATAGTTACATTTTCTTTTTTTAGTTCCATGAAGACTTGTAAATGGATAAATCTTTGGAATTCTGCAGCACCAGACCCAAGAGGACCCTGCGAACCGTAGCAGTGAGCACCTGTTCTACAGCCCAGCACCAGCAGGGTCAAGCCCCCAGACCTGCAATAGCCAAATATAACAGAGTCAGGAAATATCACCTCAATAGCAGCGGTTTCTGGGCATTACACCAAGCAGGTCTGCGCAGCAGAGGTACAAGTTTAGACCAAAAAAACCCTGAAATAAAACCATAAAATAATGCCACACTTTTCCTTTTTTAGGAAAAATTGAAAATATATAAGTTGCTGTTCTATAACCTAGAAAATATAGGCAAATGCCATCAGCAGTTAAGACTGGGCAATGACGAGATGGGCATGGCTTTCCGCACATGTCATTTAAAACATATAAATAATATTTCCAGTATCAAGTGGGGAAACATTAGCAGTTGTGCATCCATTTCTTCCACCCTTTTGCTGTCAGCCTGACAAACCGCACACCAGGAGGCCGGTCTGCTTTACGGCACGTGCTCACCTCCGGTCCCCAGTGGCCCCGCGAGCGGCACTGGTGGCACTGGGCTGCTCCTTCCAGGGCCCCGGCCCCAACACCTGCCGAGGCAGGAGGCAGTGGCCTGGAGAGTGCCCGGGACCGGGGCAGCACTTGGAGATCCCGCAGCGTGAGAAAAGGTTTTCTATTACTGTTTTTCTCGGGAATGTCACCGATTACTCCCCGCCTACCTGAAGCCCCTTTCCCTTTATTATACCCAAAGCTGTCATTCTCACCGAATAGGGGGAAGATGAAAGGAGGCAGAAACCACTGACAAACTGCTGTACAGCTTTTTTCGTGCCGCTGGACAGCCATATAGGTTAGCAGAGAGATGAGCAAAGAGACTCCCAAACGCAGCTGTAGTGCTGGGGTACTCTCCAGAACAGAATAACCCCCTATAAATAAATATCCTATACAAAAGTCATCATTAACTCCTGCAAAATAACATCCTCAAGGCAGACGTAGAGCTGGAGCTCAGGAAACCTCTCATTGCTCTCCCTCTGCCCGCTTTCTTCCACATCTTATCCCCTCATCTCAGCCAACATTAAAACAGAAAAAGATCAGACTATAGGGTTATCAGTTTCCTCTCTGCTAATGAGGTTTTATAATACATTTTCTTCAGTTTGAGTAATTGGGACTGTCAGTGGGGTAGGTCATCAGATCTCCCATCCACCTTAGAAGGTTCCCTGTAACTGCCCCAAGTCATATCTGTTAAAAAGTTAATCAAGCTGAAATGTCATGGAATTTAATAACTACCACAGAAGAGGTTTTAAGTTCAATATATGACTAATTATGTTATTTTCCAACAGGAAATATGTCTTATGGTAATTAGACCAAGTACTGTTTTCAGCTGTACATTGCTATTTATTATTGTTTATCCCAGTTTTGCTCCTTTCCCAGGCTTAGAACAGCTCTAAAATTAAGCAGGCCCTTATAGTTAATCTGATTATATATAGGCATGGTTTTGCCTCAGGTGTTTACTTGTTTCCTTACTCTCCCCAATTCCCTCTTCATTACAAGACTACTTCAACCCTCCCCAAAATGTCCTGTGGGTGGAATCTCTTACCTTTCAACAAGACATCTGAGAGAGATGACTAATGGCAGCCACTGGCATTTGTAAATATTTACAATAAATATATTTGAATAAAATCAAAAGCACAAGCACAAAGATGGACAGACTGCAGGGTCTTTAACGTGGCAGATATCATGAATTATCATTTCCAACATCACACGATAGCGGGCATGAATGGTTTCTGGCGGCTTTAAAACACCAGAGGAGCATTTCACGATGAACCTACTTTCAACAGCAACCAGCTACTCACAGGCAATTGTGAATCCTGTGTGGCTTTGTGAATTTTAAATTACTACCTCTGATGTTGGGAGCAGAGTCAGAGCCAACGCTAAGCATGTGCAGTGTAGGTACGAAATAAAGGGCAAGAAAGAACACAAAATCTATATCCCATTGATTGGAGTTTCTGTGTTAAACACATTCTTCTACAATGCAGCACAACAAAGTTGTACCTTTCTTTTCTAAAAAAAAAACAACCTTCAATGTAAAGCAGAGCATCCAGTTTAAACAGACAAGTAAAGCCTTACAGTGCTGACTGCAGAAAAATAATAAATTATCTCATAGGGGCTACCAGTGTTTTAATTAGGCAAGAAGTACAACATAGAGGAGAAACTCCAAGGCAATAAACATTTTTCACCTCTCCAACCAGTTTGACAGCAAAGCAGCCCTTTGTGCCACCACCACGGGAGAGCTACGGGAATGTGATGTGAGCGGCAAGGGGCAGCCTTCAGCCTCAGTACCGGTGGTGGGTGGTTTCTTAAGAGGATTTTTCCCTGCTACTTTTGGTTCTAAACACAGGTCTCCAACAAATGACCCCCGGGCTCTGTTCTACAGAAGTTCAGCTTTTGCCTAAATCTTCCTTTTTTCACCTCATTACAGACGGTACGTCCTTTTAATTCTAAATCTTCTCTGCCTTTTTTTTTTTTTTTTTTTTTTACCACTGTTGCACCCTGCTTCTCGTCCATCAAGTATCTGCTGTTAGGATTCGTATTTCATGTGAACAGTTGAGAGAAATACCTACAGAGGAAAGTCATGGTCCCAAGTACATGTGTGTGCCTTTGCAAGCAGCAGCACGCCAGCTGGGAAATGAGAAACAACCAAAATAAGCTTAATCAAATCAGCCAGGTTTTCCCCTATGACAAAACAAAAGCTCTTGTAGATGGGAAGAAGACAGCAAGTCTCCGTGCTTTGACTCCAGGGAGATTTCTGACACTGCCCCACTCCTCAGGAACAGGCCAGGGAAACGCAGCCTGGCTTGCCTGACCAAGGAGAGGGCTAAAGTAGACTGAGAATTGGAATTATTTTAAATTGGGGAATGGCATTAAGCTGGGAAGAACCGCAGGCAAATCATGTTGTCCACCAAACCCATGACATTCCCAGATTCCCTGGTTATGCTTCCTTTATTTTTCTAAACTCTGTCTCTTTTTATTCCTTTACCTGTACTGGCAGGCTGCCTGCCGGCTCGCTCCTCAGTAGCACCGAGCAGACTGTGTGCTCTTCGTTCCATCTTCCAGAGCACAAACATGAACCAGATAAGAGCAGGCAGCACAGTGGGGCTGGTATTTTCTCCCAGATTCTTGCATCCCTCATTCCATCACTGCTGTAGTCACGAATGAGCACAGCAGCAAGTGCTCCTGTTGCAGCTGGGTGCACGGGCTGTGCGAGGAGACGTGCGATACACAGTCAGCAGCTAAACACTCTGCGTTGTAGCAATAAATTATGAGGTTTGTCAGTTTGGTTGAAAGCAGCAGCAATTGCATTCACCATATCTGACCATGGAGAGAGGGGAAGGGCCTAGGCATCCACATGAATTTGTCCTGCAAACTGCTACCGGTATAATTCATCTCCCACCTGCCTTACTACCAAACCTTAATTCTCCTATTTTTTTCTCCTTTTTCTCTTCTTTTCATAAATCTTGTGAATTTTCTCTTTGCTGTGCCCATGTATCTCAGGTGAGAGTTGAAATTGTTCTGTGTTTGTGTTTTGCCAAAGCCTAAACTTTCCATGGAGAGAGTTCTCACCTGCTCTAGTGATGCTGAGAAGAAAAAAGCCTTTCAAAAATCCCCTTTGCCCAGTGCTCAGCACACCACTGGTGACTGGCCTCCAGTTCCCACCCAGTGGGACTCCCACCCAGTAAAAATTCAGAAAAACCTCCCAGCTTTGGAGCAAAGCCACCAGGAGCAAAGGACAGCAGAAGAAGAGTTCCCTTCTCATATTTCCATCAGCTGTGAGAATCACTGTGTATCACTGTTACATGCACAAATCCGAGGGTGTGCTTTAGTCCTGCTGGCAGATCACCTTTAGTTTTAATTTAAAAAGGCAAAAAGAAAACAGCCAGGTTAAGACCTGGGAAGCTAGCCTAGGCGAATCTGAATTTGTCCAACCATTACCCAGTGGGCAAAAGTCTCTCACCATTGCATCAAACGGGCAGGACCACACAGCTAAGCAGGGTTTGCATCCTCTGGGCTCCTTTTCAGGATCAATGCATTATGGAAGACAAACCTTAGAATACATCTAAGGTACCTTGAAGCAATATAGGAAGAACGTTCCTCAAGATCTTAGGAGTTGCCAACATCTTTAAGAGGTTTTCTATAACTTAATTTGCATTATGGGAATTAATCAAAAAAAAAAAAAAGTGGAAATACCCACTCCAAAGAAATCAGCAAGAGAATGCTACCGCTTAGCACAGCTGAAAATCGTGGTTCAAGAGTCAAGTGATGAATCAATAGGATGGTCATGAGCTGTGCTCTCCCAGTAATTGCCAGGTGAGAACAAACCTGACACAAGCCCGAATGCTAGCCAAGGCCTAGCCACCTCTCAAAGCTGCCGGCAACAACTTTTCACTGTTATAGAGTTTACAAATCTGCTTACTTCCAGCATAAAGCAGTTTTGCAAACATGCTTCTGTGGAGATCCACACTGATATACTGCTTCCTCTGAAGGAAATCACCACTCTTCCCCTCCAGAGTTCAGTGAACATTACCGTAAGCACCAAAGAAATTCTTAAGGAACAGTTTATGAACATTTCAAGAAAATTAATGAAATAATTTACAGCACAAATGAAAATCCTTTGGCAAAGAATGAACTGTTTTAAAAACCAAAAAGTTTATTTTTTTCCTTTAATAAACATATTAACTTATATTCAAATTAGCTACAACACTGGGAATCACAGCAAGCATTGATTGCCAAAATTCCCAGAGCTGCTGCTAACTCATCGAACAAGGCTGAAAAGCTTTTTTTTTTGTAATGTATATATAGATACAGGAATGCCAAACTACAACAAATTAACAGATCTTTGTGGATTATATATACGTTCTGACAAATCTAGGGCTGATAAATAATCAAGGCTGCTGCACAATGTGCATATAACACAGTATATTAAAGGTAGGCAACTATAACAGCATTTATCTTGTGGTCTCCATGCTAAAGGACAATATACTCCAGCCTTACCAGGACTTCCCTCAGTTTCTTGGTGCACCAGCTTTTCTTTTTTCTCCTACTGACTATCCAGATGCACAAGGATGAACCAGCAGCAAGTCCGTAAAGAGAAAAGGGGATTAAAATAAAGTGATGGACGACCAACTCTACGAAGAGAGAGTTGAGGGAAACTGAAGAGCCTGGCTGAGTGTCTGCTGAACCCAGCTGCAGCCTTCCCTTTGGCTTCAGGAGGGTTTTACATCACCTCTGAAGTGCCTCATGTCAGAGGTTATTTCACTGCTCGCAAACTCTAATAAAGATTTACGTTAAGCTGTAAAGCAAAAAAATGTTAGTATGTGATTATTATTCCCTTTACACAGAGTCTGACAGGAGACTATAAATCCAAAATTTACATTGGAAAAATTGATGAAAATGGAAACCAATAAAATCCTAAACATCTTCATAATCAGGTCAACTTCATGTGCAGGAATCCCAGGTGTATTTTTAAGGGGAAAGGGTGAATCTGTATATTTGCAAGGAAAAAGTACTAAGAATATCACTGCTTCTTTTAAGAGCATTTTAAACTGCAGACAAGGATTTATTCACACACTTTTAAGCTCAGATTTTGGCTTAAGTTTCAAGGTTAAAAAGTCTCATTATTCCTTGTGTGCCCTACTCTATATGCTTAGCATAGACCTGTTCGACTGGCACCTGCAGAAGTGCAGAAGAGCTTCCACATACAGCAAGCCCGGGCATCGAAGCCAGGGGACTCGGCAGCTCTTTTTCCAGGGACAAAATTATAATAAAACTGTGTTCACTGGGCTAACATGGACTCTGACATTTCCACCAGCTGAGGGAGGCAGAAACTCACCTGAAAAAAAAGTAACTCCCTTTGACTTCTGAGTGGAGGCTGAGGTTGGTGTCTCGTGTAGGAGGGTGCTGGGTGCAAGGACCTTTCCCTTCGTGCCTGGGGGGGTAACAGTTCAATGCCAGGACAAAACCCCTAGTTCTCCTCTTAGTGCCAAAGGAATAGCTACATCCATACAGAAGAGAGCAGCAACTGTTCTGCATTAAATTTAACTGGGAAATTGTTTCCTACAGTATTATTTCCTATTTTTTCTGCAGCACCTCCCTTGTTAATGTGTGGATGAGGCAGTTGTGCTGTATCGGGTGCTGGACAGAGCCAAGGCATGGGAGAGCAGGCTTCAGGAGAACCAGGGCAGGAGTCCAACACCAGTGTCCCTCGGCAGACTGGGACCTGAAGCCACCAATGGCCACACAACAGCATCACCCAGTAGCTTATGGTTTCTGAAGTATGAAAGACCTGCCAAGTGGTAGACGGGTATTAACTGGCTTTAGGAAAAAGGCTGTCTGCATGAATTTGAAGAACAGGTAGATGTGACCGCGTCACTCTTAACCGCAACCACGAGAACTGCCCCAAGCTCCATTTCGCCATCTGCTTCCATGAATGGCACTAATACAATAAGACCATTTCAGAAGATGCAGCACATCTCTGCTGTCCTATGAAAAGGGGAAAAAAATAAATTAAAAAATAGGAAAAAAAGGGACCAAGGTGTCAAGGTGTTGCAGAAAAAAAGACCTTTTTTTACACCTAATCAGTTTTAGCATTTTTTCAGTAGTATTTATTAAGGAGACCGTTTCATGACAGAGCTGCTGAGGCACCACCAGCTTGGTACCACAAACTGCCACTGCACAGCATGGAAATATTGTGCAGTGGGCTAAGGGAGTAGGGCCGGAGCTGTCAAGTGGCGACACAGAGACTTTCAGACAATTTTGAGCAGCCGAAAGAGATCTTTGTTCTCTAAAAGGAGAGGCATTTAATCACCAAACTTAAATTTCAGTGAATATTTGTCTGTGTCCTCTTTACTCTTCTGCCCATTTGTCATGTATATGTTATGAATACTTCATTAGTCAGGGAGATTTTCCCCACTGTGATTTGAAATATTCCGTGCTTGGTTTTATGTAGTGTTACAAAAACTTAAGTATTGAGACCGTGGTTTTAAGATTAGAAACTGCATTTTTAATGGAACTTTTCTTAGATGTGTGACATGCACTCTCATGCAATTTTTTAAATTTTATTTTCAGTTCTGAGATATTTTAATGCCTTCTTTAACATGCAGTAGTGTTGGTATGATATGTGGTTTTTTTCTCCATAGAAGTCTGCATGATGCTGCCAGGAGGACCTACTGATTAGTAGGATTTTACTGGAATTATGGGTACTTTTAGAAATGTTTTCTTCAAACTTTTATGAATATTTTCATGAACATCTCTGAAAGTATCTTGGAATGTTTCATTACTATTTTAGTGCATTAAATGCAAAGATAGCATTTCCAAGGTCTAGTAACATGTTTAGTAACTTTTTTAAATGGAAGTTACATTCAGTTTTTATGAAAATTCACATAATGGGATTTCAAAGTACGTTTTGCCCCAAAAGGAAAAAAATGTCTCATATGACTCTACTTCTGTCCTTGCCTGTTCATCTGTTATTTGGGGTTTAATATCTGAGATCTCAAAAAGTCTCCCTTTGAGGGAGAAAAGGAGAGGTATGCTGCCTTGACTCGCTAAATCTTAACTGGCTACTAAAATTCAGAGGCAAAATCCATTTGTGATCCACCTATTCAGCCATTTCACAGTAACACTGGGAGTTATTCAAGCATATCTGTCTTTCCTATTCACATCTCAATTGTTCAAGTTTGAACCTACGTGGGAACTGGGAAGATATTTGTAAAGGATGAGCAAAGGAAAATGATGGCCACGGATTCTCTTCCCGGCTGCCAGAGCATCTGGGCAGGCAGAGGTTTAGCAGCGGGACTCTAGGGAAGGGGTGAGCGATTGCATCTGACCTGCTAAAGCCACTGCCTATGGCGTTATTAAATTTCATGGGAATTATTTTCACGAGAAGGAGGATACTTGGGAACTACAAACCTTCTGTCAATGCTGCCATGGTAGAAGACTGGGGACTGCATCTCATTTGCAAGCGTACTTTACAGAGTTAGGAAACGCTGGGCTATCAATGCTGCAAAAAGGATGGCCTCGAGCAGGGCACTGATCAAACTGGAGATAATTTAACTCAAACACAGCCTGTTGTTACACTGCTCAAACTCAGGAAAGAGCTAATTTTTGAAAAGGAAAAGAAAAGGACATATCTTTGGTGGTTTGTGGAGAACCTCTCAGCTCTTACCAAGCCAGCACTTCAGATGGTTGCCCACCTTTACTCCAGTGGTATGAACAGCACCTGGAGGATGCAAAAGAAAGACCCTATGCCTATGCAAAGGTTCATCCACAATCACCAACGCTGTTCTCAGGAACTTGCTTTGTCTCAAAACACTCTTGCAAGCCATGGTTTCTTGTCAGTGAATGTGCACAACAAATCACATCATGGGGACGTAGGTCCACACACCAGCTGCACACTGCTGACCATACCACCACAGATGACGACTCTATATATAGACTCAATGCCTACCATAATGAAGCCTCAAATTCTGCTGGGGCCTCCAAATTCTATTATTTTTCATTTCTATAATGCATTAGCATATTGGCTCCATGCTACCAACAAGAGAAAGAGAAGTGCAATCCAATTTGACCGTGCACATATCTGTAACGCTATGCAAGCCACAATAACCTTCACAGTTACAATCTGGTAAGGGAGAGCCCTTCTAAGTTTTCGTGTAATGCAGATATGATTCCTTTTTCTACATATTGAATTTGCATAATTTGGTTGATGTTGCAGCCTCTTCATGGTTTATATATTAAAACAACATTTTCTCTTTAATATAACCCCAATGTAGTATCAATGCCCGTGAATTCTATTGAATTAGACAGATCTTTTTCTCACACTAATAAGTATGAGAAGCAGTCCAATTTTTATGACATACTGAAGTTTAGATTTTAAATTTTAAACAACTGAACACTGAATTAAATTTTGCATTTAGCAAAGATACAAATCCCATAACCAGTAGTATTAAATCTACAGAGGTTTCACTATATTGCTTTAAAGAACCAAAAGACAATTATTGGCAAAAAGTCATTTTAGCTTTAGTGTTCCCTGGTTACACAGGGCTGTGTTATAAAAGAGACTGGGGTGTGTTTATTATTTTTCTCTTACCCTGATGCCAAGCCTATTGAAATTCTCTATAGCCATGCATTTTATGACATAATGTTTAATATCTAACAGAGACACTAAACAAAATAATTTAAAGAGGTGATATGATACTTCATTCTGTTTCTTCCTCCATTAACACAGCAAGGCTTGCTCGTAATAGAAACCATCATCATCAGGCAATAAAGACATTGCTCTGACTCCCTGGAGAACCTTAGCATTAAAGTTAACTTAGACTTTGAGAAGTAGTGGAGTAACAGCCCTGGTGAAGACGCATTCACCACAGAACACTGCAGCCTTCCCTGCCATGGTCCTTCCTTCCCTTTGGAGCAGGAGGAAAATGGACCAAGGACACAGGTCACACGGGGCACCGTGCAATGAATCTGCTTTCTTGATAGGTTTCAGTCCATGGCACTGCTGACTTTCTCCTCCTCACCTTTAGCCAAGAGCACCACATCGATCAAATTTACTTCAACAAAACTGGTTAGCAAAAATCCCCCTGTAAGATATAAAATTCTCCAACCACATAGCTGAATCACTGCAACACTAATACATTATTTTTTTCTTTATGACATGAATTATAATTAACAATAATAATATTCTAAATAGTATATATTACTATCTATGATAAAGAAATCTACAGCGTCACTGGCAAATTTTTACAGCAACTGCTTCAACAGGAAAAAAAAAAAAAACACAACAGATTTCTTACAATGTCAGTAGCAGTTTTCAGGATGACTGCATGCAGAGTCCCAGTACTGAGCTGGTGCAGCTTGCTGCAAGGTTACAGCACCCCACGGCACTGCCAAGCCAGGCAGCAGGCAGCGGGACCCAGACCTCTCAGCTTCACGAGGAGTTGAGTGTTTACACCCCGGGGAAGAACTGGTCCTTTAGAGGGAAAAAAAAAAAAAAAAAGTAATCTGACAAAATTTCTGATTTATCTAAGTAATAGATGATTTCCAGTTAACCTCACTTTTTTTTCAACTAAATGGAGATGGATTCAAACCCACTAATGAGGACGTGCCTTTGAACTGCTAAAGAGAAATAAACTCAGGGTGCAAGCCTGGGTGCAGGTTTTATTAGAGCCCCATTTCTAGCTCTAAACCCCTTCTTCAGCACTGTCCCAGGAGCTGACATAGCGTGCAGGGCTGCCTGGCAGAGACACTTACTTTATGAGGATGGACAAAACAAAGACAGACTAAGGATAAACTTAAAATACATTTTCAAATGATGTTTTGCCTCCTTCTTCACTCTTTGTAGTAACATCCTATGACTCCGGCAGAGGTGCACTGTTAAACAATAACAAAAGAAGAAAACTTCCAGATAGATTCCTGTAACTATGGTCAAAATCAATGAAGCATGAAGAAACCCAAAACAGCAACATCCACGGCAGGGACAGAAAAACCCCAGTTCAGGGACCTCTACCACTGCCTTCCCTGCGCCAGTGTGAGATCGTCACGATTCCCATGCAGCAGCCATATACAGCCAATGGATTTATAAATTTTTAGTAATAGAGATGGCAACATTTATACCAACCTCAACATTTTTTGATAGAAACCAGTTCCTCACAACCCTGAAAATTCAGTTTTAAAGCCCTCAGTAATTTGTAGTGGAGGGTGACTTGTTAAAGTATCTGTTACATTGCAATTTGAATGCATTCAAGAAAATTCTCTGTAATAAAGCAGGTTGTGTGGAACATGTTAATATTGAAGGTGAAATGAAAAAATAGCAATGAACGTGAAATATTCTGACATGGCTGAAAATAAATGCTTTGCAGAAATGTCAGTTTCAGCAAACTTTAAATATATTTTTCACTCGGATTGTATTTCAGAGAGCACTTTGATTAACATGCCATTGCATACGGTAGACCTGTCAGTGCATGCAGATACAAATCAGGAGTTTTGCTGGTTGTGAGGAAGCGAGGTCTCTGGTTGCCTCTAGCAGATGCTGGCTTTTCCTACACCAGGGAAGCTCCGAGTGGCTTGTTAGCTTCAGCTGCTACCACATTTTGCTATGTGCTGTGTATCCTACAGAGCTGTTTAGCTGCACGTTCAGTAAGAATTTCCAGCAGTCATCAGGAACCATGAAATCCCAGCCTGTGGCACCGCAAAACCAGCCCTGCTTGGTCCTAGGGAACCCAGGAAGCATGCCACCACCTTTCTTGCACTTTGTGCTACCTGCCAGAGCTCAAGGCAAGAGGAAAGCTGCTGCTGATAGACCTGAAAGGATTTTTACTCCTCCTTAGTAGCCAGGCACGGAGCTGGGCTGCCCCTAGCCCATGTCCTGCACCCATAGGAGCTTTGTGGTCCCCCAGCTGCCCCTTGCACCATGCCAAAGTCCTGGTTCCTTCTTCCCCACAACCCCCAAGGATCCTACATCCTACGTCAACCCACGCATCTTTATTTGGAGCATGTCAGAGCTGATAACCCTGAAAGGTTCTTGCAATGGTGTCTCGAAACACCATTTAGAAATGTGCCAGCATTGCAATGTTTCCTACAGAAAAATACTTCTTGTTTATTGCAGCAGGTCAGAGGTTAGCTGCTGGGCCTCACTTCAGCTGTTGAAGTTTTTACCAAAATGGGAACGCGCCAACATCCAGCTTCACTAGAAGCTCACAAAGACATGCAGGACAGTTGTCATTAAAAACACAAGAACACTGTGCCCAGGCTTTCAAGGATGCTTCATCACCTCATTCACCCATGGTGCTGAGATACTTAAAGAGAAGATATTTTCAAAGGATCTTTGTGATATTTCTAATCAGATTGTTGAGACCAGAAGGATTACAGGATCATCTTTTCCTCTGGAAAACACAGGTCTGTTAATCTCTGTACCAACTCTCTACAAAATACTCTGCAGAACCTACAGAATAAAATGTAGGGAAAGAAAAATGCAAAATAAAATGCACTGAGGTAAATCCAAACAACTGGAGCACTCAGCTGAGCAAGCCTGCTCAATGAGGAAATAGCATTTTTCTACAGTCACTATTGTAACTATAATCACTTTAAGGGAACATAGATCCTTTCCACGTGGCTAGACCCAGGGAAGCTTGAAGCAGAGCACAGAAGTGATAGCTTATTACTGCTAAGGCAAATGAAATCCTGCTTGCTCTCTCTCCAGTCATGGCCTCATCCCATCCTCACTTCCCATGAAGGAAGCGCTCCCATGCAGAATGACTGGGAGATGCTCTTGGTGTGTGCTTGTGGAGCCAGACTCTGCAATGACTGTGAACAAGGTTCACTCCTGGGAGCAGCACAGCTTACCTGTTCTTCACTGGCACCTGCTCTAAGCAGCAGATGCTTTCGTCGGAGCTCGTCTGCAGTCGGGAAAATGTGCTGTACTGTGAGAGATCCTCAATGGAGCCTGGACACGAGCATCTCCTGCTGGGGTTGACCACGGTCAGCCAACACAATCTTAACAGTGGCTTCCTGGCCCAACATAATTAACACTGCTTTCATTAAAGGGGTGGCAAGGCTCCAAATGCAAAATTCACAAAATGCATTCAAAAAATCCCACCGCCATGAGATAATGCACCATTGCTTCTTTAGTAGGCACAGCATAAAATTCCCATGCCGACATAACACTGTCTTTCAGCCACCTCCGCTCTCTCCATCCCTGTTGTTGGAAGACGACCTTAGGAAGTGTACATGGGAATCCCCTCTGCCACTGAGCACGGGGCTGGTGGGACTGTCCACGATGCTTCCACCCTGCACTGCTTACCCATACTATCAACTACCCTAAATAATAAAGACTTTTATTTAGCAACTGATGTCTTTATAAGGGCTACAGAAAATCTTGCTGAATAAGTTGAAATGCAATGCATCCGCTCTGTAACCATAAATGCCTGCCACCTTGTAGATGATAAGCATTTTTTTTTTCCAGGCAAGCTTCAGCACCAATTTTCACTGAACCCAAATTAAATGTATTTTAGTCAATATTCTAAATTTTAGACAGGCACATCAGCAGCTATTCTCAGCTGGTTTAAATGTTGATTCCTTTGTCTGAGCTGTTCATTCTTGTTGCAGCTTTTACAGTTTTGAACAATTAGAAAAGCAAGGCATTCTCGATGAAATTTGAAGCAAGAAGTATTGTAAGATGTTTCCTCTTTCCCACTTGTACAACCTTTGATCCCACAACCTGTAGGCAATACTTTCTGTTTAAAAATGCCTTCATAAACTGAGAGCTTTCATGCTTCTGACACGGGGCTACAAGCAAGGTTTTATTCCCCAGATCGCTACGCGCAGCACTGTGGATCCCCAGCTCTCAACACAACCCAACTCATGTCCCCAAATCTAACATCTCAATATGCAGTATAATCCCACAGGCCGAGAGGAAAACTCATCTCCATCTGCTCCAGAGGGGACAAACCCTGAGCAGTGCATTGGATAGGATTTTGTACCTCTTTGTCCCTGTTGTCCCACTCTTCTACCCACAGACTGACACCAGGACCAGGCAGGGTGGCTGCGCCCCCACTCCCGCTGTCAGCCATCAAAAGGATTGATAATATTCTCCACTTTTAAAAAGGCAAAAAAGAAAGATCTGGGGAACTACAGGCCAGTCAGTTTCACTTCTGTGCCTGGCAAGATCGGGAAGCAGATCCTCCTGGAAACTGTGCTAAGGCACATGGAAAATAAGGGGGTCATTGGTGACAGCCAACAGGGCCTCACTAATGGAAAATTGTGCCTGAAAAATTTGGTGGCCTTCTACGATGGGGTTACAGCACTGGTGGGTGAGGGAAGAGCAACTGATGTCATCTACCTGGACTTGTGCAAAGCAATTGACATCATCCCACATGACATCCTCGTCTCTGAATTGGAGAGACATGGGTTGATGGATGGACCACTGGGTGGATAATGAACTGCCCAGATGGTTGCACTCAAAGAGTTGTGGTCAACAGCTCAATGTCTGAGTGGACACCAGTGACAAGTGGCATTCCTCAGGGCTCCGTACTGGGACCACAATTGTTTAACATTGTCAGGGATATGGACAGTGGGATCGAACACACCCTCAGCAAGTTTGCCGATGACACCAAGCTCTGTGGTGGGTCAACACGCTGGGGGGAAGGGATGCCATCCAGAGGGACCTGGACAGGTGTGAGAGGTGGGCTCGTGTGAATCTCATGAAGTTCCACATGGCCAAGTGCAAGGTCCTGCACGTGGCTGGGGCAATCCCAGGTGCAGTTACAGGGTGGGTGGGGAATGGGTTGAGAAGAGCCCCGAGGGGAAGGACTTGGGGGTGTTGGTGGACGAGAAGCTCCATGTGACCGAGCAATGTGCGCTCGCAGCCCAGAGAGCCCCCCGTGCCCTGGGCTGCATCCCCAGCAGCGTGGCCAGCAGGGCGGGGGAGGGGATTCTGCCCCTCTGCTCCGCTCCCGTGAGACCCCCCTGCAGCGCTGCGACCAGCTCTGGGGCCCCCAGCACGAGAAGGACACGGACCTGTTGGAGCGAGCCCAGAGGAGGCCACGGAGGTGGTCAGGGGGCTGGAGCCCCTCTGCTATGGCGCCGGGCTGGGAGAGCTGGGGCTGCTCAGCCTGGGGAGGAGAAGGCTCCGGGGAGACCTTAGAGCAGCTCCCAGCACCTACAGGGGCCGGCAAGAAGCTGGAGAGGGGCTTTGTACGTGGGCACGTGGTGACAGGCCAAGGGGGAATGGCCTTAAGCTGGGAGAGGGGAGATGCAGATGAGCTGTGAGGCAGAAATTGTTCCCCGTGAGGGCGGCGAGGCGCTGGCCCAGGCTGCCCAGAGCAGCTGTGGGTGCCCCATCCCTGGCAGTGCTCAAGGCCAGGCTGGATGGGGCTGGAGCAACCTGGTTGCTGACAGAGAGTTGTAACTAGATGGTCTTTAAGGTCCCTTCCAATCAAAACCATTCTATGACATTATTTTATGAAAATGCTGGCACCTTTCAGTTTCAAGACAGGCGTTCACTGTTTCCCTGCACTACAAGATTATTTACCTAGGAGATGGCAGATAAGCTTGTCCCATTTTTCTGGAGTGGGAGGATGGATAAGCCTTCGGCTCTACAGCCTGGTACTGAAGGATGTGCTTGTGCATAGCTCAGAGTGGATGGGTGAAAGCACAGGGATATTTCTCAAGCTGCAGGTCATTACATGCAGCATTTCAAACCTAAACCAAATATGACGGATATTTGAAAAAGCAGAAGGTAATTTTTCACTAGTTTTCAAAATGCAGGTACTTTTACCAAGCTGTTTATTTTTTTATATTTAGGCAGATACTGTTCTGAAAATGCGTTATAGACCCTGTGGCAATACATATATACCATCTACCTCCTGTAAGGATAAAGCCAAATCAGACTCTACCCTCCACGTTCACCCCAGGCCCAGTCATACCTGTTACAGCTGAAGTCTTAACACAATCACACTGTTAAATGTTATTATTTAGCCCCATATTTGAGGGACCTGAGGTACTACTCACCAGTCAGGGAACATCTACGGAAGATGAAACGTCTGGCCTGGGGTTTGCACAGCCCACTGCTTCCTGCTGAGCTTTTTGGAATGATTAATGCACAGTGTGCCCTTTCAAAACCCACCTTCAGCTGTGCATGTTGGATACCTAGGCACAGGATTTTTCTTTTGGGAAAAAAATTCTCCCCAGTCTTGTATTAGCAGTGGTGAACACAAGCAATTATTTAGAGCTTTGATGCCTTTCTGAAAAATCTTCTGCTCAGAGAATGTCAGTTATATACAAACAAAAATGGATGTGTCTGCCTGTCACACTAAGGAATTAATATTGCTATCTTTAGATAATGTTTGAGTAAATATTTTCCTCCCGTGAAAATAAGATCAATTTTTAATTTTCTTAGTATATTTTACAAGGAAATTTACAGTGTTCACAAGTCTTAGGACTCATTTATCACTTCAACACAAGAGTAAATCGCCTGCAGCCCCTTATCAGCACCTTGAGGGAAAGCTGGACTGCCATGGTACAGAGTGGGACAACACTGTCACCAATAATGCTGTCTTAGAAGTGTCTAGATGAAGGTACATAGTGATGGAAGCACACTGCTATAAGCACTCTGTCACAGTAACATTTTGCAATGCTGTGGGCAGTTGGTACCATATTAAAAACATGCACTAAATTCTATGATGTGGCAGTTTATTTAGAAATGTGCAGCTTACAAACATGGCATGCTTGTAATTCATTAGGACAAACATGGGGCAGGGAGGGGGAAAGCTCTTACTTTGTAATTGTGCTATAAAGACAAAACCCAAAAATCCTCACAGAAAATAAAGCACTTCACCCCTACTCCCGACCAGATTTTCTCAAGCCTGGGGAAAACTTTGATCCAGGCAAAAAATCTACAAAGGACTGGGAAGCCTTCCCGTCTGATGCTATCATTAAGACTCCTGTTCTGCAAGTAACTTTACAACAACCTACTGAAAGCACAAGCAGCATTTTTCTCCCAGCTAGGTTTTCACAAGAAATTGGAGATCTGGGCTCATTTACAGGCTGCCTTGTTTGACCAGGTGGTGGAAGCTGAGATGGAAGTAAACAGGTAAGAGCTACTGAGAAGGAAGACTTATGAAAGAGTCCAAAAAGTACCTTTTCTAAAAAAATAATCTGCTGCTGCTCTGGGTTTCTCTCTGGTTTTCTTCAACATTTTTCCCATTATTGATTCCAACAGACCTACTGCCAGTAGAGCCAGGTCCCACTGCCCTGGTCTCTCCACCCAGCCATGCACCTTCACTTTGTCACTTTGGGGTCACAACAAATGCACTGCAGAGCTGGACCTGATGGTCTCCTGGTAAAAAAAAAAAAAAACAAACCACGGTATGATAATTTGTTAACTACTCCTCCCCAGTTAATAAAAAATAAATGTGTTATCCAAAGTAATAAAGGAATTGCCTTTCTTTTGTCCCTCTTACTCAACTGTAAATTGCACTGATCTGTTTCTACAGAAAAGGCACTCTGAAGGCACAGTGCTTTGTATGAATTTGGTGACCCATCAAGCATTTCAATTATATGACACTTGTCGCACTGAAAGTCATGAATAAACATGTCTTAACATTTTGGTACTATCCTGCTCAAGCAGTGCTAGCATTTTGCATCATTTTTCTTTTGGTGCTTACTTTCAATACATCCTGCGGTGGAGCTGCAGCAGAATGAAGCGCAGTTTAAGTCACTTAGCCACAGTGCTTTACTTTCAATTTATGTTGTACCTCTTTGACCCCAAACTGATTGCTGTAGCAAATAAGACCATGTAATTGGAATAAGTGTTTGTCTTGTTCACGATTTGGCAAATACTACAGTTCACCAACTGTCCAAATTAAATGTAGGTATTTTGGCAAATCACTGTCTAACAGAGGTTCTGCCCAGCATTATGAAGTCTCAATATTGATATGCATTAAAAAAGCTTCAGTTTTTTTCTGCTTTAATTAAAGCACCAGGACTCATCTTGAATTTCACAAAACTGCTACAACTGTGCACAGAGCTGCAGACAACTCGATAACAGCCTTGAATCCTATTTACTATTACCCCTGGAAACAAGAAGTCATCGCTTCCATTTGTTAAGGTCAAGGAACTCCAGGATGCTAAAACAGTCAATTCATAAAAGACATACGAAAAGCACAGTTACCAGGGCAGTACTTCAGCGATAATAGATAAGGAGCTGAGAAACAGGGCCGTTGGCTCTGAAATTTCAGAGATCTGCTGTGAGGGTGGTTTATACGACCTGTATGCTGCTGCAGCCCTCACCGGGACAGGGACCAGGTATGGACGTGTCTTTCTCCCTTCAACACCTCTCTTCTGGTGCCAATCTGCAACAGGATCTGCACTGACAGCTTCACAGGAGGCAGTGGGGACCACTGGAAGAGAACACCTGTAACCTGTAACCCCTCGATATTCAAAGCCCCTGGTCCCCCAGCCCCACAAGCACACTTCCCAACAGCTCGTGACCTCGTTTTCCCTGAGTTCATCCTCTGCACAGCAAAGCCAAGCATCCCGCGGGACACCATGGAGCCCTTTCCCCCCGCCCCTCACACTGCTGGCACCGCCAGAGACACGTATTCCCTCAGGAGTTGACAACATTTTTACTGTTGGATCAGTTTTATTGCACAGAAATGGCTCATGGTCAGAGTGGACCACATGGTTTTTTTAACCGCTGCTTCAGCCTACAAACATCCATTAGAAAGCAAGAAATGGCAAAAAGTCTACAATCTGCAAGATATTAGAGATACACACATTGAAATAGCCATTTGATAATGCATTGGAGCTTTTGTTTGTAAACACTTGCTGTTTAACTCAGTCATGGGAACAGCCCTGGGGCAGGTCAGTACCTGTGCAAGGAAAGCTGTGTGAAGCTCTGCCTGGCTTTTTGGGGTGTGCAAGGAGCTGTACACCTCCATAAGCCCACAGGCTGTGTCCAGCCTCAGAAAACATCAAGCCTCTTCCTCCTTAGGGATCCTGCTTTCTTGAAAGAGTCAAGACTGTGCCAGAAAAAAAAAAAAAAAAAAAAGAAAAAAAAATCAAATTCATCTTTTTTCCAGCGTAATTGCAGTCCTTTCATAACTCCTCATGTGAAGTACCAGAGTCAAACTCTGATTCTCGCAATATCACTCTGGTCTGAGAGTGCCAGCTTCTTCCCTCTCAAATCCACCTTGTCATTTTCTGGTGTGATCGATCACCTTTTTGAAAGACAAAATAGATCGATGCAGGGATGGAGAACATAGCCACACTCTGTGTCTAGATCTATGCACAGATTTGTAGCACTGCCAGCTGCAGAGAAAAGGATTTTCACATTTATATGCTGAAATGTTTGTACAATTTGGTCTTGTCTTCTCTGGCCACAGAAAAAGGAATTTTCACAGGCAAAAGAAACCAAGTGTATGACCCTACTTACCAGGCCTCTGGGAAACAAGAACCCATGAAAACCTGAATATGCCAGAACCAAAATTGCCTCTGACGTTTGGTTTCTTCCCTTGGAGATTTAGAGCAGCAGCATCCCGTGTGCTCAGCGTGGGAGCTGGGGCAGAGCCCCGTGCAGGCTGCAGCTCTCCCACACCCCACCCCAGAAACACACGTGCAGAAACAACTCTGGGTTTTTACCAGTTTCAACCTTCTCTCGCTCTTTCTGAAGGAGAGAATGACTCTCAAGAGCACATAATGTGTGATCACATGATGGCACATCAGGGAAGAAGAGTTCAGTTTTCTCAACTGAAGTATTACTACACAATAAAGAAAAAGGTAAGAAGAACACTCTTTACTAATTTTAAATTCATGCAAAGACACAAGATTGCAGACAAAAAGCAAAACACGTAAGACAGAATACAGTGTAAAGACACCGTTTGATACCCTTCACACTGTACAAGAAGCAAGACTGTGTCCATAATTAGAAGTCCTGTAAATTATGCTGTATCAAATTAAACAAAACTGTCCAGAGTTGAGGTGAACCTCAACTAAACCCCACTCAGCACCCTGAACTTTGGCATCCCCAGAGCCCATCGGACATGCTGGAGATTTCACAGCGAGCTGGGGTGAGGTTTGCAAAACTAGAAAAAGGCTTTGGATGGCAATTTGTCATTAAATTTAATGGAGACTTGATCCATCAAGAAGCTTAAGAAGACTCACCCCTGACATCATCAAGCTTTCTCTATGCTTAGAGGGGCAAGATGGTTCACCATACTTTGCACCAAATTGCTGGCCAGTTTAGTCACTGCCCACTTCATCTGGAGCTTCATCCAGCAGCACATGAAGCTCTGTAATAACCCTGGTAACCAGAGAAAAAAGCCGACTTTCTGAGTGCTTTACATGAGTTCCTCCCAGGCAATTTCACCCCCATGTCACAACAGCACTGCTCACAAGCACTCATCTTCCCACTGCATGAAAATCCACAGATTTTATGTAGAGTCAACGTTGATATTTCCCCTCGCTTTTGATATTTGTCATTGCAAACCATGCCTTCTGGGGTCTTCTCTGCACAAATCAAAAACATATATATGTTTGAGATCAAGTACTGTCCCCATGCATGACGCAATGTGCCTTCAGGCCAACATCTTTACAAGCGGTCACTGTTTTAGGTGTTTTCCTTTCTAACATTTAGCAGCGTACACCTGCCAAACAGCCAGTACCACTTAGAGGATTCCCTGTGAGAATCTGTGGGGCTCATCATGCCCTACTGCTGGTTTTGAGGATTTGTTCTCCTATCTGTGTGCAACTTGTCTGTCCCTTCCCGAGGTGGCTGTTGCAACCTATGCTGCAGGGCTCCTGCCCAGAAATAGCCCTGGAAATGCTCTTGGGATGCAAGAAAAACAGCTTGTCTCTGTAGAAAAAAATGTATTTTCTTCCACTGCTTTCCCCCCGTGAGGTATCAGAGAAGCAAGAACAGGGAAAGCCAGAAAACTCTCACAAAACTACAGATATCCATCCAAGGCTGTGTAAAGCGTGGGGTGGTGAGGTCTACTCGGGGTGGAGAAAAAACGAGTTTATCCTAAGGACAGTGCTTGTTGGTGGCATCCTCATTACAGTCTAGGTCTCACAGCAATACTAGACAAAAGTAGAGTGTTGTTAGCCACATTAGTGTGTTATGAACGTATTTGTGAGTAAATGTTTAATAACACTTAAGAGAAGCAAGCTATAAAGCCACGGCTAAACTCGTAACTAAATAGGCCACGGTCTCTTTGCACCTTATGGCAAGTGATACCACTCAGATATACCTGGCTGCCCCCACACCCCATTCTCTTCCCAAATGGGTTGTTCTCACCCAACTGCACTTACTAACAACCCCAGGTGCGTGCATCTCCTGAACTACAGCAGGAATTGGGACTGAAACCCACGGGACGTAGTGTGGGAAGACATTGGTTGGAAGAAGCCAAAGCTGCACCAGGGAGGGTGCTGGGACTGCTGTCCTGCGCTGGAGCAGGTGAGCTTCTCGTGTTTGACTTGCTGTTAGACACACAGCTCACATGGCAAACACACTGGCCTGCTACGCTGAAACTGGAAATCTAATATTTGGAGATTGTCCAGAAAACCTTTACCGCTAGGGATTCAGAGTTCACACTAGAAGAGCTAACATCTGCAAAATACCAAGCAACCTAAAATGTGTATCTCAGGTTAGCTTTTCTTTAGCAATTTGATAAACAACCTGTCCTAAAAATAACCTGACAAGGAAAGGTCAAATGGAGTACAGCCATCATCTACCCCAAAATCAATACTACTAAAATGTAGAACAATTCAAAATACATCACCTAAGTCTTGCTCCTCTTTATCCATCATCAAACTAACATAACATTGATAATCCTACCGTTGCAGAAGACAAACACAGTAAGCACTTTTGAGTTATGGAACAACAGGAGATAAAAAAGGCTGGGGCTGAATAAACACACTGCTGTTGAGCTAAAAGATACAGAGAGAGGGTGTCTGTGTGTCTGTCTGTGTGTCTGTCTGTGCCTGTGTGTATCTATGTGTCTGTCTGTGCCTGTGTGTCTGTCTGTGCCTGTGTCTGTGTGTTACCTCCCTTTTAGCCCCTGCAATTAAAATTTGAATTCAGTTTAATAATGGCCTGACTATGTGGCCCCAACCCCTGACATTTATCACTTCCACGGACAGAAACCCTGTCACCGAAGCAGACTCAGAACTCAAAATGCAGATTTGGGTTCTGCTGAGATCCCTCATGCTCCTCTGTCTGCTTCTCTGTACTGTAAGAAGGACCATTTTACTTGTGTTCATTTTTTACCTTGCAGGAAATCATTCCAATTTCAGGGACATTTCTCTTTCTCCAAGCACATACACCCATAAATGAATATATTATAAGGATTACAATAAATACAATGGATATCAATAAAATCTCACAGAAGCATAAAATATTACTTCCTGTAAAAAGTGCAATATTTGGAAGGGCCATTTCTGGTGCTGTTATCTCCTAAGACCTTCAATTAAGGTTGCTTGTTTCTGTCTTCTTCAGGCACTAATAAATCTCTGAAAGAAGAAATGAAACAGGCATTCTATTGTATTGCAATATATATAACTTACATAAAATACCTGTTTATCCACTAGCCAACACATAATTTTCCAGCCACTCTATAAACCAATTTGTTGCTATGCCCCATCCATGCTGCAAAATTCCCCTCTCATGAACTATTTTCCTGTCTCCATAGTAACAAAAACACTTAAAAAGGACAGAATGAATAGGGTGATGTACAAAAACGGGTGACAATACAGTCAAAATAAGGAGCACATTTAAAGCTGGAACGACCACAGATAGCTCATGTTGTCAGGCAGACCTGCAGAGCTCGTGCTCAGGAATGTTCTCACATCAGCGGGAAAATGGTCACAGCAATATGCTCTGGTATCCTTGCTTCCCACTATTTTTCCCTGGTTTAATCACAGTAACAAGTACTTGTACTGCACTTAGCACCACCGTATCAAGACATGATATTGGAATAAGAAATTAAATCATTGCTACTACTGAGGTCCACATCCACAGCCCTCAAATTTCAAATGCTCGTTGGATAAACAGCACAAATTCTGCAGCAGAACTAATCACAGGCACCACACATGGATCAAAATACTTTACTGATCTTGATGCATAATAATACTGGCGTGGTAAAAACATTTCCATAAAACATGAGAACAAATTCTGCCTGTGCAGAAAAATAAAATTAAAGAAGGATTATTATAAAGTTTAACAAATCCTAGATACAGCTGCATAAACAGAGCTCATGTTAGCCGGCAAAACACAGCACTGAAAGATTTTCACCAGCTTTTTGTACCAGCAGCCACTGAGAGATGCACACCTGTCCTTGTGGCTGTTGAGGCTCTGTACCTCGAACCGGGCTGTTGCCACGTGTCATAATAATTTCCCCTCTTTGAAAAATGGCTCAAGAAATAGAAATTACTTAGGTACGTAAAATAAATGTGTCTGTAGATCTCTGCATGACTCTGGTTTTAGTATCTAGTCTTGCAACTTGGTTGTGCTACTTTGCGATTTGTGAATCATTTTACATTCTTACTGAAAACAGAGTAATGTGGTACAAACGATGTCCACCTTTATAACTGAGGAGTCAAGAAATATTCCCAAAACATCCTTTTCCAATCCCTTTTCTTAACGTTTAAGGGAATTTGAGGCAACAGAAGAAAATACATTCTTATCTGCTATACAGACAAGCTTTTTTCTTCTGAATACTTGGGGTATCTCAGTATCTGAAGTATTTTTGTTCAACAGGGAAGAAAAAACGTTTTTCCTTGAAGATGTTAGTGTGACACCCAATCAGAAAACTAAGTCCAAAGACACGACTTGAGGAAATCCAAGACTTCTTTGAATCCACACTAAGAGAAAAAATAATGCTCTTATCTAAGACCAGTTGGTTTCGCTCGTACCTGGAAGGCAGACGTCTCCTCCCCTGCCATCATTAGTGCAGGCTGGTTAATGAGCTTCTGTGCTGCCTCCAGTATCACTGGCTGAGCTGGGCTGTCATGCCTGACACTGCCGTCATGGCAAAATGCACACAGCACCTGTTACGAGGAGCAATGGCATTCACACCTTGATGTTATCAAGCAATGGTTGAGCTGTCAATATGGTCATCAGAACACATTCAGGGTAAAGTTTCCAAAGCAAGGCTTCGTGAGCTTGTAACTGGTGGAAATCTGAATGTAAGAGATAATGAATCAAGAACACAAGCCTGGGGCTTGTGGGGCTGAGCTGGGACACCAGCCAGGAGCAGAGGGGGATGAACAGGAAAGAAGCCTGAGCTGCCACTGAATCCAGTGCCTGCATTCATAGCAGTAGGAGGAAGTGCTAAAGTCCCACCACCCACCCACCCCCCCCCCCAAAAAAAAAATCACGTCAGCTGTTTCTTAGAGGTTATTGCACTGGTAGCAGGAACAAGGTGAACACATGATCTCATCTGCCAAACACAGTGGCAGGGAAGCGAGCAGAGGTGTTCTCCCTCAGGCTGGGAAGTGCCGTTGAATACCCCCACTGACTGAGAAACAGGCCAGAAAACTGGGAGGTAAAACCTAGGATTCGTTATATTGCATCCCACAATGCATTATATTTCTGTATAGCAAAAGCAGGAGTTAAATTCAAACCAGCCCTTAGGCTGAACAGTAATCGCCACTATCATAAAAACCTTGTCATTCAGGAAATATACTTTCATATTGCCAGTCTCTTTGAAAAGACGCTTTCCCACTCTGGCTTGACTGAAGTTAGTCTTTAAATATCTATTCAAGGCTGGAAAGGAAACTGATATTTTACATTTATTGAACTTGGCGTTGCAAGAATCACTTATTCTTCGGTTTCTGACAGAAAACAATCCAAATGCAAAACCAGGCAGTATTTAAGGAGAAAGGAAAACGTCAGCTCCCTGGTCCTGACATGCCCCACTCCTCCCACCTCTGCAGCACAGCAGTGCCCATAAATCAGTGCCGTCCCTCGCAAGGGTACAGGCTGTGCTGGGGAGGTAAACATGCTTTTTTCCCCCTCCGGTAGTAATGAATTTCTTAAGAGTCTTCCCAGACAGAGCACACGACCATGAAGCCTGCCAAACTCCCTGACCAGAGAGAGCACTCAAACCTGAGCCAAACCTCCTCTTGCTTTTTCAAACCATCTGCTATTTCCCTCGGGGAAAATATAGGAAGCACAAAACAAAACCACAGATCTGCCCCTTACTGGAAAAACAAGCCACTTATTATGTTTTCTCTTTTTTTCTGGAAGGGGACAGACTGCCATTTACCCACTCTTGATCCTCCATACTGCAGCAAAAGACTCTCCTATCTGGCCACCATGAAATTGTATGAGCTGACTTGATTTAAAAGTTGAACTGTGTTATATCCATGAACAAAAAATGCTTAGGATGAGCTAACAGTGTCTATTTCTTCTGCTGCAATATAACCTTTTTGTTGATTTTATTTTTTTCTTGTTGCTGTTATTTTTCCCTTAAAAGAAACTATACACTGAGCAGTTCATCTATTTTGCTTTCCAGAAAGACTCACTGTGCAAAAGATGAAACATCACCTACACTAATAAAAAGTGCTTTACTGAATAACCCATCAGAATTACTTCCTAAAGAGTCTTCTGTAAGTGAAATAAGCTCTTTGGTTTGGACACCATGTACCGTGCAAGCTCTGACAGCTACAAAAGGAATAGTTAAGTTTTTTAGTGTGTGAGGGTTGCTGAAACACTGTTCCTTCAGAGAGAAACCTGAACTACCAACACAACACACACACCATTCAAATATCCAAAAAGCTCAAAACATTCAAAAGCCAAAAGAACATCTTTGCTACTGCTTGAAATTGGAAATATTTGTAGGGAATTAAAGAGCAGAGCACTGTAAAAGCCTGTCTTTATGCACCTACAAGTGCCCAGGCCAGGTGTGTATCTCCTCCCACATGGTGCAGTGTTAGGTATCTCATACCTGGTTCAGCTGAAAAATTCCCTGTAGCTGTTGGCAATGGCTGTGCCATGGTTTAACCCCGGCCGGCAACTCAGCCCCACGCAGCCGCTCGCTCACTGCCCCTCACCCAGAGGGATGGGGAGGAGGATCTGAAAGGAATGTGAAACTCAAGGGTTGAGATAAGAAACATTTAATAGGTAAAGCAAAAAACCCCACACACAAAGCAAAGCAAACCCAGGAATTCATCCCCCACCGCCCACGGGCAGGCGGGGGGTCGTCCATCCCCAGGGCAGCCGGGCTCCATCACACCTAACGGCTACTCGGGAAGACAGACGCCACAATGCCAAATGTCCCCCCCTTCCTTCTTCTTGCCCCAGTTTATATACTCAGCATGATGCCATACGGTATGGAATGTCCCTTTGGCCAGTTGGGGTCACCTGTCCTGGCTGTGTCCCCTCCCAGCTTCCCGTGCCCCTCCAGCCCTCCCGCTGGCAGGGCCCAGGAAACCAAAAAGTCCTTGATTTAGTATAAACATCACCCAGCAACAACTAACATCAGTGTGCTATCAATGTTGCTCTCACATCAGAGCCAAAACACAGCCCTGCGCCAGCTACCAAGAAGGAAACCAACTCTATCCCAGCTGAAACTGGGACAGGCTGCCATCATGACCAAAACACTGGGGACCAAATCAGGAATCCCCAGGAGAGAAAGCTTACGCACTCAGCACGGTGGTTTACCCATAGCATATGGAGGCAACACCGCAGGCACTGGTGTAGTAATATATATTTCTGTTTACATCACTAAAGCTGCTCCATTTGGTTTTAATTCATTGATTAAATATTATTTCTGCATACTACAGTCCCAAACGTTGAGTTATGAGTGGCTGAAGCTTTAGGAGTAAGTAACTACTGTCTGTTCCCTGCGAAGTTAAACATTAGCATCATCTTACAGGCTATAGGAAGCAAGAGCTTCATCTTAAAATACAACCAAGCAATGATTTTTTGATATTTGTTTTTAAAGCCAACATAAAGGAAACTTCACAGGCACCTGTGAACTGTAAAAAGTGAAGCCTATTTAAATTAGATAGGATTTTAGAAACGTGTTTGATGACAATGTTGATAAGAGCTAGTTTTCACCAGAATCATTTGGAGAGACTTTCTGCATCATTTTGCATTTTCCTTCATGGTTGGCCTATTTTGCTGGTAATTCAAAAGGCTCAGAAGCACACACACAAAAAAAACCCAACCTTTTTCTGTTTTCTCAAAACCATCTGAAAAAAAGATGATACCTTGCAGTGATGTAAGCTAGTTTTGCTAAACCTAGTGGAACTTCCCTGATTTATACTGGCTGAATACATTGCTGTTTATGCTTTGGGAATTTTATCAGAAGTTGTAGTTTTCAGAAATTGATTGCTGTTTTCAGCGATCTAATCCCTGTCAGGTGGTAGACTCTTCAGCTCCCATTCACATCAGTGAAATCCAGCAAAAGTACTGTCAAAACCAAAGACCAATTGCCTGCAGAAATGCTGGTGTTAGCTAAAATTGATCATAAAATACTTATTGAATTGCTAAAAGGTGCCTAGCTAATCCTCTCAAACTTTATAAATATATTTCTTGCTGAAAAGAGAATCTTTATGCCATTGGCAAATTGGACTACAAACAGAGGGAAGATTTGTTGGTTGTAGATGTGCTTCCCAAAGCCCGCGCCGGGAAGGGTGGCAGAGCAAAGCAGAGAGCTGTAGATGCAGGTACAGGAAAACACGGCTGGAGGGACCCTGTCCTGCACCCCCCGCACCGTGATAGGGATCCCACCCCCACCAGATCGCCCCACTCCTGCTGCCAGGGGGGCTGAGCACTCCGACAGTCTCATACCAGCATGGGAATTGTGTAAGTATTAAACAGTAAAACTATAAAGTGTTTTGTTAGTTTTCTTTCACTCTGCAGCAGCATTTTCGTTCACAACTGCTTTTCTGATTTTGTTTTCAGAACTTTATAATTTTACAACAAAGTAAAGAAACTCACTCATTTCTGTAAACTTTTCCATGCTGGTATTAATGTGCTCTGGAGCCATGTGGGGTGGGAAGCAAAGCCTTTTGCTGCAAATGTAATTAATTCTCAAACTCCACTGAATGCTACTAGATTTAAAGTGCATCATTACCCTATTCAGATCTTCAGAAGAAATTTGTGCTTGAGTAACACCTGAAACATTTCTTCTGGGTTATTTTTTTCAGAATCCATTTCAATAACAACATGAAGCAGTTTGAATTTTGAAACAAAGTCAGAAGTTGTCAGGAATTTTGCGGGGGCAGGAAGAAGGGACTGGTGCTCTCATTGTCTTTGATAGTAGAAGATTTTTTTTCTTTTCTTAAACATGGACATTAAACTTTCTAAAGAAATACAGAGCACATTTCATCACATAAACAGGAAGTGAGAACTTTCTAATGAATTTCATAATGGAATTACTTATTTCCATTATAATGGAATTAATTATTTGTGAGTGAAGTTTGCTTGAAGCAGTATCTCCTCCTATCTGTCTCTAAAATTACTAACCAAAGTAAAGGTCTATGATCTTCTGCATGTGGTCTCTTCTTACTTTTGCTTTTATCTTTTCTTCTTAACTTTTTCACTCTGATCTCTCTACAGTGAGGGATTTTCAGAGATTTGTTCCTCCAGAATAAAGAGAACGGTCCCCCCCTCTCCGTTTTATTGTTAACCCCGTAAACTTGAGAACAGAAACCCAAGTGGGTTCTTACCTTTCTGCACACTTGCACCAGCAGAAGGGCCACATGTTGCCTTCAATTAAACCGGTGCAATCATACCAGTGGAAAAAAAAAAAAAAAAAAAAAAAAAAAGAGAGACAGCTACGTAGAAAGGTAGGGGGTGGGGGGACAGAGATGGGGACGACACACCAAACCAGAAATGCTTATATCCTCTTTTCTACATTCACACAGAGCTGAAAAGCAGAGACTGTCCACTGAATACATCTTGATGCTGGGCTCTCCGTGGCAGAGAGTGCTGGGGATACTTGCTGTTCCCAGGTCTAATGGTACTCTCTGCCAGCTTGAGCATGTATTACAGCAGCTTCAAGGCTGCTCTAATTTATTCTGCTATTGGAGGATCCTTGTGGGAATATATTATCTGTGGAAGTTCAGCAATGCAGAGCTGTATCGCAGCTCCTCTCGGCCCAAGTACCTCGTTATTATTTGCATTAGGGTTGCTCCAGGGTTGCCTGGGGCCATGCTGTGCTTAGTGCTGTGGAAACACAGCGGTGTGTGCCCTCTCTCAGAAAGGGACAAGAAGAAAATGGCCTGGGACCAGTTGCCTGTGGAGTGTGGGGCTGCGGCTGTGCAGGATAGGCTCCCCCCAGCTAAAGGTCCTCTTCTGCAGGGAAATCTCTGCTGAGCACTCATGGGCACAACCAGCAGCAACAACAAGCAGAAAGCTGAGCAAATCGGGTTTGTTTCTTTCTGAAAAAAAGAAGAAAAAAAAAAAAAAAAGAAGAAAAGGAACCACATTTTCATACTCGGGCAATGTCATAACTTGTGATTATTTGATCTTTACTTGGATGTAGAAACTTCCCAGAGGAAAGCTTCCTTCCCTCGCATGGGAGGCCAGGACTAAAATAATCGCGGCACGGACCTGGGGATGATTTAGCCTGAAAACTTTCAGGTGCTCATTGAACATTGCAAACTGGATTTCAGGCACCTGGAGGGGAATACTTTCTCCTTTGAATGCAAAAACCTAGCAGGATTCCTTTGTAATCTATACTTTCCTCTGCCTTTTGAAGCTTAACTTTAGGCTGAGTTCAAGTGAGGAGTCTTAATTTCTGCTTCCTCACAGCATTTTTACTCCGGGACTCACTATTGCTTTGTTTGCTTGGGAAGGAGGATAAAAAGCAAAAAGTGAATAGAAATCACCCTCTAAATCAATGCTTGGAATGCACACAGTTAGCTGAGAAATGGTTTTATTTATTAAAGATGTGAGAATCCCTGCTTCCATTGCACATCTAAATTTTCACTTAAGCAAGATAACTGCAGTCCTCAAAAAGGAACAACCAGTGCTTAGGAGTAGCAGAAGCGGGTACTTTTGAGATCATCAGTATTTTATAATGCAAACAGAGAGACAATATTGTCTGAAATACGGTCTTAAAACCAGCTTCATCTATGCAACAGCATTTTTCCCCACTTGCCTTGCAGTTTCAAAAATGAACTTGTTCCAGCAAAAGAAATAACACAGATACTTGTCATACAAGGTCACTGGCTATTTTATTCCACAGTTTAGGTTTTATGCTGTACAGCTCAACTTCAGACTCATTCAGAAATCAAAAATCTTGTGACAGACAGAAGTTGATGACAAATGCATGCAGTGCTGACCCACAGTACACCATCCACTTCTCTGATGTGTTCCACATTGTTCAGACATTGCCCTTCCACATCTACTTTCTTATTTATATTGGTATAAATATGCATTTATTTAGTTGTCTTTTGTATGTGTAACATACATGTGTATGTTATGTATGTGTAAAATACATTAAAGCATCGCTTTAATAGTAATCCATTCTCCTCTTAGTGAAATTAAAGTTCTACAATGTTTTTCCACTAGTTTTTGGATGAGAAAATTCCCATTTTAACTAAATTTAATTAATTTTAGATTTATTTTTCTCATTTTAACATGAAAATTCCCATTTAGCTCAAATGAGTTGTGACTTTAGTTTATCAAGTTTGCCAGTACCAGCAACAGTGCTAGCTAAGCAAGCAGACACATGGTAAGAAAGTTGGGTTTGAGTCTTACTACTCTATTAAACAGCCCTTTTCCCCATCTGGGAGCAGGTTTTTTGCTACATGGACTCCTTACCTCACTTAAGAAACGTCTCTCTCCAGGCAGATGTAGGTCACTCAGCCAACGGCTCACGCCCAACTTCTTGCTGGCCCTCAGCACAGGTGTCAGTAGGAGATTTGAGGGTCATCATCCCAGAGCAGTGGAGGGCTGGGAATCTTTTTATTCTTGCAAGGAGAGTGGAGAAAGCAACCTTCAGAACATGTCCCTTAAGCAGCAGAACGAGTCTGCACCCCTACCTACCTCCGCTGAATGTTCGGGGGAAACAACACGAGCCATTTACGCCTGCAAACCTATACAAACAAGCAAGGTATTTGCCATGAGAAGTAGCTCATGGTAAGAGGAATGCAGTTTTCTGTATTTGGCTAGGAAGAGTTTCTAACAAGCTTTGGGACAATTAAGCCTCCCCTTCCCGTGGATATTTTAACATAGAGATACAGTGTAAGAACAGGTCTTTCTCTGAAGAAAATATCTCACGCTGCTGATCAAGAAATATTAAGAGGCTTAAATAAATGTTGTCCGCTTGTTGTACTGTGGTATCTCTGCAGCACACAGTGAAAACCACTGTCTCCAAAATGTTAAAGAAAATAATATTTTAGTGTAAGTGAACCACTATCATGAACAAGTTGTAACAATTTAATACATTTATTGAAAGCTAAATTTTCCATATTTTCAGCAAGTTCTCATGCCCTTTGGGATATATTGTGTAGCTCAAACTACCAGCTACTGTCCCCTCCAGCAATAAAACATTAATAGACTGAAACTTTTCAATTGCGTTACTATGAATGCGATGCAATTTAATTTTATAAATGCCATCAATAATACATAAAAAATATTGTAAAACATAACATGATGATTTTAATTCCTAAAAGTGGGTCTGAAGAAACAGCGGATGAAGTGCAATACTAAGCAGGTGCCAAATATAATTATTTACTCATGCTAATATCCACATGCCCAGAGCTGGTCAGACAACGCCTATGCAAACACCTTGCTCTGCCAACCACCTCCCTTTTAGTCATGTTAATTAAATCATGGTCATAAAAGACTGCTTCTGCCTGGCAAACTACACAAGCCTCTGTTTTTGAAGATTGTAGGAAATCAGTTGTAAGAAGTGTTACTTTCAATCAATTTAAAATTTGCTATTGGGAGTGAAGCTGGTACTTGATAGAGAGGACAGTTTTCTGTTATCCACACAGGTTCTGATCTCTGGCCTGACGACATAATGGGAACACATTATGAACTTGTCACTGTGGACAGTCACAAGTATAACGTGTAAAGAGAAAGAGTGTTTTAAAGACATTTTCACCTCTGGAAGGATCTGATCCTTGGTGACAGAAGTGGGACGGCTGAGACCTGCAGTCAGCAGCATTCTGAAAATGCATCCTGCATAACTGCTATCCTATTTTTCCCATGCCCATGATTCCTAGGGATGAAATTAGCCTCTTCCATTCGACCACATGAGAAGAACCAGGTTGCATCAACCTGATGTGAGGGGCCAGGTTGCACCAGATGTGCAGCCTTTGGCATTCTCTGTGGCTGCATCCCTCTACAGTGATCCTCTACCTCCTCCTGGGACCCATTTTGGAACCTATCATACGTACGTAAGTCTCAAACATAGTGAAAGGACATTAAATAATGTAAGGGAAGGACAAAGATGAGGTGTAGACTTTTAACCAGCATGGGATTTCACTGCAAGACAGATCTCTGTTAGAAAGTGTAAATGCAGAATTTGGCTCTCCCATTTGTGTTTTTGTGTCTGCTGAATAGCATGGTAGCCACTAAGTGTTCAACTATAGACTAACTTCTGCTTTACTTACCTTTTAACTAAAAAGATACATTTTTGAGTATTTTTCTAACATACACATTCATAATTAGCAGATAATATTTTAGCATTTGTAAGAACTAAAATCCAAGTGGCAGCACGAACTGGCTCTGTCATTCAAGTACCATTAAAACGGGGCGGGGGGGGGGAGGGGGGAAGAGGGGTGTTGCCATTTATGTGAACAACACAAGGTAAGACACGTGCTTTATCACTGCAAAGCAGAGCCTGGATAACCATGGATCCTAAATTGCACTACAGACTTTCCAGTGCGGTCAGGAGGAGACATTTCTGTGTTGAGACAAGGCCAACATATCCTCCAGTTGTGTACAGCAGCATAAAAATACTTTGCCAGCAAGGCTCACTTTGCTTGCCAGATCAGCATTTTTCCCTGGCATAAACTTGCCCAAGTGCATTATTTACAGAAATAGCAGACAACTCAACTTCAAGAGGACCTTTGGGACAGGTCCTCGGGCAATAGAAGCAGCTTCTCTGTACTGACAGCGTTGGGTTTACTCACACTGAAGATACGGTCTGAAAAGGACATGGCAAATGTGGGAGGGGGGTTTTCAAAAAAAAACCCTGGATATTCACACCTGCAGACCTTTTCAAGCCAATGTGTCCCACAAGCTTAAACATAGTCTTGCGTGTGGGACATAGCCGTGATCAGGCTGGCATGGGAGGAACTGACAGCCGGAGACAAACAAGACCTACAAGATACCAGACATCAGTCTTACACTTGAAACAGCCTTGCACGATGCAGGTGTATACATACCACAGGCATTTTCATCAGGGAAAGCTTTTAGAAGTACCTGGTCTGAAACACTCTGTGAGAAGTGGATCCAAAAATAAAAGATCTCCTCATAAGCTGCTTCTTGGAACAACTCTCACATGAAGACCAAGCTTGGCAGATTTGTGGCTGATGTGCTGGGTTGTGACATCTGAAGTCAGATTGTAACTTGACATGAGAGATCCAATCTGACAGCATGCATCAGCTTAAGATGCAGCAACTGAAGTCTTAAGAATATGTTTTTCTCTTTGCTCTGCAGTTTTGACAAAAGCTCCACTTACAGAAATGGCCCATCAGGTACTCCCTGCCTCTGCTCTTGGCTGGCTTTGACAGGCTCAGTCACAGGCTCCCGGGCCACTGTTCGTAGAGAAACGTGATGCATTTGGGGGCATTTTGCAATGTGTGTTCCTATTTGAATGCCCAGATCACTGACTACATTTCCTTGAGGATAATACATTCAAATTAAAGCAACGCCTGTAAAAGTGACAGATCAAAGGACCTAGAGTGCAATGTACCAACTCTGTCCCCTCCCTTTCTCAGCCGTTTGATTTACTGAGGAGGAGAGGTTTTACCTGCAGATAGCAGCCCCAGCCCCGTGCCTTCGGCCAGGCTTGTTCCCGCAGTGATGCCATGTTCCCTTATCCCACCGAACCATCACTGAACCAAATTACCTTCTCCATCCACAACGCATGAAGCTCGCCACCACACATGAAGCATCCTCTTTCAATTAAGGCTATTTTGTAGCATCCGTCATGTGCAGCAACTTCCATTCTATCAATACGTGAAGGAGGCCAAGCAGACACAATTTGCATCCCAAAGAGCCAGAGATGGGAGCTAAATCAGAGATATATATGATAACTTTCGTTTAGTTAAACCCTTTTCATTACACCAGCATAGATCCCCGCTGACTTATCCATTAGTACATTAGGTATAATTATGTCAAGAGAAAACTAGCTGAGCCTAAAAGACAGTAAAACCTACTGACGAGCAATTTGCAGCAACTTGCTTATTAGCATCTGAATTAGTTTTGGGAAGCGTGGAAGTTCAAGATCTCCTTTTCCACCTGCAGAACATTCTCACTCAGACCTTTATGGTGGCTCTGACCCCAGAAGACCATCTGGGAGGCTGTCCAATGACTGCAGCCTTTGGCTGCTCACATGTAAACACCAGAATTTTGCTAATTCTTGGTACCCAAGATTGTCTTCATTAGTATGGAAGTGACCAAAACAGAAAAAATAAAGGCTGCTAGTGAAGAATTCTTTCCACTTACTTGGTGCAGCTTCAAATATTACCAAAAGCCCAAGAGCGGCTGATGACATCAGCTACCCTGCACTGAGGCAAAGTGATTTATAGGGAAAAAGCTTCTGGACAGAACAACACTGGCATCAGTCAAAGGTAAAGTGAAAAAAATCTTTCACTCAGTGGTGAGCAAGTAACCCAGCTCAGCGGCTGGTCATAACAAAACTCTTGACCTCATCTCGTATTTAACTTTCCAAGGGAAGTTTTGATGACATCCAAGAGTGGGTATGTTTGAACAGGATCACAGACATACTGGCTCTTTCCTGGATAAACTATGTGAAGCTGGAGAACAGCATCTGCCCTAAACAACAAAATGACATAAAAATCAGTCACATCCTCATCCCTATATTATCATGATTATAAAATACACTCGGGTAAACACTACATGGAGCAATCTCATCAAATTCACTGCTAGGATTTTTTGCGCCTTCCACTGTTTTTTCCTGTCTATGAAGACCACAAACAGTGTTTCTGTGCTAATTCACTTGTGTCTTCATAGGGGCAAAAAGAAGAGACAGAAAACATGAAAAAGAGAACAGCTATGGAGGGAGTAATACAACCACCCTCAAAATCATTTTGGTCCCCCATCCTACCCTCTCCTGCTCCAAGCTGCCATGACTGAAAAACGTGCCCTCAGAAAGAGCAATTTTAGACCATTGCTTTATGTGCTCTGTTGTTCACCCTTTTTTCGTATTTCTTTCAAATATTGTAATTCGTACAGCAGAGAGAAGAGATTTGGAGGGTAACTTTTTAATGATACACTCATAAGCTTAAGCTTATATTGATAACTGGTTTTGAGCAGCAACTGTGTTATTTGCAAAAAAAAAAGTAGAAGCCAATTTAGGGAATTAGGAAGTAATTAACCCTTAGGGCATAAGCGCTGCTATTAGGCATCAGCCCACCCTGGGCACACCATGAGGAACCTTATCTGCAGGAGATCAGAGGGATGGGAAAGGAAAATTGCATGTCCATTCCCAGAAAATTAAACACCAATTTGAAAACTCATCATGTTTTTTTAAAGCTACCTGAAAACATCAAGTGTGCAAGGAGAACCCTGGGACAAAGCGCTTCTCCAAGCAGGGGCTGTACTTCAAACACTACTTGTGCCAGTGGAAATTTATTCACCTTTGGGTCCTTGAGCAGCCCATAGTGGGAGGACCCCCAGCCTTTCATTGCTGCATCCTGGCCCAGCTGGTTGTCAGTGTTAGGTGGAAAAGAGCAGACATTTTGCATCACGTGCATGATCCGATCCTCAGCTGGGATGAGCTGTCAGAAGCTCCTTTGAAAGAAGCTGTGATATTTCACACCCACAGAGATGCTGCCTCTCTGGGGGCAGACAGGTTTTTTTCCCAGAAACTCATATATCATCACAATAACTGAAGTCAAAATGAAATGTGAGTGTTGAGCAGGCCCACGGAGCATGACCACTAGCAGATATAACCCAGCTTACCTGGGCTGCCTTCAGCATCTCATCAATGTTTGGTCCTGGTGGCATTTGCTGCACTTCCCTCACAAGAATCTCCAGTACACATACTGTAGCTTAAATCCCCAAGACAATTTCTAACCCACATGAACTATCATGAGAAACATCACCATGTACCAAGCAGCCCATGCAGCAGTTCTGGACAGATTTTGGGGTGATGTTTTGAGGTGAAAACAAGGTTTTCAGCTTGGGCAGACACCCACTGCCTCCCTGAAGTCTGTCCCTCCCTACAGTTAACAAGGACACAGCATAAGAAACATACTGCATTAACCATACTCCAGCTTCCTACAAGTACAGACCCACAAGACAACCATGTTTTGCCTTTTCTGCTCAAGGGAGGAACCCACTGTGGGTGCAGCAGACCCAAGCGCAAAGCGCCGGGAGCTGAGAAGACAAGAAGACAGGCAGTGGTCCCAAGCCCTGATAGCCCTGGTATGTTGTTGTTGCTGTTGTTCTGCTTTACAGTGCAATTGCCAAAATGTAAAAGGAAACAAGTTTTCTGCATGAGAAATATGTTTCTAGCACAGACGAGGAAAGAATACTACATTGTTTTAAAGAATAGTTAGAAAATTGGATATTTCTGAAAAATGAGCCCTGTGAATATAAACCAGCCGAGTCCCTGAAGGCCTGCAGTTTCCCAAGGAAACCTCTATGAATCTTGCCAAGCACACAGTATGAATAATTCCTAAAACAATTACTGGGTGAAGTAAATAGGTGGCTCAACAATTTAAAGTACGTGTCTGTGAGGGTGAGGGACTAATTGCAGGGAGACAAATCTGAGCCAGGTGCTGCTCCAGTCCTAGGGTTAAAGGTTGAACTTGATGATCTTAAAGGCCTCTTCCAACCTAAATGATTCTATGAGTCTATGATTCCCTGAGGTTTGGTGACATCTCACTGAGGCTCCAACCATCCCGCGAGGACACGGGCAGTGGGATGTACTGGCAGCAGACCCCCAGCATCACTGCCATCAAGCCCTGGCACTCCCCGGAGCAAAGCCTGGCCCTTTGGTTACATTACATAGTGATTTTGAGATGCTAATAAGTTAAGAGGTGCTCCAAATCCAGAAGGCATAACACATCATTTAGCGCTAATGACAATTGGGCTGCGCCTGCACTTTGTCACCCTCAGAAGGGACCAAAGAAATTATTCCTCCACACAAGGCCAGGGGGAAGAAGGGATACAAGGAGCAAGGGATTCCCTAATATCTGCTGAGAAGGCTGTAATTTCGTGAACAAGAATCATAAGAGAAATTACTTTCATATCAAAGATACACAGGGGGTTATAAATATTTATGTAAAACTTGCAAAAAATACATGGTACTGAATAAATAAAATATTTTTTAAAACAGTTAAAAAATGACAAGTGCACATGGGAATTTTTTTTTTTTTCTGATCCTAGAAGCATTCATGCAGATCTGGCAGTGCTGTACCTCACTTGTATAAATCATTGTAAGAGATACTGGAGAGGGAATAAAGGTCCAGATTAAAGAGCTGTGTTAAGTGTTTCCATCCCACTGTGCTCTACAGGTCCTTGTTGTCCCTCCTCTGCCCTCCCAGCAGGTCCTTATGCACATGATGCTTCTCTGCCAACATAAAGAGAGCAAGAAAACATTGCCTCAGCAAGTTCAGCACTCATACAGAAAATAATTTACTTAATGTAAGGCAGAATTAGGAAGGCTCGAATCGCCTTGTCCTGGTCCAAGTACTCGGAAAAGGCTTCTGTGGCCTCTGGGACAACATTTCTGGGGAACATTTCTCTCCAAAGCTCAGCTCCTGCAAAAGATCCGAGTTTAAAGGCCAGCTACATGGGCTGTTAATAAATCCAGTGCACAATGATTTTAGGCACAACTCTGCTATATGCACATTAGCATTTGCTTATGCAGCTGGGATGGAGGCGTCCTGCAAACCTTTTCCCTTCTGTTTGCATGCCCCCTGGGCAGCACACTTGAGTGGCTACACAACTAGCTCCACAGCACACTGCAAACCAAGCTGGCCTCATTATTAATATTCTTTTTTTTTCCTCCACTCCTTCTTGGTGGGTCACCCAGAGACAGCTCTGCCTGTCCAGGCTGTTAAGGAGCCAGCAGCAGGTCTGCGAATATCAGCCCCTTTAAAATTGCCAGCTGAAGCAATTTGGTGAAAGCATTTGCAGATTTCACAAAAATCAAATCTGTTTGCCATAATAAATAATAATAATAATAATAATAAAAATAATAATAGTAGTAGTAGTAATAATAGTAGTAGTAATAATAATAGTAGTAATAATAATAATAATAGCAGTTTATATCAACACCTGATAAAGTCCTATGAGATTTAGAAGTTTAGACAATGAAGTGGAATATCATCAGTCCAGGAGAATAATTTGGTACTTTGTTCTTTACCTTTCACTTGAGCTTTATGGTGCATTTGTAACAGCAATGGAAACCACTGCAAAGCATCACAGTGTCTTGTGGGTGTGTAAGAACACGCTCTGAGCTCTTTTCCTCTGAGGAGATCTGCATGCAACAAAAAACAAAACAAACAAAAAAAATATATCTTATTCAGAATTTTTTGCCAAAATACTTGAGTCTTTTCCCTGGCTTCCCAGAGATCCCATGATGGGGCAACTGTGCCAAGGGGCTGCCTGCAGCCTTTTTAGCTCCCTGTACAGGGAAGAAATACAGGGGCAAAACCAATAACACAACAAAGATCTGAATGTATGTCTGAACAAAAATCTCAAGTTTCACCTTAGAAGTGTCATGAACAAAACAGCCACAGCAGCTCGTTCAAAGCCTGGCAGCTTTGGACACTCCTGTGAGATCTGGTCCGAGTGCCCGGCCGCTGCCGTGCCCCTGAGGGTACCAGGACTGCGGGGGGACAATTTACTGTTGTTCATATAAATGTGTGTTGCTTATGCAAAAGAGTTCTAATCCAAGTGTCCGTCAGCAGTTCCTAGCACTGAGCTTTGAGAATGCAAAGGGAAAAAAAAATATCTCTGTTTTTTTCTCAGAACTGAGCAAAAGGAGTATTTTGCTTTAAACCCAATATTTCAGTCCGCTCTGTTTCGATCTGCTCAGCATTAGCTCCATGCAGACTGTGTTTTCCTTCTCTCTCAGTTTCAGTATACAGTTAGGTGAGTAATATAATCTATAAATAAAATATTTTTATCATCTGAATGTCATTAGGAGGCTTAGAATTTGTGCCGCTAGATCTAACCTATCACAGATTATCCAGGGCAGATGTTATTTAAGATCTGTAGTAACTATGATCATATGGGTTAAAATTAAGAGAGGGTATAATGAGCTTCTTAAATAGCAGGGAATATCACTATGGGAAAGATCCTATTTTTTTTTTTAAGTATCCCAGCTGCCTGACTCAGGGGTTCATGATACTCCACCCAAACAGTTCATCCTTCCACACTTCATTACTCTTAGCCTTTTGTACATTTAAAAATATATATATGTATAATCTCTTCTATTCTACCATTATCAGGACATCATTAGAGCGTACAGCTCATTAGACTTCGTAGCTTCATGTCTATAACCAAGCTATTAGACAGAAATTGCCATTTCCACAAGCGCTCTGAGCTAGCATCCTAACTTCTGGGACAAAAAAAAGCAGGAGGAATGTTCGTTTCCGTGGTGGATCAAAGAAAGATCTCTCTTCTGTGGGATCTGCTCCTGGGTCTGAGAGGGGAACAGCAATGTAGCATGAGGAGGAGACTAACAATCACTGAATCACTGGTAGAGAACTGCCATTTGAAACTCTAGGGATCCACTGCATTCTAAAAGCCAGGGCAAGAAAACAATTTTCTGCAAAAATGTATTTAAGACAAATGACATCCTACACACCCACACGCCAACCTAAGAGGGTTAACAGTACTAAATATCATTCATGATGATGTCTTATTATTATTTGTACCTCAATGAAATTCCATTTACTGGCAGAACAGATGCACATCTTGTTTTGACCGCTACAATTAAAAAGAATAGCACCCTCCGGCTGATGTTGATGTAAACATTGGAGTTACTCCATAGATGGAAGCTTGGATGCCCAGATTTCTGAACACTTACAGATAAAATCAGAACCTAAGTCCCTTTAATTACTGTATTAAATCCCATATTGTATTCTTTGAGCCTAGATTAAATTTGATCAGTTTTTACATAAGTATGACCAAAAGAAAGTCAATAATAAATGTGAGATCCTCACAAAGAAATAGAGACAGAAAAGGAAAGCACAACCAAGGACTATTTGTGAGTGGAAAATCCCTCCTGTGATAGAAGCGTGGGTTGGTGGCCTCCGCCACATCGCTCCCCACCGCAGACACCAGCGCCAGCGCTCATCTCAGCATCAGCCAGACGGAGAGGGGCTTCCACAGGGTTTTCCCCAAATCCCTTACCTGGGCTTACCTTATACTTTCGCGGTCCTGTGGCTTTATAAAATTCAGGTTTGAAAAGGCCCCTCTCCCCGTGTGAGGGGTGCAGTGAAGCTGGTTTTGCCCTCCGTGCAGCCTACCCCCTCCCTTCCTGGGCCATCGCCGCCGCCACGAGGTGCCTCCTTCACCAGGACTTTCTGCCTTGGTTTGCGGTAAAGTCACATACATTTTCTCACGACTCCTGTGTTACTCCTTGTAGAAGGCAAAGCAAAAGAAACAAATGTTTATTGTGGCTTTAATGGCTACTTATTTTATTACAGTCAATTGCAAACTCCCCGGAGCGGTGTGGTGATGAACGCACATCTCTGCTAACGAGTAGCAATTAGGAAAAACAGGTAGCACCATCTACAAAGACAGACCCCCTCTTTTCAGTAAGATTAGATGACACTAGAGTCCATAGCGGTCCCCATAGCAATGCATGGGAGTTGGGTCCCAGCATGGGGAGGATGCCCCAGCTCCAAAGACACAGCGTGCCGCTGCCTGGGTGCAGCACCACCAGGAGTAAACCCCAGGAGGGAGCAGCAACCAAAGGCAGTGGCTGCTGGTCCCTGTGGGCCAAGGCGGCTATTTGGAAATAAAATAAAACTAGATTAGAGACACTACATGTTTCTTCCAGAAACCTGAGTGAGCGGTCAGCAGGGCAGAGCACGTTTCAAATGCTGCTCCACAAGCACTGGCAATTAAAAACCTTGGTTGAGTGTGTAAAACAAAGCACTTTGTTCTTTCTATCTCATTTTAAATTGTTCCAACAGTTAATTGTTGTTAAGATTTGGTTTCTTCACATAAACACATACTGTATGTAGGAATTAACTATACAGTAAACCTATATACCTGCTCGGAAGTGTTTGTGAACTCATAATTATTACAATAAAAGCTAAAAATTAATTGCTGGAGTAAACCAGCAGCACGGATATTGTTAGCGATCAAAGAGAGGAAACAAAGGAAAAAAGCGCAAATTAAAACCCAGCTAATCCAATTACAGGCTCATATTTTCTCAGCTAAAAATAAGTTAAATTTCTTCTATTATGTCACTATGTATGAGGACCTCTGCAAGATGCAGCTGTAAGCATGCACATCCTGTAAAGATTTCCAGAGTAACAACTGCTGACAAACTCTTGCAACTCTGGTTATCTTAAAGCGTCTCTTCATGTGATCTGTTGGCTGAAGCTGCTGAGTATTTTAGCATTGACTTCAGATTCACACAAGCACCCCTCAGCAGACGCCGTCAACCACTCCAGCAGCTGACAGAAAAAGTCCTTCATCCCACAGGATTAGTGCCCGATCTCATCAGCTCCTTACAGGACCAGAGTCCTGCCTTGATAAATTCAGCCACAGCAAACTCTATGTATTTATTGTGCATGCATTACTAGAAGAATATTATATATGATCATGACCTTTTGAGATCAACTATTTATTACTTGGAAGAAGCAGTTGCTACTGCAACTCCATAAATATTGCTTCCCACCCAGGCAGGAGGTGCTGCCCGCAGCTCCCCACACTCTGCAAGTGGCAGCCGCTGCAGGCAGCATGGCCAGCACATCACTCCGCTTCCACACCAGCAGCCCTGCTCAGCACAAGGCTCATCCGGAGGAACCACCTTTACATTTCTCAGATGCAGCATCCATTTAAAATCTCTCCCTGTTCTGCCATTAGAAAAATAATAGAAGATTGGAAGTGTCCTTACCGGAGTTACCCAAGTCTGTCTTTGTTTATTGCTCCCACTGCTCCTTGGAAAAGTCAGTCTTGGCCGTGTTGAGCAGCCCAGCCCGGCATGCAAAGCGCTGAAGTCATCCACAGCCCAAGAGCCTCTGATGCCAGCTGCAGCGCGATGGGCTCATTCAGCAAGAGCTGCTGACCTCCTCTGCATCCAATATCACTTCCCAGCTAGCATCTTTTTTTCATTATTTTATTTTTTCTGGAAATCAGAAGCATTTTTAAATCATGACACCCTGAATATCAAACAACGATTCTGGGGGAAGCTTCTCAAGCAAAGTCTAGACGAAAGAGGAGAACTCTAACCCAGTCTGAAAGTATTATATTCTCACTAACTAGGCCAGCAATCATTCCTCTAAATGCATACAGATATATGGGTTCCCTAGAAAGAAGAATCACAGAATGACCGGAAGAAAAAACCTCTGTTTTCTGGGGTACTAAGTATCGATTACTTTCATTTCACTTGTGGAAATGAAACACCCCTAAAAGGCAGCATCAGGTTTACTAAGTACAGATTTGATGAGCTAAGTGGAGCCTCATGTATCTGCATAGCTGAAGATGTGACTAATTTTTGGCGGAAGCACCAGAGATTTGTTATAAAAAACAAAGCACCTGCATTAGTTAATTATCTCCTGGTACTGAAAGATCCTTCCCAGAAGGACTGCGTTCACAGTAAATTCCTTCCTGAGTCACAGCAATATATGTATCAGCAGACAATTCAATCATGACAGCAGAAACCCGATGTGCACAACTCTCAAATCTTTTCCGACATCAGCCTTCAGCAGTGAGACAGCCTTGGAAGCTGAGCTAGAAAAAGATGGATTACATTACAGAACATGGAAGATCTGCCACCCACCAATGGAAAATGATCTTTTTAAAACGAAGATGGAGGGACTTAATGAATTGATAACTGAATCTCATCACAGTACTGTTATAATGGGACATATCAAAGTTTGCCATCAGCTACATGTTACTGTCTGAGCCTTCTTCCTTTCTACTTTAATGAATAAAGTGGGGTTTTTTTTCCCCCCATTGATGATGTGGTGGGGGAACCTGATACTCCAAACGGGGAGCTCATCAGCGGGGGCTGGGGGTCCCCTGGGCCGGGTGCTCTTTCAGCAAATGCAATAATAGGAAGGCAGAATGAGGCTGGCAATGAGGGGCAAAAAATTAAAAACTTTGCCTGCAAAGAGATTGGAGACAATCCAAAAGGGCAAATACGAGCATTTCCTTCACAGGTTGCATTCATTGGCCATACATTTCCAAACACATTAAAGATGTCCTGCTCCTTCTGTCCTAAGAGGCTAAAATATGATATAAACCAGCAGGATTCAGTCAAAGAAATATCAAGTCACAACATCACTTTCTCCGATGTGGAATAACCTAACAAGGAGTTTAATTTTGGCAAATCAACATGTAAACGTTGCCCAGAATTGCAGTTTACAACAGGGTAAAGGATGAGGATGGTGAAACTGTAGGCACAGAACACAGGTTCTTGCTAAATAAACTCATTACATCTAACTTTGCACTACTTCTACTTAACAATATTCAGTTGCTGTTAATAACATGGTATATTGTGACAGAAGACACTCAGATCTGTGTCGTAAAAGACAACGGCAAACCGTAGCCTGAGATGTCCAAGGTGGCAGTCAGTGGCACTGCTGCCCCTAGGTCCAGCCCTCCTCCTGCCTGCGGGTCAGGGATGCCCGCTGTCCTGCTGCACACCCTATGGCCCCCAGAGGATGCAATGAGCTTCAAAGACACGTTCGCAGTCTCCCTGGGACTCACAGGTTTTTCCTCGCATTGGTTTCCTACTCTATGACCAACCCTACCCAGATGCTCAGAGTGAAAATTGGGAGAATATAGCCTTATAATTTATTTTTGGAGATTTTTAAGCTGGTATTCTTCATTTCCTTGCCTGATCTCCTGCCTTATAAAGTAGAATAAAATAAAATCTCTAAGGGCCTTCTTGGAGCTCCTGTTTCAATAGTGGAGCTACTGCTGGGAATAATTCCGACATTGTTTTGGGGGCTTTTGTTGGTTGATATGACACATTACCAGCTTGGGATTTGAGGCTGGGGATTTTTCCCCCCTCCCCCCCATCTCAAGAGGAGGTAAGGTATCTATTCTAAAAATAATCCTTATAGCCATAGTGGCAGGCATTTCCAAAAAGGAAGGTTCTTCAATTTTTACCAAGCACAGTCACTCTGATTTCACCTTGAAGTCCCCCAAAAATGTGTCCTGCTCCTGAGCAGGAGAAACTAGACAGTGCAGAGCCAGGACCTGGTCCAGGAGGGTATTTTTGATTGAACAGAGAGAATTTAGTACCTATTCTTTTTAAACAGGAAAGATGGTGACAATATTCCTGGTTTTGTTTTGCTTCCCATTCAATGCTCCATTCTGCAAGGACTTCAGTGCATGTTTATCTCTGCAAATATCCTCAGAGATTGCAGTAGGACAAAAAAGCTGTTTGTTTATTGGGGCGGGGGAGGCACACACAGGGGTTGGGATGCAAATAATCTGCATATATATAACCTTTCTAAAATGAATTTGTTTTGTCTGAGATTTACGCTGCCATCCTTGGTAGCGGAATAACATTACAGTGTGCAAGTAGTCCAATAAATTCATTCACTTCTCCTGATGCCTGCTCGGCCACCTCCTTTTCCACTGCAAAATTACAGAGAAAGAAAACAAAAAACAAACAAACAAACAAAAAAAAACCCCACAACACCAAAACCCAAATGAATACACAGAGGTCTCAGAATTCACAGTGTTTTGAGCTCATACCAAAGTCAGAGTGCCTGTATGTGGGAAAGTTTCCACTGACTTCATTTCCAAGACGTGTCTGAAAGTGCTCTGGGACAGACCCTCATCCTGCTGGCACGCACAGCTCCTGCCCCAACAAGGATGTTTCGGCCGATTGGCAAAGAAAAATCTCTTCTTTTTGTCACAGTGAGTAATCCAGGTACTGAGAAAACTCAATTGCTCATGGGGTTAAGAAAACAGATGTTGCAGGACTTTAACAGTGGTTCAAAGACTGTTTACACTGATGCCCAAAGCTGTTAAAAGGGCACAGGCTTATTCCCTTCATGGACTCTTCCTTTTAACTCCATACCAGGCTTTCATAGCTTCAGGGGCTATTTATGAATCATGATGTTGTTAATCAGTATTTCTTATTCACTGAAAAATAGGATCAGCAAATTTAGCAAATTGTGAAAGTCATTTAAGACCATTGTCTTACATCTGAAAAGAGCCAGTTTTGATAGATGAACTTTCTGCCTTCCTGCTCACCCTCTCTCTGCTTGATCAACTGCTTCCCTCTCATGAAAAAAAAAATCCTTTCATCATAGAGTCACAGAATGGTTTGGGTTGGAGAGGACCTTAAAGCCCACCCAGTCCCACCCCGTGCCCCAGGCAGGGCCCCCTCCCCCCAGCCCAGGCTGCCCCCAGCCCCATCCAGCCTGGCCTTGAGCACTGCCAGGGATGGGGCACCCACAGCTGCTCTGGGCAGCCTGGGCCAGCGCCTCGCCGCCCTCATGGGGAACAATTTCTGCCTCACAGCTCATCTACATCTCCCCTCTCCCAGCTTAAGGCCATTCCCCCTTGGCCTGTCACCACGTGCCCACATACAAAGCCCCTCTCCAGCTTTCTCATCAGCCCTTTTAAGTTGCCCTTGAGCTTCACATTCCACACCAGCCCCTCCTTGTTGGTGACAACAAGGTCCAGCATAGCACCCCTCCTCATGGGCTCCTCTATCACTATCCTGTATCACATAGAAGGCAACACCCCCTCCTCATCTCCCCTGCTTGTCCTTCATAAAAACCCTCTACCCTTCCTTCCCAATGCTACTGTCATAAGAGCCATCCCACCACATCTCTGTGATGCCAGTCAAGGTCATAGCCCTGCAGGCCTGCACATGCCTCCAACTCCTCTTGTTTATTCCCCATGCTATGTGTGTTTGTATGGAGCATTTCGGTTGGGCCCCTGATGGAGCTGGCTTACCAGCTGGCGAGGCTGGACTACCTTTGTGCTGCTCTATAGGTGCTCTCCTGTTGACCTGTGATTCCTCTCCAGGTGCTGGGCATCTATTGCCGGCACTGGCATCAGCCTGGTAGGAGGAGGATGGACTGAGATTTCTTTCCCCTGGTAACTTCAGTGTAAAGCAGATCAGGCTGCCTTAGTCAGCTGCAGTGTCCCTCCTGATGTGATGGGTCTCTCCTCTTCATTCTGCAGAGGGCAGAAGTGGTTCTGCAAGGGCACCTCGGGCTCTGGACGATGTCTCTTCCTCCTGCAGGTCCTTGCCATTGTGAGCTTCCGTTCTTCTGCATTATTGGCCCCTCTCCTGGCTGTGTGTGCCGGTGGGGGAGTTTTGGGTTGTTTGGCCACAGGCTGTGGGGTCCACTGCAGACTGCACTTGTCAGCAACTATTTAAATCCTTCCCAGCCTCCCAGAGTTTACACAGCCTCCTCACCACCTCCTGCAGCTCAGCCACCGGCTGCAGGAGGTTTCCACCTAGGCACACCTTCTTCAGGCAGGTCTGCTGCCTGTCCCTGCCCCAGGAGAAGGGTCCAGATACGTCTTGCAGCCTCAGGTCTGCGCTACAGCCTCCCCCTGCAGCAGTTCCATCTGGGTGGAGGCATTAGCCACCGCAGACCCCCCGCCAGAGCTGCAGCCTTGACTCTCGAACAAGTGCCCACCATTCTGCCTTAGGGGTCAGGTAGGATGAGTGCCCTTTACCTGTGTAGATGGTCACAGGATGCTACACAGTCCGGTTACGTGGACCTTAAGTCTCTCCACTCAGCCAGTGGAATGCATCTGCACTGGATGATCACCTTGGCAAGTGACTGTTGATGGGGGTTACACCACATTTAAATTAATCTCATTTATAAGCAAAACACTGTATTCTTTTCATCATGGCAAGACAACAACCCACTGTTTGGTTAGGCACTGTGCAAAGCCCAAATCCCCGATGAGAGACTGCTCACCCTAAGGATGGAACCCCAGGCCCCCCATGGCAGTGGCTTCCCTGATTTCTGGATTTCTCCTAAAGTGTTGTACATGAAATGTAGGCATTGAAGGCTGCAGGGTGCTCAGACAGGGTTACTATTAATGGACTAGGGAAATACTGCAGCACGGAGCTCAGTGCCGCCTGCACTTAAAGTGCCTTATAGCCCAGCTACCCGATGCCAGTGTGGGTATCCTACAACCTTGGTGTGTGGAGCAAACAGAGAAAACTGACACTAGTGCTCCAGGTTAAGATTGGTTTATCTTTTCCCTTGCATCTTCTTTGCGATTTTTGACATTAGACAAAGTGGGGTTTTCCTAGAAAAAAAATTTCATAACCACTTCTCTGCGTAGCACTACAAAGGCCTCATAAGGTTATAATCTTCAAACATATTATTGCAAGCCTTTGATATTAAAATTAACTGCTGTAAGTAGTTAATTCCTGGGTGTTTAAGAATAAAGACCATCCCTGTGCAATGACAATTTGAGAACAGAATTGAGCTGATGTTCCTCAAGAGCTCAGGTTCAGGTGTGTCCCTGGGCTTTCTGCAACCTCTAAGGCTCAAAGACCATTTCAGACTTATTTACCGGGGCAGAGAGAGGGGAGAGTTTGTACAAACTTTGACTGATTTGCATTTCTTCAATTATTTATTTATTTTTTTGGAATTAGAGAAATACTAGTCCCTGGTAACTTGTTATAGAGCATTTGGGCATCTCATACCTCTGCATCTAAGAGATACGGATAGGAAGAGCCTGATCTGGATGGAGACGTGTGCTATCAACAGGTGCAGTAGGCTTTCAGGACTGGAAATCAGAAACTAGACATGCACCACTCCTGTTGAGCAGACACAAAGTAAATCGGTTTGGTTACCTACAACCTTGTGCTGCTCCTTGGTCACCATTAAATCCTAAGCTGTAAAATGAAGTTCATCCAATCGAATTTCTTGAACCCTTCTGAAGAAAATAGAGAGTGAACGTATCAGACCCTGTTGGTTTTGCCATGATGCGTATTACTTTACGCTGTCCCCACAAATCTCTCATAATACTTGGCACTTAAAAAAATAGGTTATGAACACTCAGTGATTAATCCTCCCAAAGACCCCAGGAGATCCATAAACAGATATTAGCTTCCCTGTCTACAGAAAGTGAGATGGAGATAGTGAGGATTAGACAATAAGCTGACCCTGTGGCCAAACCGATGCCCTGCTTTATTTACTAATCCCTTATCATCCGTACTCTGCTAAGATCCAGGTTGATGACAATATTTTAAGCCTTATTTTCAAAGGCAAGGACAGAGCTGCAGAACAACAATTGCTATCACTGGACCAGGCATTAACTTCTCCTCCCAACAGCAAAACCCAGCTTGATAAATGGCTGAAAGGCAGGGTGCAGCGCCAGGAGGGCAGCGGGGGCGACTGGCTTCAGCAGCACGGTCCTGAGCCCAGTGCCGGGGTTGACTCAGGCATCTCCAGGCACCTCCACACTGCAGGGTTGACATAAACGCATCTTAAAGCATTCTTGGGTGATATCAATCAAATGCAGTGACTAAACCTGCTCTACTTAAAAGCTGAGACACAGCACTTTTCATGTACCCTGTGACTATATCCACTCCTATTGCTGCCCACTCTGGAATGAAGTAGCATATGACAACATGTCATTTTTCCACTTTCTGAGCACCACCACACTGACGTTTTTGGGGAAATGGCTGTATCCTGTACACCTCTGGGCACCCAGCAAAGCCCGCACTCAGTGCAGAGTGGGATGATCATGACCCATCTCCCCAGCGAGAGGCAGGAGCTGCTGAGCTGCCTGACGGCATCTCTTCCTGGGTAGAGCAGCTTTTGGCTCTTTTCTCCTGGCAAAATCTCCATCTGGGAAATGCTGGAGGCCCGTGTCTCTCGGCAAAGTCTGGGACGGTCTGCTTGCAGACTTGTCACCTGCCTCTGTCAGAGCCTTTCCCCTTGCACCGCGACTCTGTGCTGGCCCCAGTGGAAGATGGCTCTGCTTTCCCAGTTCCCACTGAGCCCTGAATTTGGCAAAAGGATCTAACGAGGAGTAGTCTGCACGCATCCACTATTTCCACGCATGGGTTTTTGTTCTCCCCGTGAGACCACAGGTACACTCATTGCTGCTTCTGAAGACCTACCGTACAGGCCACTGTGAACCCGCTGCCACTGAAGCAAGATCCCAGCTGCCGTTTCCTATGTCAAACACCCAAGCCTCCTTATAAATATATACATATTTACACAGTGCAAGCGCACAACCACACCAGTATCTCCCGAAACTGGCAAAACCTAATCTGCTCCCCAGTCATGACAAGCCAACTGCCGAGTTTCAGTCTATAGTGTTTTCTATACGGCCAACTGTATGCCTGTAACAATGGTGGTTTACAAGAGACACACCAAGAATTACTGAACCAAAGCTTTGTGCAAATGTAAATGCTGTGATATTATACACAAAGCGCATATTTTTCTTTCTTAGATTATAACATTTGGCACAGCTGCACATAACATGCCATATAAACTCCAGCGTACATTAAGTTCATTCGCATAGCACTTTCTTCAGGATAATCCCCAGAAGATGAGATAAATTATATGATTCCCATGTGCAGGATCTAAACCAAATTCTTTTGATTAATCATAAGCCATTAATGGTAATGGTAATGAGTATGCCACTAAGCATACTATAAAATATGTAAAGCCTGGATGGCTCTCAATAGATCTTGGCAAGTGCCTCATTTAACCTTCACAGCTCATGAAAAACTGTTCGAACTTCTTCGTTTTAGACATGAAAACTATTGATTGTTTACAGCATTGCATGACCTTTTCTGACAAGTGGGAAAAATTATGAGATATTAGGTTGTAATTCAATCATGCAATATGCTCTAAATTATGTTGAGTTTCAAAATGCCGATGTTGTTTCTGCACATTTATTTTAGCTTTGAGTCTCATCTAAGTCTTTGGAGAAGAAATGTATGAAACTATTTCAAACTGCAGTTTTCCTTGAATGGCCCTGAGTGCAGATAAACTGTTAATATCTGTAAGGCATCAGATATGAAAGGTTAATCTTAACTATAACAAATAGTAAGTAATTTTAAAAACATCAACTAAATAAGACTTAACATTTATACATGAAACAGATTGTGTTGAACGAAGATCCTATTAGAAAACCTGTGCAAAGACATACCCAGACTCAAACCACTGGTGATGTCCAGCCACTATGATGTCTAGCTAACGTAAAGTCTTCTTCGTCTAACAGCACCTGTAACAGTCCGCTTTGATCCGTTATCCTGAACCTGAGCCTCAAACTACATCTTTCCTTCACTGCTGATCAGACAGCACACAGGGCTTCAGGAGTTAAAATTATAATGTGCCAGCAATTTTTTCTCTCCTATGGGATCTCATTTATCTTCCATCTGATCATATTTCCACTGTTTATTTCACTTCAAAGTCTTCTACCCTTTCATCATCAGAACTACGCCTCCAATGACAGGGAATTATCATATCTTATTATAGACCTGTAATTACGAGTGATAAGTGACCACTGAAATGGATCTTTGGGAGCACAATGTTAAAGAAACATCCAGAAACTGGATTGTGTCAGAAAAATGTTTTGTTATATGCTCTTTCAGTGGTGGATGACTCTGCAGTTCCTATACATGACAGAGATGCTGCTGATGGTTATCTGTGATTTTTCTGAAAGACAAACCATTTCCCCTATATAAGTAGAATACTTTTACTAGAAGTGTATGACACCTCTGCCAACGCTAGCAGATGTAAGAGAGAAAAGCCACATGAAAAGGTCCTACATTCCCTGGTTGCTTTGGTCTCTTACAGGTCAGTAAATTTTGCAGAACTCCAGCTCACCCCAGCCTCCCCCAGCAGGCATCCCACCAGAGATCACTTCCCATATATAAATTCACGTTTCATATATTTTGCAGACTGCTCAGCCCATTTATGACTTAAGCATTTGTAGCTAAAAAGATTTAAAAATTTACAACATGTAAAAAGTTTGTAATATGCCCATTTCAGTGAAGGGAACCCATCTTACCTTGAAGGTCTGCAGGAAGGAGGCATGTTTGTCAGACCTTTTGCTCTCCATCTGGGACTTTTTCTAAACCAATACCTATTGATTCAAACTTTGTCTTTCCATAAGTGACTCTAACGCTCAAACTGAAACAGCAATTATAAAATACAGTGGAACATAAATACTAGTAAAAGTTGGGACCTGAGGCATTCAAGTGACTCAGCAGAGCAGCAGTCTTCCACAAGCAGTGATGAGCAGCGTGCATTTTCTTGGCTGTTTTGAATTAGCATGTTCTCATCCACATATAGGGCTGTTCATGTGGTAGCTCTGCAGTATATACCTAAGAACAGGACTGGAACCGTCTTTCTGTGAGGGACAGAAAAGCTTTTGGCCTGCTGTAAAACGACGATGGCTTTGGTCTGTAAAAAAAACTGAATATAGACAGGTTCTTTAGAGCTGATAGTTTAGCAGTAATTGTGCCTGTCATTCTTACCTTTTTCAGGCACTGAGATTCCTGAACATCCTGCTGCATAATTCGGGGTTGATTTATAGAAAGAAGGACAAAACATTACCAGTCTCAGCAGAAACATACTTCCACTTGAACTGGAAAGTTCAAATTTGCTGGAAGGAGGTCATTCGAGTTTGTATTACTGTGCTCCTTGCCCTCAGATTCAGCCTGCTCTTTCAAGAGGGCAGGTCTTTGAGGGATATCACTGTGTAAAATATTGAAGAGACCTCAAGCCACTGTGAGGAGCACAGACTTAATAGGAAGAACCAGCCATGCCTCTGCATTGCTCAAACCACTGTACCAGGTCCTCTGAGGAACTAGAACGAGCATAGTTTTTAAAAAGGAGTATCTAAATTAATTTTACCTAAAAAACAACAACCGGGCACAAGTTTCAAGGTAGTGTTCTGTATAGAGAGATTTCTGACAAGGACTACAAGGACTATTGGGTAAGTCACAGAGTTACTGGTGAGCTACTTTAGGGATGTCTTACCTTCAGAAACTTCATGCTGAGAAAGGAAGCAGCTAAACCACATGACTAATCACTTTTTTTTTTTTTTTTTACCCTGAAAACTTGGGCAAAAGACTTGGAAATGTGTATCAACAAAGCAGCCCAAAAGAACGTGGGACTTAGATTGGTGATTGATTTCACATGAATTAACTGTTTCCTTATAAAGACAAGGCAATCATTTGGAAAGGCACCAGCCTTGCATAGCTTTGGTCCATGGCATAAGAGGACGTTATCAGGATGCTGCCTAAAGTAGATTACAGTCCAGTACTGGGAAAGCGTTAGAGCTGGTGCAGGAAGGGTTTCACCCAGGACCGCCAATTAAGGCACAGGGTAATTGGCTCTTCAATGGCAGCAAGTTCCCTTTGCTTTCCTCATCTGCTCTGAACACAAAAGCATATAAAATATTCCAGTACAATTTGAGGCAACACATCTTGTCGCATTTCAGACAAGTGAGTTCAGTTTCAGTGAAAACACAAATAATACAACTCACTAAGCTGAAATACTTATGGGAGGGGTAGGCAGAGGGATCATTTACAGCTGCCTAGGGTAATTACTCCATAGGTATTCAATTCCGGTGTTTCTAAAGACATATACATCTGTCAACTTCTCCTGAAGGCAAAAAGAAAATAAAAATGCTGAGGCAGAGACATCCCTAAGATAATAAAAAATAAGTTTATAGGCAGAAGCTATCATTTCTGCATCATATTTTGATTTTCAGCAACCCAAGTCTAAATATACGCTCAGAAGCACCAAGAAGGGATGCAATGCAACATTGCCTGTGTTAAACTCTTAGATCTACTCAAACCATTTTATTTTATTTTTTTCTGCAGTGGGGGAGGGTATGCTTACATCTGATTGCTTTAAAACAAAGAAATCAAACCCTTGAACTATCGATCCACCGATCCACTGTCATGTTAAAGGTCATCATATTTACCACCAGGGATGCACAACCAAGCAATCAATTTCCTAATTAACAAAAGTGCATTGTATTTCTGCCACCAGATTCAGGTAGTTTAAGAAGCTAATCACAGCTCAATTAAAAGTTACTGCTCTCAATTGGAAGCAATTGGGTGAATGTATCTAACCCATTTAAAAATAAAGGCAAGCCATTTGAACAACCACTAAAAAGCAGTGATGGGTGTGTAAACCTATAAACAGCATATGGGACCATCAGAAAGACACTGCCCATGATTAATAACATCTTTGAAGGCTACAAGTGGGGTTTCCTGTGCAATCTGAGTCATTTAACTGTAAAAGATGGGTAATAGGTAGACACTGAGATTGCAGAGGACACCAGGACTGTGAAGAGACTAAATCATGAGTACTTTGAGTCAGACTGGACCTGATTGCCTCTGAACTTCAAGCCAGGCCCACTGCAGCCTGGCCATCTCCAACTCTTATATTAAAACCGTGGATGTGAATTAATAAAGAGCAGAAATCAGGGAGACAGAGGCACAAGAAAGGAAACAGAGAATCAAGATTATTCCTACTAAAGGCAAAAGGTACTTTTGTAATTTTGTAATTAGTGCTTGGCACTAAATGTGAAAAAATTAGAGGAAATGAAATACGAGAGTTGGAAAAGACAGAAAAGATCTGAGAAAACAAGAAATTATGTGAAAAAAACAGAAACGGGAAAGAAAAGCAGCAAGTCCTTGCTCACCGTGGCAACTTGGGTGTGGCTTTGCCTTTGGAAGACATAAGAGGTACAGGAGAATTTTATTTTCTAACAAGAACTTACATTGCCAGGTCCCAATTCTGCCATGGGGTCCATACTGGTATTTCAGAGTGGGAGTACAACGCCTTTGGGCTTTGGTTGAGGGATACAACCTCATCTTCTGCTTTTCATGCTGCCAGTAAAAACCATTAAAAAAAATAATTTTTGTCAGTGCAGTTGATATTTTCACCTCTGTATGGCAGTCCCCTTTATTGTTCCACATTCATCCCACAGCAAGCACTGAAGAAAACTCTTGGAAACATGAACAGAAATGAGGAGAAGAGACTTCTTTCAAGTCTGTGTTCTGCAGCAGCTGATGGGACGCTGTCTCATGGAACCACCAAAAATGAAGACTCTCACAGCATGGGGGAAAAACAAGCTCGGAGGATGATGCAGTTGACAGGCCAGCTCCCAGCTACTTATTCCCCTGTGACTCTCCTTCCACTGGTTATTATCTGCAGCCAGTGGCTTTTGTGCCAGCTCTGAACCAAAACCAGTGATGGGGGAGCCTGAGGATCAGAGCATGGCACAGCCAAAACAGCAGAGATTGGTTCCCCACCAGCATTTGCCAAGGAGGGGGCTCTGGGCAAAGCCAGAACAACAAGGGGCAAAGCACAAACTGGACTGGAGCGTAAAAATGCACATGACAACAAAAATTCCTTCTTTTATTTAAAAACATTAACTTCAACGCCATCCACTGACAAACATGGAACTAGCACTCACTCCATGTGCCTTGCTTTACAGACTCACTGTTTTCTTAAATATACCTACTGCATTTACATCGTCCTGCAAACAGACAGGTCTTACAGAAATGCTCAAAAGTGAAAGGTATTTTACCATACTAAATAGATATTTTCTGCTGACACTGACATCTAATTTGTATGAGTGAAACACAAAAGTAACAGCTTTATCTGAATTTCTTGCAGGCAAAAAGTTTGATGGATACTTTTGACATAAATGGCTTCAATATTTTTAAAACATTACAGAATACAAGGGCAAGTATTTGAAGCTTAGAATGCATTGTATGGCAAATTCAGAAATAGTTGGAAAAAAAGAAAAATCATTACAAATTACTGTCTACCTAGGGGTATTTTTTCTAAGGCTTAAAAACAAAAACAAAAGTTGTTATAAATTATAAAAGCTATAAAAGTTTTAATAGCATCTAATAATATATAATTTAAAATAAAATGGCAAAAATAGTTTTAAATATTCTGTGCTTTGATTCTTATATTGGAAATGAAAAAATATTCATCTATCACTTTCTGCTAGGTAGAAAAATGATAGCAGTGTGATGCATTGCACAAGTCCCGCTGAGGATTACTACCCTGGGTTTGGAGCAACTGGAATATTTGCCAAGCCCATGGCAACCTGCACTACATTTTGTTATGCAGAGGTATCGATCTGCATGCATCCAACGGTGGGCCAGGAAGAATGATTTCAGTGTCCAAAGGCACCTATTTTAGCTGTCTCTCAAATTCAGTATCGATAAATTGCAGCTGTTGACCTTGGCAACTTGGGAAATTCAGGCGCTAACCACCGCTTCCTCACGCTGGGAAGGTTCTGGTGACTGTGACCTGCAGGCACAGTGAGAGACCACAAAACAAAAGTTGCATGCTGCAGAGCAGGTATGCTGCTGCTTTGGTCATTTCTTTTCATGATAACTGCTAAACACCTCCTAAATAACATAGAATATAGAGCAGTTTAGTTTTAGCCAAAAGACTGAAATGACCAATTCTCTAGAAAAGGAAACATAATCCTGGCAGATAAAAAAATCTTAAAGATTTTTTCCCCCACGCAGAAGAGACTATCTATGTTCCCCAAATCATTCCTCCATACCTTAACTGAAACATCCTTTTCAAAGAGAAAACAATTCAAAGCGGGGAACAGCTGCAGATAACTAACTTTAAAAAAGCTGAAGACAGACATCCAGTATATGTCAAGAAAATAGAAAGTAATGAATTTCTAACAGGCTTCTGAAAAAACACTTTAACACACTTTTTATATAATAAGTATTATGGTGATAATACACACATATATATCTATTTAGGTATATATAAATAAAGCTTATGAAGTCTTTTCCATATGAGTAGTTTGCATAATGTTTGATGAATTTTACAGATTGTACAAGCTGCATATCGAGATCATCTTCCTCAGTACATCTTTTACAGTTTTTCCTACTGTAAAATGGAGCATTTCATAGCACAGAAGAAAACCGGTCCCTCTTTCCCGAGATAAAATTTCTGTTATGTATCTCATCGCCATGGAAGACTGAGGTAAGTGCAATGACACCATTGGGAACTTCTGACAAGGCTCCCTGCCTTTGGAGAAAGTGCCTTTGCACCTCCAGCGCCTGTGAACGGTTTGCTCCTCACAGCTTGGTCTCAGTTACTAAAAACGTGCTTTCAGGAGTGTTTTCTCTTCTAAGCTCATTTTTTGAAGATTAAATACTCATGGCTCAATGCCCTGAGCTATGGCTTAGACTTGACTTAAGGAGTGGCTTTATGGTGCAGCTGAGCCAGTCCAACCACAGGCCATGGGCACTGGCGCTTGCCTCATCCCACTGACACCTGCTTCAGAAAAAATTGCCCTCCAAAACCAGCAGGCATGGTTTTGCCAGTTTAGCTCCTTGAATTAGATTCTTGGGTCATCAGACGAATTGTGGCATTGTTGCAAGGCAAGAAACGGATGGTGCAGCTGTCAACAGAGGAGGACTCTCCCACTTGGGTACAACTAAGATCTGGAGAGCCTTAAATACACCAAGAAATTGAACTCTTGGAAGTCTTCCTTCCAAAGAAAACCAACTCTCAAAAAAAGAAACCAATGCTCTTCTTGCTCCCATTTCCACAATGCTCCTGACATAACTTGCTGCTAAGTGACTAAAGACATCAGCTACTCCACTGGCAGAGCAGAATAAATCTCAAGGTAGGGAATTAAATAGGATTGCATAGTCTTAGTGTCAGAGAAGCTTTGTCATTACAAGGATTTTCAGCTTAGTTCTGTGACAACGGACTCTCTGAACCTTTTCACTAAGAAATCATAATGCAAATTTTATAACTGGCATGAGTCTAGAGCTGTGAGAAAGTATACTTTTCCAGACAACTATAGTGACATCTTAGGCAACAGTAAATAAAAACCCTACAAATAAATAACATCCTTTCATAGCTGCAGTGCAACCCCACAGTGTAGGATTAGTGCATCTTTATTTAGGGTCTATTCCAAAATATTCTGAAGCCAACAGGAACTTTGCATTAACTTTAGAAGGCTCTATCTAGCTTTCTGGAACAAAGCAAGAAAATGCAAATCGAATAAATATTTAGAATTTAAGTGTACTTAAGTGAAATGCAGAAAGCAAACTCAGAGCCTCGGTCTCCCAGGGCCCCCTGCACAGCATTTATTTTAACTTCTAATGTTGTGTCATTATGTTTAATGAACAGGAATCATACTTAGCACAGATACTACAGCAAAGATTCACCAACAGAACTACTTGGGAAGGAGAAAATCATTCAGCTTATATTGTTTTAATATTGCATTAGCATTCCTAACAGAATCTCCCTCATGTGGAAAATAAAAATAGCCTCAATTCAACACAAATTATGCACAAAAATGTTCCCCAAAGCAGTTTCAGCTGAGATTTAGAATTTCTCTGACTCTAGACCCTTGATATTCAGCAATCTTTGCTTTGAAAATATAACCATACCTACTTTTTAAAATCTATTTTATTATGACAGACTTTGATGGCACCAAATTCTTTGGGTTTGCACCTGAACAAGGCAGCAAAATTACACACCTAAATGGCGTTTTGAGTAACTGTGCTTAACCTTACTAAGGAGATCAAAGCGATATCCAGGGTCACACGCTTCACCCTCATTAGGAAAATGATTTCACAGGGCTGTTGTTTGGTCATTATCGCAAAGCAGGGCTCGGGAGGAAAGGGAAGGGGAGTCTTCCAGGGGGAACACTTGCACAGAGCAGCCAGGGCACCAACTTTGCTTCGAAGGTGGCTCAACAGAGCAACCTTTAGTGAACGGTGACAGTTCTGCTTTACAAGAAACCCAGCTCAGCACCCTCACAGGCAGCAGCTCTGCCAGAGCCCGCAAATAAAACTGGTTCAATAACCAGAAGACAAAAGTGAATGTTAATTACTAATTAGTAGAGCTTCAGGCAATTATGTAACTATCAATGGAAAGCTCAGACAGACACATGACAAAATCAGGCAGAGGGAGGCAGAATGACAGGATGCGGGGCCAAACGTGACAAAAATATTGTTTCAGTCTCCAAGGAAATTACACCTTTCATGTCCATTTACATTTGATGTAACAGGAAAGTACAATAAAGAAGAATAATGATTCAGTCCCACTAAAGGAACTCAATGTGACGTGCCTTCTGCTTCTAGGCATCCGTTCCACAATTATTTTAAATCTCTGGCGTCTGTGTGGCACAGATGAAGTATATGAACATCAAAAATTAATGCGTTGAAACCCATGAACCTATCTGCTTTCTTTCAATTCACTTCTGCACTTCAAATCGTGGGCGAAGCGTAGGCTTTGCAGCCCACCCACCTAAGCTCCAGACCCTGCTTCTCCTGGCAATCCCAGTCGGATTCACCCTGCCTCTTCCCCACAGCATTAGTTCAGAATTGGTCACAGCTGGCCCGAGCCTAGTGCTAGGACTTTTCTATGTAAATCCTGCAGGAATCTGGCTTGTTCTTTCCAGCAACTCCTATGTCAGCCTATGGCATAAATGAAGCCAAGCAAGAACATCTCATGAAGAGAAGAGCTCTCGTCGATGTCCGTTGTACCGCCCTCGCAGCACAGCAATGCCTGTGAGGTTACCCAAGGGCAGATTCCTGCCCAGGCTGTGCATGGGTGAAAGCATTTACTTGAAGCATCAATAAAATTACGCACCTTCTTGATGTGCAAAGATATTTTATGTGTTATCCTACATATTTTAAGCACCCTACATATTTTAAAGGTAATCACATCAAAAAGTTGCGATAAATTACTGCAAACTTAAATTTTTTTCTGCACCAAGAAGTTTGTAAATCCTATGCTCAGTGTGAATCAGATTTTCAAGGACATTTAAGGACAGTTTGAAGGCACAGTCCATACATGTGCATGTCTCGATGGGTGCATCCGTTAGTGGTTTACAAAAACAGACGTTAGAACTTGCCCATCCAAAATGGATTAGCACATAACTTTTGCATACAAACCAGGCTTCATGTGCATTTTTTGTGTTTACCCATAAATTTCAGGGGAAAAAAGGGTGAAATGAAAGTGTTCCCCGATTATCAGCAGATTTGTATGCTGTATGAAGTACAAAACAATCTTTGTGACTGATGTCCAAACCCAGTATCTTTGAAACACAACATTTAGGGTAGAGCACAGCACTGAAAAATTAATGCCAGATTTCTTGATGCTGGAGGGGTGGGTTTTTTCCAGGTAAAACACTTTATGAAAGATCAATTTAAAATTTCTTCACGTTTTTTCTCTTGGCATTCAACACCTAAAAAATATTACTAACCTAACTTTTGAAGTATTCACAGCTGCAGAGTGGAAGTAAGTGTGTTATCAGAGGTACTGCCTTTTAAACACCAGTCCCTGTGCTACCTTCCTGGCACACCTGCATTACCCTGTTACTGATAACAAGATATTAGGAAATACCTTTGCTCTGGGGGGGGGGGGGGGGGGGGGGAAGGAAAAAAAAAAAAAAAAAAAAAACAAAAAAGAAAGAAAAAGAAAAAAAGGAGCTTTTTCCACTGCCTTTTAGGTGGGAGTCAGGCATAGGAAGAGTGCTAGAAGCCTCAAAACCTTGTTAATGTTGCTAACGAGGATCCAGCCATTATGAACAAGGACTGTTATTTTGGTGCCAACAGGCATTGAGGAGGATGTCTTCTGTGATTGTTTTCTGTTACCCTGCTGTTTTCCTAATAAAAAGGCAAATAAGGGAAGTAGGAATTTTGATTCCTCTTTTTGCCCAAGACAGCTTATTTTCCAGTTTGTCCAAGCTGTCACCATCTTCAGCATGTAAGTCTGTTTTCCAAGTCTCCTCTGAAAGCTCTGACAGGCAAGCTTGAGCAGTTTTTCCAGAACACTTGTCTTGGAAAATGGTACTTCTTAAACTATCACTAAAGGGTGTGTGTGTGTGAATGCATCTGGAGCCTCAAAATCTGGAAATCACAGAAGGAACACCAAAGATCAAGTGTCTAGGCATTAGAAAATTGAAATCTGGGAAACAATGTATAATTTCAATAACAATGGCAGATTAAATATACATATATATAAAAAACAGACATTGCACACTACCTAAAAAGTATCATGTCAATTATTTAAAAGGATTAACTTTATATTCAAGATTTTTTGACCACTGAGACAATGTTGGACATCATAAATCTCATCTTTCAACAATTTCTACACCATCCATCTGTGCCTGCAATAATCTGCACCCACAGGGGTTTTGTGTTTCATCTTTGTTTTGGCATTAAATGAAGAGAAACCTATTACTGCTTCAATTACACCAATGTCATGAATATTAGCACAAAATAACTGTGCAATTAAGAACTTTATAAATCAAAAATTGTTTGAGAAATACAGTTTGGGGTTGTGGCTTCTGTAACCTGATGAATTTAACAGATCTGTGGAAGAGTTTTAAATAAGTACACTGAAATTTTCATGGGACCAACTGTTCCCTGGTACTTTGTTCCCATAAGAGTTTAAAATAGGCACGGCAGTATGTGAACCTGCAGGCTTAACCCACATGCAAATAGATACGTCATTTAGAATTGCTGGCATGGAAAATTAGTATTTACACTTTTTTGTGTGTGAATAGATGAAATATTTGTAAGTATTTTGGAGAAACTTGTCTTTTCTGTAACTCTGTTCATTTTCTTCTGATTCGCCAAAAGAAAATGAGAAAAACTCCTTTCCTCCAAATTTCAGCTCAGCTATATTGTATTATATTACATACACAGTATTTAGATGACATGCACACAGTTCTGTGTATAACAGAATAGAGTTTAACCACTAACAACATTGTGTACGTGTACTTATATTGTCTATCCTCAAAATAGAAGTTACTCCAATATGATGTCACCAATGTGGCAAAGTCAAGCCCTGAAAGTCAGGAATTGCTTCAGCCTCAAGCCAACCTTATGCATTTACAATATAAAGGTTTAACACATACATGCTTTATAATTTAGATCATGTTTGATATACATGGTCAGAAAATGATGGTGTAATGAGAGCAAGGGGATTCTAAACCTGTTCAGTCATCACTGATGCCTCTCAATGTTCCTTCCCTCCCAAAGAATCTACACCTGAGTACACACACCTGGGGCACTGACCATCATCTCTGTAAACAAATTTAATCACAGAAAGTTTATCACAGCCCTTCCCTTGCCTTCCCTATTTAAAACAAAGTAGTTTGTTTCCTGGATTATGAAAACCTAGATCATCAGTGTCTCCAGTTGAATTAAACAACCAATATAAACCACTGGTAACCTGACATACTTCTGCCAGCTAGGCTAGCTTACGAATTAGTTTGAGTTAAATACGACTGCAACAAGTGGTGACATTGCTAAACTTGCATGGATTTCTAGGAAAGCAGAAAGAGACAAGGAATTCACACAATTAAATGGACCTTTTGAAAAACAAGCAATAAAATTTAAGACTCAGTTCTGTAGCCTATGAATATAGATGCTCCTTTTGTTGACATGTTGAATATATGGTAGAAGTTAAAACCAATATTGTTTCCATAGGCGCAACGTATCATTGAACAAAATGCTTCTACAGGAAGACTGCATCGTAAAACTTACAGATTTGGATCAAAGCATAAATGCAAAGAATCTTAAATATCGACTTCTTTTCCCTGCCTTTTTACAACATGTGCTTAGGTTTTGTTATTCCAAAGCCAACCTCATTTGGCTCAAATGCAGGAGCTGAGACATACTAAAAAGTTATTGTAGAGTTGAATCAAAATATTTTTTAAGTTCCCTATTTCACGGCACTTTTACAATACTCTTCTGAGTGCTGTGCAGGCACAGGTTGAGATAGATCAGGGAGAACATTTTTAAAGAGACAGTCTGTTCTACTAAGGGCCTTCCCCAAAGCCAGCAAAGGCAATGCAGAAGGTCCCCTCTCATTTCACAGAGGAGGTGACAGTGCTGCAGTAAGGCACCAGTGGACTCACCCCTTCTCCTCTGGCCTGAACATCTGTCTGTCACAAGTCCTTCATTCATTGCTATTAATTGGAATTAAAATTCTGTACTGCCAGCAAGACCAATACTCATTGCTTGACAAGGACCCTTCTTTTACACATTACTGAGTGTGCCTCCAGCTCTGTTAACTGCAATACAGAAGCTGCAAACATTGCAAGAGGTCAAGAGATCAGGTTGCATCATCAGATGGCATTTTATCCCTGCTCAGCTGCTGCACCCCCTCCTCTGCTCAGAACCAAGCACAGGCAGCGCACTGCAGCACAAAACAGAGAGGGCAGCTCTCCCGCCAGCTCTGGGAGGGAATTCGAGAGAGAGAAGGGAAGCACAATTTTACTAGGCAGTACTTGGGTTAGTCATACTCTCAGGCAGATCTGAGTACAACAATGGAGACTTTCGATCTGCCAAGCTTTACTCCTGATGTACTACATGCTGTTTTTACAGAGGGAAGGAGCAGACCACTATGCAATAACCACAGAAAGTAATAAACCAGGGGAAGTGGCAACGTAGCTGGGGAAAGACATAGTCCTACTTACAGAGGCAACAATTACTGTGGCCAAACGCCCAACTCTTGCTGTGAGACCCAAGTGTGAGGGATTTAAGACACCTTTGTCCCTTTGCCCTCTAGCAGGAGTCAGTCGGTACAGTTAGTGCGTTTAGGAGTAGGAGAGTGCAAAGCTAACATACCAAACAATACAGAAAAAACGGGCTGAAGCACCGGAACTAACAGTCGATTGTTAATTCATTAACATTGTCAATTAATTCTTGCACCTATAATAAGTTTAATGCACTGCTGTGGCTCTCCAACACTTTTTCTATGTATAACTATAAGGAAGCTTCTCCTCTGTGCCAGAGGACTTGGCATGTAAATATATTGCCTAATTTCTCAGTGGGAAAGACCAAAGATAAAGAGGTTTGCAGGCTATAATGCACTCTTCTTGGAGAGTTCAGACACAACAGTGTGTAAGGCACTTCTTCTACCCATGCCCACAAGGGACTGCCATAAGTCCTATTTAATTCAACTACTGCATTATACAAGTTCCATCACATCATACAGAACAGCTTTAAATAGTATGGGTTCTGTTATGTTTGATGCACTTCACTATCAGTGCATGATTATTTTTTTAAATCAATGAGATATTAAATACTCCACCATTTCTTTCATCTCAGTGTGAATTTTTTCACTTGAAGTTAATTTTACAAAATAACACCTTCCTCACATCTCAATCCAACTGTTATCAGATCCAGAATAGTCAAAACTGGTGAAATGCATAGTTTTGATTTTTTTTATTTTATGCATCACATCGCATGACACATCTTGAAAGCCAGGGCATTTCAAATATCTATGAAAATGACATAATTGCCTGCCAAAATTCACATTACTTTTTCTGCTTTCCCAAATCACTGTTTCCAAACAAATCATCATAGAATAGCCCCTCCAGAGCAAGTACTGCAAACTTATTTAAGCTAATGTACAAAGAGATTTGGAACTGTCTGACCACGGATAAGAAAAGGACCATTTAGGATGCTTTTTACACAATGGTTTATTCCCCTGAGACCCAAACTCTCCGTGTTTAAAGAGGAACTTTCCATATGAGGGGTTAAGCTATATAGTCATACACATCTATAGCATGGCAGCAAGTAAGTTGGTTGTTTTCTACCAATATTTCTAAATTCAAGTCTTAAGGTGCTAGTAAACTTCATGTTCAAAAACTTCAAACACCAAACCCACTGCATGGCAATCCCGAAGCAATAACGTATTGCTAAACAAGATGGGCTGCTTGGCTCAGAAAGTGACATTTGCTCTCCCTCTAGAGTTCTACCTGCATGTGCTGTAACCTATAACTTTTAGCTAGTTGAGTTATTCTGCTAGTGCTGTTGGTTGCTGTTCTTATTCACTCAAAAAGAAGCTAGTGACCTTGCAAATAAATCTTTTCACCAAATCTTATCACAATATTTTATTCAGCCTTGACCACTGGTCTAAACTCCTCTCAGATACATTATAATGCTTTAATGTAATAGCTGCAAGCAAACTACTTACAGAAGTTCGTATTTATATTGTCTCAGTATTCATTATCTTTAGAAGCATCTTCCTCTTTGGTTTTGACATTGGTATATAATCAAGAAAATTCACCCCGAACTGTCTAATAAGACTCTGCACTGCTCTAGAAAAACTAGGCAGATCAGTCTTTTGAACAAAATGGGAATAAAAGCATTTGCTTCATGCTTATTCAAATATTTCATGTGCATGAAGAAGAAAAAAAAATCTAAGAAAAACAGATCTCCAGTAATAAACATCTGCTCTTTGTGCCTAGCAGAAAATTTGGCTCCTCTCAGCTGTCAGGAAATCGGAGGTAACCTTTGAGTTCACGAAGCCAACAGCCATGCACTGCCCTGATCCTGGCACTCGCAAAATGTCAAGGATAATCTCATTTCCATTTTGATGAATAATGTACAAAACGGCAAACACTTCTGCACATGTATATACAGGAACTTGGCCGTGGGAACTCAGTAGGTTGTGTGGAAATGGAGGCAGAAGAAAAAGATGACTTGAGGGTCAACGAGCCTGATGCCTTTCAAAGCTGCAGTTATTTTACTTTTTTTTAATGTTAGAAGACAATGAGATGAAATAACTAATTTGAGTACATATCAATTCGATTTCCTAGTCCTTGTAGCATTATTGCCCCTCCACTGAGCGAGGGGAGAGGTGGCACTGCAGGGCAGCTCATCGGCAGAGGAGCCGTCGGTGACGCGGTGCTGTCGGCACTGGCTGTCAGTCACCAGCCCTGCAGAGCGCCAGCCCAGCACCTAGCTCTGCGGGGAGCCTTCGCTCAAGATCCCTCTCAACCCGAGACTAAGAGCAAGAATAAAATCTCTCTTACACGCTCCCTCTGTCTCAAAAGGGGCATGTATAAATAAAAAATTCAGCATGACTTCTGAAGGCCAAACATTCCTTTGCATGCAGGAACTCAAGCTGGCAGTCCTTACAAAGGCTACCGGCTAGGTCTTGTTTGGGGTTTTGCAATTATATACTGGGAAACAGAAGAAAAAGAATAAAGAAACCCATGGAGCCAAAACACCTTAAGAAGAGGTATCACATCTATAATTTCTTGGTGTCTAGGTAAAATGGCGCGACAAGCCCAGAAAAACAGCCAAAGCTATGCATTCTTGTCTCTGTTTTTTCTCTGTTTGTACCTATTCTGCTCTGTCTAGTAGGAAACAGGCAGCAACAGCCCAGGGCTGGTTCTAGGTCATGTTCTGGTGCATAGGCTGAGCTTCCAAAGTTTGTTTTTTTCTAAACATTAAGAAGGCTTACATAAAAACCATATATTTTAAAATAAAGGATAATTTTAGGTGTGCCAGAAGAAAACAGAAAATAAACTTCTCTTCCCTATGGAGTTTCTTGGTTTCAGTGGATGTTACAGCTGCACAGGACCAAGCGTTCACTTGTCACAACAACGACACTGAGCTCTGTCAGAAATGCCCTTCCAGCTGTGCCCCTTGGCCAAGCAAGCCCTCCTGTCCCACCAGAGACCACAACCTCATGCCCTTCAGAAACAGTGCTCGTCATTACTTCTGGCCCTGCCACTCATCCTCAGCTGCTCTTGTGCAAGCTGCCAGCTCCTGGAGGTCTCAGCATCCACCTGAGGTTTTTCTGGCTCAGGTAAACCAGGGAAATTTGACTGAATGCTTCTTACATCGGGAATGGGATGTTGAAATCATTTTGCTTAGCTGATTCTCTTAGTACACATTCAGTCAGAAGGGGCTTTGTCTGCCACGGAACATACTCATTATTTTTTCTGCTTTTGTTTTTTTGGTCTTACATCTCTTTCCCAATTAAACTGATGGTATAAATCAAAATAGAAGTCTTTTTACTTCAGGGAAGCAATCTGAGAGCAAAGCAGGACCGCTACGGTACACATTTACGTTAGTTAAAAGTCTCTCAAATTTCCTACAGAAGTTCACAGTCAAAATGTGATGAGCCTTAAATGCACACGGATTTCTAGATGGTGAGTTAATAGGAAAGGCTTTGTCCGCACCGTCACTTAGTACACATCAGCATTTCAACACACCTTGCACGCACACAGCAGATAGCTGAAGGTACCCTGGTACTCCGTGCTGAGGAGGGCAAGCAGCACAGCCTCTGGCATGGCTAAAGAAACGCGTGGTTTAAGCTGAGATTGGGCATGCAACACCAGCATTGGCTTTGACTAGCCAACCTGACCGCACACTCAGTGGGACCAGTGGCTCTCCCGTACCACATGCAATCTGTCAGGCAGCTGCTAACAGAGAAGTATAATTTGACTGCCTCTCCTCTACCCCGGCTGACTTCTGATGGAAGACTCCAGGGAAGAGTGTGTTGCCGTGGCCAAGAACATAGTCTCAAGCTCTATTAAGCTTTCTCTTAAACTCCTGCAATAGAGGTAAAGATTTCCAAGATAGCAAAGTTGTATCATGCAAGTATTGCACGGATATTGCTTAGAACTTCTGTTCATTACCTTACATGCTTGAGATGCTTTCTGGAGGAGAATAAAATATATACATATATGTGTGCTCAGAGGGCATGATATTGAACTTCTCCTCAGAGCCTGGGGACAGGCCAGTTCAGAGTAGCCCAGGTAGTCTCAATAGATTGCCCTGGCAATATCCTCGCTCAGCCAAGGTCCATCAGGCCCAACAGTCTTTCCTCAGAGGTGGTCATTAGCACAGCAGCAGATAGGGAAAGAAGAAACAAAAGCCATGTAGAAGAGTCCTTGGCTGTTAGAAACACCGTGGGTCCCAGCAATCCTGAACTGAGGTTATCGTGCTCAATAACCACAGGTAAACACTTCTTTCATTACTCTAAGTCTTACTTTAGGCCTCAACAGAGTTTTTTGACAATGACTTTTGCATTGTATTTTATGGGAAAAAGCACTCATATTTTATCTGGTCTGAAGCCAAATGCAAGAAATAACAGAGGCTGAATATGATGGAGGATGGAACCACGGCTGCCTGTGTTCATACCACCATGTGCTCACTTCTCCCCTCTGGCTCCCAGCCAGCCCCTAATGAGCTGGTTTTTTGGAGAAGCACTCTGGTATCACATACTGGAAAGCAGCATAAAACTCTAGGATAATTAATATTTAGAATACATTCTCTTTTAAACGCATGGATGTAAGAACATGTTAGGAACAAAATCCATTGACGCTCTTTGAGTAATGCTGGAAAACACAGCCAGTTATCCAGATCACTCAGGCAGCCACTGGTAAAGTCAAGAAAAGCCCTAAATACACTGCTGCAGATAATGGCATATTCACTATGTGAATTTCTGTGTCACGGGAAAGGGACATGAGCTGGTATTATCCTGCTTGAGATACTTACCGCATCTTAGCAGGACTGTACTAAGCGGAAGCACAGAACTACATTTTGTAAAGAAGGTCTTAAGTAATCCATTTACTTAAGGAGGGTAAAAAGCTCTTCATTTGTAATACAGGCATAGATTTAATGACAAAATGGATTTTCATCAGAAGTTTCTAAAGATTTCTAAAAGGCTTTGAGCATTAAAGAGAATTTGAAATAAGCTTGGAATTTTGCCTAGTGTTTTTAGCTGATTTCTTTCCCCTTCCCCTATCCCAGGCACAAGATGGTAATTAGAGCATATTACATTCCCTCCAGAAAATATATGTCATTATGTGAGAGTCTGTGAATAAGGAGTTCAACGCATCTCTACTTCATGTAACTAATCTCCTAAAAATACAGCATGCGGTAGAACAACAGAAAAGACATTGCCAAACCAATAACATAACTAAGATTTGATTTAGCAATAACTAATATGGTCCTGCAGTGACCTTTAAAACTACCTGCCAAGAATTTTTTAGAGAGAGAGAGAAAAAAAGTGGATCCTATAAAGCCAGTAAAGAGAAACATTACATTGGCAAGTCTCTACAGCAGTAATCAAGGTAATATAGATGTTCATTTGAAGGAAGGGCAATTTGGCTTAACATTATTGAAGTCCCCCCATTTTCTAACATCCTAAAAGCTTTTCTAACTAAAAAAGGCTCTTAAACTGTCATGTGCTGGATATAAACCATCTCAGTCAGAACCACTAATCCCTCAGGAAAGAATTTCTTTGGTAAAAGGGTCTCCCAGGACTGCAGCTAAAAACTTAATAATTCAATTTTGGGGTATCTTTTTTTAATCAATTCATATCAAGAACACATAATGTTTATACCACCTGTGGAATATCTTTCTGTATTTCTGATTAATTAAAGGCTTATTCAGGTCTGAAAGAATCTAGCATTATGGCATTTCCACCAGCTTTTTTTTTTTTTTACAGTTATTTACAATGCAGGCTTAATTATCGCATCTTGCAAACTCAGCTTTCATCCCCGAGGTTACATAACACACTTTTAAATAAACAGATTTTTTTTTAATACAGGAATTTGAAACTGTGACAACAATCAAGATAATAAAATATAAATTTCTCTTTCTAACCACATTCTTACCACTTGTAAACTTTCCTCAAAGCATTAGGAAACAAGGGCTCTGTTTAATCTAGGGAGCTATATTATTCCAGTTGCATAATAAAACAAAGGCGAAAGGCCTGTTTGATCCGTGGATTATATTTTGTCTGTTAAATTTGCCAGTAGCAGAAGGGCCATGGGGCGGTGGAGGCTGAGGGGCTGCACAGGCTCCGCGGCCGGGGGCTGTACCGACCCCCCCCGGGGCTCTGGCTGCCCAGCCCACCGTGCTCCCTGGGGGCTGCTCGCTGCCTCAGCCGTACACAGCCCACTCCTAGGTACGGTCAATGCAAAACCACATCCTCTTTTAATGATTAAAAACCTAATCTCAGAAAGCAATTAAATGGAAAAAAATAGTCAATAATACAAGATTTCAGAAGAAGTATCGAAGTACCAAGGGAAACGTTGGTTTTACACAACAATTTGGTTTAGTTAGATTAAGAATACCTTTTTTTTTTTTTCTCCTAAAATAATGTATGGAGAAATTCATATCAAAACAACAAACCTCATCTTCATTTTCAATGTCTTTATGCGTCAATTTTCTTCAGAACTTTTGACTGGAATTTTTTTTTTTAAAATGGGAAGAAATTTAGGTCATTCACAATGCAGATCTATAATGTTTGCTATTTTAATTTTCCACCAGCAGAATAATTAAGCATTTTCATATTTGTTAAAGCAATGTAGCATGTGAACTATCATGCTACTCTGATCAGAACATGGTCAGCTAATATATTCTTCAACAACAGATCTTCCCTAAAACAAAATGGATAGAAGATTGCATATATAAAGAAGAGAATGAAAAGATGAGTGTAAAGAGAGCATTTATGTTGATTGGCAGCTACTTTTGAAATTCCTCATACACTTGACCTGATAGAACATGCATACTGAAATAGTCTTGAGGTGGTTGAGGGAAAAAAAAAACCAAACAACTAAACACAATGCCAGAATTATAAGAGGAAACACTGAATATGCTACAAATACTAGTAAGTCATTCACGTGGCTTTAATGTTGAATCATTACATAGGTTTATTAAGGAACTGAGGAATATATGCATTAAATTCGATTCTCACCAACAGATGCAAAAAAAAAGCTTGCATGGAGGAAACTTCCTGGAGCGCCAGGCTGATGGCTTTTCCACAGACCCTGGGAGGAATCACATTGCACACATCCTCAGCTACACTAATCTAATGGGATTTTCCCCAGGAAAAGAACACAGCATAGAACACAACAAACTTAAATTACTGACAGCACAAACCAAACCACTGACCAAGAGGTATACAAGACTTTCTGTAATATCCTCCTTCAGAAATACACTTCAAAGCAATTCCAGCTTAAATCAACGAAATGAAAGCAATTTTGACGTTTGGAAACAGCAGGGCATAGGGATACCACTCGGTGATGTACTGCCAAATTAAAATGAGGATCAAAGTAAATTTCTCTAACAGTGGTATACAGTTATGAAGAATATTCATTCCAGCTCTAATTTTTTAAATGATTGTGCTATGAATATACAGTTCATTAAAAAGATAATTGTTCAGACTTATCCTACAGACATTACCCAACTTAGAAGGTTCCAGCTGCACCTTTCAGAAATATCTGATCATCGTTGCATTGCCAGATATTTACATAATGATGTTTTAAAATGTGAAAATCAAAAAGGGCAAATGCATTTTTAATATGCAGCAGCCTACTAATGATAGTCTAGAAACAATATACATACATGCATATATAAATGCTGTGTGATGATTACACATGCAGTGTGGATACATCAAATGCAATACACACCTGTTTCTGAAGACAGGTTGCCACACAAACATTGCCCTATTAACTATTTACTATAAACTCTACTAAACTCTTATAAACTAATATAAACTAAACTATGTAATGTAAGCTATAAACTTTACTAAAAACTATTTGAAATAAACTTTACTATAAGCTTTTCTTTTAAAAAAAATCTATTAGTGGAGAATAAGCATGGTCTGTAATCATTCTTACCCTCCTTCTTTCTTTCTCTTTTGAGGCAGGAATTAGTTAGCCCAACTAAGAATTGTGTTAGTCTCTGCAATAGACTTGGATACCAGAGAAAAAAATACTTAATTACATATAGCATGTACATGGGTGTGCTAATATATGATATTTAGTATAAGACAGGATACATCATTGCTGCTAAGGGACTAATGAATGCAATTGCCTATGTAATGCAAATATCTCTGTGGTGTTAATGTGATATACTTTAATGCCTTGTGAAGGCATTTGATGCTGAAGCAGCTTTCTTGAATAGATTAAAGGAGCCAAACTATATTTTTCAAGATTAACAATAACACTGTGCAACTGGTGATGATATAAGGCTGGAGTGCTGCAAGCTTGATGTTTGCTGACTGAGTAAGGTTTTCAAAAGGCAGTAAGGTACAGCATTCCAGCTGAGGAAGACTGCAAGAGGTAACCAAACAAAAGAGTTTTCATGGTTTAGAGAGCCATAAAAATTAAAACCCCACTCTTTAGCTCACTTCTCTGTTCAGGCTGCTATGAACCCCAGTAATGGTTGTTCGTGAAAGGTAGGGTGATATTTTACAAATGACACTGAGAGCAGTTTGTCCCTTACAGCTTTTAAAATAGGGCATGTCCTGATTTATGACCTGCAGCTGCTCTGGAGGTGAAAGCACATCGTGTCTGTAGAGCAGCGTGTGAATTTACAGGCCTTCCCCCCACCTCACCTTTCCCTCCACTCTCACTCCTTGTCAGACAGATTTGGGCTCCGAGGATAGTTTAGAGACCCAGGATACATAGGGCGTAATGAAGAGGATCTCAGGTAGTGGCATGGAGATATTTCTGCCAAAGCTGCCTGCATACAGACCGCTGAGACGGTCAATTAGCTGTGCAGAGGAATGGACTTGATAGATAATTAAATTACCCGAGGGGTCAGACCATTAACACATCGCACTGTACTTCACAGGCTACCCAGAAAAATGAATCCTGATTCCTGACTATTTAGGCAGAGCTTGAAAGAAAATAAAATGTGCCATAATGTTAATTATGTGAGCATGAACACCTCTGCAGCATAAAGCGTGTGAGAGAGGAGGGAAAATTTTTTTGTACTGTTTTTTTCAGCTAGCAGGAAGCGACACATCTATTTACAAATTCATGAATGTATAAGGAAAATAAATTAAAAGTCAAAAAAGGCTATCTACTTTGGAGCTTTCTGATATTTGTTTCTTTGTCTCATCTTGTGTTACCTGCTCAAAAGTATGTGAGATGGGGAGGTGAGACCTCCTGCCACAGAAACTCCAACTCAACAGCACTGAATGTTCAAGCATGCTAAAAAAAAATGAGGCAAGAAATAGCAAAGGAAGGGTTTACGTTCTCCTTATAGCTGCACTTCTTTATGGCACCTAAGGAGTACTTGTCCTAAAATCCCTCTATGAAGCCCAAGCCTGTTTGCTTCAGTTGTCACATGCCATTAAGGCATGAAGGGACCATCACGGAGAAAACAGAAAAACCAAGAGGAACCAGCCTGGGGAAGGCAACCGCGACACCAGGTCTCAGCTTTCAGAAAAGGATCTTGGGAATGGTGAGGAGCAACGCCTGAGCTGTTTCTGACAGCAGATTAAGAGGACACCTTAAATTTACTCTGGAGAACCCAAGACCATAGCTACGTATGGTCTTGGATCCTCCAAGGATGAAGGTCCTCAGGAGTAGTCACTCATCCCAGCTGATGACAATGAAACTCCTCATGAGATCTCTGCAGAAACCTTCCCTGCATCCAGAAAACTACATTCAATGAGAATTGTTTTTCAATGACTCAAACTTGAACAACACAATGACAGAAAAGGAACATTTTCTGTGCCAGAAAAACGTCCGATGACTATAGCTACCCTGTTTTCATCGGCATTCACTCCTCACCAGTGCCAGTACCAGCTGTAAACCATCCCTTACTGCCAACTACAAACCCACAAAGAGACAATAGTTTCAACTCCCTCTTCTTGGATCTTGGGGACCTTTTATCTAGTATATAGAAGTACTTTCAAAAAGACAGTCTAGAAAATAGAGTCCAGACATGCTGTATAAAACCTGAAGTATAAGCTTCACTATAGGGGAAGCTCTTGTTTCAGATATTACAAAACTCACCCATTTCACATTGTAGCGACAAATGAGAAAAGTTACTGAACTGAGACTTTAGAAAACATATATCTCAGCATTTATGAGTAGCTTCACTCACTGAAAACAAGGGGTTCTGCTTCATTACCACTCCAATATTTAAAACCTAAAATATTTCTGTTCATTTCCATATAGTGGGTAGCTTAATGAACTTCATTACACATATAAATCCTAGGTGTTGGAAAGGTGAACAAAAACTCCCAAAAGCAAACAAAAAATATTTTTCTAACTTAATCAGCAAGATCAAATTCTGGATAACCCTTGCTGATATCACTTGGAAATAATTAATTTTGACATCAAAATGTGAAGATTAATTTCCTAACCTAAATATACATGGCACCCAATATAAATAATTAACTAAAACAAGGTCCATTAAAAATGGAAACAGAAAAAAAAGGAACGCTGGGAATTGGAAAAATGGGTGCCTAGAATACAAAAAACATTTTCTGTGTTTTAATTACATGCTTCCCTTTAACTGAAAAACACTTTCAGTTAAAAATTAAAGTAGAATTCAATGAAATACCAAAATTCAGTGGAAGAATCAAGAAGCAACTGGTGTGCAGAATTTGTTCCTGGTCTTTGCAAGCAAGGAGAGGTGTTTTGTCCCCTTGCTCCTTCTGAAACTTAATTATACAAGGGTTCAGTGCGTGGCAATACCCCTGGTGACCCCCCCATCTAAGCACATCGCACAGGCAAGCTATACCATGTACTAGCTAACGATAAGGCATTTGATGATAGATCAGTATTTGTGGATTTACCCAGGGCAACACAGGAGCAAGCAGTGTTGGTGTCTGCATTCAGGCATAAGGATTTCCCACCTAAAATATTCTCTGAGTCTCCACGTAAAGTCCTCTTTACCACCAAACCAAGGAAAAAATCCTAAAACCACGCTGCATGCTGATGGTCAAGGGTTATGGGGGGGAGCAGAGGAGCTGTAAACCTCCTTCCCTCCAGCCTTTCCTTTCCCCAGCCCAGGAGCTGTGCAGTGGGTCTGGGGATGGAGCTGCCGTGCCAGCACAGCCAGGTCTCATCACCCAGCAGGCTGGCAACCCTGCAGGGCTGAGGGCAACCAAAGAACACCAGGAATATTGGTAGAAATGATAACAGATCAGCTCCACAGCTGCTGCTTTCACCTCAGGCTGCTCTAAGAGTCTTCGGGGACGAGGGTCTGACAGAGCCACAGGCGGTGGTGGTGTGACAGCAGGTGACACCTCTGTACTCCCACGCCCAGCAGGTGGAAGGTACCAGCCAGCCCCAGTCTCCAGCAGAACTCATCTTTCCACACACCTTTGTTCTTCTGTCCGTCTTCCACATCAGCCCGAGAATAAAAGGAGAAAATTTATAAATATATATACACACACACATAATATACGTATAAAAATCCTGTGGATTAACTATATACATATAGTATATAATTCATAAGATTTTTAAATTCACTCATGGCTAAACAAGCAAGGAGGAAGAAACTCCTGAGAACCCACGACCAGCAATACTCACGTTACACACTTGAGAAGCAACCATAATTACAAAGTTGCATGATCAAAGCTTTTAATGCTAAATTTTCACAGCAGTTTGTAACCATTAAGCAAACGTTTCAGCTCACAGGCAAGGCAAACATTACTATGCACCTTCAATGAAGAGTTAAATTTAAGTAAAAAAGAGAAATGAAAATTTTCCATTGTTACACAAATAATTTATATTGTCTGAAACAGAACACACAAGCCCCAGACCCCAGTCTTCCACCTTAAAATGGAAGTTGCAGAAGCTTGCACCCTGCTGGTAAGAGTTTTTGCTATAAAATTAGCATTATTTTATTTAGCAAGAGAAGAAAAGTCACACTTTGAAATATCAGCATCAGTCCTGAAACCCATTTATGAGAAGCAATTACTTTAGGTTATTGATTTGAAGCTTCAAGGGAGATGTATCACGTTTGTTTTCAGACTAAAGAAATAAAGAAGGAAATCATTATGTTAGACATAGTATTTCATATTAATGCTAATAAAGTTGTTGGAGAGGTTTTTTACCACTGTGTTGTATAGAAGTGTGAATAGCAGAATCAAACAAACCCCCAAAGTGCATGCCCTGGGCTCCCCAAACAGCATGTCATAGAAAGCCTAAGGTTTCTCATGACTTAGAAAAAAAACTGATTTTGTGTATATAGTTAATGGAAAACAATGAAAAAGTGTTAGGAGTAGCATCCACTCTTTGCATTAAAAAAAATCACGTTGATCCAATGTTAAACTCGAGATGAAAAAAAAGGAGAAAGCTTTACATGGAACTGGGGTGTTATCTTCAGTCGTCTTGTTCAGAACAAAACAAAGTGCCTTAATCTACAAGCCCATGGTTCAGATCAAGAATCTGCGGTTTTCCAAGCATAGATCCTACCCTGAGTCCAAGACCAAAAAGCAAGGAGCCGGGATATGTAAGCAAATGTCTGCCCAGAGCTTCACAAACTGCAGTCCTTGCTTCGCTGGCATCGGGCGTGCTCCTGCCTGTTGGGAGGATAAAATATGTTTTTTCCATTTGAGAACCTTTGCCCGTGATTATTTCCAAGATCATTGGTACCTGAAGAAGGCAGGCGTAGGTGTCCATCCTCCCTATGGAGAGGAAGCTCACAGTGGTTCTGGGACAGCCTCGCTCACTCCTGAATTAGCCTGATTTATTTAGCGATGACTCCTCAGCAGCAAGACACAACACCTTAACCACAGGGTCCTTTTTTGGTGAACTTTTAGCAATACCAGAAAAAAAAAAAAAAAGAAAAAAAAGCTGAGTTTTGAAATAAGGGCTGTTGTGGGAAGGATGCGCCCAAGCTGATTTGCCATACAGCTAAAGCTGGTGTCTGAATAATTCCCTGCCATATTAAATTCTGTAACAAATTACTTTTTACCTAAGAACTACATCCAAATTCAAAGGAAAGGCATGTTCTCAAAAGCCGTGCATAACCACAAAAGGAAAATCTCAGACCTGTAAAGAGCAACTCTCCGTACCAGAGATACAAACCTGTTCCCACAGAGAAAAAAGGAGGAAAAGGGGTGTCAACACTCTGTGTAGTCCCTGGGCTGGCAATCCCATCCCAGTCCCCAGGCTGGCAGGGCTCTTGGTCACCTGAAAGCCACTCCCAGTATATGCACCCTTTTCATCTGTATGGATTGTTACCCTTGTGACAGATCATGCAGCCTGACTTGCAGTAGGTCATGCGCTACAGCATCAGTAACAGTGTAAGTGTAGATCGCTATTGAATATAACTAAGTTACACACAAGACTCGATGGGAAGGCTGGCATACTCAAGCATCATTGCAGGTGTGTGGAGGTAGAAATATCTGGCTAGTTTAGATCATACTTCAAGTTTGAACACATTCAAAGGCTCTGGAATAATGGTGAGAAAAAACACTGTTTCAAAATACTTCGATTTTAGGTGAGGCTAGATATTAATTTCATAGCAGAAATATACATTTTTTCATTGAGGCATGCAAAAAAAAAATGGATTAGCTTGCTTAATAGGTGACCTTTCATCACCTGAATTTTAAATGAATTCTAGACCAACTTTATTATGTTCTCAGCATAGTTTTATTTGTAGCAATGTTTCCAACAGTCAAATAGGACGGTCAACATTGAGAAAAATGGATTTGTTTAAAATTTGGTTGCCTAGGAAAGCAGAACAAAATACATTGCTAAGGTTAATGCTGGGTTTTGATGAATTATCATCAGCTTCAGAGCATCTACCATTTGCAGTGATGACAAAAGTGAATGCTGTTGGGCTGCGTAACGGCATGGAGGGATGTGCTGGGGTCAGGGCTGGCACGATGGATGTCCACCACACAGAGGGGAAGATCTCAATGCAATTCCCCCAAGACTGCCCCAGCCGTGAAACTGCACCACACTGGGGAAACAGCACTGCCAAAATTAACCTGCCACAACATGAGTTACAAGCAAACTGGTGGTAAAGAGGAACCAACATGCAACACCAGAAGTAAAACTTTGGGGTGGGAGAAGAGAAAGGCATAAGACTGCACTTGCAGAAGAGCTCATTTTTGAAGGCAAATCAGGATCATGATAAAAAAAAATATGTAACTACAGGAATCTTCTATCTGTAAATACACAGGGTTTTTTACCGTAAGATTCATGTGCACAGATAAATACCTACAGAAACTTGGCCTTCCCTAAACCACACTACACTTGGTTTAGATTCTTAGATGTTTACCTAAAACATTATTTTAGGTTTTATTTGTTTGGGGATATTTTTGAGTTTTGTTTTTAGTTTTGGGTAGGGGGCAATTAAGGTTTCTCTCACTAAAGCAACTGATATAGTGGGATATTGCATCCTCCAGCTCTGAGCTCCTGCAGCCCCGCCAGCCTCCAGGCAAGACACATTTCCATTCATCATGCTCCAGAAAAGCCCAGCCTGCACCCACAGGTGCCTCCCGAGGGGGCTGGAGACCACACAGTCCCCTCCACTCACACACACCCCTTACCCCACCCCCCACTCACCTCCACATGCCTTCAGATGAGCTGCCATGGGAACACCTCCGCTTGGGCCCCTCTTATTTTGGGAAGGGAGCAAGTGGAACAGCCAATTCCACCGACTTTGCAATATGGCCATTAATGGTATTTGCCTGTATTTTTTTAACATTTCCCCAGCCATAGCCGATTTCCATGATACATCACACAACACAGCTGATAAAAAACACAGTAACCAGGTGTGACAAGTAACAACATAGTAATAAATGATGTAACAGCATTGGGAATTACAAAACCAAAAAACCAACAAAAGCATTGTTTTCTGGATCACATGGTTAAAAGGCATGTAGTGCTCTCTCTCACTCATGTACTATTTATATGTTGGATGGGAAAATAAATATTGCAACAAACAATTTTTTTTTCTATGCTATGAAACTTTGTTCTCTCTGACATACCTGGAGGTTTTATTTCTTCTTTTTCAAGAAGTCTATAAAAAAGTCCTCTCAAATGAGCAATTAGGCTTATCTCACTCGCTCCATTTAAGATCACACTATGATTGTTCTTACCATGAAAGAGTTTGACTACATAAAACTTTACAGCCAGGTAGATTTGTTTGGTTTATAACACAAAAATATATGCTATAACAGGGAGGAGGGTGATCACAGTAAGGAGCTGAAATGACTGCAAGATTTTTCACACTTTTCCCTGGAATTACTCCCATTATGTAAACTCAAACAAGTCTTGCCACCTGTCTACAAAACCCTCTTCATTTCAACCTTTGATGCTCCAAAGCCATTGACTTTGCTGCTAGTCTTCATAAATTGCAAATTGCTGTGGAAAGTACAAGCACCAAAAATAAAGGCAGGAGAGGTCGTTGTGGATAACGGGCCATCTCCAAAGCTGGTACAACCCAGCCACCAGCCACCTGCTTCTAGAGCCGCCTTTGGCACATGGGCACCAACGGGCAGGTGACACTCCCTACATGCGGAGAATCTTTTTTCCCTCAAAGCAGAACTGTTCTCCATTTTTCCTGTTTCTATGTTAATGTTTTATATATTAATAATTATTTATATAATATTATATATTTCTATTTTAACATTTCTATATTTGTATAATAATCACATAGAAAACATTCACTGTTACGGTCACAGTCAGGCTTAGTCTTTGGTATATCTTCTAACAATATAAGCTGTTTCATTCATTGTCTCAGACCTTGTCTTGGTTTTTTACTATAGAGGAAAAAAATTTCACTTAAAAATGCCTATCTGTATTACTGGCTGTGGTCATGCATCAGGGCGAATCGAATTTACAAGACTGATTTCTGATAAATACATGATCTGTGATGCAAAAATGAAATTTCAGTTCCTTTTAAGACAAATTAACACCTCCTGGGTTCCACCCATCACCGTGGTTAGCATATCCCCCATGAGATAGTGGACCACCACAGAGCATGAGGGACAGGAGCTTGCTTGCAAAAGGCAAAGTACCTAAGCCAAGACCCCCAGTTAAACGGGGTCCAGACCAGAAGCAATATAACGTTACTTCCAAGCTACCAGATCACACTAGGACCTGGAAAAGGAGTTGCACCAAATGCAGCAAAATCATATGGGTGAAACCACACAGTCCCAGCACCGTGATACCCTTGGCTTTGGAAAGTTTTAACTCCTCCCTGGAAGCCCCTGTGTAGAATTGTGCCCCTTCCCTGCCCACATCTGGAACACAGGCTGGGGAGGAGGGGAACAACGCAGGATGGAGACGGGAGAAAAATACCATGGAGGCTGTTTGGGAAAGTGCCCCAGATGATCTGGAAAACAAGACTTACTTGCTTTTTTTTTTTTTTTTTTTTTTTTTTTTGACATGAGGGATAGCTACAGCTAATAAACGATCTAGGAAATGTGCCTTGAGTTAATTACTTATCCTGTTTATTGCTGCACTGTAATCAAACTGAGCTGTTTTCTAGGCAAGCTGTTAAATATAACAAAGCAAATAGCAATGCTGATTTGGGAAATTTAATATCACAAAAGGCACCAAAGTCTGTAACACAAACCTAGGACCAGCCCAAGAAGGACATTGCTACATTCACATACGCCCACAAATGCCAGCACTTACAAGGCTCAAAGCTTCTCCTCCCCGCAGGGAAGGACTGCCTTGATGTTAATGTGAAATTCCACCCAAGTATGATATTTTGTCTACATTTGGAAAATAGTAAGACATTTGGGTGGATTGTTTTCCTTTGGTTACCAAGGACAGTCTGTCATAGAAAATCACCTCCACGTGAATTTAATTTCCTGCACATACTGCAGCACACCCTCCTCCCATAAGTCAGTTTTTTGGGGCATCTCTTGGAATGAACTGATGCTAACCAAAACACATCCTCTGCCTTTTAGGCAGGGTTTTTTCATGTTGTTTTGTCAACTTCTCCATAAACCATCATTATTTGCAGGATCACAGAAACAAGAAAACCCTCACAATTGTTCCATTATTGTTTGCCCTGTTTCTTCAGTGCCAAGCATCTTCCTTTCCTGTCTTCTTTTTGTCACCCCCTTCAGAACAAGGTTCTTTGAGGGTGAAGGGAAAGCTTACAGAGCCTTATAAAATGAAGTTTGCCTAAGAAAATTTAACTTCTTTTTTTTTAAATCAAACCTGATCATTTAATTCTGTAAGTTCTCCCCTTACCTTCCCAATCTGACTTCTGCCTTTCTCTGCTCTGCCTCCCAAACTGAGAAACACACTAATTTCATAGCTACAGCTACCCCTTGTCCCAAAAAGAGCTTGCCTTTCTTTTACAGTCTAGTTTACTTCCTGGAATTAGCAATGTTAAGTTTATCACTTTATTTTTTGCACTGTAAAAACAGTAGAAAGAAACCACTTCAAGCTGAACTAAACACAGTTTGGACAGTGCAGTGGCTTCAGGCCAGAAAATTCTTACAGCCGAGAAGTAGCAAGTATTATTCAGGTTGTTGGAAAAGTCTTTTCATGGCTGTATCTGAGTAAGTGAGCCCATGGTGCACATTTAGCTATGAAGGCTGGAATTCCTGCTCCACAACCCTAAATACTATTAGTTATGTTTTTTTAAAAAAAAAAAGTTATTTCCAAATCAATTTGCTCTTCCTCCAGTTAAAACCCAGACTTCTTTACTCAGAAGTTCCACATTTCTGATACAGTGCGCTAGTATCAATTTACTGTAAAAAACAAAAGTGAAAACATTTTGAAAAGCCTGACACCTCTTCCTTACAGAAACCTTATGCACTGTAATGGCACCATTTCAGCTGTTGTATTATAGGCTTATTTCATATTTAAATGTAATTATGTTTGACCTTTGCTCTAATAAATCCTTGAACCAGAATTGGAAGATAAGAAATTCAAATACCCTAAGCTTGCTAAAGATAAAATGCTGAAAGAAAGGTGATGTTGCTTAAATAGCTTTGCTCAAAAATCAATACAGAATACATTCATAAATTAACAATCACTCTAGACTAAAACATTTATTGCTGGAGGAACACTGCATAATTAAACCATGGGAATGAATAACAAATTAAAATTTAATTTTAATTTTTCAGTTCTTTTTAAAGCCTTTGGTTAAAAAATTAACTTGGCTACACCTGACTATTTCTACTGGAGATTATGTGCCTTAATTGGTCATGACTCCAAAAACTGGAGTTCTTTAAAGGTCAGGCTCCAGCTAAACGATTTTAACTGGATTTATGCCAAAATCCAGAGATGCATAGGCTCGGGGTAACTGGCATAGGCCAAGAAAAAAAAAGAAAAAAAAAAGAAAAGCAAATACTGCATTTGTAACCCCAAAAGGGAAAATTCTGATTAATCAAATCATTTAAATCATGCTTACCCTTGACCTTGTGAATTGCCAAATTAAAAACAGTTGTGTGCTTCCAGCCTGCGCTGGATTTAAACACTGCAACCTGTGCTGGTGTTACATCGTGGAGCAGGAGGAGCAGAGCCGGAGGATTAAGGATGCTGCTGCGGTCCTGACAGCCGCTCCTCTCTCAGTTCAGGGTTGGGATTTCTTTGTTTGATACGATTTTGGACTAGGTGGACTGAATGGCTATTTAGAATTGGCCCACAAGATTCGAGGCAGCCCTCCAGCTTGCCCCAAGCTGCATGGGGCTGCAGCCTGGGCACCTCACGCTGCAAACTGGAGCATTGACAGCAGAGAAAATCAGGATTGTTTCAAGAGTGCTTCCAAACTGAAATGCCACCGTAGGTGCCCCTGGAGTGATTTCCAGGCAGCGGTGCCTGCCACAGTACGTACATCACTCCTCCCTTTCTCTGCCTACATTGCTGTCTTAGGCATCCAGCATGACCTGAGCAGCGCATGCACCGTGTATCACCAAATATCCCTTGTTTTCTTGAGACATCAAGAAAAATAGCTCAAAAAACTCAAGTTCCTTTTTTCCCCCCACTTCAATTTTCTAGGATGTTTTTTCCAGGTTATAACCATATGTTCACACAGAAAGCTGTTTCAGACCAGAGTAAGATGCAAAGGAAATGAAGCTGGGATGATTACTGTTTGCTCTTTGAAAATGGGCAAGCAATACAAACCTGCAGGAGCAAGGCGTAAGATTTAATTCTTTTTTCTTTTGCCTTTTCACGTCCCATTTTGCCTCCCTCTGTCAAAATCATCCCTGGCTGTTCAGCATGAGGTGTCACTGATTAATCCCAGGGAAGTAGGGGGTTAGGAAGGAGAATAATTACATCAGGCAAATGTGATATGCTGCCTACAGCACTTAGGTTTTATAGGCACCTTTGACCTTTTAGCTGCATTCTGAACAGTGACAGTTGCTGCTTTTCCAGGTAAAACATGCTTTGTGTTAAATAAGGGAGGGGAAGGGGTAAGATGGGGTAGGAAGGACAATTAACTTCCATAAAATAATTAGATAATTTCTTCCAGATGTGTTGGCTTCTGCTGATTGCCTTGGATAAATTATAACCAAAGCACCTTCTCTGTACACGCCAGTCTCTTTCAATATATCTATTATCAGTCACGCAGTGGTGAAGCGAACACTGAGTGGCCACAGAGAGATAAATTTGAAGAAATTCTTTCCGTTAGCAGACCTGCCAGGAAACTATAATACAGGAATTTAGTCTTTTAGGAAATATATGGTAGTTTTACACTATAACTATCATTTAGATATTTTGGATGGGATTGATCTGGGTGCATAAAAATGGAACTTGTACTCTTTTTTTCAGTTTTAGGAAGGTATCAGTAAAGGATGAAAATGTCTGTATCATGAAGGTCACATTAAAAAACATCATTAGTAGATCACTTGACCTTTGCTTCATAGGTCAATTCTGTGAATCGAATTTCCTTCAGCATTAAATATTTTTGTTCACAGTACTTAAAAATACCATTTCTTCAGAGAAATAAAAATCAGCAAAGCAAGCTGGCCCTTTTCTCACAGATGCGGCAGGGTGACGAAGATGCACAGCGTACTTTGGGGTTCCTCTCTTCACGTGAAATGTTGATGTCCAGTGAGGGAAGACCAGTTAGAGATGTCTTACTCCAGACGAGCAGGTCTGGGGGAGTCTGACTGCAAGGGCCAGTCCCGTTGGTACAGTCCTCTCTTACATTGCTAATGATGACAAACCTGAGAATGGTTTCAGTGCATCCCTAAATCACCCCAGCTGGTAGGGTCTCCCCTGCTATATGCTCTGCACAACCAGAAGAAAAATAAGTAGAAATAGAAATATTTTGAGCACAAATCAAAAATAAGGTAACAAGTCTCCTCAAAGTAACTGCCTTCAACCAGTGCTGGAAACACGATTCCTTATGCTGGTCTGACCCAATGTATGTGTTTGGTTCTTACTTATACCCATGTCAGCACTGAACCCAAGTGAAATCCTCATGGTACTTTTGCACATATTAAATTAGATGAGATTTTCAGAGTCGTAGATTTTGGAGCCAGAAGAGACTGTTATGATCTATTTGAACTCATGCATCACACAGGCTGTAAGTTTCACCAAGTGATTCCCATGTGAAGACCATAATTTATAACTGACTACGAATATACTTTAAAGCAAGAAATCAAAGTTCTCTATAAAAAGGTCAGTTATTTCATGTAGGATGAATGATAGATGAGACCTAACAAATTAAATACATACAGCACTTTTTTGATACCAAAATACTCCTCAGAATATGTTTTTTGTTACACATCAACTTTGCTCATTGTAAGATTAAAAGCATAGTGCAAATACAGCACTGGAGAAGGAATCCTACCTGACCATACCCAGCTGCTTCCTTTCACCTAATACATGCGAGAAACGACATTATATGGAAAACCAGAACATAATCTTTATGGCACATTAGCAAAACAGCTAAACAGTGAAGCTGCAAAACCAGAAAATAATCCTTTTCTTTTAATGTATGGTTTTCCTTGAGATTTTACCAGCACTTAGCCAAATAAGCAATATGCTCTCCTCATGCACACAAGAAGGAACGTATTTCATCTCTAAGCATTTACACCTTCTGAAACCAAAGAATACACCAGGCCACATTAACCAGCATATGCTGAAATGGGGAGAATTTTATCGTAAATATTACTTGCAAAGACACAGGAGGTTCATTACTACAGTTGTCAAATATTAATGACAAATCCAAAGAAAAAAATGTCAATAAAACACAACATGAAAGAGCCTTGAGAAACAGAGGTGAAGGGTAGTTCCTGTCTGGGTGACATGCAGACACCAGGAATATCCAGCAATACCACTCCAGGTACTCCAGGTACAATTTCAGTGTTACTTGGAATAAAAGGAGTGGCAATTCTCTAAAAGCCTCTGGTGAAATAGGGAGATGGACTCAGAAATATCTAAATTAGACACTCCAAAAGAGACTGAGAACTTTTTCTTTCCTCTCAGACGTGAAATGGCGCATTTTTAAGAAAGAAGACCTTCGGAAGGTCTCTATTACACAGTGGACCTCATCGCAAGATATTCGTTGTTACTCATTTAGATTGCACTGAGGCTGAGCAGGCTTTTAGCACTTATCCCTGCAGAAGAAAAATACAGCAATTCTTGGGGAACATTTCTTGGAACAGAAGAAAAAGAGAATGAAAAGAAAAAGAAAAAGAAAAAGAAAAAGAAAAAGAAAAAGAAAAAGAAAAAGAAAAAGAAAAAGAAAAAGAAAAAGAAAAAGAAAAAGAAAAAGAAAAAGAAAAAGAAAAAGAAAAAGAAAAAGAAAAAGAAAAAGAAAAAGAAAAAGAAAAAGAAAAAGAAAAAGAAAAAGAAAAAGAAAAAGAAAAAGAAAAAGAAAAAGAAAAAGAAAAAGAAAAAAGAAAAAGAAAAAAGAAAAAGAAAAAAGAAAAGAAAAAAGAAAAAAGAAAAGAAAAAAGAAAAGAAAAAAGAAAAGAAAAAAGAAAAGAAAAACATGTTTTCCTCTCTATCCCCCTACCAGGGTCCAGAGGCAATTTTAGAATTTACGGATACAGGACAACTCTGCAAACCCAGTGGGAAGTTCTCCTTCCCACAAGGTCTATGGGAGATTTGCAATGGCACTAACAGCATCATTAAGGGCTCACAGCTAAATGCAGTAACGAAATCTCATTCATGTCTACAGCAGCCAGTGGAGCCAGCACCCCAAAGGCAACACACGCGGGGTGTGGTGGGGCTTTTATTAGAGGGGATGCTCTTTCCCAGCACTGCCAGTCACACCACAACGACCTGAAGTCCAACTGCATGGAACCTGTGACAGCTCAACATCATCTGCAAGTCTGATCACCATCAAAATTCCTGGCTCGACATAATGGGCTGCCTCAGAAGGCACCCACTACCTGAATTGCTTGAGAAAATGTTCGTATCTCAAACAGCTACCATGATCATTGTCCCATGAGTACAACCAGTCGCACTTCAGATACTTTTCACATTTCTGCTTATTTGCATCACTTGCATGTTTCATACCAGGTGCATTTCTAAGGAAAATGAACAGTTGACATGGCACATTTGTCCCACCGTTCTACAGTATTTCCCTGACTTTTGGCACCTGACACGGATACTCATGAAGGAACATTTACCCAAGCAAGCAGTGATTTGCTACAGTGTAAGTGGACATTTTTCACCCCAAGACTGCAGACATTTGCCGTTCACATGGGGTTTCAAAGCCTGTAGCTGAGCATGATGATAACAGAGACTTCACTGTTCCCAATCTTGGATATGCACAAAGGGGCATTTTTTGCAGTTCAAGCCTTCCCTGCTTGGAAAAAGAACGCACAAGGAATTAAAACGTGTGTGTAACAGTTAGCACAACAGCTCATACTGTTAAATCACACACAGACAGAAAACACTATCAACTGTGGTACTGTGTCTATAAGTAGCCCTGAAGTTAAGAGTCACAGAACTCTTGGCTGCTAGTATATTTTTTCTCTGAAGTATTATTTTAAATAATGCAAGAGTTTTAGTTTCTGACAAATCACAAGCCAGGTCACAAGCTGTTTAAAATAAAAAAATCAGTTAATTTGTTTCCCAACACAAAATATCTAGCAAATATTGCAGAGTTCTTTCCCTATTCTAAACAATTTCACAGTCTCCAAATATGTATGAGGTTAAGGTCTCTGTGACTAGCCTCACTTTTAACCCTGATCTGTTAACCTACATTGATCTACTTTATTCCAAGCAGTATTTTGTGACCATATGATTTTTTTCTTAATAACCATACTTACACCTGAAGTGAAACAATCCTTTGAAGTCCAAATATTCTATCTGCTGCCTCTTCCCTCTGAAACAGATACACAGGTCAGCACACTAAAGGTTAAGTTTACTTCTGATGTCTTTTAGGTGATTTTCCTCCCCAAGAAGAAAAGAAATAGGGTAGAAGAGTATCTCAGACTCAGGAGATGCCTTGACTCCTGTGCTGTTAAAATTTAAGTGGCAAAGGTATCATAGCCCTGCCCGTCCTCAGACATAGTTAATCAGCTTTCTGGTGGACATACTGATACAGGGACACTCAGGTAGAAATCCTACATCTTCCTACTTCCAGGCACAGCCCACTTTTCTAACCCACCTTACCTTATACCCATATTGGGTTTACTATGTCATGTGAAAACCAGTGTTAAAACAATTACTATTTAAGTTTTCCTAAGATAATTACCCAAAGTGAAAATTGGTTGAAAAACATGAAAGAAAAGGCCACACAGCCAGCCAACAGTGCAACACGCCATAAGCAGGACAGGACTGGAACCCAGGAGACCTGGATGCTATTATCCTGCACTCAGCAACTTAGTTAAATAAATCACTGCACCTCTGTTCTCCCCATCAAGTTAGTGGAGACAATGATAATGACTGCTCCATAAAATCCTTTGAGATTTACTGTTTAAAAACAATCTGAAAGGTAGGTATGCTATTCTCTTGATTAGATTATTTTATATCACTGTTCTTCTCATCAGTTTACTCAAGTTGTGAATTAGAGTCAGTAAGAAAGAAAAAAAATAGGTGCAGCTTGGTGGTTACACTGGAACTAAGCAAACCTTTCCAAAAAATTAGCTATATTCTACATGTGCATGAGGGACAGCAATTAAAAAAAAAAAAAAAAGTCTTCCCAGATCAGTGTACTAGTGCAAAAGCTGCAAGGCATTAATCACCACAGAAAAGGTGTCCTTAGTCACTGAGTGACCAATACCAGTCTTCATGAAGGTGGTCCAAGAGAGGGAGCACCAGCATCTCTTCTAAAGAGTACCACAGCTTCCTGGGGGTGCCCTGTCTCATACGAGAAACACTAGGTTTGAAAATAAACTCTTAAAAAACTTGTGTGTTCAAATAGAGTAATGGTGCCAAAATCAGCTGGAAAAAATATAGAAAACTTTCCAAATCCAGGAGAATGGAAAGCTAAGGCTATTTACAAAAAAATGCATTTTATCATTAACTGGATGGCTGCATTTTCACTGGTACAAATACAGTTAGTTCCATTGAGCGGACACAGGAGTTTTTATAGAGATAATAAAAGGAACTATCAAGAAAAATAGAAGATAGATCCTTGCCAGGATCAATCAAAAAGCCTAAAAGATAAGTAACGCCAAGCAAGTATGCCCACCAATTCAGAAGTTTGAAAGAAGACATAAAAATATAATTCAATTATGCAATGAAAGACCACTGAGCAATCCAAAAGCTATGTAAAACGAGGTACTGAAATATTAAACTAGTTAAATCTGAAATAACACCTAAGAAAATAAGCTCAATAAAGACAACACAATTCAGAAGTAATTACAATGGTAGAACTGATCGGTTTATGAATGAGCTCTGTATAGCTGACGAGCCGGATATTTGCAGGAACATTTTCTTATGAAGAAACAAAAAGTGCAAAAAGAAAAAGGCTGGCAGTGAAATAACAAGGAGATTATTGTGGATTTTAAAAGAGTATTGTTAGCATGTAAATGGAAGATGTACCTGATGTGAAGTAGCTTTAAGCATGAAAGGAAAAAGGAAAGCACAGGTTAAGCTGTAAGTCGTATTGGGAATTAATGAGAATTAACAGAAGCATAATTGTACCTCGTTACTTTAGAAAGTAAGAAAATTTTAATATGCAGGAAAATTTACAGGAATGGAAAAACTGAAGATTTTTACAGAGGACACATAATTTTTTCTTCCTGGGTGTTGCTGCCCCATTGAGTGTTTGTTGGCATAAATCTGGCTCTCCGTGTTTTTCAGTCTATCTTCAATATTTCCTCTGCCTCTCTGGGTTTTACACTCAGGATTTCTGCTCCCCCTCCATTGCTTGATGACAGGATAGCTTGAGCAGTATCTAAACATGAATCAACCCTAAAAGGAGGAAAGATGTGTTTCTCAGCCACGACTCCTGTGCAGTGAAGTAGCTGCTGGAGAATGCTGCAAAATTAAATGTTATGAGGAGTCTGAAAAGATCAACTGCAAACTCAGAGTTAGGAAGCACAAACTTACATACACTTCATCCCAGGCTCAGTAAATTTACTCAGAAGCTTTGACTATTGATAAGGGAAATACAGAGAGACACTTCAGATGTGCAGGTACTACCTTAGCACCATCACACCAGACAAATTTACTTTTTTAATTAACCTCTCACCAAGTTAAGAAACTTTGCTTTGTAGAGTGCTCTGCCTCGGAACGTTGTTCTCTGTATGCTGGGCATTTCAGTAAAACAACTATTTTTTCTTGCACAATTAATGAAGCTTCAGATGTAGAGAACAATCTATTGCTCAATTCACTGATGTGATTTTGTATAAATGTGTGGGAAGGGAACACATAATCGAGTTCATTAAGTCAGCCAATTGCCTAGGACTGACCCTGCAGAAATACTGTATTTAGTTACTGAATTCCCCCGAATGCCAGTGAAATCTTGGAATGATTACATCTTCTTTAAGTGAAGCCAATCTGGATATGGTCATAAAAGTTCATCTGCTGATTTAATACGAGCACAACCTCACTGTACTTGACAGAGGATCCTCAGGAGTTGTTTACACATCCAGCTGCAGCTGTTAGGCTGTATTTTCACAGGTTTTGCACCAGTATTTAAGATGTGCATACATCTGGGGTCCCAGACAGTTTTGCTCTGGTACCACAGCCAGCAGAGAAGCAGCAGCGCATGGTATGATGCCAAGCTACACAAATGAGGCAAAGGAAGCATGTGTCTCTTCAGACAACACACACGTCCCCTGCTAAAACAGTGGCCTTTGCACCACCAGCAATCCCCATGCCAGTGTTTGAGCCACTGCTTTGCATCTTTTAATGGCATCATCTCCAGCCATGAGCTGAAGGAACACAGGAGCTGATGCCCCAGTCAAGTACAGCTCCTGCCCTTCAAACCATAAGTATTCCACACGGGATCTAAAAAGATCCATGAGTTTGAAGGTAAAATGCAGCTTCTGACAACCTGGAAATCCCCCTCTGGCAGCCGTGAATTGTCAGCAAAAGACAGACCCATTTTCCTTGTACCTTCACCTGCTGGGGGACTTTTAGGAAGCAGTTGTGATGTTTTTACCACCCTGGCTGTCCAATGCCGCACGACAAATGCTGTATGAAACACTTGCCCATGAGCAGAGTGCAGCAGCCGTGCCCTGGCCAGCCCAGTGTTTTGGCAGGAGCACACCCTGCCATGAGCACCTGCACCCACTGTGTCGCCTTCCCAGCTGCGGGAGCTTTCCGGGCTTTGCGGAGCAGCACAGCTCTTGCTTTCTGCCAAAGTTTTAAGCAACTGTCATCACATCATGTCTATGCAGCACCATTCACAGTGGCTTCCTGCAAAAGAGTAAATTGATTTTATAGGGCCCTTCTGATGTTTGTCCTACCAGCACGGTCCGCACGTCTTTCCCAGGCTGCCATCTGGTACAGGTTTGCATTAGGCTTCCCACAAGAGATGAAGAGGGGGTCACACTTTTTCCCGCAGCAGTGTCTTCTGTAGGAAGCAGTGTCTTCTGTACCTTTTTCTGACATCTGTAGCAAACTATTTTCCTGCTTACTCCTTTTTATTTGCTGCCAGTTGCAGGTTTCAGTTGTCGCAGTCACTGCTTACCTGTAAATGCCAGCACGGTCCCTCCTGTGCAGGACACCAGAGCACACGGTTCTCCTGCGATTGCGTCATTCGTCTCCTTCAGGTGTCAGCATCAATGCTTTTATTCCATAGAGCTTCAAGTAATTCATGAGTAATTCCATCATACATACACTGCATACATGTCACAGCTCATATGAAACTGTGGTTTTTTAAAAAAGATGAAAAATGCCAGAAATAGTGTTAATGTCATTTGAGGGGGTGGGGGCGGGGGGGTGTTTGACGTTTAGGTGTGGGGTTTTTAACCTAGGGCAGCAGGAGTAGGACCGTTAGGTCGTCAACAAACCTTTTCATTGGAGCTGAAGGTAGCAATGGTGGCTATCACCTCCCAAACACTACCACAGTCTGGCCAGTATGTTTTACAGGCATTTCTCTGCACAGGAAGGAGCAGGTTGACAGCCAGCTGAACATGAGCCCCCCGTGTGCCCGGGGGGCCGAGAAGGCCAGCAGCACCCTGGCTGGTAGCCGAAGCAGCGTGGCCAGCAGGGCCAGGGCAGCGCCCGTCCCCCTGCGCTGGGCACTGGCCAGGCCGCCCCTCGAAGCCGGGCTCAGCTCTGGGCCCCTCACTCCCAGACAGACCCTGAGGGGCCGCAGCGTGTCCAGAGCCGGGCAGGGGGCTGGGGAGGGGGCTGGGGCACAGGGCTGGTGGGCAGCGGCTGGGGGAGCTGGGGGGGCTCAGCCTGCAGAAAAGGGGGCTCGGGGGGCCCTGATCGCTCTCAGCTCCCTGGCAGGGGCTGTGGGCAGGGGGGGTCGGTCTCTGCTCCCAGGGAACCAGCCACAGGACAAGAGGGAACGGCCTCGAGTTGCGCCAGGGGAGGGTTAGGTTGGGTAACAGGAAATATTTCTTCACTGCAAGGGTGGTCAGGCATTGGAACAGGCTGCCCGGGGAAGCGCTGGTGTCACCATCCCAGGGGGTATTTAAAAGACATGCAGATGTGGCACTTAGTCACATGGGTTAGCGGTGGGCTGGGCCTGGCAGTGCTGGGTTAACGGTTGGACTCAATGATCTTAAAGGTCTTTTCCAACCTAAATGATTCTATGATTCTGTAATGAAAATCTTGCTAACTTAAGGAAATTCTCAATTTTTAAATTTAATTTCCCATCAATAAATATAATTAATTCAATTTCTGATTCTTAATAAAAATGGTTTCCTACATCATTATAGCTACAATCTCTAATATCTGAGATCCTACAGGATTACAGTCTGTGTAAATACAATTTCTGCAAACAAATGGGTTTTACATACCATTTTCTGTTTCTCCATCTGTATTAGTAGCTATGTCAGCTTCAAACACCTACCATTTTGAAAAAAGACAAAAATAAAATTACTGGGTTTTCTCTCTGTCACACTGAGAAGAAAGACATTTGTGACTGTGCCATCTTCAATTTGACAAGGCTTAGGATATTCCCTTTCAAGAATTGAATTATCTTAAATATATCCCCACCAGAAAAAATTAGGACTGTCATTGAGGTTATTTGACATTCTGCAAGCACTGGAAATCTTTCCCTTGAATGGGAAATTTTGTGTTATAAATGTTTGTGCAGTTTTTAACTAACCCACTTGACCACAGTTCCGACAGTTGTGAGATGGTTGTTCATAATATATTTGTATGGCAAAACGTTGTTATGCAAAAGCAAACTTTACGCTTCCTAGCTCATACAAGCACGCCGTGCAGCACAGCTGGGCCAGTTGTGGCTCTCCGTGCAGCCAGATGATGCTCCACTGCTTGCACAGATATACAGATGGACAGAAAGATTCCTCCCTGGCCAAAATTTGTTGTCTGCGTCCCATTTACAAGCCTCTACAGAGTATCCAAGTTAACACTTCAGGCACTGATTTTGAACATGGGGTTGGGAATTGCACAAAAATTCGGGAAAAGAATGACTGAAAAGTTTTGAATTAGCAATAAGTTAAAAATACATCACTGTCAGCAACTACCACTTACAATCTTCACCATTCATGTAAACCAGAAAGACAGAGAAGAGAAAAAGAAAAGAGAATCAAAGGAGGTCTTAATAAACCTAAAGAAAAGACCCAAGGAGAAAACTTCACAGAATACAAATCACCGCTGAAACACAGCTGGTGTGTAACTTTTAATTGTTTTTAAGGAAAGCTAATCCCCATGGGTTTTGAAGATGGGACAGCTTTGGGTTTAAAGTCATTTACCAAGTGTATTGTTCAGAGGTGCCTTTAGGCAAAATCACTTTTCTGTTTGTTTGGCTATTTTTTCTTTTTTTGGGTTTGTTTTTGTTTTTTTAATATTATTTAGCTGTGGGAAGCATCATTACAGCCAGCCTTCCACTTCCAAATTTTCCTTTGTTTTTCTTGCAATTAGGCCAGCTCTAGGATGGAGCAGGGGAGGATACTCACAGCATGACAGCACTCTGATGGCCATGGGCTGAGCCGGCCACACCATGTGGTCCATCACACTGCAAAACTCCAGCTGCAAGACCCTTCGACTTCTCGGGTTCTCCAGCTCCAGTTTCATGTCCTGGGAATGCATTTTCTAGGTGAGCAGAAATACTGGTGTTTGCTTCTTTCCCACTTTAGGAAGACACTGAAGCCAGATGAGGAAACTGCATGGGGAATTACAGCAGTGAGGGAAAAGCATAAACACGTGTTTTTACCAATCAAATTCTACAGAGAACCCCCTTTTCCTTTCATTTCTCTTTCTGCAAAAAACATGACTCCTTCATGCACTCCCTCTCCTATTCCCAGTCACTGGACCCATGTCCTAGGGTTTCACTTGGGAAATCAAATCAAAAATCAAATCCCTGCAGTGGCGGTTCCAGGGCTCAAGCACAACCCAGATTCTTGGCAAAATGACTCCCAAAAATCCCAGAAAGCTGGGAAAACAACATAGCAGTCCCTCTTGGGGAAGGCTTAGGAATGTAGAAAATTTGTTTTATGCTTAAGGCACTCTGAACACCTAGGATTGATTTGTATAGAACAGGGGGCTAAGAGAAAATAGCAAGAGCAAATGATCTTGGTTTTTTCTAAATGTTTTTTTCTAAAGGTAGTTGGAGTGTTGGATGGCACTTTCTGCTTTCATTGTTTAATGGCCGGGGTGACCCCTAGAATAAGGAGTTATCTGCGAGAGTGAGCAGTGCTTTTATTTTTTTTTTTAGAACAATTTCTGAAATCAGACTGAATACTTTGAATATTAGCAGCCCACCTACAAACGAATAAGCAGCTCCTGAGATATTAACATGCCTCATGACATAACAGGTTATAAACTGGCATTTTATAGAGGTACAGCCACAAAACTGGTGTAAACCCCACAAACTCTTTGGCCAAAATTCCAGTAACCCAGAGGAGAGGAACAAATTGCAATTCTTTTCTGGTTCAAAGACTCTTGTTGAGTCATGATGTCCAAAGAAAGCCATTCCCCAGACTGCCGAGATTACCTAAATACTGCCCTGACCTCTTTCCTATTTATTTCACAAGGTTTTACACTACATATGAATATGTATATGAAGTACTAACTTGCTCTCTCTGGACAGAAAGAAAGTTCAAATAATTATTCTTTTGTGATCACTCTCCAATTAATTTAAAGGGTATATAGGTAACCCTCAGTGTCCTATTGACTAGGATTAACAGAAAGTACAGTGGAAGACAGGAGTGAACACCTGCATAAGAATGATCTAACTGAGGTCTGGAAAAGGAATAATCTTTACAAACCTGCAGCTTCAAACAGGCACGTCAAAAAGGCTGATCTGGGTAATGGACTCTTCCTGGATGACCAAGGAGAATTTTTCCTGAAGCCCTTCATCAGAGGTAGGCTGTTAAACAGACCAAGCAGGAACGGCTAAATACGACAAAGGCAGGACCCGTCTGGCTGCTTTTGCAATAGAAGTTCACCACTGAAGGAAGCTGTGCATCTGCCATCCTCTGAAAGAGGGATTAACAAAATCATTTCTTGCTTTGATAACAAAGTCATTGCAGCTGTACAACAACATGGACAGTGGCTTCTCTGTCAGCATGGACTATGCGAGCAAGGGTTCCTTAGCCAGGAAACAAGGAGATTGATGAGGAACGTGGCAGAAGTCTACAAGTCACAGGTGCCTTAGCTCCATGGAAGCCCTGAACCCAAGGGAGATCTCGGTGGTAATTTTGCACTTATTAAGAGGTCGGTCCCAGCTCCAGTTCTTTCTCCAGGCTCTTTGGAGGAGCACAGAAACACAGCTCCACCACAGGTGATCGGGTGCAGACAGAGAGCTGTGCTCCAAATGGCGCTGTGTGCCCAGTGCTACTAACGAAGCATGTAAAACTAAGAGAAAATTGCTGGCAAAATCATGGATCCTATCATTTCCTCTGCTGGGTCTGTAGGGAAGCAGACGCTGCACTTATGGAGAATTTTATTCTCTCAGCAGCTTTGATTATTGATGGGGACTCAGTGCCAGCTGTGGCATAATAATTATCATAAATTATATGATAATGTATAAGAAATTATCATAAAATCATAAGCATTAACCAAAATAAGCAATTTGCAGAAAGTTTTTGGTGAGGTGGACATCCCCTTTCATCTTACCTTCACTCATCCTTCATATAAGGAGAAAAAAATAGTGACTTGGTATAGCATGTATACTCAATTGTTAAGTTTATGTTGCTTGCAAGGCCAATCCTGTAGTCATGCAAAAGCCTTCCCTGACAAGTTTCTAACTTGCCCTACACTTTACTGTTTTAGTTTGTGCTGGCATGACAGGAGGTGGTTTATTTTGCAGAAAGAACTGGTTTTCACAGGGACACTGGTGGGCTTTTTTTTTTTTTTTTTTCTTTTCTTTTTTCTCTTTTCCATATTTTATTCTCTAAAGTTAACACTACTGGCAACCAGGAAATCTCTCTGCCTGAACTATGATGAAGTCATACAACACACCTTAGCCACTCTGCAAAGCCTATAATAAATTAGGTGATTCACTCAGTGTACAGATTAAGCACAGAGTTTGGAAAGCATGCAGAAATAACTCAAATGAAGTGACTTTAAAAAAAAAAAAAATACAAACACGTCTGGGTGTATTGATAGCACTGTAGAAATATTACAGTCTCTGAATTTTCTTACTCTATATAAATTTCTTACTCATAACAGTCCAAACATAGATGGTATTATCTCAGAAAATGTAAACATCTGCCTAATTTGATTTGGCTTCAGCTCTGCTCCAACGAGTTGACCTGTTTCTAAGGAAAAAAAATTAATTATTCTGCTCAGAAGTGAATCAGGCAAAGTACAAGCCTGTGATTTCATCAATCTAACATTTTTAGCAGAAACATCTCAGTGGAGGGACTGACATTAAATGACATTACACACTAAATCCCTCTTAGCAGACAGCATGCTTGGTGGTGTTTTGTTTTTAAATATTTAGGGTTCATGGATTTGTGTAGTCTATTATAATTCATGTGTGTCTTATGATGTATCATTGATTCCATCTGGGCTGGATCAGCTGTTATTATTACCTGTCTCTCCTCCGATTTACCTTCCCTAAACAAGACAAATTCTTTCCTCACAGTCCAAAAGGAAGGCTATCTCTAAGGTTTATCTCACCCCAACATTTTATCTCAAGAGGGCCAATAATTGGTGAGTCAGGGAAGAAATACTGCAGAACACAAAAACTTCTCACAGAAACACCCTGCTGGCTTTCACCAGCTTGCAAGTTTTATGGAGATTATATCAGCATCTCTGTGTGCTTTAATAGCCACTGATGAGTTTATTTCCCATAACTTCTACTAACAACCTCTTTACTCTTCCACTTGGAATGTCCTTTAGCAGTTCTACATTTAGTTAAGCACTCTTAATTGCTTTTCATTTGTGGGGCTGGTAGGTTGGGGGGGTTTATCTTCCATTTTTTTCCTCAGGAATTTCACTGTACAAAGCATAGCATCCCTGTAAGATTTCTGCTACAAGAGACAGCTGATTGTCATTCCCAATCCACCTTCTTACAGCTGTCGATGATGTTATTTATCTGCATTACCACTCTCCTTGAATCACCTCTTTACCGGTCCGAGTCCAAGCCTACTCTGTCCCTGGAGCTGGTGATTCACAGAGGTGTTGTCACCAACACCAAGATCTTTCTCCTGTGAAGTAGTTTGGAGATTACTTGGCATAGGCAGGGCTAGAAATATATATTCCCACTTTTATTATCCCAGAGTTTCGCTTTTTTATGTCATGATAAATGTATCACCTAGTCACTGAGGTCCCTTTGCAAACTTCTGAGGCTCTACTAATAACTCTCCTTTGTGAAATCTGATTTAAATAGATGGGTGGAAATGTAGTAAACATCCCTAATCTCAATTCATTGTGATCAGTAATAACATTTTTGATGGATTGCAGTAGTAGAAGAATAGGGAGTCCTGCTCTCTTTTGTCCCAACTCACAGAGAGCAGAGGTACAAAATACTGTACATGAAATGCAGGTTAATAGAAAAATAAATAGAAGAGTTTAATAGAACAATGAAGAGGCATGTGCTAAATAGTCTTAAGCATCATTATACAATTATTAGGCTATATCACTGTAAGTATATGAAAAATATATCAAAGGAGACCTGACGTTTATTGCTTTCTTCTTAAGTTCACCTGACAACTTTTCCAAGAAAAATGAGTCTGTTCCAAGAGCAACTATACGACGCTAATGCAAAACCATGACTGTACGGCGATTTACCCTCGCAAGGCTGAGAACTGGCTCCAGGCAGGTCAGTAATGTGCAGGCCAGGTCTGGAGTCAGAGCCTTGATACTGGATCACAATGATTTATTCAAATCCACAAACAAGACTACAGGCTTAAGATCTCCCTCATTACCACTTCCCAGGAGCACCAGGCTGCATTATCCCTTAATAGTATAGTATTTTCCCTGGCTTTGAAACCGTTAGCAATTTTATAGGGCCTAACAGGCATTACAGGAGGAGTCAAGCTGCATAAACTACTTCCACATGCAGATAATTTCCATTTTAGTAACCCACACAGGTAAAGCGACACCTGTAACCCTGGAGAAATTTCAGTAATATCTCTAACTCCAAGCTGAATCCTTCTAAATCAAAATAATTAATTTTAACAAGAATTTGAAGATCATCCTTGTGTATAGCTCAAGAGTTTAAGTAGATAGCAAATAATTTAATTTATTTAAGAATTTAGTTGAACATGGGATTGAATAAATTCGCTAGAGACAACTGGAAATCCATGCATACAAGCATCAAGGAAGACCTTAACAGACAGAATCCCCTAATCCCATACTTGTGAGTATAGCTCAAGTGCAGTTAAAAGAATTTCTCTCCAGAATTGAATTCTTTCTTAAGCAACATTATCTGGATAATGCTAGGACACATTCCAGTAAAAAAAAAAAAAAAAAAAAACAAACAACAAAAAAAACCCCACACAAAACAAAACAAAAAAAAACCCACACTGGAATTAAATTTTTACATGGCAGGTAACAAATATACTAAGACTCCTAAATAAAACTATAGTAGTTTCTGAAATGAGAGATTTCCTAAAAAAGGACTTTTTAAAAAAGTTAAGAATAGGTTAGCCAATATGCATCCCAAAGATATATATATCTCCAATATATAACTAAAGACAAAAATACTCTCCTTGCAGAAGAATATGTATAGCACTTAGTTTATGGTCCAAAGTACAAAAAAAAAAAAAAAAAATTAAGAATGACTCAAGATCAGTTGAGCTCATGAATTCTCTACCTTCTCAATGAACCGTGCACTTGCCAGCAATCCTTCCTAGGCTAAAAAATAAAAATCTAACAGAGTGAGTAGAAATCCCAGGAGTAGAGCACAACGCGTTGGCAGCATAAGTACCCTCTCTTTCCCACAAACAAAACCAGAAGCTCCCAGCACCCCTCCTGAGCACAGACATCGCTTTCCATAGCTGCACACCAGCGTGAACCGAGACCTCTTTGGGGAAAGCCCTTGTGAAACTTCCATCCATATCTCCAGAAGAAAAGGTTCTGTTAAATCAGATGTTTACCTCAGTCAGCTCCATCCCATACATATGTCTTCTAATCTGATGGATTCAAAAGTCAGTGAAAGCTGAATGCAACCATAATACTTCAGCAAATGGTAATCATGGAAAAACCAAATGGCGCAGCCACCCCCCCCCTCCAAACCCATGACTCCCCGCAGGAAACCCTCAAGTGTAAAGCTGAAAAGCTGAACCTCTTTGGTTTCAGTCCACTGATGGATCTCTAATCTTTCGTCTGCCTTCCAGGTTTTTTTTTTTTTTATTTCCATAGCAAACACGTACCATGGAAGTGTATCTTAACAGGGATATTTTTTTTTTTCCTCTTTTAATGTCTACCTCTAGACATAAACACCTGAACTTCATTTTCATCTTTATACAATGTTCCAGTGTTGACCTCTTGTTTCTTCTAAATAGAGAAAACTCCTGTTGCACTTATCTCTGGGATCAAACTGGGTTATTTCGGGGGTGCTTATGCATGCTATAGAACTATACAGGCAGCTGCGTAAGTGTTCAGAATCTACCAGTTCCACAACTCATATACAAAAAAATACCAGGAAAATACAAAGCAGGAGTGACAGAAGCTCTCTCCTATAGCTTCTGCAGTTTTCAGAGGCTTTCCAAGAGCCCATGTAGTCCTTTAAGCATTCAGAGAGCATTCCTGATACTTATCATAATATCTAAGACTGTTATTAAATCTCGTCCAATTTTCTGTCTGTAATTCAGCAGAAAAGCGCAAGAAAGCCCTCCCTAAACTGCCTCTAGAGAACAGGGACTCAGAATGTCAATCAGATGAGTTTGTGCCTATTTATGTTAGTAGTTATGAATCATCTCATGAAAAAAAAAACATGTTTTAGCTTGACTGACCTTACATGCTGTCAGCTGATGCCTGAAAAAAAATTCAAAACAAACTGGAGTCTGCAAAATTGTTAAGACTCACAGAATGGTTTGTGTTGGAAGGGACCTTGAAGCCCACCCAGTCCCACCCCGTGCCCTGGGCAGGGCCCCCTCCCCCCATCCCAGGCTGCCCCCAGCCCCATCCAGCCTGGCCTTGAGCACTGCCAGGGATGGGGCACCCACAGCTGCTCTGGGCAGCCTGGGCCAGCGCCTCGCCGCCCTCACGGGGAACAATTTCTGCCTCACAGCTCATCTACATCTCCCCTCTCCCAGCTTAAGGCCATTCCCCCTTGGCCTGTCACCACGTGCCCACGTACAAAGCCCCTCTCCAGCTTCTTGCCGGCCCCTGTAGGTGCTGGGAGCTGCTCTAAGGTCTCCCTGGAGCCTTCTCCTCCCCAGGCTGAGCAGCCCCAGCTCTCCCAGCCCGGCGCCATAGCAGAGGGGCTCCAGCCCCCTGACCACCTCCGTGGCCTCCTCTGGGCTCGCTCCAACAGGTCCGTGTCCTTCTCATGCTGGGGGCCCCAGAGCTGGTCGCAGCGCTGCAGGGGGGTCTCACGGGAGCGGAGCAGAGGGGCAGAATCCCCTCCCCCGCCCTGCTGGCCACGCTGCTGGGGATGCAGCCCAGGGCACGGGGGCTCTCTGGGCAGCGAGCGCACACTGCCGGGTCACATGGAGCTTCTCGTCCACCAACACCCCCAAGTCCTTCCCCTCGGGGCTCTTCTCAACCCATTCCCCACCCACCCTGTAACTGCACCTGGGATTGCCCCAACCCACGTGCAGGACCTTGCACTTGGCCATGTGGAACTTCATGAGGTTCACACGAGCCCAACACTCACACCTGTCCAGGTCCCTCTGGATGGCATCCCTTCCCTCCAGCGTGTTGACCCACCACAGAGCCTGGTGTCATCAGCAAACTTGCTGAGGGTGTGTTCGATCTCACTGTCCATATCCCTGACAATGTTAAACAATTGTGGTCCCAGTACGGAGCCCTGAGGAATGCCACTTGTCACTGGTGTCCACTCAGACATTGAGCTGTTGACCACAACTCTTTGAGTGCAACCATCTGGGCAGTTCATTATCCACCCAGTGGCCCATCCATCAACCCATGTCTCTCTAGTTTAGAGACAAGGTTGTCCTGTGGGACAATGTCAAATGCTTTACACAAGTCCAAGCCCACATTCTCTTCCATTGGTTCCTTCATCCAGCATCTAGTTCCCAGAATTCAAGCCTCATTTTTTATGGATATTTTATCACAGCAAGGGCCAACAAAATAGTGCAATTAAGTCCAAAGGCTAGGAGTGCAGCATGTAAAAGACAATGGCAGCTGATTTACTATTTCAGCCTTACAAATGCTTTTCACTGCAGCCTTGGCAGACAAGAGAGGAACCCAACCCAAAATCTCCGGCAGAGTTGGAGGAATAATTGATTTTTCAGTTCAGTAGCCAAATTGGAAAAGTAAATAATTTGAAATTACCCAAAATGCTTTTTGTTGTTGTTTCTCATTAAGGTGAAACACAGGGCGAGATAACACTGCTTCTCCTTCACCCAGCAGGCTGTCTATAGGGTTTTTTCAGCCAACATGTAGGTGACCTGGATTGAACCCCTTGATTCCTTTGCCCCTCTAAAAGAAGGGCTTTTATCATCACCTTACAACATATTTGGGAGAAGTTTGTTCTTGTTCTCTCACTGCTCATTTCCATGAGTTATTTCACCATCCATTAGAAGAGCAAAACAGGTGTCCTCCCACCAATGCAAGACACGTGTCCCAAATACCAGATGATTGAAATACTCTTGGCACTCAAGTGCTTCGTATCAAGTGAAGCATAATGGATAGGAAAGCTGTCTGCTGCAGACGACTGCATATACAATGGTTGGGACGTTCCTCTGAGAGTGGAGGAATCATTTCAAATCCCTGTACCCTGAACCTCTGTTTCCCAAATGAAAATGTGGGCTTGTCTTGTCTGGGGCCGAGGCCAGCAACGGATGCCTACAGAAAAGTGTAAGAGCAGGAAAAGCACATACTTATATTTCTCTAGAATACTCTCCCAGACTCCAGCAATTCCCAAACACTATTGCTTATTTACTAGCCTTTGATGAACACTTTTCCCAGTGTTTTAACTATTTCAGAATGCCTTAACCATTTGCAAATTTCCTATCAGCAATCATCTAAAAGGGCATCCTTCCCTCTTGAACTTTGAGTATAGCCACTGGGAAAAACAAGAGGGGAAAAAGAAAACCACCCCAACAGACCTAAATCAAAACATTTTTAAAATTGACCAAGATTTCTGATTAGTTCCAGAAAATCAACAGCCCTGTTTTTCAGGTTTTGCCAGCCAACACACTAGAGCTTAAACTGTACCTGTACAGCTGGACCTGCAACAAACCCAAGTCTTTGGTGGCTTGGTCCAGAAGGGAACTCTGTTTACAGTCACCAGCCAGTCCCTGGCACGTGTGTGAGCATCAGCTTCCCAGGAACAATTGCACAGGGTGCCATCAACGCAGAGCGAGTACGTTTTGCAGGCAGGCAGACAGGTGAAAAGCAGCATGAAGGTACCATTAAAAGGGAATGGCTTTTTCTTGCTGAAGTCAGACAGACAGGCAGCTGAAGTGACTGTTCTTAGTTGGAAGCTAGTCACATCATTTAACTGTAAATAGTAAAAGATTACTGAAAACTGCAGAATAAAAAATAACTGTTTTGAATTAGAAATGCAAGAGATTTAAATTCTTCTTTTTAATATATTTATTTAGAAAGATAATTATATATTAAACAGAAATGCTTTACAAAATGCTTGATTATGTTCATTCGAGTATTTTCTTAAAACTAATTGAGTTAGAAATCCCTAATTTCCTTTTATAAACAAGGTCTTATAAAATGCCTTAAAAATCTCGCAGGAAATTCATGAAAATTTATGCAGTATGGTATGAAAGAGTAAATCTGTGTTGTGCTTATGGATACTTTCCAAATACATGTATATCTTAATTAATCCCATTAATTTTACAGGATTGCTTGCTTGTAAAGAAAGCAGCTTTCTTGAATGGAAATTAAATTTTCAGCTTCAAAGTATGGGTTTTTTTTACAATAACCAACACTGAAAAACACAAAACATTTCTTGCTGCATGGAAAGCTTGATTTGTTTTTCTCATATATATTTTCACAGCAGTGACAGCAACTGATGGCTTAGTACTTGCCTGCTATATATAATGCTATGCAGGACATGAAATAATTATTCATTTTATTATAGGTCTACTGAGGGAGCTACATTTGAGTTTAAGGTTAACATGACAATCGGATGAACAGTATTTTCAGCTTTTTATAACTACGGAATAATAGTTCTTTCCAGCTGGCATTTGTATACCTAGTCTGAGACTGTAGGCTCCAAACATTCAAAAAATATTCACTTCTGGCACTGCATTATACTCAGAAGGGAAAAAAAATCAATATTAATTCCTTAATTTTTCTTATAAATGGTTTTATTTACTTTAAAAGCTGAGTAAGATTTATTAGTTCTTTAACATTGATCACTTTTGCTATCTGAAAACATCCACCACCCTGCAGGTTGCTGTGTGATCTTACACAGACACGTTCAGCTCCAAAACTAAAATATTGTCTCCAACATGAGCAAATCACTAAATCAGAGGCATAACCTGAGAATCTGTGTGCTTCCTAAAGCTCAGTGTCATTCCAAAGGATACTGACCAAAGGCACATCGACTTTTAGAAAATAATAGAAGAGGTTGTAGGAGGTATATTCTTGTATTACTGTACCTTGCAGATTAAGTTTTCTAAGTCTCTTATCATATCCTGAATTGGCTTGATTTCCTGCAGCAACTACTCTAACTTGGACATCATATTTTATCTCAATATTTATCAGCTCACTCAAGAATTCTAGACCAACTAAAACAGCTTAAAAGAAAAACAGGTATTTAGTTCCATGATTTCTCTTCAGCTCAGTGCACTCATTAGTGCTCACTTCAACTTGATAAGTAAAAAATCCAGAATTTTTGGTCAATTTAATAATTATTTGTAATTCATAAATATGTTTTCACACATAAAGAAGTTGTATTGAGTAGTATGGTATAACTGTTAAAAGAACATCTTCACAAGTAGAAAAGTGCAAGAGCCTTATATGATACTAGGCAATGTGTGAGCATGTGTGTGTAGAAAGATATTTATGTTTAAAAAATATTCTTCCTTTCAGTTCATCAGACACCATAAAAACACTCATAAACATAAAAACTAAAACTGAAGGCACAGCTTTTCCCTGGATACTGTTTTCACTATTTTCACAAAAATCCATGCAAAAAACATTACACAATACAATTTAGTTAGACAGACTTTTAAAATCTTGGTAATTTGTGCATACTGTAATAAGTGCGCTATATTACTGGCAGCACACACACACACAAAAAAAAACCAACCTACCTTACTTCAGTGTAGGGATTTAAATTGTCAAAAGAATTCCTTGTGTCTTCTTAAAGATAGCATAAATCATGGCAAAAGTCATTAAATATCCAACAGAACAAATTCATTCTCCAGGCTATCTCTTTCTAGGCCTTTTTTCCAGGCTGCCTCCAGAACCTGTCTATGACTATCTGAAGAAAATCATAATACACAGTATGCTGTGAAACTAAGTTTTGTTTAAAACAACTGTAAGTTGATTGTATATATTTGCTTGTAAGAAAGAAGCTAACAAGGAAAAAATGCAAATGTTTTGCATTGGGTTTTTTCCTGCTAAATATGCTGGAAGCATATGACAAATACCAATAATAAACTAACATCTGCAGGTGTAATGAAAGGCAAACTTGTTCAAGGCTGCAGGAAAGTGGCAGCATCATGTATCAGCAAAAACATCTAATAGCACAGGTAACAACAACAACAACATGGCCTGTCATCTGTAATTAGGTGCTATGAATCATAGTCTGTGTTTTTTCTTTGAACCAAAGTGTATATACTGGGTTTTGTGGAAGAAAAGAAGAAAAAAAAAGTAGGGGGAATGGTTAAGTCTCACGACTTGTGAAGCTGATGCCCTAGCAGGCTATAGGGAACCAGATGGAGCGAGGACTTCTCAGTGCCGGATACGGGGTTCATGCTCTGGTCAGACAGAGACGACCCCAGCACAGCCCAGTCTGGTGGATGGAAAGAAGCCGCCAAAGGCCAAAGCCCACAACGCAGCAGCCCTGGCACGTCCCAGCCTCCGCTGGCAGCACCAGCTCCCGCAGGGCTGTGCGATGCTCTGCCCTGAGCTGATCATGAACCCGCAGGCAAAGATGGTGCTGGACCTGCTCCAGGAAAACAGCTTTCAGCGCAATTAGATTACTTTGTAAACTTTAAACCTTAGCAATCTCTCTGGGCCGTTGAGATACTGTAGGATTATTTAGTAATCCCTCGGTATTTTTCTACTTCTGCAACTTCATCATCACAAGGACGCAAGTGGAAAGGACAGGAAAACTCAGCAAGACCTGAGCCTACAGCCAGCCAGCCTGCAGGCTGACATCCACGCCAAGACTGGGAGTGCAAAGAGCTGCTGCCCAGGCTCCAGCACCAAGCGCTGAACTTGCGACGCTGCAAACATAAATACCCGAAACATCCTGGAGAAACGGCATGTTCACATCCAGGCTGATTAAAACACCAGCTCTAGGAACAAACCAGGGGCTGCGCTTGCAGAGAGGTGCAGAGGCAACGGCTCCCCACCTGGAGCCAGCTGCAGCCCTCAGACGTGCCGAGCCCCAGCAGCGTGCAGGCTGCTCCCAACGTGCCTGCTCCACCAGCTCAGCTGCACAAGGGCTGGGAGCCGAACCTGGGCAGGGAAAGGCAGCCACTGCTGCAAAGGGTAAGGCAAAAAATATCACTCCTCTAGCCTGTAAGGGAATCTGCGCTTCCAATAAGGAATTCACTTCTTTTCTTGCTTTTCTTAAAGCTGCAATTATTTGATGATGGGTATATCCTTCCCTTATGGTAGCTGTGTTGTAGCAGCAAAAAAACAGAGGCTGATTTGGGGATTGTTCAAGAAAGCAGAAGCACATTTTCATGAAGAAGCCAGTCTTCTTCCCTTTGGTGCACTACTTGGCAGAGACCAACGGCCCGTGGATAACAGATGGTCAGGAATTTCATCATAACCTGGCAGGCCTGACACGCTACCTACTGGGATAGGATCTGTGGCAAAAAGATAAAAATGGCCCTGCATAATGGATAGAAGAGGTCTGAACATTTAAATACGTTTGCAGAGCAGCTAATTAGATCTTAAATTATCAATATCCTTGGAAATTAAGTCTTTTTGGATGCTAGGCATACAAGCAGACCTTCACAAGCAAATAATATGATTTAAGCACATACCAGAAACTGTTCAGACCTCACAGTTTTGACAGCAGCAGGAAAACAAGAACAAAAGCAGCACAAATAAAATGCAAATAAAGCTCATTACAAAGCCAGAATAAAGCCAAGCATTCCTAATAATCCAGCATGTGTTTAAACTAATGCATACTCATAGTTCATGGTCACTTAAGCAAAGCAGTCAGAATTAACCACCCTGGACAGAAGTGCATAAAGCAATGGCGGAAGGAAGGAAGAGCAAAATGAGCACACCACAAAGCACATGGACTCGAAGAAAATTGAATAAAGCGGCCAGTCAGGAGATAAAATAATGGCAACATCGGAACAGTAATAACTCTTATCAGTTCTACAGAAGGCAAAATATATTGTCATGCCTTAGCAGCTTAATTTTCTACACAAGCCTATATAGCAAAGCTGAGAGCTTGCTGGGCAAGAGGCAAGTCACCACGCGCTCGCACCACCCTAAGCCAAGGCAGCACAACAGAGCGCCTGCACTCGCTGTCTCCTCTGATCAGTCTCCGATGGCATGCCGTGACTGCTGCATCACTTACACAACGGATTATTATTTTTTTCCCCCAGCCTAAGACTTTCTCATGTGTTCTGCATGGTGTCACTCTTCTTATCTTGAGCCCTTGGTAATCCTAGCCTTTGAGTTTTTTGATTCTTTTGCCATGCTGTAAAGTACAGAGAGACCTCTTTGCATTATCATTTCAGACTGTTCCAGCCAGGGAAGGTAGGAGCTTTGGGAATTACATCTTCAGAAAGAACCTCCAGCCTCAGCCAGGCACATGCAGAGTTTTTAGCCGAGCAGCAGTTAACAAGACATTTCAAGACAAACCTGCTATGAATTGATAGCTTTTGTCTAATCTAGCTTTCCGGGCTGCTGCAGATTGCCAAACCCCAGTGCAGATGTTCCCAGCAGCTGTGTGCTGCATCAGACCCTCAGCTTTACACCCTCAGCTCCCAACAGGGCATCGCTGCAGTGGAAGGGATGGGGCGCTGGCCAGCCCTGCTTGGAGAGATGCCAGGGGTCTTCCCACCCCCAGCAAGCTGATGCTCCAGAGCTTCCTCTCCTCTATCCCCCTACAGAGGAGCATTGCTGAAAAGCCTTTCTGTGAACGTTTCATGCTGTATAAATTCATACTCATTAATACCAACGCAACCGTTCAGCACTTGTAACACACCATGTGGGGCAGGGTTACAGACCTTAGCATCTCAGCCAGGAGGAGAGGAGTTACGCTTTTCACCAAACCTCAGGAAACACAGGATTCACACCATGGCAGTGGGAGCAAGCAACAGCATTCAGGGAAACAGGCATTATTGGCAGGCATGAATTAAATGCCTGTTTGATACTGTTGGAGAGTCTGAAACCACTCTGCAAGGAGATGCTTAAATCACAAGCCCACGTGCCAGCAGCCAGGCTCTCCTTTGCCGAGGGGAGGTGCCTTTTCTGCTGTGTAGTGTAACAGGCTAACGGTGAGAATGGTGGCTGGGGAAGAAGGACCATAAAATAAAGATGAAACAGTCCTGAAGAAGAAATCTAATTTTTATGAGGCTGAAGAGACAGAAGAAGGGAGCCTGGCTCCATAGCTTGGTTGCATGGGCCTTGGGGATGGGGAAGCTGGCTGGAGCGTTCCCCTCGAGGTGGGAGGCTGGTACCCACTGTCCGAGGACAGCAGTGAACCTGCATCTTCTGTTTCCACGGCAGGTGCTCTCACCACTAGGATGTTTCAGAACAGCACATGAACGTGTATTTTTTATATATTATACACATATCTACGTTATATATAATACTAAAAAAATAATATAAATACATATTTTATACATATATATATACTCACACACTTATAAAAAGAATAAAATACTGCTTGGAATGAAGCTTTGTGTAGTTCTCAAAGCTGCTAGGATGCAGCAAATTCACCACACTGGGACCTTCAGGGCTCATCCTCAGAAATGAAAACTTTCTGTGTAAGACCTGCACCTTCATGTGGGCAAAATATTTGCTCCACCTCCCAGCAGGAGCCCTGGGCACATCCAGCAGCTGGACATTAAACCCCCGAGAGCTGAGAAACAGCGCAGCCCCTGGGAGTCTCCTGCCTCCCTGGGTGCAGAGGGAGAGCCAGGCTCTGTGGGTCCAGGCTTCATCTGCAAAGCAATAAATAGCCCTGCCTCGCATGTACACCCCCCTCGCATGGCTGTTGGCTACTCAATCTCACTTCCAAAGTGTGGGCTCGTAGCATTTAGGTGTCCAAGGTCCCTTTTCTTTGGCTTTCACCTTTCCTTCACCAGAAAAACATTTTTTTTCTCTCAATCTACACAAAAGCAAAGAAAATAATGAGTCTAAACTGAAACTTGGGGAAGTTTTCTCCACCCCTGTGAATTAATATAATATTTAGAAGACAAAAATCTCCGTCCTACTCAGTTTCAGTACTTTGAGGGTTATTCTGCCCCACCACAAGCCCTAGCCTTGGAAATTGCGTGAAAATCCCAGTTCCTGCTTCCAGCCTCACGCCAAACCCTAAAAACAATTGCTACTCTCCATTTTCAGCTCTTTGCCCAAGGCTTCTAAAACATCATATGGGGATTTGGGAGCCCCATTTGAAACAAATTGTTTTAATTAAAATAGTAATTTTCAGCCCCAAGAGATGTAAACTATTAAAGAATTGCCAGGAGGGAGATCTACTAATGGAGAGCAATGAGCAATTATAGCCAATCTGCTGCAGGTTCTCCGAGAAAAACACACTGGAAAACCAGAGCAGCCACTTGCCAACTGCCTATTTATCACTATAGACAGCTTTTAACGGTATACAGGTTTTTCCTTCCATAAAGGCTCAGCAAGTGCACTTCATTTTCTCATGTGTCATCAAGTCATTTTGATATAAGAGGAGAGATCAGCAAAGGGAAATGGAAGAAACAAATCTCCTCTCTGTTAAATAGCTCTTCAGCACCTGAAACAACAGGCGTGCAGAGAACAAGGGAGGCAGATGAAAATGTTTTTCCTCATGAAAGTGAACCCTCCATCTTAGACAATCCTGCATTCGTTCTCCCAGACACTCAGTATTTCAGGAATATTCTTTTGGGATGTACCGGATTTCAGGAATACAGAAACCCCAACCAAGTTCATGTTTCCATTTTCCCACACAGAGTCAAAAGTGGACATTATCCAACCCAAAACTAAGTGTTCAGGTGCTTCCCTGGAAAGGTAAATGTGAGGAAAAGGAAGAAAGGAAGAGGCCGTTTTGTGATTATTTTTTTTCCTCCCAATTGCAACATGGAAGAAAACCACGAAGAACAATAACAACTTAAGCAAGTTATCCAACAGCCGCCCACCTTCTTCCTAAATTAACCTTTGCTATTTTGATTTCTTACTGTGGACGATACACAGATTCACTGGAAGGACAAACCTCAGAAGACAAAACCCCTTGCCATTCCAAAGGTCCACATTTCTGATCAACGCTCCTTTCATGTTTCACAGTGAATGTCTGCCATAAATGTAGCTTGAAGGAATTTTACTTCTGTTCTGACTCATGGAACGCTTCCCATTATGAAGAAATGTTGGCTTGCTTTTATAGCTTCAAGTGTACTGCTGTTCACAGACCCCATAGCTTCAAAAGAATACGATCAGCTGGGGAAAAAAAAAAAAAAAAAAAAAAAAAAAAGACTGACACCTAAAAATGAAAACATTTGCATTTCTCTAGTCTGGAAATTTATCTGCTGAAGTATACTTCAGCATTCAGTAGCACTATGGTCCCCTTGGAGATGCAAGGGGACAAGTGTGGAGTGTTTGTACGTATATAAAGATGTCTGCATATGAACTTTCACTTATAGATAGATACATGTATATATATATGTACATACACTGAACCAGTGTACATCTCCCAGATTTCATAGACTTACCATATTCAGCTAATTTGAAGAAAAGCATCCTACTTTAGAAGCCAGGATATCAAGTTTCCACTCTTAGGTAGCATCATCTCTACTGAAATAATTCAGGATGACTTGTATTTGGAAACAAAAAATAAAAATAAATTAAAAGTCTTTTTTGATATGCGGATTGCTAGTGTAGAAAACTATTCAGTTTAATACTGGAAAAGAAAACATGGTAACGAGCTTCCTGGGGAAAAAAGAAAACTTTTTCCAAATGAAAACTCCATCTATTTTCCGTAAATAACATGCAGTTATTCCTTGTTTTTCTATTCAGGAACCACAAGGCATCTGCCTCCGCCACCCACAGACACAACAGAGAAACACATTACTCCAAGGAATATCTATTCATGTCAGCACAGTGACCTACTAGAGATAGCATCAGGATGAAAAGTATTATTCTTTTTTATGATTCCCTTCTCACTCAATTCAAACCTTATTAAATCAAGAGGAATGTTAACCATACATTTAAGCATGTGTTACATAAGGTCCTTTTTTCAGAAACGCAGGCATTGCTTATTAACAACAGTGTCATCTGACTCTCTTAGGTAATGAACACCAGCAGATGACACTGTATTTCACCCGTGGCTATACTGCAATAATTAAGTAATATTAAGTAGAAGTACTAGGGATGGAATTACTAGAGAAATCAAGACTCTTAAAAGAATTCCACTGAAGGATGTTTAAACAGACATTCCACAAGGGCAAATAGATAAATTAAGTTTTCCCTTAGCAATCTCTGTGACAACAGGAGAATACTAAATAGAGCACGTAAGGGACATGTTGTAGCAAAATGTTTTGCCTTATTTTTAATTTAAATGTAGTTATATAGATTAAGAGCCTGGAGGCACCAGCCATTGCCAATCAAAGCTTACATAATGAGTGAGTCTTATAGGTATACAGAAATCACCACTGCCCAGAATTGCTCAAGTCATCTGAGAGCGAATTTTTTTCAGCATAGACATGTACAATCTGGCTGTGGGTTATTTTTTTAAAGTATTTTCAAAACCCATGATTTCTCTTTGGCAAAGAAATCCTTTGAAGCAGTCCAACTACCCTTTGAAGTTAAAATAGAGAAGTAATTTCATATTCATACACCCATTTTACCTCCCCCTTCCGAAAAAAGAAAGCATATAGCTTACTGAAAAATTTATATAATGCAATAGGTGGACTCATCTCATGACATCAGAAGCATTCAAGCAAATGAAGTGCCATTGAAATGGAAGTGTACATGACTTTGGGTGTAAATCAAAGACATTGTGAACTGAAATACTGAGGGGGAAATCAACCTTAATTATTTCAGATTAAGAGCTACAACCTGCAAGTCAGAATACTGCTATGTATATAGTAAAGTGTATGAAGCATTAATGGGTTGGTAAATATGTACTTGTTTCGAAGAGCTGTCCTCACTCAGCAGCCTTAGATTTATTAAAACTAGGGGCATGTTTTCTTGCTGAGTCACGACGGCTATTAAAAACTCATGGAAGTGGTACATGCCATACAGTGCATTAGTAGCAGGATTTTAACGATGTTCTTTTCCTCCTTCCATTCCTATAAATGTATTTCTCTCCTTTACAATATTTCCTAAGAGTCTCCTGTGTCAGAGATTTTCCTGTGTACATCTTTCCAGAGCTTCAGAAAAATGAGAATGGCTGATCTTACTTGAAAACTAAAAGCTTTGAGATAGTTCTCTATGGAATGATGAAAGATCCCACAGGTTCAAGAAAACAAACGGTAAATACAGGCTTCTCCTTCCATAAAATACAATTTGTTAAATACAAATGTTTGCTAATGGAAAGTGTTTTACTGCTGCAAATACAAGACTGCTTGAAAGGTGATATGAAGTCAATAACCAAGCAGTAAAAGCAGCAACACACTATATGGAGGCATGGCAAATAAAAGGCATGCTTTGCCATTTTTGTATGCCTTCTGGAAGATTGACATCATTTTTGTTTATCTATCTACAGTGCAGAAAGTCACATATGTATTCATACTCTACTTGACTCTGGCAAGTATCTCTTCTTATTCCACAATCCACCATTTCCTTCTAGACAAAAATCCCATCAAAAGATCAGCTTAAACTTTTTTACCTGAGGTGCCCAGTGGAAGAAACGGTGACCTGATTTTTTATTTTTTTTTTATAATTCCTCACTTCTTTAATCCCTTTTTATATATACCATAAGTTTAGGAAGAGGGAGATAGTCTTCTTGGGGGAAAAAAAAGGAAAAAAGGCAAATAAATCACATAACAGGAATGCTCATAAATCTGTATTTAGATTGGAAGCAAAAATAAACTCACCAAAGATGATTTAGTGCCTTTTGTAATGAATGTGAGTATTAGGTCCTTAGATTTTATTAACATTGTGAAAGAACATATTTTATGTTCAAATATTTAAATACCTGTAGAAAGCAAATGCAAAAAATATTGTAAATATTAAGTATTCAATTACTTTGTTATATAAAAATACATTGCAAAATAATTTCTTGCCTGCAGAGCAATACACTACCAAAATCTGAAATTTCTACTTTACCACTGAATCAAGTGAATTTGATGGCTTTATTTGGAGTCCAAATGAAGAAATGCATGCATTTTTCCCGGAAACAGGCAGGAGAGCAGTTGACATTTGGAGTGCTGACCACAGGACAGCTTCAGGGATGAATAATGAATCACTTCACCCGAGGAGCAGAATATAAAGGTACCAACTCCAGCAACGCGCTTCTCAAAGACCTTTCTTTCTCAAAAGAAACTTCTCGGCTTTTTTCATGCTGACCAAGCCTCCAACAAAGGCTGCCGCTCCTCATGGAAGCTTTTTCCTGAAACTTATTTTCTGACACCTTACAGCAGCTCCACGTGGCTTTGACACAACCACACAGTTTTTCAGACAAAACCATAATTTCTGCATTGCCCATGTAGCAGCACCCCAGGACCCAGCGTGCCGGGGTCGGTACAGGCTCCTTCAGCGGAGAGGAGGAGGAAGGTGTAGGAAAGCAAAAGATGATCATTGCCTTCCTCAAAATGCATAGAAACTTAGACATCCTGATGGCTTGCAATAATGCTGAGGAGGCAAGAGGTAAAGATTTTTTACATTCACTAAGTGATCAGTTTTGCTCTTTCCTAATGGATGCCAGGATGATGGCAGAAGTTGAAGGTAAAATATAGACAATGCAAGCTGCTGCAGCGAGTGTGTTAAAAATAAAATGAACAAAAATAGTCCTAACAAACCTTACAAATGTACTCATTTATCGTCTCCCACGTCCAGACCTCCAGAATTATCAGGGCACAAAAAGAGCTTTCTTAGTCTAGATGCACAGTTCTGGCGATTTCGAACTGTTCCAAGGTTAGCTCAACCCAAAAATAATGTTAATGGCAATAAAACTTCGGGTCTTCAAACCACATCGATCCGTGGAGTGAGACAGGAGGATGGGAGAGTTTTCTTGTTGATTTTATATTATTTGCATTGATCACTATCTGCCTATTTACCTTAAATAGCCAGCCACGATGCTACTTTATTTTTCAGAGCTTCAATAAAGAAAATGCTTCCATTCTCTGAATTACAGCCCTGCAACTGGTCGTGTGATTTTGAATGTAGTTACCTCTTGCTTAAATCAAATCAAATACACACCTTAATGGCAAACCAACATTCCTCATGTGAAAACCTGAAAAGACAAAATTCAGTGAGAAACGTTGTGTATTACCTAACCCTGTTGCAAAGGTGTGGATGCCAAAGCATGGCACAAGTACGAGGGTATGACTGGGGGTTTCGCAGCCCTCCCTGGGGAGGCAGGGACAAACCCCACCAGTCCGGCAAGAGGCGGGCAGATTTCTATACCCAGGACTACAGAAAGCTCCTACCATTTCCCCATACCTAAAGTACTTTGTTTTGCATTGAAAAAAACAAGTTACATTTAATTAGTTCTGTTCCTCATAACCCATCTAACAGGGTTTTAGCCATGGGCTCAAGAGTAAAACATTTTTAAATGTGCAATTTTAACCCAATGGTAAGCTAAAATGTTATAAAACTTAGGAAAGAGTAAAGAACTATCAAGTGTGGAAAAATCAGAAAGATACTTAGTTTCAGGTTTGTGCTTAACTTTGCCAGAGATGAAGAAGCCTTGCCTTTTGCCAAGTTTTTCTAGTTTACTGTTTAAATGAGAAATTACTTGCAGAAAATACTGATTTAAGGCATTTTTCTGTAGACTCCCTAACAATATTCAGGTAAAATGAATACCGAAAACAGACCTTTCAGAGGTGTAACTGCATCCATATTAAGCTGGTGAAGAAAAGACAAACTCTGTATCTACATTTTTTCTCTCTCTGGCTCATCCTCCTTCTCCCTTAACTGTAGGGTCCAGCCAGGGAGGGCATTCTGTAGACTGCAAAGCAACACAGCATTGCTGTGTGCTAAGGGGTGCACAGTGACAGAAGGTCACTTACTTTTTCATTAGTAAAAAGGTTTTTCCATCAAACAAAACAAAACAAAAAAAAATAGATTAACTATTTAATAATATATCTACTAAGGGGAATTTCCAACTTTGTAATGGGCATTTTTCATACAATGTAATGTATTGAAGACCTTTCCCATCACATCCACACCTCCCTGGGAGTTTTGAGATTTCCTTATATCTTTTTCCCCTATGATGAATTTGTCTAAAACCTGTTCAGCTAGGAAGCACTTGCTTTCTGCAGGATGCTATGATCAGACTGTCTTTAACTAGTCAGACACCCTAACCCCATCAGCCTGATTTTTATTCAAAAGATCCTGCTACCTCTGTCCTCTCTTCCCCGCCACAAAAAAACCGCAGAGCTTTTCCTTAGGAACTATCAAGAATGGTTTGCTACCATTCAGCCTTGCTGTAACTGCAATACAGGTGCTGATAAGATCAACCAGTGAAAGTACCAGCCTTGCCTAAGCAGGGTTTCTTTTTGATACAGCTCCTAAGGGGCAGAAGTGCAGCCTCCAGCAAATAAACAAGGACTTCCCGTCACTTTATACATGGATTTTTTGAATACCACCACAAAACAACCTTTATATAAGCTTTATGCAGCCTGAAAATATCAGGAACACTGTTGCTTGATAACAAATGCAGTTGTGGAAAATTTCCCCTTTATTTAAGCTGCAAAACATGACTTTAGAAGCCTAAAACTAACTCGTGCTGAATTTCATAATGAGTGGGGTGTGCAACAGGCAGGCAGCCCCTGTGCTCTGGCAGCTCACAAGCATGTTTACTTAAAATGCTGCCTGAGTACGGACTTGTTCATCTGAAATGAACCTTAGGTTTTATACTCACCTTCCTATTTAATGACATGGGAAACTTAACTGGGATTAATGCATGTTTATACATTTTAATTGTATATTAAAGTGTGTTTTGCAGATACATAAGAAACATCAGTAGCATATTAACTTATATTAGCTTTAACAAAAAAAAAAACATGGACACATTTGCAATTATTCTGCAATTATATGGAAATTACATTACACACTAATTGGTCTGACAGGTGCCTAATAGCTTCTCTAAATAGGGGGGTGAGAATTTACCCATGGGTATTCTCAACTATTTTGCTTGACCACCTTTTGCCTCTCCTTAAAGCAATGAAAATACGAGGCAGCAATAACAAGTTTCTGTTCTGCTGGATTGTTTTTTTTCCAACACGATCGATGTGCTCCTTCCCCCATGGCTGCCTCTGTGCATCCCCTAGCTCTGTGCTGCTTGCCAGCAGAAGCCTTTCTGCTTCTGGCAGCGCTCCTGAGTCTCCAAAAGTTTTTCCAAGTTTGTTCCTGAAGCATCTGTGCTCAAACTTCAGCAGCTTTTTAGGCAAACGGAGCCTGACAAGGGGACCTGGCCATGCCTAGCACATTCTGCAGCCCTCAGTACAACTGCATGAGCATAGCTAACATTTAATGAAACCTCCTGCACATACTCCAGATACAAATGATCTCAGTCCAAAGACAGATAAACAAAAACCCGTCTTTTTTTTGTGTGTTGTTTGTCTCCATTAATTTGAAGATTCTTCTTACTAGACAACTATGCTGAGAGAAAAAGGAATGGTCTTGTGTTTCTGAGAGGTCCTGGAGAATAATTGATAAGAGTCTTGAAGCTAACTGGCCATAGAAATGATGACACTGGTGGAAAATGCTGTCAATACAGCTGACAAATGTGCATAAAGTATGATCATAGAATCATTCAGGTTGGAAAAGACCTTTAAGATCATCAGGTGCATAATAATTTTACCCTGATGACAGGTTTACCGTAGGATGGTCTGGGACAGGACCGTTTGGTTTCGCATTCCGCCCGCCAGTGCCACGACCTTCCTTGGGCAGGCGTCAGGACACACTGCAGGGTTTACTCTTCAGGCTACAGCAAAAACGTTTTGCCTATCTGAAGGCAAAGTGCAGTCAAGTGGGACAAGATGCATGTGGTTTCCGCGCCGTTGGAGAGGGAATCTAAGAAAAAGCTGTTGCAAATTAGTGACAAACTGTACCAGGACAGGCACCGGTCACTGTGGGGTTAAAGCTTCTCACTGTTGTTGTTCAGTAAAAACCTTTTCATATTTTCAAATCAAGTCTTCAGTGTTAGACTTATGCTATGATGTTATTACAGGTGTAAGCTAAACAGTAGGTAAGTCCCCTGAACAATCGCTTGTGAATCATACATCTGCAAAAAGCTAGACAAACCCAGAAGAAAGAGCCTTTCCTATAAGTAAAAGCCATCAAGTGACATTTCAGTTAATACCAAGTGCTCTGCCACCCTTCCCAGAGACCCAGTTTCCCAAGTACTCCACCACTACAGCCCTCTACAAATTGAAATTTTATGTACATACTGTAATATAACCCCCATATGTTTAATATAGTCTCATTGTGAAAATGCTTCCCAGACTTGTTTGCAAACACTATAATACTGAAAAACAAATGCCAACTCTTGCATTCAAATGGGAGTATTGCCTGTAAAATTGTGACCTTTGTATTATATATAGGCATCCACAGCTGTTAACCAGGATTATCTATACATCCCAAGATGTATTTCATCTGAAATGCAAAGCATTTCTTTATTGCACGTATGGTTGACTGGGAATAAAATGAGTTTGTTTCCCTGTGACTGAAAGCTATTTGCATGACTTTCAGATATTTAGAGGTGATTTACAACTCCTGCATTCACATCATGGGTAGATAAACAGGAAAACTGTACCGTGTATGACAATTACTATCCTCAACATCTGTTTTATCCGAAAAATAATTTTATGTAGAAGAAATTCTACCTTAATTATTAGGGCTGACCCAATTTTGTTTTCCTTTAATGCTTGCTTTCAATGGCACAAGACTCGTCTTTTGTATTAGGCATAGCTAGATTCTGTTGATTTATCAGCTGGTCACTTAGGAAGGCAGACGCAGAACTGCCTTTGGTGTCTGTTACACATTGCACTTTTCTTAGGGAGAAGTTAAATGTTGACTCATTGTTCTCTTGCAGCAAATAGGAATTTTATGGATAACGTGACCTGTGAAATTCAACTCAATGCATGCCTCCACTGCAATCCGGCAGGGCAACAGCAGCCCAGTGCCATACTGGCATTAATTCTAACGCAGCCAGCTAGAGCAGAAAGGAGCAGGGAAGAAGGCACAGCCGCAGACTTGAGTGGAGGCTGCAAGCCAGTTGCCCTCAGCAAGCCAGGCAAGGCAGCCCATGCTTTAGCAGCCCCAGGCAAGGCTGCGGTGCGGAGACCTCCCAGGCAGCAGGGACAGGGAGCCGAGCACGGTGGCAGTGCCAGGGCAGCGGTGCGGTGCCTCGCTCACCCGTGACACAGGTTCCTTACGCAGAAGCACTGCTCAGCATCAGTGTGTGAGAGGGAAATCTTTGCTGCAAAATGGTCAACATACAGCCAGAATTCTTGTAGTAAAGATGCTTGACCTCTAGTTATTAACTTCTTAACTTCAGGGGGGTGTTGGGTTAAGAGGATGTGCAAGGTAACGGGAAAAAAAGTCCTTGGATCCCTGGCCCTCCCTGCCTGCCTTGAAGCATTTTTTGTGTTTGAAAATAATTCATGCTTGCTTCAACACTCATATAATTATATCCACCCATGATTAATTACAGTACTTTAAAAATGAACTTGAGTGATGCTTCTGATGACACAAAACCTTTTTCTTTACAGAAAATGTCTACAGTGGGCAAAGACTGGGACAGTATTCCACTAACTTATGCAACTGAGGTGCCTGAAAACAAAAATATACTATGTTCTTTATTTTAAACATATCCAAAATAAGTAACTTTGACCACTTCTCATCCTTTACTATCTGGAAAAATATCTTGCTCTGCTCTTCTGCCTGGCAGTACTCTTACCATATCAGTCTTAATACTACATGAACGTAACTGCAATACATTGCACTTGCACTGAGTTCAGAACATTTTGTTTCCAATTTCCTCCGCACAGCTTTGTTTATGCTTTGGGTATTAGTATTCAGTAGTTGAACATTCTTGCCAAGCTTACTCCAGGGATGTCTAATGGCTCTGGAGCCTAGTCTTTGCTCCTAACACATAAATAGATAAGCTCTGCAAAGCAGTCATTTGTAGCTAGCCTTCATCTCAACGTTAACTAAAGATGTAACTCAAAACTTTGCTTCGAGCTCAGCCCTCCCACACACCCAAGGAGGGTAAGGTTATTTAAAACACAGCTAACAAACACTCCTGACATCGCAGCACTACAGCCCCAGACATTATCCCATCTTTCCCAGTGGCTCGTACAGCCAATGTTCATGTCCTGGACACTGCCATGGGAGCCAACCTGCCAGAATTAAACACATGTCCAAGCGACTGCAGTGACGGCAGCACACAAACTCCCTAAGCGAATGCCATAAGCTTGTGAGGAGGAACTAAAGTACAAGTGCTGTCTGCTCCTGGAGTAGCAAAGCGCTGGTGATGCAGCACGATGGGAGCTCCCGCTGCCCCAGGATGCTCGTCACTGCGGGGCAGTGCCATCGCATGGCAGGGCTGACTGCGCTCCTGCCAGACGAGCTCCAGAAGTACTTTATGCCAACGGCAAGCCTGGGTTGGGCAATAGCCAAAGCCTCCTTTCTCAGGGCTCACTGCAGTCATCTTTATTCAGATATTTAGGTTGAACTCTGATATCTTCCACTGCTAGTGGTGTTTCCTACCACCTTCTGTTGAATGCTCTATGAAGCTAGCAAATCCAGGGAAGTACCAAGCTTTTCAAATGAACCAAACCTGCTTCCTCCCTCCCTCCTTTTCCTCCTGCTTTACATTGTCCCACAGCAATTCCCCAGATCTTAAGTCAGCTTCAGCGACTTCAGAAGATCTGTTTTACTACTTCATCTATAATTTTGCATTTTTATCAGCAGTTTCACCACCCGTGTTCAAGCTGGTTTTCTCATTTTTTGTAGCGTTTCTACCATCATCTGCTGAGCAGACAATCTGAGGCAAACACCCTGTGATTCACTGAGTGTCATTGGGAAAATCAAGAGTACGAAAGTTATGAGAAGGTGGGAGGGAGGGGAAAAAAGAGACTTGTTAATATCATTGTCCCAGATTGTACCACCCTCTAACTCAGAAATTTAGCAGCAGTTGGAAATTCAGCCTCTCATACACATCAAGCCATCCATTCAGTATTCTGAAAGGCAACAATATATGTCCAAAAAAGAGGGTGAAGCATGGAAATGGAAATGAGATCTGCTTGAAATGTTGATTATTTCTGGAGTACTTTTGAAATTTTTCCATATGCCTCTCATATACAACACTATGCAATTAATTAAAGCAAACAGAGTGCATTAAAAGTAAAAAGCACCATATGCACACTTACATTTCAATACACATGAGAAATTATTTCTATACAAGAAAAAGCCCTGAAAGCTCCCATTTCATTCACGCTTTGAATTTGCGAACATTGATGAAAGCTCTTCAGGCATTGACCAACACTCAAATTGCTTTTTATAGTCTCCCTTGTATGTATTTTAATACACAGAATTAAGATTTGTAGCTTAACGCAGAGAAGTACCTCAGGAACAGAGTTTGTGAAATTACCATTTTTTAGTTCAATCACATTGCAGTGAGCTATCAGAGAAAATAAACATTGAAGTGCTACAGGTTTTCTCAGGTGGCAGATATTGCTTTATTACTGGACTCATAGTTCCTAATTCCCTGTTAAAACTAAAATAACTGCTGAAGGTAATGCTTTTGGAACTGGAGGAGGCTGAAGTACAGCACTCCCCTGCTGTTTGTGACCCATAGATACACGTGGTCTCCCTGCCCATGGCTGGGGGGTTGGAACTAGATGATCTTGAAGGTCCCTTCCAACCCAAACCATTCTCATAGAACCTTATTCTATAGTCTGTCCAGCTTTGTCACCAAAGCATCTTCAAACCTGTGAAGCACTTACCAGCCTATGACTGATGTCTGTCACTTTCTACCAATCACACATATTTATTAGGCAATTATCTCTTTTTCATTACAATATCATCCCTCTCTCAGAAGATCAGCAAGCTTTTGTGAAGTCAGAAGCTTGGTGTATTTAACATGGAGTTACTAACTTTCACTTGAGTGGAAACTGTGGAGCAACCTTCCACCCCAGTCAAAGCCAGTATTGCACCCCCTGCAACGCAGAGTTCTCATAGCAACACCCGTGCTTTCAAAAACCCATATTGATCAAAGCCCACACAGTAACATCCAGCTATGGCATGATATCTTGATATCACACAGTACAGATAGTGTCGCTCCAACATGGCTCCTACAGTTCCAGTGCAGAATTCAAATGTTTTGTTTATAAATATGGGCTATATATCTATCAAATTATACTGAATGGACCATATTACATCATAAGCGTTACAACTGATAACCAACTTAGAAATGTTGTCCATGGAAGTATAGGAGTACTGATACATACAGTGAGTATAGTCATTAGAAGGCAGTGAAAAATAACTGACTACTCCTGCACTTACAAAGAAATAAAGGCAAGAAAGATGACTTTGGAAGTAGGAAAATCAGATGTAACTCAAAAATCAATAGAAAGGCCAAGATTTAAATTAGAAAGACTGTGACACTAATGAAAGATAATATTGCCTTCAGCTCTCAACAGGGAGAATGGAAGCTCTAGGATGCCGGTAATCAGATTCACAAGATGAAAATCTAAACCTTCCATGTGAATGTAACAGCGATCACAATTACTCTGAAAACTAAATTCATGTCAGAGGCAAAATAAATCAAAAGCATTAATGAGAAAATTAGAGGATTCGAAGGAATTAGCTGCAAGGCATTCAAATTTCTCTTTTTTGTTAAGAGCAGCAGTCTTGTAGGAATGTCAAAGAGTAAATAACATAGTGAAGTATAATTGCAATAAAGCTCATTCAATGCTACATTACAGTACATCTAGTCTGACTACCATAAATCTCCTCCTGTGCTTCCCAGTAGTTACTTAATGAAAAACAAGCCAGAAGTTGTGTGCTGTTATTGTATGTGTTCCTATAGCACCTAGGAACCTGAGAGCCACTGCAGTAACTTCTATTCAAACATGACAGACAGTTTCTGCATTGAAACAGGAATGTTCTTCATCAGTCTCATAGCAGCCACTAAAACTGCAAGTTTTTTGCTTCCTATGATGAAAAAATCTTAAAATATTCATGCTTTAGCAAAATTCTCTTCTTAAAGACATACATAACTATGGAAGCTGACCCTCAGTTGTTCAGACACAACTGACATTTTCAGGGAAGAGACTTGGTAATTGAGGCCAAACAAATAAAAGTATACATGTAAATAGAAGCATAATTTCACACAAAAGCTGTCTAGAAACAGTTTCTGGCAAACCTAAAGTCTTTCTGGATGGTATCCTTTCCTTGAAAACAGCCATTAGCTGATACCTCAGAACTGTGAGAACAAGAAACATGTGCAACGTTATTTTGCCTGCGTGTACTTTTTTATTTTTGCATTTTAATGGTTACCCCTTTTTCTGAACCCATTTCTAGTTTTTCCGCTGCGCAATGGTTGCAGTTCCCCCAATTTAAGCATGAAAGGCATGAGAAAGTACTGCATTTTATTGTTAAACTTTACCCTCTTCTATCTTACTGCTCTGTTAAATTACTCCATTTTATGCACACAATATCTGGCGCGTTACACGTCAAATCAGGCATTAGCACAGCATATTACACCTCTGTATACAACAGCAGGAACAAGAGAAGTGTTTATACTTTACTGAGCTAGCAAGCAATCCATTACTTGAATTTTTTCCTGTACAGTTTGTCAAGTCTCTCAAATTAAGTTTTACATAAGATGTTCAATTTTTTCACAGCAAACCAAGCAACCCGCCTGAAACATGGCTTTAATTAAAGTACTCCAGAATCTCATCTCTGTGTATGCAGCGTTCTTTTAACAAAACAAAACAAAAATAAATGGGAGGGACTGGACACTAGATCTGAGACAATGGTGATCTGCTGAGGGGAAAGGTGAAGTCACCGCAATCACCCACAAGAAATAAAGAAGTCTAAAGCAAGCTACATCCAAACTGATATTTTTTTTTTAATGGGTTCACCCTTCATCTCTCAGATGAATTAAAAAACTGCTACAAGCATTGCACTTGGCATACAGCAGTTGCCTTTGCCTTCCTGAACTGCACAAGGCAAAGGTCCTCACAGGAACAACTTGGATCATGACGGCAAAATGTCTAAGAAAAGGATAATATAGAATTAACCCACTCCAAACTAAGCTGCTGGACATCTACCTCAGGCTCTGAAAGCCCCAGATGTCACAGACAGATATCCCTTAACGTCCACAGATTGCACACAGGCATGTCAGCGACTATAAAATAGCTGCATACACAACTGCTTGGATGCACTGTTTGTATAAACCAGTTAAAATACATGACAAACTATTAAAAATGATTAGGCGAAGTTGCACAGCAACCTTAGAGGGGATGCGAATGCTACACCAATCTCCCACCAGCTGGAATGTGCTTTGGAGATGCTCAGCTCAGCCTGGAATACACCTTTTCAGAAGCTTAAAACAGTTCATGTACGTGAAGACTATCCACAGATCCAGGGCAAAATGTGTAACTAATTTCATATAAGAAAGAGACAAAAGGATTTCATCTAAACATTGGAGTTTTGGCCCCAACGCTATTTAAATATCTAAACTTTAATTAACTGTAGGTTGAACAACATATGCATGAGGTACTGGGAAGTACAAGTATGAACAAGACATGAGTTCTGGTGAAGAGAAAGTCCTTCGGCAAATGAATGACAGGACCAGAACAGAAAAACAGAATTCCCAGCTCTTCACCTTCTATTGCTGAAAACAGCAAAGGGTCTGGACAGTTCTCAAGTCTTAAAAACCAGCCATTTAAAAGATTTATCTGAGCAGTACTCCATAATTCAAAACTGGAGAGTGTTAAGGGAAAATCTACAAAAACATATTAAAGGATTAGAAAGCAGAACCACAGAGAAAGATCTGCAAAGGTCAGACTACTTAGTTTATCAAAGAGGAGGTAAAAGGGGAACTTTGATCACAGTTTAAGAACCTAAAAGGATAATGAAAATGTGCTATAGCAAGCTCTTCAATCTAGAGATGAACGTATATCAATTTCCAGAGGTTACAAGTGGAAAAGTGCCAGAATCACACAGGAAAAAAGAAACTCTTGAAGTAATGGTGTGAATAATTAACGACTCAAGAAAATTACCAGAGGTTCTCATGGATGCCCTATTGCCAGAGGTCCTTAGCACAATACTGGGTGTTTCTCTGCAAGAAACGTTCCAGTTCAACCTGAGTTACTGGACATGAGTCAGCTGAGAGAAATCCCACAGCCTATGCTGTGCACTGCTCAAACTACAGGGATCTCAGCTCTGATGGACCCCAACACAAGACACCAACAAAAATTTGTATTAATGTTTTTTTCATATACTACTAGAAAGTACACAGAAACACTCCAGGTACAGAGTTATTTCCATTAAAAACCTCGTTACGGCTAACAGTGCAAAGAGCCAGCAAGCAGGCAAACTCTCTTACCGCTACTCCTTTCTGAACAGATTCGGAGAGGAGCATCTGGTGACAAATTTCTGTGCCTCCAAATCCATCTCTGCTCTTTCCAGAAGGTCAGGGACCAGATCTCATCCAACTTAAGCAACAAAGATAATTACCACGTTCAGAAACATGCCAGTTGCAAAAGCGTGCTCCTTTTCCACCACCTGCTTCCTTGTCTTCTCCACCTCCCAAAAACACCTCTACTGCACAAACGACAGGCTGGCTGAGATCTGACAAGGTTTGCTAAGTAACTGTCCCAGTGGTGGCTGCACAATTGGCCAGCACCGGCACCATCCAACTCAAATTGCATTACACTTAATTGATTCATTAAGGTAATCACTACTGTCATATCATCTGCTCATTACAAACAACAACAAATTATTCAAAATACGTTTTCCCTTCTGAGCAACTGTATCAAATATATTAATCAGAAGTTGGTTGGCTGTTTCAGTCACTCATTATCTGCATGCCATTTATATAATAAAAAGAAAATGAACAAGCAACTTGCCATCAGCCGGCTATTTCATTTTTCCCCAATGAGTTCTAAAATTTGTAAATTAAACCAGCAGTGGTGCTCCTGATTTATATGAGAAGGTTATGACCAAAAATATATTTCATCTATAGGCAAATCTGTTTTATATCCAACAACTTGTCAGTTTTAACAAACTCTGCCAAAGGCTGTTATTGATGGTAGAAGGCAAAACAGGTATGGAGAAGCCAAGATTTTCACATTATGCACAAGAAAAATCACACCGGCCATAACAAAATTGTTATCTAAGAGTGAAAAATGCTTATATATGAACTTGATCGAAATTCAAAAAGTACCCTTTGCCCAAAGAATCACTTTATATACCACATCTTATCAGGTAGGTGCAAAATTAGCACATAAGCGATTTATATACATTTCTCTGTACTGTACCCTGAATTTGGTGTACTCTATTAGCACAGCAGATGATTAAGGTCTGCAGACTACATAACAAAGCAATGAAGTGGTGCCGTAGTAGTTTAAATCAGAGCAGCTGTGAATAACTCCCATTATGTCAGCTATGTGTTTCTGGCAGCTGATGTACCATCAGCCAGGTCTCCAATTGCATGTCAGCCTTCTCATTTAAAACCCCCACAAGAGATCCAGCTAGACACCCACAGAAAGGTCTTAGCTGACAGTGATTGCCTCTATTCTGAAGACTAGCAAATTAAAATAATCTTGCAAGTGACTATTCCCTCTAAAGAGGAAACATTAATTCTTTACAGAATTAAGTCAATGCATTATTTATTTCTTGCTATAGTACTATTTGTGTTTTCTCAAAATGGGATTCAGGGCAGGGGATGCTCCTAAAAGCCCGCCAGGATACCATAATTTGCTGCAGGTGTTCATTGTTTTATATGGCTCATTTTACACCATCCTTTAATTAGTCATCACAAGTTACCTTCAGTGCAAAAGGTGATAGTCTGGTTCCTCGGGAAGCACCAGAATACAAATTCTCAATTATCTTTGGCCTTGCAGGTGACGGAACCAGCTGCGATAGCCAGCAGAGACTGTTGTATCACCTTGGGTAGACCAGTGTGCATGGTCCTCTGGGTTGCCGAGGCTCTCCTGGACCTGTCAAGGATCAAGACGGTGACTATCCAGCAGCCTCATGCCATTTGCAAGCCTGGCTGTCCTTCAAGGGCTGTACCTGTAGACCAGAAGAAAAGGTCTGCACCAGACAGCAGGACAGCCCAGGGCTTGCATGCTCCAATCAGCTGTGGGGCTGGCAGGGGGGCACACTGCCCATCGACACCAAGCAAGCAAAATACAGCACATGATCTGCATGCCTGACCATGCAGGTAAAGCTGCACTTTTGTGCTTTAAATGATGTTAAGTTTCCATTTCCCCAATTTTTGAGGCAATCTATAGAGTGACAGTGTTTGAGTGAGGGAGAGAAAAGTCAAGAGGGTGAGCGTGGAAGTGTTTGCAATAAAGAGGAATGAAATGAAGGATAAAGGAGGCGGCCTGATGTGATAGATTGGCTGTCCTATCAGTGGTGATAGTTTTTCTACAAATCATCAGAACTCCTGCCTTGAAGATGGATCGTCCAATTCATCTTTGCGGAAGCACCACAGAGATGCTGGGGGGAGAGGAGAGGTGGCCGGGAGTAGCCGGACACAGGGCCAGGAGCCAGGATGGGAAGCAACAGTTTTGCCCTGTTGACACCCATGAAGTTTGTGAAACAGTACTGGCAAATTGTTGTTTCCTGTTACCATATTATCACCCTCTTGCATCTAATAAACTAGTTATTCGAGGGAAATTACAGCAAGAAGCAGGGCCATGCTAGCAGACAGTAACACTGCTAAATGTACAATGGTGCTGCTATTCATGCTGGCTGGGAGCAGCAGCCAAAAGTGTTGAAAACAGACTGGCCTGTCACTCAGCTAGTCCTATCCACAGCAATATTGCATTGCCTTTTAAGATATTTTCCTGTTTTTCAGGGTTATCCGTGAAGCAACAGCTCTGAACTCTATCATCTCCGTGCCTGACATATTGTTTATAAAGATCCTGAAAGCTTCATCCCTTCGTATTGAATGCTTCCTTGGAGAAAGAAACACCCAAATTACATGAGCTGAAAGTCATGTAATTATTATAAATGAAAATAGCAAGCCATAAAGAATATTCTAACACTGTTCATATTGCTCAAAAGAAGAGAACAACAAAGTAGCAAAGCTTTTTTAAACTATCTTTTTCCAATATAATCCAAAGAAATCTTACACTACCACCATGATACTACAAGACAACATTAAACAAAATACAGGTTAAATTGTACTGTGAAGTACCTAGACAAAGGGTATTTTTTACAAATAGATGTACAAACAACACTCTTTGGAGATACAAACACGTAAGGAGGAGGAGGCATTTTGCACTCAGTAACATGATGTCATGAATCACAACACCATAGGAGCTGTCTTAATTGTCACAACGTTTTAAATTGTTTGACTGTGTGTTTGACTCATTAAATCGCTTAATACATATATAGGTACGTACGTACACTGTGTATGGAACATCAATACCACATAGCTGAGAGGCAAGTTTAGGCCAGCACTTGTTTTCAGCACTAGCCAATTAGGGAAGTAAAATAGGACATAGCAAGTGTGTCCAGAATCTTCCCTAGGAAACTCTTCAGCCTCCTAAGTTTCACAGTGTAAGAACAAGGAGTGGTTCCTTAATGGTCACATACCTCTGTACTCTTTGCCCTTTAAAAAAACGCAACCCCTTGGTGCAAGCCGTCTTGGGAGAGCAATAAATTAATGGAGAAAAGCACCTGAAGTTGCAATGACAGATCTGAAGTTTCCCCTTCTTACGCAGAATCAGAAATTAAGCAGCAGGTTCACAGTCACCATGGCCCTTTCTTGAAAAGAGAAGGAAAAAAAGAAGTCTAATGCTGCTTTAGGAATTTGAGCTTAAACGATTTTACTTTAGGAAAACATCTGAAACCTTGAGTTAAATAGTGAGAATTATGCAGGTTCTGAAGAGAAGAGATTTGCCGGAAGCCTTTGAAATAAGGGAGAATTAGACAATATAATTTATTTAGACTTTCAAGCCTCTTTAACAGAGCGTTAAGAGAAAGCACCATAAAAACAAATTTTCAGAGTGGAAAATGAAGCTATACTGTGGTCAGAATCCAGTTAAGACAAAAAAATGAGTAGGAGTGAACAGCTGATATTCAGCAAAGATATTCAGAGATGTTTTCCAGAATAAGTACTTGCATCTAAAACACAATTAGGTTGGAAAAACAGATAAATGCATGTCTGAGCAGAAGCAATATATCTATTTTCCTTGTCAAACTGACACATCATACACAAACTTTCCCTGCTCATATGTGATCAGGAAAGTCTTTCACTTTTTTGACCACTGAAAGAGAGGAGAAAGCATACTTCTGCAAAGTTTTCCTCTTCTATATTAGTATGGAAGACCAAAAAAAACCCCAACAAACTACCAGTCACCCATGTGACCGCGGGCAGATAATACACCCCGGCACATTTTCATCTGTTAATTCCGAGCCTAAGCTGAAAGGCACATCGGAGCCGTCCAGAGGAAAACAGCACGGATGTGTTATGGGAAAATATGCTATGCTACGCTGCTTCTGGGAAGAACTTGCAGTACAACTTGAGGGTACAATCTATGACAAAGACATTTAAAAAGCACCTAATAAGCGTTATTACTTTGTTCTTTAATTCTTTATGGTTACAATTATTCTGGTCTCTCCCTTGAGAATTATCTCCAAGGTAACGTGCACTGGCTGGCTTTCTTGTTTCAAAAGTAAGATAAACTTCCAGAATCACCATCTCTTGATCTTCAAGCATAAAGTCCAAAAGAAAACCGATAGCCTATAAGAAATTACTGTCAACTGATTCATGAAATAGCTGGAACTACAAGATCTACTGCCCCCACAGAGGCAGAGCTAAGAGTTGAAGGCAGACTGCTGTATTCTTCAAACTGTGGGCACATGCGTGCCAGGGCAGTATTCAAAAGAAGAAGGGAAAAATTCAAGCGTAGCTGACTAGAAGGCAAGAGATTCAGAGACACATTTTACCTCCAAGTTAGAAAGTGAATGTGAAAGAGCGATGGGTGAAAACAGACCTGGAAGTCTTCAGAAAAAGAAGCATTTTAGTGATTCTGCTTAGTTTGAGACATTTCACTGTAACACATTGGGGATGGTGTTAAACCAGAATATATTCTCACCTCCTGGCTAACTGTGTTGGTCAAAAGAGGTAATCTCAAAGCCTCCTTATCATGCCGCACCGAGATGACTTCAGGTCACTACTTCCCCCGTCTAGCTGACTTACATCAGCCCATTCTTTGGCTCTTTGTTCAGGTTCTTGATTAACTAAAGCCTAATACTTCAGCAGAAAAGCCATCAGCAGTGGGACGGCTCATTCCAATTGTCTGGCCATTTCTTGCTGAGTCTGCAATGCCCAACCTCAGGGTGAAGAAACCTACTACAGAACAACTTTTCAGTGGCCAGGTCAAAACGTGGTTATACCAAGCCCAAAACAGAACATGTCCTTCTCATCCAGAAATATCATATCATCCGCAAACTACTTCTTCAATTTAAAAATCTTTTCCTTCATCCTCATCCTGCCCTGTTCCAAGTGCCTCCTTGCCTACATGCCTTGAACCAGGCATGCTGGAGTCTTCATGGAAACCATCCCAGACTTTCAGCTTTAAGTTTCTTCTGAATTACAGTTCTCAACATTTTTAGAGAACAAAATATTTTGCATATAAGCATGCAGAAGTTATCGTCATCTTGTCTGCTGGCAACAACCATATTATTATAAAACCATTCGCACAAATCAAACCTTTGCCACTGGAGGACTCTCCTGAAGCCATCGCTTCAATGTCACCAGGCATCCACTTCACTCTTCTTCATCTCCCTTTCGTTTCCCAACTGCAATATGGTCTGTTTAAGTTACCTTTTGCCTCTTTCATTTGTTATAAGATTGTTTATAGATAGATAGATATACATACATATAAACACACACACAGATACATACATGTTATTTATGTAATTTCCCTATGGCTGTGCATGGCTGTATTTCTTGTTTTCTGTTGATTTTTTCTCTCTTTTCCACCTTCTGTGCTTTCACTTTTCCTTAGCTCTGCTTTCTTGTACTGCACTTGCATCCCATCCATATTCTGTCTCAGTTTCTTTCAAAAATATTCTCCTCTCACAGCTACAAGCAAAAAAAAGCAAGGCGGCAAGTGCAAAAAGAGACTGCGTGTTGCAGAAGCTGGAAGGGTGACTGCGTAAGAGGCATCCCTATTGCAGAGAAAACAGTTCGCTACAGCTCTGTCCATTTGCTATTTCACATGTTGCGGAACAGGTGAGCGTTTTCAAAAAATTATAAAAATAATCCAAGTATTCATGTTGTTTAGTAAAATGTTGCACAGAGGTTTCTCAATAGTCACCAAGATGTCAGTCCTGCTAAAAGCCATCTTCACAGCATCAGAACAAGAGACTAATTTGCTGTAATAACGCCTTTTGGTTGTGATAAATAAACCAGGTTTAAAGTATATGTTCAACCTCCAGGAAAACACTGAAGTTGGCTGAAATAACATCAGCAACACAGGAGGCAATCTGCGCTTGGAGTCAGCACTGGGCAAAGGGCCATCGCACACTTCTGTTTTCCCATGTCTTTTTCTCGCTGGAGAGAACTTTTTAGCCACCAGTGTTTATTAAGCTATTATATTAAGAACAGCTTTTATCAGGAGAGCTCTTGACTGACGTTTGAGCCAGTTCCAACTAAAACTTGTGTGCCATTTCAGTTGAAGAAAAAACTACTTTCAAAATAGTAAGCTTTTTTATCAAGGTAAACCTCACAACATGCTAGTAAGAAAAAAGAATTTTTAAAGAAGAGAGCAAGTCTAATAATTCATACCTGACACCACCAGCCTGGGCAGGTTCATGGCATTCTCTGCACCACTTGCTCCTCCTCCTACCTTTCTCCTCAAACTTTCGAGTAGGTAACCAGGGAAAATTCTGCTCTTAGAAGGTTTTTAGATATAATTTGATAGAAGCAACCTGGGAGACATCTGACATGTGTTAGTTTTCTCAGATTTCAAAGAGAAGCAGCACCGTGTTACCAGTCCTGTCGAGTGAATCAATGACATGTTCAATCCTGAGAAAGGTGCTTGTCCTGTAAGTCATAACTCATCAGGTAAAATGCTCCTTTAGGATCAAAATGAAATCTAGACCTGGAGGGCACATTTGAAACCTCTCTTCAATAGGGCAAAGATTACCTCTGCAGAACTATTCTGTGAAACAAGAAATTAGTGTATTATCTTGCTCTGCTGTGGGACAATACTTCAAAATAATAGCAAGCTCCTGAATGGGTCATCTTTTCTGTGTGAACACTGACATTTTCTCCTGTTACAGACTCACGACCACAACGCAGCTACACTCCACTCAGTCATATGAAAATTTGGGAAGTGTCATAGGGACTGACTTTCAGGAGTGTGACGCTCCCACGTATGTCATCGCTTTTGTAATTGTGGGAAAATGAAATAAAACAAAATACATGCCATACAGACACCTCAGACCTCATATTGCAACATTTCACTTGTTCAGTTTTGCAGCTGCTGCATTTTCTGCTTTATTTGTGTCTCTCTGAGACCCGCCCTTTACAGCAGGCACTGCACAAAGAAACCCTTATCAGGAATCACTGGGGTGTGTGCACACATGCACGTGTTTGTGTGCACGAGTACATCTTAAAGCCTCAGGTTTCATCTAGACCAGGTTTTTCTTTACATGTATTTTTTGAAAAATCCTAATGTCCCAGAACTTGTTAGGCACAGTCATGAAAACTCTTTCGGTCCTTCCTCAGCATTTCTTCCCATGTATCTCATCAGAGGTTCTGTTTTGAGTTTTGAGCATGCTCAAGTTTTGGCACCTAAGCAACAGCTACATGGAAAAACTCTCCCAGCAAGCTGATGCTTCTGTGGGACATGTTGTCTTCTATGGGACATGTTGTCATCCTCTTTCTCCCCCTCCTCTCCACCAGAGCTACCACCTGACCTAAGTCCACCTTGCAGATACTTCCAGACCAGCAATGCCTTGCAGGGTTTGTAGAAACCAACACACTCATCTAACCTTAACTTCACAAAATTCCCATGGATAACTTCTGATTTCAAAAGACTGAAAAGAAACTAGAACAAAAATGATGCTGCTCTGAGAATTAAGATACAAGCACTGAGGTTTTTTTCCTCTGCCACATATCCCTTCTGCAGGCCTTTAACAAACCACCTTGGCTGTCTGTTTCTCCTTCCACTGCCACCTTTGGTGTAAAGTGATGGTGCTTGTGGGTAAGCCCACGTGCAGGACCACGTAGACTGGGCAGGAAGACATCCATCCATGCTCACAGGGCAAAACAGATCACAGACCCCAAAGAAAAATGGCAAATCTAATGACCGACTGCTATTAAGCAAACAGCATGCCAAAAGCATTAGGAAAGCAAAATCTCACAGCATCACCCCCAAACATTTCCCCAAAAGTGAAAGGAACGACCACCATAGTGAGAACTGCTGTGTAAAGCAATGACAAGCTCTCTTCCGAAGAGACTCATTAATCCCCATCTACTGAACTGTGACAGTGTCAAGCTCTGCAGCGGGAAGATGGTCAGCAAGGAGACATCACCCACACCTTTCGGTGATCTGCACCTCCTGCCTTTTGCCCTATCAATGCCAGAACACACAGTTACTTCCTGACTTTCTGCTACCTAAATTAACAATTATTACTGAAGTAATTTTCTAAGGTGTCGAGGTCAGCAAAGCACTAGGAAGAATCATGGCTAATGAGCAAGCCATCACTACTGCAAAATGAAAATTGCCGTAAGGCAGTGGAGAGTATCGTATTAAAATTGCCCATAAATTTGCAACTGCCAAACGGTATCTCTCATTGCATGAGGGGCAGGGCTTTTGCTTAAGAATTTTTTAAAATACTTAAGGCATACAGCCTTTGAACTTAGTCCAGTCCCCTGCAATCACGTTCTGAACTCCCTGTGTTAGTAAAGAGAACAAAAGCGAAAAGGGCTTATAGTTTCACTTTTTGACTTTCCTTGTACTTTTAGCTCTAAAACCATTTTGATAAGCAGTTTCAGTGAGTTATGTACATATCTTATCTCTCAAGCAATGATTTCTCAGAGCGTTGTGCAAGTAAGGGTTCAAGACAGGCAGTTTCGCAGCACACATTCATAATTTCCCTTAAAAGCAAATTGTTACAGCCACAGCTGCTGTAATCCAGGAGTGGATCTGGACTAGGGAAAAAGGAAAAGCCTTTTCTACTGCCAGGAGAGCTCAGTCTGTTGGGCTTTCATATCACGGAGTGTTTGTGCTGTTGCCCAGCAAGTCCCTCGGGAGCCACAGTCTGTTCAGCCCGGCCCGGGACTGTGTGCTCATGAGAAGGAGCTGACATCACCACAGACACACAAAAAGCAAAACCCCCACCATTTCTCCAATTACAGTAAGTGGTGATGTCGAGGAGGTTGTTCCAGTCCTGGCTCTGTTCCTACTAATTCAATACCCACAGCAGTCTACAGCCAGTTCTAGAGCCGGCTCTTGAGCGCCAAGAAATTAAATATTTCCCTGATAGTTCCATCCCAGACTATCCAGAGCCAACTCACTTTAGTCCCAAAATGCTGACTCTCTCCTGCCAATCTCCCCAAAACATAACCAGCCTGTTTCATGTGAAAATATCAGCCTAGCAAGGCTCTATCTCATGATGCAGTTTGTCATTTCCATCAACAATGCAAGTTCAGTTTATGGCATCTAAAAAGGGAAAAATAATAATAATACAGGAAGCAACACAACTGACATTTAAAAGAATTTGATTGATGCTAAAGCCTGTGGGGAAAAAAACATGGAGCTTCAGAAGGGATAGGAATACTACTCACTGAAATAAAGACTTTGAGACTTAAAGATCTTAATCCTGTGGGAAAAAAAGAAAAGAAAAAAAAATCTAAAAAGATGAAAATACTTCCTAGTTCCTACAGAACAAACAAAAGCAACAACAAAAAACACAATTAACAAAAAAAATGGAATGTTATTGAGGATGCAGTTTCAAAATGATAGGAAGTCCTAAAAGCCATAATTCATTCTGGCTAGAAAACAAATTGTCTCCACAGTATTATAGGATTTAAAACAAGCAGATTTTGTCAGTGGATTTAGCATGATGAATCAGGTAAATTGGAGGCTGAATCATCACTATATCCCCAGGCGTCTGCAGTGAAATAGAAAGGAAAGAAAAATAAAAAATTAGAGAAGCACCTAGAGGATGTTGAGGAAATCACAGGCACACAGAATATTGAGTGAAAAATCACACTGATGTGGAATGTTTGTGTCAGGTTTTTTAATGACAGGCAGTATTTGGGAGCCATGAAGAGACACAGCAGGAAGGCTTCTGGACCTCCCAGAGCTGAGACTAAACCCAGTGGGAAATGGTCCACCACAGAGCAGACCCAAGGAGGAAAATGGAAGAACAGAAGGGACCCTTGTCTAAGCGATTAGATGGAGGTAACAAACTGAAATCTCCAGATGTTATGAAGCAGGAACCTGAACTAACTCCTCCAGCAGCTGGAGGGCTGCACTTCATGCCCCAGGGCCCCAGCAGTGCAGGCGCTGGGACAGATGAAGCCTTTCTCACCCTCAGGAAAGCTTCCCAGCCTCCTCAGCAGATGCTTTCATCGTGTTTGGGAACAGCCCAGTGGCACTACCTTCTCCTGGGGTCTTCCGGCTGCCTCCAGACCACCACCCTCCTGCCCGACCTCCGAGGCAGAAGCAGCCAGGCAGCCGGGGGACGTGGGGACGTGGGGGCACACACGATGCTGTCCACACCTGGTGCCTCGGGAAGGCTCCTGTGCTGGCCGTGCACCCCCCAAACACCCTCACTACACCAAGCAGAGCTGGGGAGTTACGTGTCTAAGGAGTTTACCAGCGGCTTTCCTGAGCTTTCTTAAATGACTTCTCAATTGCTTGCAACAACACATAAAATTTAATAATAAAATGCCTTTTCTTCCCTTTTCTTTATACTTTTTTTTTCTTTTTTTTTTTTTTTTCAGAAAACTTATGTCTGACCTATATCGACCTCACAGGAAAAAAGATAAATTTTTTTCTGCTTGTTTATTTTTTCCCTTTTTTTCCCCCCACACAGTAGTACCATCAAAATATGTGTTCCCCTGACGGCAGAGACAAAAGCCACTCCAGTAACTCAAACCAACACCACTCCTTCCTCATCCGGCACAGCAATCCTTAGTGACTTCAGGCTGCCGGGGAAGGTGAAGGACAGAGAACTGCAAGAGCCCTCCCATCACAGACGCCAAGAGAGCCCTCAGCTCTCACTTATGCGCTTCAGTGCTTGCAAGAAAGGCGCAACAGGAACTTTTCTTTCTGTCCATACACAAAACGAGCCCTTAGCTAAGGAATGGATAGCATCTATTGTAGAGGCTGGCTGGTTTTCTCCAATACACTACAAAACTCACTTTTAAGTGATATGCACGGCTGCACCTGCACATTTTGGGCATGGCCAAATGGAAGTGCTAGGTGGCAGCAAGGTCCCAGGTATGTCCCATTCCAGCTCTGGCTCATTTCAGAAGTGTCTTGATATTTACTCAACAGTCACTTCAAATACTTACCATTTGTCACCTGCATTTTAGATGTGGGTGTCCTCAATTCTTCAAAACTCTTGTGCACAAAACAGCACATATGGGGCTGCCAGTGACCCTCCCTGAGAAAGACTACAATTATTCCTTGCGTTTCACGTGCAGCCACGTTTACCTGTGCCTGTCCCTGGTGAGAACACAGAGCATCGACTTCAAAAGCGCCACTCCATAATTTCACAGATCTAACAGTCAAAGCAAAGCTACTGCGAAACTTAAAACAAGCAAAACGTAGGTTTGTGCCATTAACATAACAGAGAGAAAGTGGAAAGAAAATTTGCTCAGATCTTGTATGTTTGAACATGGACTTCAGTGCAACTCTCTGAAAATGCGATCTAAGGTTGCAGCTGCATTGAAGAAAGCAAAACAAGCTGGAAGCCCAAGCAGAGCTGTCCTTCAGCTTAAGCTCTAAGACAGGGTGGCTGGTGGGAGAGGGGACATGGCCTCAGCCCACAGCCACTGCCCAGGCAAACTGCACATGTCTGCGGCAAAGCAGCAAACACGCATGATCACTTTGGTTAAAAACTTCTCCCAAGAAACCTTTCAACCTTCAACCAAACATCAGCTCATTAGCAATAGGTCAAAGCCACATGGTATTTAACTTTGGATTAAATATCACTCTCATTCTCAGTGGGAAGCCAGGGCATTAACATATGTCTTGTCATGTATTTTCCCTTCCTGTTACATCTGATTAATTATGCCTCTTTCTGAAATCTTTTCTTAGTTTTTATGTGAAATGAAAACCCATGTCAACAGGGAGAGGACAAGCCCCAAGAGAGAGGCAGCAAGCAGGGGAGAAATAATTCTTCCTCCTCCCCAAAGCTCTGCACTCTATTTAGACTGCAGCAAAACCAGGGGAGGGATTTTTCTTTTACTTGAATGTACCTTTCATTTTCCTGAAGATTTCACTGATTGCAAGACTTTGTTAACATTTATACAGGCTAAAAAACACAGGTCATTTCCATAGGGACTTGTACTGGCCTCAATCACAGACTAACACCGCAGCAATGACAGATATATATCTTGACTGTGAAAATATAATGCCTATAGGCACTTTCTTTTCTCACTGGCAAACCATTTCCCTTAATTTCCCAGTTTCTCAGCTTTGCCACTTCTTTTTACATTTTGCAATAAATATTGCTCAGCTTGGTGACAGGATAGTCCAAAGCTTTTAAAGCAAAACAAACTGATAGTTCTTCTAGCACAGAAACATTAAAGTTCTTTCACATTATGTTGAAAGCATTTCGTCTAATATTTAGAAGTCAAAAACATTGATTTCTCGTTTAGAAAGTTAGCAATGTTATGGATGCAGCAGCTCATGTGCGCACATGACACGTTAATGATCAACTTGACCAGAAGTTATAACCTCAGATTGTAAGGTGCAATAGCCTCTTAACGAAAGCTTGTGGAATGATACAAATGTATTATTTAATTCTTTTCATTACACCAATGAAACCAGATTTGCACATTCAGTACTAGCTGAGCACAGTTTTGTAGAGCAGATATAAATACTCTTGTAGATTATCCAAAAAGCACTTGGAGCTAGAGACGTTAATTTTCACATTGAAGTGATAAATACAGAGAAAGAAGTCAAATTGCATCTGTGAGGAAGAAAAAAGCATTTCAAAGTAAAATCAAAGCAATGTCAGGAAGGTTGCAAGCAGCCACCAGCCGTTCCCAAACTCACTTGCATCTGCCCACGCACATCCAGGTCTGCATTCGTGTCTCACAGAGGCTTTGCCATTCCTTGGGGAGAGGGATGCTCCCTGTGCCATGCACCACAAATAGCCTGCCATAAATTTACTGGTAAATGCATTGCTCTCGCCTCCTGACTGGCAAAACATAGGTGTAGAGATTCTGTATCTGAAAAAAACAAAAAAACAAAAAACAAACAAAAAAAAAAAACCACCAACACTTTAAACTAGAAAAAAAACAAATGAAAACAGAATATATAACATATATTACTATTAATAATATATTACAACACTAATCCATGTATTACTGTATTAATTATGTTAGTTTTTACTGTATTATTATATTCTTGAGAGTGTGTATATGCATACATATATATAACAACACCTATAGCATATGTATTATTGTGTAAGCAAGGAGCCAGGCTTGGCAGATGGCACAAAATCTGAAAAATATCACCTGCCCAAAAAGTTCACAGCAACTCTTTCACGACAAAAATTGTGTGGTAGATGACGCACCTTTGCAGCCTCTTCCCCATAACTCCTGCGCTGCCGTACGCACGGTGCCAGCTCTCCAGAGGACAGGCTGCCCGCTGCGCTGCCACCCCCGGCAGCCGCTGTTTCAAGGGGTCCGTGCTGGCGGCGCGTGCCTGCCTGGCAGTTCCAGTGCAGAGATGGGATTTCAGACTTCAGTTCCTCCCCTGTCAAATTTAGAGGTAAACATTTCCATGGCGCAGCAATGCCCAGCCCGTGAGCGTCCAGGATTTCACAGAGGGAAGAGTTTTATGGAAATGAAGGATCTGTGTGCTTTGTAACGGGGCTTTTTACTCTAGTAAGCTGTTCAATCGTGGGAGTACCGTAGAGATAAAAGTGATTTTTAGGTTGTCAGAAAGTTATTTCAGTTTTTTTCAAATAGCCTTTGAAGGAGCAAAAAGGTGTTCACAGCTGAAGAGAGGAGGTAAGAGGGGATTTTCTCCCCAGTCATACACCACACAAAATAATATTGAAATTCACAAAAGTAAGAGGCTGTGTTTTATACCAAGCCTACCACAACAGCTGACAGCTCTCTAGGATGTTTTTGAAGCTGAGGCTGTTAAAGTTTCCCTTTTAATTTTGACTACAAACAATCCTGGAAGGTCTCTGGTTATATTAATGGCTCTCATCTATCATTTAAACACAGACCCATTTTCTATCATCTCTGTGATCAGGGAGCAAATGATGCTGATGAAACAACTTTATTTTTTATGTCTTTCTAATAATTTTGTTATTACTGAGTTCTGGTTTCAGCAATAACTCTGTGATTTACAAGTTATTGTTCTGGTTAGAGTATATTATCTTAAGCAGCAACCAACATAATTTAATATCTATGGTGGCACGTACATATACGCACGTATAATTTTAGGTAGATGTATGAGTTTTATGAATGAATGCTACCTGTTAAAAATGAACCTGTTCCTTAAGAAATTAATTCCTCTGTGAAAAACAGCTTTCCTTACCCACTGGAGCCGCGGTCCCCCTGGGAGGATGCCTCCAGATCAAGGATGCACACGACATAAAGACTGCACGGGATGCTTTACAGGCGGACATGCCTCCTGCACATTCCAGGCCCTTAATGCACTAAAAAGTTATTACTAATAGTGCAAAAGTCTAAAGACCAGAGGAGAAACTTTAATGACTGAGGCAAAATGGTCGGTTGGGTTACAAAGTGCCATAATCACTATTTATTTATACCTGCGCATCCCCTCAAGCCATTTGTTGGGGAGGGAGCTTGTGCTCACTCATATTGCACACGCCATGGGAATTTGGGGTGAAGGTGCTGGTGTGACACCACTCACCCTCTGATGGGCTTAGTTCAGCACAGCGGTGACCACTTTGGAGCACCTCCATAACCCACACAGATACTATGACACTATGGAAATGCTGCTGGTTTACCAATTCCCTTATTCCTGCCCTCTCTGCATCCCCATCACAGGTTCTTATCAATGCCCTGCAAAGCAATGGAGTCTGGGATGGATGCTGTGCCTCCTCAGGGACTTCTGGCTGAGCCACCCGCAGGTGTGACTCCACCACACCACCAGGGCTTTGCTGTCCCTTCTCCCACCCTCTGCCACCATACTGCAACCTTCACCTGTCAAATTTGGTGCTGAAACCCAGCTGCAGGGTGGCCATTGAGCCTTGCAGAGCTGAAGGAAAGGTTCCGCGCTGCTTGGCTGCAGCACGTCACCATGGCCAGGGCACACCAGTCCCAGCAAAGCTGCAGCCGCTCCCGCTCAACAAGGTGGGTTAGGCGCCACAGTCAGTCCTTGGCATCATCCAGCCAGCGATGGCTGTGACAGCAGATGGCAAATGTCGTCCTTGTCACTGAAGAGCTTCATACCTCCTTAGAGCACAACCCACACCTGCTTCTCTGCCCTCCTGCAGATGCCCAGCTGAGAAACGTCAGACACTCACTGGGGCATCCTCCAGCAGCTCTCCATGATAACGATCCTCTCTCATTATTTCATACAGAAAATGGTATTTAGAGGTGCCTAAACTATTTTAACAAAGAAACCAAAACACATGTGTTGATACTTAGAAACACCTATGAGTTTTTAGCACAAATTAACACATTTTTATTGTAAGATATATACAGACACTCATTTTTCATATATATGTGTGTGTGCCTGTACACGCACGTGTACGTACTCACACACCTTTCTTCATCCAGAGCATTAATCTAGCCCTGAAAAAAAAAAATTGTTGCCCTTATAAGCCATCTCATTTTCCATCTCAAATTCCTAACAAAAGTTTTGCTTACTCTCCACCAGCCTTTTATGGAAAGATACCAGCACTTGTTTTTTGGCATGTTGGGAGCTCTTCCACAGTTTCTTTCCCCAGCACCTCCAGTTTTAGCACGGATCCTTTCCAGGACATAGACCCCGCTCGGCAGGTGTAGCCCTTTCTTGCTGCGGCCACGTGCAGTAGTACATCATTACATCGGCCACATGTGTTTTGTTTGCAGGCACCATGGGATTATAACTGCTCCTGCTGACTGCCCTCCCATCATTATTTACTGCTTGCCAGACACTGTCACCTATTCATTTTATTAATGGTGACTTTAGATTTGGTTAAAATACTATGATTAAATATACATAGTGTGTGTGAGTATATATATACACACATAGGTAGTGAAGATTTCATCATGAAGAAAGGTTACTTTTTTTTTTTTTTTTCTCATTCTGAACTTTGCATTTCTGAAGGAGTTTCCAGGGGCAGAGACTGAAACTCTCAGTCCACCAGCAGCCAAGCCCCTGCCGCTGCCCGGGAGCCATGAGCCCAGCCCTTCCCTCCTTCCCTTGCACAAGCCCAGCAAGTCCCTTCAGCCACAGCACAAAGGGACATACGTGGGGCAGATGACTTCTCAGTAAACAAGTTATTGCATGCATAATACTTTCTGAAATGTTAAGTATTAAAACACTATGTTCACTCATCACCAAAATAAACCCTGTACCACCTGTCCCTCAGCCACTGTACAAAAAAAACCACCAAAACAATGAAACTTCTCTATTAGAAAAATAGAAAAATAAAGATAAATTATTTTCATAAAATTATGGAATGGTTTGGACTGGAAGGGACCTCGAAGCCCACCCAGTCCCCCCCTGCCCTGTGCAGGGCCCCCTCCCCCAGCCCAGGCTGCCCCCAGCCCCATCCAGCCTGGCCTTGAGCACTGCCAGGGATGGGGCACCCACAGCTGCTCTGGGCAGCCTGGGCCAGCGCCTCGCCGCCCTCACGGGGAACAATTTCTGCCTCACAGCTCATCTGCATCTCCCCTCTCCCAGCTTAAGGCCATTCCCCCTTGGCCTGTCACCACGTGCCCACCTACAAAGCCCCTCTCCAGCTTCTTGCCGGCCCCTGTAGGTGCTGGGAGCTGCTCTAAGGTCTCCCCGGAGCCTTCTCCTCCCCAGGCTGAGCAGCCCCAGCTCTCCCAGCCCGGCGCCATAGCAGAGGGGCTCCAGCCCCCTGACCATCTTCGTGGCCTTCCATTTTTTACCACTGCATCAGCACGATGTGGGTCAGGCAGTCCAGATGCTGCTCACCAGCAATCACCTGCAAATCTGGCCCCACCGCTGCAGCCCACCCCACAGACCCTCAAAGCCCTTCCCCGCAGCTCCCAAGTCCCCTTAATGACATCAGCACAAGCTCCAGCTCAGCCTGGTCAGGTCTGCCTCACCTGAAGCACTGATGTGGAACACAAGTGTGTTTTCTGCCTACTGAATACAGACAGCATCCGAACCTTGCAGCTAACACAAAACATCCCAGGCTGCCCAGCCAGCACCAGGCGTGGGCAGGGATCCAGGAGCATCTCCAGTCAACCCTTCCCACCCAACAGGCAAGAGCAAGAACAGCGAAGCCTTCGCCCCAGTCTGTGTAGGAGGAAACAACAGCACATGTCAAACAATACTGAAACAAGCATGAAGGGATCATGTGTTTTTTTCCCCTAGATATTTTAAGTTTCATGTGCAGAAAGTCAAAAAACAGTCCCCTCTGGCTAAAAAGAGATTTTGAGGGCCCCTCTACAACCCAGGCCACAGCACTGAATGGTACAACCGGGGAGAGCTCTCTTCTCTGTAACTCCCTCTTCTTTCTGTTTGCTCATGTGTCTTAAACTCACAAGAAAATCTCTGAATAGGGAATTTCATCACTACACAATTTGCTCGCTACTGTCACTACAGTCACAGAAATCAAAAACTGTTGTGGAGTGTAGAAGGATGGACCAGATGGTTCTTGCACCTAGATCACTCCTAAAAGATACTTATCCAAATTGTGCTGGAAATCTCTTACAGAAGGAAACAAACAGGCAAGAAAAGACTCCCTTGTTCAGCTAGTTTCCTTCTTCAGCTAGTTTTCTTATAAATACACAAAAATAGATAATTTTGCTTGCTACTAAAGAAGCCCTGCATTTCTCAACGGCTCCAGACAACATGTGCAGACCTTGAATTACAGTTGATATATTTTTTCACCTTGCTTTATAGATGGGTCATCTTTGCTGCTGCCTTTCCACTGCTCGTGCGCTGAGGAACCTGCTGAATCTCTCCCACCGAGCCCAAGATGTGCTGCAGGTGGGCATCCATGGGCAAATCTATTTTTGAAGATGTAAAGGTGGCAGGAGAGTTGAACACATGCCCAGCCCACCTCAGATCAGATGGTTCTGTATCATACGAGGCACTAGTAGTAGCTATATTATCTATGACAGCTTTGAGTGTTACGAAGACAAATAATCTCATCAAAAGATGATTTGCTTCAAGAGAAAGATATTCCATAGTAGGAGAAAATGTATTTTGGTTTGTGGCAGAACTATTTTGGAGGTCACTGATATGATTTTGTAGCACTGAAAACTAAGCAGTTTTCAATAAATAAATAATTCTTCCCTTTCCCAAACCCATCAAACTCTACACCCTTGAAAATACCTTTATTAAATACTGTTTGTTTTCTTGCATTTTATTAATTATACATACACTGTAAGCAATGTCGAGCCTTTTTTATTTCACCTTTTTTAATGGCAGTAAAGCTTTTATGACTACCACTAAACCTGGCACCTGGGAAATGCTGGCTGTCCAGCACAGAGGGATCCACTGCTCTCACGTACCTTTCTCCCGTAAGGGATCCTCTTCTTACTGGTGCCAGTGCAAACAGAAATAACCAGCATCTCCAGCATCCCTTTGTGGCTTCACCAGCTCTCAGCCTCTGCTAGAAAGAAGATGATGTATTTGCTGTGAGTGTGTCACGATACGCTCTGATATGCCCAGACGTAGCAGATTACTTGGCAGCCAAGAGATTTTGGGCCATGAGACAGCTCTGGAACACAAGAGCTGCAGAAACAGGCTCTTCTCTAATTTAAACCTTGGGTTAAAGTGAGATCTCCGCCTCTCCACTCTTCTCCAAACTGACTTCCAAGCATCTTTCTTTGCTTTTATATGCCAGTTCCTGCCCAAAAAAAAACTTAACCTGACCCAGGAAATCTTTTCCCTAAGCTCATACACTTTCTTTTCCAGAGATCAATTTTATTTTCACTGGCATCTCCTGATTTACTCTGTATGCCCTTTAAGTCCAGTTGTGCTTCATGCAATGATCTCTGAATTTAAATGATCACTTACCTCACCTAACACAATCTATAGAGAGAACACCTTTTAAAAGCCTGCTACTTTCCTAGCACTCTCCAAAGCAGAGCAGATTAAGACAGAAAGAAAACCATCACCCTAACTTTTTTAGTGTCACTACTGAAGTTTCTAGAACTTTTTTTTTTTCAGTTCCAAAAAAAGAAAAATGCTGTTGTGATGCTAATGCAGATTTCTTATGTGATACTTAGGTGCTCATACAGTTTTGCTGCTTGTCTGAAAGTCAAGATTAATTACTCCTCTAAAGAAACCACATGCAAGAAGTCCAGCAGCATTGATGCTCCAACGGCTGCAACACTTCAGTGGGAAGACATTGATAGATTTTTCTGGATATTCTCTGTTTAATAGCTTAAGTAGCAGCAAATGCTAAGGATTATGTAGATTTATGATGTATTTTGCTACAGAGCACACCAGGCTGGGCAAGTCAGCCCTGAGAAACCAGTAGCCGTTTCATGCTGTCTGCACAGCGGGAAGAGCCACTGCTGTGAACGTGCTGTGCGACAGTTTATTAAAAATAAATCTCACACCTGGAGGATGAATACAAATGCTATTATCTCATCACACAAACAATTTTCAACATTTTCTGTCAACAGTGTCAGTTCTAATGACATCTTAGAAGCTGAGGGACAGAAAAGAGTAAAATGTTGGGCTTGTTTTCATTTAAAAAACAAAGGAAAAAAATACAACTCTCTGTGGAGCAATGGAAGAACCGAATCCCATGCCACACCTGCAGATCTATGGCTGGTCTTTATCAGTAGCAACGACACACAGCCATGGACAACCTTCCTCTATGGGAAGCAGAGCGGGTGTCCTGGCTGCACCAGCACAGGCAGAGGGTCTGAGCCAGGATCTGCTGCTCTGCTGCCCCAGCACCCTGCTGGGAGCCCAGCATCACTGATGTCAGCCTGGGGATACAGTTGTCAGCCTGGCCCAAGGAAGCAGCCAAGGTACACCAAGAGTGTACGTACGCCCTTTGTAACCTACCCTGCTCTGGTTGTACAGCTGCCCTTCAGAGGACACTCAGTGTGAGCAGAAGGTACAACCAGGAAAATTAATTAGCACACTGGGTTAAAAAACATTCATGAGTAGTTACAGGAGGGGGATAAGAAGATAAGAATAAAAGAAAAGAACAAGCAACCCCTTATGTTTTTCATGAAATTTGAACACTCACAGTCCACACTGTCACCAAACTGCCTTTTAACACACCCAAGGGCAAGGTTCATCCAGTGAGATGGCAATTCGCTGCTGGGCACCCTTCAGCTCCCTTGGACCTTCCAGCTACCCATGAGCTTCAAGACAGAGACCCTACGTAAGGGGATGGCCCCCTACCAAAATGCCCTGACACTCACCAAGCAGGGCCACCCCAGCACGTCCCAGGGGTGGGTGCCACAGGGGGACATCAGCACAGGCTGCCTGGCAGGGGCTGCCTGAGATGGTGTAGAAAAATGGGCTTGACCTGGACTTCTTGGACTTGACTTGTTGGAAAGATAACAACTTTTTCCACACATCTTGTGAAATTAGGACCACTCTTCCCTAGTAAACGGACCCCTTTGTAGAAAAAGTAAGCAAAAATATAAGAACTTTCTCTTTTCACGGGTAGGGAAGCAATCTTATTATTGCAGGCTATTATAACTTTGAGGTTTCTATCAGAAACTTTTCTAAGGTTGCAGGCTATTATAACTTTGAGGTTTCTATCAAAAACTTTTCTAAGGTTGCAGGCTATTATAACTTTGAGGTTTCTATCAAAAACTTTTCTAAGGGAGGTAAATATCACATTAAACTAGCCATAGAGTCCCAGGACTCCTGCATTTTAATATTATCCTGGAGTTCAGAAACTTACACAATTATCTCTACATCTTACACTCTCTTATGAATGTCTATATCAAAAAGGAATAGTCATTCTATTCAGGGTTGGTAAGGCTTCAAGATAGATGCAAAATTTTAGCAGAAAAGGTCTTGCAATAGAAATTTTGAGAGATGGAGGTGGGGTAGCAGTATCAGGGTTACATTTGATTTTTTAATGTGAATCCTGCTATAGTTTCATATTCATCATTAAATGCATGTATTAGAAATACTATTTCTATTTGTGCTAGTTGGATAGGTTTAAATATGCCTTGGTTTCAATCCCATTTGTAATAAGCCACGTTAGACTGAATCCATCCACCTTTGCATATACAACAAACCTTTAGAGACAAGAGAGGATGCTGAAGACTGAAGCATAGTGGGGTGTCTGAGTTTCTTCTCCAAGAAGGACTTTATTACCGTAGGTTGTTGATTTACCTTTTGAAAGATCATCCAAAATAACCAGTATTTAAAAGATTCAGGAGTTACTATCTTTCATTATATATTATTTTAAGCAATGTAAAAATTAACATTTGGGTTTTTTTTTTTTTTAAAAAAAAAGGACAGGAAAACATCTTTCCAGTTGGCTTATTCTTAACCCAAAAGTAATTTTTCCAGTTACAATGTGAAGTTCCTTTTTGTCAATTTCACTTCCCTGAAACAGCTAGAGTAAGAACATTTCTGCTAGAAGTTCTGTTTCTTTCAGATTCAGCTTACATTGGCTCACAGCACTGTTTGCATTGATGTAACATGAATATACAACAATCCTCTTATTTTCTGCTGTAATAGCAGCAAACAAATTCCACTTCTGATTGTGTAGTCTGCCATGCAAGTGTGTATAACTTGCATCTTCCTTTCATGCATATAAACAGCTTTGTGATTTGTAAGGAGTAATTGGAAAGGTGATAATTCCTGTTCTTATCTCATAATTATTACACACGCCTTGTTGTAAAAGTTCCTGGTGAAATACCAGGGCACCACCTTCTGCAAAAGCATTACATTTAGATCACCTTGAAGAATGAAAGAGCAACAAGGTTTTTTTTAGAAGTACAGAAGCATCCTTTTGTAACCAAAGATGTGCAGTTTCCTCATTTATTTCTCCAGTATCTAATTTTTCAATGTAGTAAGAGTATCTGCACGGATCCTATCAGAGCAGCCTGAATTCTAGCCTGCATCATCACAATAAAGAGAAAAAAAGTACCATTAGAAATGTACTGACCAGCCAGGTATGAGCAGCGGTCCAGGCATGAAAACAGCAAGCCAGACACAAATTAACTTACGCTTTCAGAAAAAGGAAAAAATCACCCTGCGCAGATGTGCTGCACTTAGACTGCCTCTAATATCCAATTATTTCTGTCTTTTGCTGAAGATTACAGGACTGAGTCTGGAGCTCTGATTTCTAATTTCAGATGGACTCTTCACTGAAAACATGTTCCATCTTTGAAGCCTGACATTAGCAAGTTCAGAGTGTCCCCAAGTGTCACAGTGGCCAGAGGGAGTGAGCAAGTGGTCCCTCTGACACGGGGCCCTTATTTTTTGACCTATAACTCAGATTTTGATATAAAAGACAGTACACAAATAACAAAAGAATTATTCATTTAGCCACTGTTTAGCCACATTCACTCAACTGACTTTCTTCGAAAAAATATTCCCTGATTTTTCTCATTTTGCAGCTGATAATAATTAGGAATACATAGCTAAGAACTTGCATTTGTACAAGGAGCACTTTTCCAAGACTCTGCTCTACACTAGCTCATTAATTAGCACAGTTTCAGTAATGGCTGCGAACATGATGGGGCAGACAAGAGACAACCCCAGCCCCTGCTTCCCACAACAGGCGGCCGCAGAGATCGGTGTGTGGCACGCAAATGCAGAATGAAGCCCCTTCTTTTTCCAGCCGGCTGCTGTGATGCTGTTATCAAACACCGGTGGCAGGAGCCCCCCAGGCAGGCAGGCAGGCAGGCAGCCCTGGGGGAGGGGCAGAGCAGAAGGGGTGCCCCTGCAGAGGCGCGGGGAGCTTGGGGCCAGGGTCCCTTTTCCCCCAGCCTCACCCAGACCCACCGGGCAGGACGAGGGCACCTGCAGCATCCCAACGAAGCTGCTGTACGTGGAGCAGAGCAGCCAGGGCTGGCAGGAGATGCCAGCAGCACCCAGCTTGCATGGAAAACTGTCTCTGCTGTTACCAGCCAGCGCATCCTCGGCTCCCCAGGAACCAGGAATTTCCTCTACATTTATCAACACCTGCTCAAAGACGCACACCTGAACTGGTGTCCCAGGAGCACATCTCACACGCACATACTTTCCTCAAAAAGCTACAGAAATTTGTTTTTCTTTTCATTCAAAGCGATGCAGGTGTGGTCCCGAGAGATTCGTTAGCAGCGCAGAGGAAGCCTTCACAGCACCGCACTCTGCAGAAGATGGGTGGGGAGTTTGTTTTCCAGTCCCGGCCCAGTGTCCCATGCTCACTGGCAACTTCTTACACAGATGCAGAGCTCCACTTGTAAGGATTATTTTCTGGGGATTTGCCTATATTTTTGTCGACTCTTGCTTTATAAATTCAAAAAGGCATTTGAAACTGTAATGTGATTCACTACTAATCACTACTACATTTTTTTCTATCACCAGATAGAAAATTTTCTCTCACCAGACGACACATTTCTCTGCTTTTTTCTTTTTGTTGGTGTTTTCCAGCTGAGTTTCTCATGGAATTTACAGTGACTGACACCTCGGGTGCCCCTTGCACCAGCGTGGCACCAGACCGTGGCTCTTGCCCCTTCCATTGCTGCAGGCCACCACGACTGAGCAAACCCTTCCTATCTCGTGCTTTCCATTTCTCCACCCACAAATCTACATCTGCTTTCATCCTTTCAGACTGCCTGTTGGCCAAACAGAAATTCTCCTGCAGGTTTTTAAGCATGTGAACTTGAGTATAACACAAGCTCCCTGTAATATTGGTTTTCCTTAAGTGCTTGTAGTTTTGTGGTGAGGTGCATTAGTGCTCCGCACCAGCACCAGAAAACATGAGCAACTGAACATCTCAACCACGATTAACCGTATAATTAACATATTCACCAATAAATTTGCCAAAAAGCTGAAGGTATCGAAACAGGAGAACTGCTGGTCACAAGCCCACACATGCCCACCTCCCAGTATCCCACCACCAGTCCCTGGCTAGGGAAAGCCATCCAACCACACACACAGCATTTTGGCAGGGGACAGGATGCCCATCATGTACACTTACATCCTTGAAAGCAGATGGCATGGCAGTGCCTGAAGACATTAGGATTTAAATATTCTTCCATTATTAATTTATACTTTCATGCCAACAGCACCCCATGTCACCTCAACAACGATTATTTTTGATAACAGGAAACTCAGCTTTTACTCAACAGATTTGCAGCAATTAAATCTCTTAATGCTGGCACTTATTATACATTGCTTACTTAGAGAAATGTCTTTTTTGACCAATATAGCACCTGCTGTCTTATCAGATGGCCCTATAATGAAAGTAAAAGAATACTGTTTAAATGCTAAAATAATAAACTATAATTTATGTCAATTATTTAATGAGATATTGTATTTCTCAAATTTAGTAATACTAAAAAAATTATATACATCAGAATTATAAAAACAATAAGCAGAATCACAATTTTAATAAAAACTTAGGAAATGGTCATGATCCGCAACGCTATACTGACTAAAGTATTTAAGCAATATTTTATTCTTTTGTTTATCTTCTCCTGTAAAGCATAAAGACATAAATCACTACAAGCTTTACCAAAACATTGGAGCAAAGCACAGACCCCTGGGAGGTTTGGGGCTGGTGGGAGTTCAGGGGTCTCTGTCCTACCGTGCTCCCAGCAGGTTGCTCAGGGATGTGTCCAGGCGGGTTTGATCATCTCCAAGGATGGAGACCCCACAGCTTCTCAGCGCTCATCCCCATTTCAACAGCTGAAGATCCTCAAAGCAATCACAGGTGGTTCCAAGCACTGAATGGATTCACCCTAAACAGCAAATTGTGGGATGTGGCACTGCCCCACCATATCCCACTCCCACATCAGCAGTGCATTAAGCTCCATCCCTAACAGACTGCAAATGTCCCTTTTCTGGAAATAGCAGTAAAATCCTGATATTTCTGTGCCGACATCCAGACTCTGTCTTGTCTCTGCAACCAGACTGAATGAAGATTTGACAAGTGCTCAGCTCCCCAGAGCACAGCTCCCTTGGTTCAGGAGATGTTTACCCCAACTTGTCTATCCTCCATGCACCTCTTTCCAGTGTGAATACTGAACATTTCATCAATACTAAACATTTCATCAGCACACAGGCTCTGGTGTTCCTTTTTTCCTTTCCTTTTTGGGGGGGGGGGTTCTTTTTTGTTTCTTTTTAAATCTAAATCATTCTCTTTGTACTTCCACAACTCAGAGATAACAGGAACCATATGCTGATTTAGGGTTTTCCCTTCAATTTTAAGATTACTTCTAAATTGTAACCTTGAATGCTAAGATTTTGCTTAAAGCAAGGTTTTATTGCCATGTTGTCAACCCCAGAAAGTAAAACCCTCACATTATGAAAAGAAACAGACCTTTAATTAACCGTAATGATAGTTCTGGGTACCATTATCACACATTTTAGCTACAATAAAAAGCTTTTAAGAGAGTTGACAGCAAGTTCAGCCCGTATTTCTCCTTCCTTCCCAGCACCCAGACTTAAAGAAGGAGGCAAGCTCAGACAGACAGCTCCGTGGGAGAACCTCTACAAGACATGGGAGAGTTTGTTCAAAGGATAAAAAAAAAAAAAAAAAAAAAGGCCAACAACAAACAAAAAACCCCTTATGATAAGCATTTCCTTCGGTATCCTGAAGAGAAAAGGGCTTTAGGAAGGGCGACTCGAGGCAAGCTCCTCTCCAGTTCACATCTCTGTTCTGATTTCAAGGTTTTGCAATAATCCAATTTTTTACCACCTGTCCCTTTGGAACAAAAGGCTAGGTAAACATCCCACCTAGCAGGCAAACCTCTTGAAAAAACCTTTTCCTGAAAAGCATTCCCACTTCCAGATTTTGGATTTTCCCATAATCTGGGCAGAGGGAATCGCTTGCCACTAGCTTTCATCTTTTTAAACTCCCAGCCACGGTGGAGTTGTTGTTCTCCTCCCTCTACAAGTCTTGCTGGAGCAGGTGAGAAAGCATCGACCCCATGGCCAAGTTACCACCTGGGCACGCTGCACTCAGCGTGACCAACACTGGACCACCACTTTTCACAGCATCACAGGCTGGCTAAGGTTGGAAGGGATCACTGCAGGTCATCTGGTCCAACCCAATTCCTTGTCTGTACAATAGATATTTCCTCAAAATACTTCCTGCAGAGAATAACAGCTTTCATCTACTTTAACATTAAAGGATATCAAAACATTTATTTCAATTCTAGCCAACTGCAGCACAGCACCATCCCACCTATCCCCACCTCAGCTTGCCCTCCCAGGCACAGAATGCAGTGCAGTAGTGGTGTAAGCCACCAGCCTTCAGTACAGGAAAAAAAAAAAAAAAAAAAAATCAAAAATTGCCCCCAGTGGCAAAGCATTTTCTGAATTTTCTATTCTATCATCTAGATGGTTAGTATGCAAATTATAATTAGTCTCAACATTTTGCAGGCTACAATTACATGGCATGAAACGTATTTACATACTGCATGGAACCAAACCAGTGGGACAAAAATTGCAGATCAGTCTCAGCATTTAATTGGACACAGTAATTTTAATGAATAAAAAGGACTAAGACAGCACCACTACAGCAACATTTAGCACATAAAAATTAGTATCTTACAGAAAGAGAAACTGCTAGGAAGGGCTCTGTTAATGAAAAACATACTTGTTCACAAGTGAGCCCTCAGATCACCACAAGCCAGAGGAAACACTAAGTAATATAAAATAACCATTTAGCTTTGTGCCTCATTATCTTCACTTAGGATACACCAGGAATCTTTGCAGGCACAAGGAGAGACCCAAGTCCTCACCTGAAGGCCACATCATCCACAGAGTTATGAACTGGACATCATCTGGAGATCACATCATCTGCAGAGTGATGAAGCAGACCTGATCTGGAGAACACATCATCTGCAGACTTCTCCTGGGTGGCTGAAAAGGACCCCCGGGTCTGGGGTCCCTGCGTTGTGGGACCCACCTCTCTTGCAGCATGCCTCCAAATACTGCACGTTGTTGAGGTCGTTTTTCCATATGTTGGAACCAGTGCACAGGTTAAAACACCAATATTGAATGGCCAAACCCATTAAATCTGATTTTGGTTCAAACCCATTAAATCTAATCTTCAAACTAATTTCTAAAGCTCAAACTAATTTCTTCAGCTATTGTGGCTCATAGGTGAGCAGGCTTCACTAAGAAACAACTTAAAAAGACCAAAGGAGAGGGAAGAAAGCCAAAAAGTCCGGTCCTCCCTGTCCCACATATTCCCGAGTCCTCCATCACAGGAGGAGGTCCAGAAGATTCTTGTGTCTCACACAGATTTTCACCAAGATTTCTAGATTCCTAAGATACAGTCACATCTTTCAGTGAGTGTATTCTGGCTGAGGTTGTTTCCAATTTTGGTAAGGAGCTGCTGCAGAAGCTATGCTGACTTCAAAAATCCTATCTTCTTATAGCCTCATTTTCTGTGATTTTGCTGCTTTGGACAGAAGGAAACTCACCCTTGCAGCTGATAATTAAAGCCACAAAGTAAGAAACCAGTATTTGTTCTTACCGGTGCTAGAGACTCCCTACACTCTGGTAATTTGTTTTCAAATGAAAATAAACTATGGTTTAGAATATTGATGTATTTCTCAAATTTGTTTTGGTTTTCTCAAGTTGCTCTATGCCAAATATTATTACCTATGGAAGTTTCTAATCAACTGGTCAAATGATCTCCATGATAATTCCAGGCAGACAGTCTGGAATTATCCATGCCGGAGGGATTTTAGCCCATCTTGCTTTGGTGCTCCCCAGATTACAGCCCCATTCCCTGCCCTGTAACACCTTTCCCCATGGGGCGGGGCAGAGGTTACATTACCCTGGACTGCAGCTCCTTTGGAGCTGATCTCTCAGTCACTGCTGCCATCAGTAAGAAATACCAGTAGCAATTTATTTTCTTAATCTACATCAAAAACTTTCAAAACAGAAAGACTGAAATCAGATTTTTAACGCTCCAGGATTGCTCCGGCGTCAATAAGGAGAAAACCCCTGCTACTCTTGAAATTAATGTTTTCGCTCTCTAGCAACCCCAGCATCTCAGCCGAGGAAAATAACAGAAGCATTAATATAAAATATACTACTTGACCAGAAGGAAAGCATTTCAATATTATGTAGAAAAGTCTCTCAAAGGGCACACTATGATAAAATATATATATACATATGGTTAAAAATGAATTGTACTTCAATATGTTAACCAGAAACACAAAAATCAATAACAGCAATTTAAGTTTGCAACCAAGAGAAAAAGACATGGGTGAGTGAATGTTCAGAATGCTCCACTTGATGCTCAGAGTGCTTCATTAGGCATTTTTATATGCTGGATTTGAGTAGATACATGATACAGAATTTCAAATGGATGGTAAGAATTCAGAGCTCTGCTGACCCTTTGATCAGTTTTCCTTAGCCCACAGATACTCAGAGTCACTTTTTAAAGATAACCAGTATACCAGACCAGTAGCACTATTTTTTGTCACTCTTTAATTTGATGCCTCCTCACTTTACCACTTTTCAGAACTGGGCATGCTAAGATATTATGTTTCACATCTTCCTTTTCTTTGGAAAAAAAAAAAAACAAAACCACAACTTTTTTGTTTTAAATTCAGAATGGCAATAAAGGCCTTGCACTCTTCTTTCTTGAGTACGCTTCAGGTATTTCATAGCAACAGAGAGAAATTATCAAATGATTTTCATCTTTTTGAGCCTGTCACTTAAGGCAAAGAGACGATTTCTTCCTGGGAACCAGCGTCAGTTCCCCTGCCGTCCCCAACGCTCTGCTCGCTGTCTCTGTGCTAGAGGGGCACGCTCACCGTCACCTTCTCGCTGTATTTCACTGCCTCCCCCTGCACTGGTTCTCACCTTGCTGTTTAATAGCGCTACTCAAGATAAATGCTAGCAGAGCAATGTGATCTAAGTTTGCCTTCAACTTTTGAACCCAGACTCGTTAGCACACTCCATCAGAAAACAGCCATAGCTTTTTCTTGATACCCAGTGCAGCATTATTTTTTAAATAGGGTCAGCAAGCACTGCATGAAGTCAATTCTCCAAAGAGGCCAACAGGAACATAAAGATGACGTTATTTTTTCATAAGCTAGGCTGGGAAGAACTAACACCTTTGTGACAGAAAGTTTCCAGCCCTTGCAGAACATAAAGAAGGTGGTATTTCCATAATGAAACAGCACAAACGCCAGCTGATAAAAGACCATGCCTCAGCAGCCTGAAATAAATTCCTGCTAATCAAAGTAATCACCCCTGACTTTAGAGAAAGACAAACATTTGGAGAAATAGCATGAACGGTGGAGCCAATTTTCTTGTAAATGTTAATAACTCCAGGCCTCAAAGGGGAAGTTACTTGCTGGGAACAACTATGCTCTGGTGTTTGATTCCACAAAAAGGCAGAGCAGCAGTTGCAAGCTGAAAAGGCCAGATCAACAATATGGAACAACTAAGACTACATGATTTGCTCAATATCTTCAGAGCGCATAAGCAAGAGAAGTGACAAATTCCAATACTTACATTTCAAGGCATGAATGGCAAGGCCGTTGCTGCCTGACTCCCAGCCTTTTCTACTATCTTATCGCTTTCCTTAGCTGAAGTAAAGGCTCTTCTCCAAAAGCACTAACAGAAGACTGAAAGCAAGTTTCTCGGTACTACTGTCATCCACTTTCCAAAGACTTGTTAAAAACTAAGTGTTCCCCAGGCACCTTTGCCTAAAGAGCCACTATTGATAGTATCTCCAATAGTTTTAAACTATGTCAAATCCCCAAAGTCTACCTTGGAGCAGTACAATAGAAACAGAATTAGGTAGGCACGGCTAGACGTGATGAAAAATATTGCCGCAAGTTAAAGGCAAATAGGTAGACTTTGGCTGGCTCTGAGTCAGTACATTATTCTGTGGGGTTTCTTTGATTCATACCCAACCACTGGCAGTTTTTAATGCCCGAGGACCTGCCCCTCAAACTTATGTGTTATCATCTTAAAGTGCTTGGTTCTAGGGTAGAGCAGAGATCTCTTGCCCACCTCCGTTACTAAACACTAACAAAATGGCACCAAAGGTGCTAACTTTTTGCACTACATGAAAACTTACTTTCTCTTTTACTACTGCTATAGCCTATTAGGACACAGCTAGGTCAACATATGATCCACCAGTCTCTAGCTGAAGCAGACCTTTTCATCTAGCCTTACAAGGCTCACGATGCAATGCACTTCCATAAAACTCGATGGTGGAGGCCAACGTTAGAAAAAGCAAAATGTCAGAAGGCCATCAATGAGATTTGTGAAAAATCAACAGTATATTCCAAAACCTGGTTTTGCAGGGAGCAGGGCAAACAGACAGGCCAGAAGCAGCTGAGGTGCCACAGAAAATAAAAGGCCAGGACACCAGAAACAGTGTCATTCAAATACCTTTATGAAATTGTGCTATGTTTTCAAAACGGCATGCAGAAAAATGTTTATAAAGATTAACCATAAAACATTCGAGGAGATACGAAGGAGGAAAGAGCATCACATGAAATGGCCTGGACAGAAAGGAAATACATTTAATTACCACTGCAATAACAGAATGCACAATGAACAAAAGCATCTTCTAGCTCTATTCATTCAGTGGAGCATTTTCATCTTTCTACTTGTCTTTTGTAATTTTTTTTTCTTTTTATTGTACCACCTGAAATTTGTGTTATGACAGGTCCCTGTGATGCACATCTTCGTTTTAAAAAAGCCTAAGTTAAAGAATTAAGTACTACAGTATTCAAACATCCCTTCAAGTAAACCCTTTTGGCAATTATGAAACAACAATTGTAAGTTGAACACCTACCTAAGTACCACTTATCCTAGCAAAAACTGCAGAATCAGCTACTAAGATTGTTTTTAAAAAGGTTTTTAGAAGGCTTTTAAAGGAGAATACTGTCCAGAAGAAAATTCTAATGGAAATTCCTCAAAGTCACCTTACCTACTTGTAGGAGAGGACCAATTTCCAAATCTTTGTTGTTCAGTCAACAAGTGACAAATCTGGGATATCGATATGGGCATTACTGCTCCCAGCCGGACACGTTCCTCCTCCTCACTGTGTAAATGTCTCACGGAAGGGATCACGTGTATCTCTTTTTTGCACAATCTCTTCATTAAAATCCTTAATTCTGTCTGTGACTTACTCATGTTACTGAGAACTACTCCTGACAACTATACACATCCTGCTGACCTCACATGCCCTTCAGCTTTCTAAGGCAGAATCAGGCCACTACAAAGAGACTCCAGCTAAGCTGCTCATGAACCACAGACACCTCCAAGTGCCTGACCAACCCCTTGAAGGTCAGTGTTAAGTATCTGCCAATGTGACAGCAGTTTTATGGCTGAAGGCGTACCCCAGCAGTACAGCACTAGCAACACAATTTCAGCCCCTTGCCCACATCTACCAGGAAAAAAAGTCCCTCAGTCACAGTCCTCTACTTTTTAGCAAAATTATTTAATTGCTGCTTCCTCTACAGATACTTTGTCCCCCAGGGATTCTAATGAAGCTGCCAATTTGAACTGAGTCATTCTGTACGGCTGAGTAATGCATCTTTCCCAACCATCTTTAAGGTAGGAACAACAAAAATTAACAGATGTCAGCAGACAGGTACTCTGTAGCACTTCACCCACACTTCTACAGTTTTACTCAGCTTAATGGAAAAGAAAAATCAGACAACTCAATAGTCTGGTGGTACTCCAGAACCTACAAAGTCTAAAGCAAATTAAAAGTGGGTTTACATACTTAACCCACAGCATGTCATGTTCTGAGGATAGTTATGTCACTTGTATGTATCGACAGCCATTAAAAGAACCCAGACACTGTGGCTATACAGAATTCAGTAGCGTGCAAAATAAGGATTGGGGTGAGACAGTGAGAGACGCAGCATCTGGCCTGTCCTCACTGGGGACCCATCCTGTTAACACCTTCTTTCTGCACAAGGGTTCAGCGGCAGCAAGACCTGCACATGCGGTTCACGTCAGTGTTATTGATGCCTTAGAACGAGAGCACGTGGAAAAGTGCCTGGTCCCAAGCACAGCAGCCTCACACGTCCCCCTCACATTTTGAGGGCACTAACATTGGTCAGGCACCAGCTGGCAAGTTCCATACTCCTCTCTATCAGCTTTTCTATGGTCACTTTCTTTTCTATAAATCACCCTTTGAAATGTTTTAAAGAAATAGGTAAACCCCATTTATAAAGTAACACAGACCCCAAATCTCAACTGCCTTTCCTACAGTTATGCTTAACAAAGCTTTTTGTTGCACACATCTTGACACCATCCGTAGACCTATGAATCAAGTGTAATTAGCTTTTATTCTAAGAAGAAACAGGTGCTTTTCAGTTTATTACTTCATGGCCTCCCACACTGCAGAATCTGACAGAGGAAAAGTTAGATTTATTATGTGCTTAGGAATTACTCCACTGTACTAACTACCAATGTGAAGTGATCTCATTGGAGACTGTATTATCATACAAGCACTTCAGCATCTGCATGATGCAATGTATTCTAGGCCTTAGAGAGGTAAATAATTGATAGGAAAACACTCATTTTTCACCTTTGCAGCTTTTTGAAATGCTTTTTTAATGTACAAGAGAGTATTCCTAGGACATCACAGTGTGAAAGGAGGCAAGCTTTGTTCAGGCAACTCGCTAATCGGCACCATGGCAAAAAATGTTATCACACGCTGGATATTCTGATGGGTGCTTAGCAACATGGTCAAAGCTCGCTTTCTTATTATTATTATGGTATTTTCCAGGATTACTATGTATGTTAACAAAGCAGGAAATTGAATATTAGGTACGTACGCCAAATCAGGAAATTACTTGCAAAGCTCTTTGATGAGGCTAAGCCTACTGTCAGCTACGACTCAGCATGAGCACCAAGATACAACACAGAGCAAAAGCAGGTCCTCTGGTCTGAGGCAATTGAGATTCTGCAAAACACTGGGAACCTTGCAGATAGGCAATGAGAAAACAGAAGAAAATCTTACCGTTTCCTTTTTTTTTTTTTTTTGCAACTTTCTCCTTTGATATTCTAATCTCTGGTTAGTACATAGTAAGTATTTGAAAGAAAAAAAATAAAACAAAAAACCACAAAATAGCAAACAACAAGCCCTCTAAAAAAAAACCACCAACAGAAAAAAATAAAGAAAGTTAGAAAGGTAAAAGAAGAGGTGTGGGAAGAGTGAAGGCCACATAAGAGAGAAACAGTAGGAAGTGACCGATCAGATTTCCTTTGTGGTAGTTTTAGGAAGAAAAAAACCCTGTTGTATAAAGGATCAACCAGACTACCCACACTTCTGATCAACCTACCCTTCAGAGAGACTACAGAAAAAATCATGCCATTAGCAATTCACTCTGTGCTCTGCAGGAAACCTAATTACATACGCTGCTCCAAAGCAAGCTCTCTCTCCACCCGTCATAACCAACAAGCACTGAATCTCCTCCTTGCATGGAGCATTTTTTCCAGAAATTGGTGCATGTGGCATGATTTACACCACCCACAGTGACTTCCCGCGGCCCTTTGAAACGCATGTAAATCAACTCAGCTCTCTTCCCTGTTTTCTTCCTTCGACAGTAATAATTTTATTGCTATGAAGTTCATAAAATCTAATTGTGGGGGAAAAGAAGGGCACTTGCATCACCAGAATGCTGGCTTCTTGAACGATAATTAGCAACCATGCGTTAAAGCCCCATCTTGTTTACATCCTAACACATATCTTGCCAATTAACTTGATCTGATACGGCTTTTTCATCACAGTTTCTCAGGACCCTTCTCCTGTTTCTGTTCCCATTTCTTTCCCATTTCAGATTTTTTTTTCCTTTTTCCTCCTGCTGTGCAGCACATCACAGGCCACTGAAGAGCCCCAGAACTCAAGCTGATGGGGGAACGTTGCCTCTGTATTGCCGTTGCCATCACAGGGCTTTGAATTGCTAAAGGTCTGACACGCCACCATCCTATCACTTGCCCAAGAGCTACTCGGCTCTCATCCAAGTATTTACACTCCAGCAGGTATTCTGCTCACCCTGCACATAGATTTCCCTCTGCTCCTTTTGCTGGGTGTTTCTGAGCAGAATGGATGCAGAGGAGCCAAACCTCTTCTGAGGAGTCCCCAGCCCCTCCTGCATGCTCCTACCGACCGGGCGCAGCTACGCTGTCCTCCCCCCACCCTTTCTGCGCTCCCCTGGGGAGGAGGAGGAGGGCCTATGTACAGGAAAGAATCATGTTTCTTGCTGCTCTGCCCTTCTCCACCCAGGTAAGTAAAAAGCCTTGTCCCTAAACCCCCTGGAGATCTTCAGAAGTGTCCAAGGGAGACACACAGAACAGTAACGAGTGAGCAGGGGCTGAACACCAAAACCCTCTGAACTCACCGCTACGTGATTTTGACCTCATTTGTACCTGACACTCGATTCCTTCACTTATCTATTCCAAGGCTTACATCAGGAATTCAGTGCAAATGCACACAGATCTCAGGAACTGCAGTAGCTCCCTGTGTCACTCCTCACCACAGAAGCTACATAATTCTTCACTATAAATTAAAATCAATTAAGGGACAGCAAAGCATGAGGTATTTCTGTGTTTTCTTGAAGTTAGAGGGCTTAGTCCCTCTGAACAGAAATGAAGAATAAATACAACTGGAATTAAATCTCCCAGACTATTAGAAAAATGAAATTTCTTTTTCTGCTCCTCTGGCCTTCCATCAAGTACTGCCAAATACCGCAGCACACCTTGCGTGCCTGACGCAAAGTCCCCACTGCCCAGAACAAACCTGAAGCAATGGAGAGGGGAAGCTGGGTGGTTGGACTGGTTAGGTCTGGCTTGCAATATTCCTAGGATTTCTGTACCCTGCCGCGAGGTCTAATCACATGTTTTCAACCCAAATGAGAAACTGTAAATTTGTCAGCTTTATGAATCAGAGCTACCATAGATAATGTGTTTTGTTCCCAGAATACATCTTTCTTCTAAATAAGAAACTATTTTCATCAGTCTACCTTTACAATCAGATCTACTTCTCTATGTATTGGAGAAAGAAGACAGATTACTCATAATGGTGTCTTGTATCCTATTACAAAAGCCCTGGGAGATGTGAAATGAACAGACCTGTATGTAACCAAAGAACGCGTGGAGTAGGTTCACTAAGTTGAAAAGAATTACGGAAAGACTTCATGATTTATAAAATGATACGAGCGTAAGGCAAAAGAAGAAAGTTAAGCCATGAAATGACAACACATCTAGATTGTGTCTTAGATTGTGTTAGATTCTAATTAGATTCTAATTTAATCTTCCTGTATCCTAATGATTTCAATATCTGAAGAGTCTTTGATATGGATGACATGTCCCTCCTTCCAACAAAAAAGGATGGGAAGGCAATGCAAAACAGAAATAGAAGGCTGAAGTCCAAACACGCCAGGGTAGAGAACTCAGTTACAAGAGATCACCTGCCCCATAGGGAACATCCAGTTGAACCAATGGTACCAGTTACAAGCACAGAGCAAGGCTGGCACTCACATCTCCATATTCACTCACCTGTACAGCATGAATCCAATCAAAGAAGGTGAACTCACAGCCCTCCAAAAACCAGAAGTAAAACTCCTTATTTTCATAATCATCCCTACATTTGTACTATGTTCAGAAATTACAAAATCAGGATTCTTTTTAGATTTTTTTGTTTTTTGCTGTAGCTTGTCCTTTGTTCTACCATTATGCTTGCAGCTGAAAACAAACTGTTGCCTACGCCTGCTCCTGCAAGGTTAAAAAATACATTTGAATCCCATCTGTGCTCGAAACTGCAAATAACAGCAGAGTGCCTGCTGAGGCAAGGGTCCCTCTGCACAGGGGAAGGCGCAAACAGGACCTTACCGGTCAAAGTAAGGCTGCATTTCAAGGGAGTAACAATTAAGAGCAAAAATAAAAGGAAACAATAACAGCTGTCCCTCGGGAATCTGGCCCGAACAGGAGATACATATACACACACACAGAGAGATATTCATGTATCAGGAGATATAATTTTGTATATATTTTATATATATATATTATATATATAGGAATGGAAAAAATAGGTGGCTTTCAAGCCTGACTAAAAATAGTTTGCTCAAATTTCTTTCTAATGCTTTTAAAGATAGCAAGTGACAGTGGAAATGAGAAATCAGGCTGCCTGTGCTCAAACCACAGAGCGGATGAGGTTGGAAGGGACCCACAGAGATCACCTAGTCCAAATCACAGCATCACAATAATATTTTCTTCTATATCGCAGGTGAACATGCATTTTCTCTTTCCCTTATAATAACACTTCCAGTCCAGGGCTGTAACTGCAAACTGATTATTCCCCTCCCTCTACCCCCAATCCAGGCACAAGCTGACTCTTTACACGCTCCCCATAGGTGATCAGAGCTATGTTTGCTATGGCAATTGAACATTTTGAATTTTATCTACAGTTTTAAAACCTACACACTTCTTTTAACTGTTTCCTTCCTTGTGCTTCACTGTTCATTTATTATTGCAGGTTAAGCCTTCTCAAAAACATCTTTATTCATCTATTTCATGAAGTTTTGATTATGCCTTTGTATCTCCTCCTCCCTCCTCCCCCGTGTTTTAGAAAACTGCATTTTGGAGAGCTTCCTCCAATGTCTAATCATAAACAGAAAGTAGATGGACAGTAAATATCAGATCTTCTGTTATCAAAGTCCAGACTCTGGGATAACTCCCACAGCATCTCCAGCTCTGTTTGCAGAATGGCATCACATGAGACAACAGATTCATCTTCATGCCACGGTGTGCTGGGGAGTCCCAGAGGTAAGTGGATTACAGCGGATGCTATAATCCCTATCCTGCATTAATGCAGTGTTTTATCACTAGGAAGACCAAGGAGAACTCCAGCTGTTTATGCATCGCTTATCCCTAGGGCACTGCCTTGCAATATGTCAATTTTCATGCCAATAAAACAAATCATTGAACCACGGAAGAGAATTCTGCATCCGGGAGCAATACAAACCCTCTCGGGTGGTCCACCTGCAGTCCCTGCATGACGACAGTTAATTCTCACCGACCGCAGCAGCCGCCAGCTCCAAAAGCAGCAGGATCGGACGGCGATGGCCAGACCATGGTCTCTAAACCCTCCTGCACAAACGGCTGTGTCCACGCCCGCCCTTGGCCAAGCACTTTTGTGGGGGCTGGCCCTCCCTGCTCAGCGTCAGTGCAGGCCTAAAACGAACAGAATGGCTCTTCCTCAAGGAGGCCTACAAGATCTACCTGATCTCCTATGATCTAAATAGGAACCACCCCATCTAAAGACTGGACAGCTGTTGTCCAAAAAAGTAAAACAAGCTCAGAAATGCTCTCTATAGTCCCAAATGTTACATCTGTCTCCAGCTGCCTCTACATTTCTGAAGGGAGGAAAAAACGACTTATATTTACCTCTGTTTTTCCAAAAGTACTGGTGTTCCACTCCCTGTGGCCTGATCTCGACAATTACCAGACCCAGAGTCCTGCAGCTAAGTTTGCCATGACCCTCACTGCTCGGTGCTGGAAGGAGAAGGGAATTAGGCGTTTCTGCAAAACACAAACCACGCAGCAAGCTGGCATGGGGGAACTCACCTCTCCCACCTCGTTTTTAGGGAGATTTTGTGTCTTGTTGTTCAGATGGTAGGCGACTGGATTTGTTTCTTGGAAACAGAACACTTTCTCAAAATAAAGAAGTTAAATCTTGGAGCTGGTTCTTGCCAACTGCAAAAAAAGCTTTCTATTGATCCTATTGCTGTCAATCATAGAATCATAGGATCATTTAGGTTGGAAAAGACTTCTAAGATCAAGCCCAACCATTAACCCAGCACTGCCAATCCCATCACTAACCCATGTCCCTAAATGCCATATTCACATGTCTTTTAAATACCTCCAAGGACGGTGATTCCACCACGCCCTAGGTAGCCTGTTCCAATGATTGACAACCCTTTTGGTGAAGAAATTTTTCCTAAAATTCAATGAAGGATTACGTCTTCATTGATTTCAATAGAACAACTAGAACTTACCAAAGAACTTGAACACTGCATGAAATTTAAGACCATAACCTTTTCTAGGATCCTACATCTGTGGAGCACTCAGCCCTACAGACAGAAAACGCGTTAACGCAGGCATTTAGAAAGGCTCATGGCTCCCCCCTGCTCACCTTACCCACGATAAGCAAAGCCAAGTGCTCTCAGCTTTTAAAGGCTTCTGTAGGATTTTGCTTTTCAGCAGGATTGTTACCTAGGCAAGCATTAAGAACAAGGTATCCACTCAGTTCGGTTTCCTTCTGTAGATAACATTGAGCATTAGGACTTTTTTTTTCAGTACAGTATCTTCTGTTTACTTCCATGATGAATATTAGCTCACTGCAACTATAAATAAATAGTAACACAAATACGCCGAGAATCATTGCATCTTCCAGGCTAGTTTCAGTGAGTTGCCTAACAACAGTTTTTCTCCTTTAAACATCTTTATATTTTGGTACACTGATAAAAGTCCCCTTCATTTATTCAGTCACGTCACATACATTCTGCTTTGTGCACTTCTGCATATTTGCAACTGTGCTAATCATCTCAGTCTATTCTCCTTTAGGCTTGAATGAGATGTACTACATTAATCAGTTGATTGTTATTAACCCAGTTACATTGTATCTTTACATAATGCTGCTCCATCTCTAAATCCATAGTCTAATCAGGTATTATGACATACGTTTAATTATACTACTTGTGTACTTCATGATAATCCTCTTATTAAGTGATCGGGGGTTTATGGTTTAAGCCTTCTAAAATAGCAGCAAACCAAAGGATGCGAAGGCTGGTTAATGGGTCAGGATCAGGCACCTAACAGATAAGGCTGCTCTGTATTGTATAAAAAAAACAAACAAACAAACAAACAAAAAAAACCACCAAAAAACCCCTCATGTAGCATGTTCCCAGAGGACAGAAAAACATCACTCCCTCAGTCATTTCTACATCCAGACCAGAACAGGCAAACGTCAACTTTGACTCTGCGGAAAACAAACGTCTGGAGCTACTCACCTGAACAGCTGTCCAACCAACACTGCCCACGGCCAAAGACAAAAGCAAAAATGATACACTCACCTCTTTGATCTACCCTGAAACAAAAGGGACTGTGTGCCAGCAAGCCTGCACCGCTCCCAGGAAAACACATCAGGCTCTGGAAACAGAGGTAAATCCCCAGGAGGCAAAGCCACCAGCAAGAGCCCAGAGCAAAGCCCTACAAACCAGCAGGCTGTGAACTGGAAGGGGAGCGAACACAACGAAGATCATCCTTTGAATGCAGAATAAATGTGTATCTATCTATCAACAGATGCACTCACTGCTGTCCAGACGGAGCTCATCATGGCTGTGGGACCAGAGGACAGGAGGCCTGCAAGTATGCTGAAGGAGCCAGGAGACACCGCCATGACACCAAACACAAAGGAGTCCAGGAGCGGCTCCCCATGGCTGGAGAAAGGCTGACGTTTCTGCATCCCTAAACAGGGCAAACCCCAGCTCAGCCTCTGGGAGGACTGTGGATCTCCAAAGCTTCACGTGCCTGGAAATGGCATTTGTGGAATGCAAGAGGGGAACTGGGATCATCTTACCATGTACAAACTGCCCGATGCTCGGCCGCTGCTGGGATGAGATGGCTGGATCGATGGGCAAGGGAAAAGCAAGGATGTCATCCACTTCAATTTCATCAGCCCTTTCAAATCAGCCCAGAGAAAAGGAGGTGGAGGAGGGATCTAACAGCTGCCTGTAAAAGAGGGTCATGGGGAACACTCATTCAAAGGTTCTCAGTGGAAGAGCAGGTGATAGCAACACCAAGACACAACTGAGGCAAGATCCACTGAGACAGAAGGCGGGGGGAAATTGCAGTGAGTTTGGATAAGCACAGGACCAGATTTCCCCTTGCAACACCCTATGAAATCTCCACGCCTGAAGATGTCCATGGTTCAACAAGGCAAGATCCTGAGGATCTGGTGGCTCTGGCAACTTCCCTGACTACGAATGCAGCCTGTAGATCATGTTGCTGTGGCTGCTACTGCTCCTGTTGCTTTGGTGGCAAAGGAAACAAATACAGGTGCATTTTGCTCACGTAGTAGAAAACCAGGTTTATGTCTTCCAGGGCAAATCACTTAATGAGAGACGTTAAGAGCTCAGCTGCACCCACCAGCAACAGCGCTTGCACCCAGGCAAGCTGGAACTTAAATAACCAGTGCCAAAACAAATCCATGGGGAACTGGGAAGAGAAGACACATTGTTCACTAGAAGCAATGCCCTCCAGAAAATGGAATGTGCTGGAAATCAATTAACACAAGGAGAAAAATAATAGAAACTGCAACTAAATCAGAAAGGACTAAAAAAAGCTTCAGCCACAGACTGAAGCATCATCTTCTCACCACTGAAGTCTGGCCGTAAACTGCCCACAAACACAAACAGCCCCGTTTAACTCGGTGGATAGCTCAAATACTTGAAGACGTGTGGTTGCCTAACTTCAGCCGAGACCAGGTTGTACGTGCATTATTCCTTCCCTCCTTTCATCTGAATTTTGATCTAAGTATGCAAATTTTGAGGCACTTATGCAACTTCAGTCAAATGAAAGCCTCTACTGATTTGGCTGGTTATTCCTCAGCTCAAAGTTACACATCTGAATACAACTTTCTAGGGCCACAGTCTTAAATAATAAGTTATTTGAACCAAATAAACCTCTTCCTATGCATCTTTCCATGGTATTCAGATATACTTGTGAAAAGCCCAAATTAGATTTGCGATACATTCACTTGTTTAGAAGAGCTTAGTTTAAATTATGCACAGCTGTTTGCAGGATTTTAGTATATACAGACAGTCATAATGAATGATATATTTTTGGATTTTATTTCTTATAATATGGGGTAAAGTGAAAATATATTTAAACTGTCATCCCAATTTTTTTTATTTTTACTCTTTTACTGTAGGCATCCCACAAAGATCATTTATAGAAGCAGATTATTTTGTTAGCGTATGCTTTAAATATTTTATTTTTCATTTTATTACCTGCAGGTCTAATCATACTTTTCACAGTGTAGAGTCTGATAACAAATAATTTAGCTACCAGACATCTTCAGTCCCACAAAACGATTTTAAGAAAGTGCACAGAAAGTAACACATTAAAAATGTAGTTTACAGAAAAATTATCTGTATATGTTTTTTTGTAAAATGTGCAGTTGCTATGAATACACGAAAAGCAGGCTATATGTGGAAAAAGGATTTTTAGTACCTATATGAACTTTCTTGGACTCATTAATGTATTTTAATAACCACTGCCACATTAACCATAGGCACACTATACGCAACGTAGATACTGTTTAATTATTAACATGTTTACAAGAGTTTTGAAAATAATCTGCTAATTACTACAATTATGTATTTTTCAGTCATCTGAAACTGCTCAGCTCCACTTCAGGCATGGAGGAAAGACGTGCTGCATGCTCTGCACCTGGAGCGTGAGTTCGGTGGTGGGATCCAAGGTGACAGCCAGCCCCAGGGACCACCAGCAAGGCCACATTGATGGACAGTGGGTACCACGTGCTGCCAGTGACTGACAGAGCCAGCAGGACCTTGCCCAGATGCCCAGGACAGCAGGCAGCTCCATGGCACATTCAGGAGCAGATCCGTGCTCACGTGCAATCCCGGCAAAAAAGGCATCAAAGCCTCCATTTCCCAGGCTGCTGTTTATTTTTGTTGACTATTGACTTTATGCCAGAATTTAGTAGGATTCAATTTTAACGGATAGCCTAGTCGTTCACTCCCAGCTTTAAATTATCAATGAGCATCATGTCTCATTCACCCGTTCGCAGTACTCCAGTGCCTCGGAAGCGACTGGCTTCAATACATAAATACCCAAATAGTTGAACACAGAAGGTGAAATATTTCACTGTGGTGGCTCACTGTGAAATTTCTCTACACCCGAACTGTAACAAATAAGCAAGATATAGCAGAGGGAGAGGTGGGTTTCCCACCCTTTAAACTCTGCCATTTTTTCCTGCAGGCCACTACGAAAAGGAGAGGTCACAAATTTTTGCATGGGCTTAAAAATAGTAATAATATTGTAAGACTAGTCTGTAGGTGGGTAAGCCAGGTGTAATAGATCCTCAACAGTCTCAAAGAGAAGCAGAGGAGACAGACATCTGATCCACAAATGATCATTACTCCCTATTTACTGTTCCTTTTGGAGGAGGGGAAGAGAGTGTTACATTGAACTGATCTAGTCAACAGCATTTACTGTAAAACGAAGCAGGAAAAATTCACCTCATGGTTTTAGTACCAAATTTGGAATTACATATAATTAATATAATGTGCTCAAGTTGATTATAACGAATGGCGATTGATTTTGTCCAAGTTAGTGTCTGCTTCACACTATATCCACGACATGTATATACTATGGACAGTATAGTGCACTATGGACAGTATAGTGCACTATGGACATGTGTACACACAGAAACACACCCCAGGTGCTCAGTGAAAGTACTCACGTGAAAATCCAACTCTCTTAAATCCAAGTTAATAACTAGAAGAGAGAGCTGCCCAGCCTGAGGTGCCAGAGACACAAGCCTGTCCAGCTTCAGTGTTTATTTCTTCTAAGCAATCTGCTCTACTACACATCTGCTTTTCTTTCTTTTTTGGCTTAGGAATAAAGAAAAATTCACTGTTCAGTAGAGATAGAAGGGAAGCCAGGCTGTGTCAATGAAAAAAGTGACTAGTGCCCATCCCTTGTAGGGTTAACGTAATGTTAACAAAGGTTTCTCACTTGGTTTTAGAGTTTCCTTTAGGTCAGGAGCTCCTTTAACACAAGTCAAACAAAACAGAAGGAAAGAGATGTGACTTAATGCCCACTAAATGCTGCAAGTGGACCTTTCCCCACCCTGAAGCACACCAAGCCCAGACCACCTGCACAGGCTGCCCAAATCATCACATCCCGGAACAGGGGTGGAAAAAAAATTTCTAACCAGTAACATGAATCAGAAAGACAATAGAAGGAACAACATAATCTTCCTTTAGGAAGAAATGTTAATTTAATCCTAAGGAAGAAGAGCACACGAGAACAGAAACCTAGCTGTGTCTGTTGGGCTTGGATGACCAACAGGGCAGTGATGCTGGAAGAGCACACCATGCTCCATTGTAGTTGAAATGCAACATGGATCTCCACTGAGAAGGTCTAAGGATTCCAAAAACACGCAGCTTCAAGCATGCTGTAAGAACTAACAAGCATGAAATGAAATCCAGAGAAGCAGGAAAGCTACAACATGCTATTACTCAAGAGCACAAAGCAGAAAAAAGTCAGATCCAGTAAGTGCCAACATCTGATGAGGACACTGCCCAACACAGGCACAAAACTGGAGTGAGCCAACACCGAGACCTCAAGCAGAAGAAAATATTAAAATCTCAGTAGATAAGTGTTAGTGAGACAGCCATTAGGATTTGCTCTCAGGCGATTTCAAACTGATTCACTGAAGGAAAACGCACATTAAAACCCCTCAATAGACGATTCTGCTGTAAACAGCCCAGTAACATTTTATAATCTAGAATAAACTGATAAATTAAAAACCTATAGAAATTTAGAAGACAAGGAACGTTTGGAAGCATGCGAAGTAGCATAAAAGACCTCTTGGATCAAGGAAAGTCAAAAGATATGGAAGATGATGTGACATTGGCCTACTGAGGATTAAAAGATACTTTCTTCTTTAACTCATTCCTATCAAGCATTTTCCAAAGAAAAGGAAGAACAAGGTAGAATATGGCACAGAAGGACACAGGGGGGTACTGTACCAATTTATTCATGTGGCCCTGTAAAATCTCGTAGTAAAGACAAATGTCTTTATCTTTGTAGACCACAAGAGACACAAAGAAACCCTCAGGTCTGAAAATGATATTTTCTTCTCACCACTAAGATCAGTCCAGACTGACAACTTGATTTTGTCATATCCCATTCTGGATGACTAAAGGGCCACAAATCTTATTACAGAGATAATGACCAGGATTTTGCAAAGCTCTTGGGAAGAAAAAGGCTGGTAGATGCTGTTACTTAAAATACTGTTCATAAGAGGGGAGGAAATAAACCTTTTGTGACATAAGGATACACACTAAAACCAGTTTACTCCTTTGAGGAAAGTAAGTAAATAAGAAGTTGAATGTAATAAACAACCTTTGCTCTTGGAAGATGTCATCATTTCTAGAAAAGTGAGCAAGGACAAGTCCAGAAGTTACTTACATTTTCCTCTAAACATCTGGCAATGGCTGCTGCTGTGGGAAGGGTAAAGGACCCACAGGTCTGGTCCAGCAGGGTGGGATGTATAGCTTCACCTTCCCATTTTAGTACTTGCATATCTCCTTAGTAAGATAAGGGGGGGGGGGGGGGGTGAAAAAAAGAAAAAACATTCATTCATTGAAAAAATTGGGTCTTTACATAGTTCTTATAAAAGACAGTTTGCCAAAAGAAACAGGATAGTGCACTTCAGAGACCAGAAATCTTTCGACCACATCTCCAGCAGCAGCACTTGATGCTCATCCCTCCTCCCAGCCACTTAAAACTCTTTAGCCAGAATTTTTCCCAGAGCTTTGCCCCTTCCCGTCGCTGAAGCAATCCATCGGGAGGACCTGGCCGGGGGCCAGGCGCCGTCTGTGCCACTGGAGGTGTGGGATGTGCGTGGCACCCCCAAGGCCAGTTTAACCACGGATCACTTTCTCCATTGAGAAGTTCATTCTGTCTCACAAAGAAACAGAGCGATCCAAGTCACAGAAACCAAATTTTCATTTTGATCCAAGGAAGTAATAGGAAAGCAGATATTAAAAACTTGGGGGGGGGGGGAGGGGGGAGATTTTGGTGGTGTGTCATAAAATTTAGAAATTGAATTCAAAGGGGACAACTGCTCTAGCACATGCCTGTGGCAGCTTCTGTCACCAGGGCTGTTTGTTAAAGCACAGAATATTTACTGAAACAGGAGTTTCTGTCTCCTTGTGGCATTGCAAGCTTCATAACAACAGTTTCTGTGAAAAAAGCAGTAAACCGGCTTCAGCTCAGGAGGAGTCCATTAGGACAATAAGGTTAAGCAGTAAAAGGCTTGGGGTTTTGCATGAAAAATATACAAATTGAGGGCACCAAATGCAACTACGGGGAAGTGTTTTTTTTGCCTAAGTAATTTTCTTATTATTTTTATTGTTTTTATTAAGATGTGCTGTGGAAAATATAGCTCAATCTAAAATAGGACTTTCATTAAATTCTCTGCCTTAATTCTTTTAAATGTTTGGGGCTAAATACAGCGGATAGCCAGTAAGTGAAGTTTTTTTGTCCCATTTAAAGCCATTAACTTCAGTTTCATAAATCCCACAGAAATCTCTGGATTTTGCTTACAGGTGAAAAGATAAAAGCTGTCACCACAAAATTACGTTCTGTCTGGGCATGAAATTCAGGAAAGAGTGAAACCATGAAGACTGTGGTGGGGAGGGACGGCTGGCGGGTGCCACCCTCACGAGAGACGCAGCCAGCATGCTGCCCGCGAGCTGGACCTTGCTGGGTGGGATGCTCTCCATGCTTCCAATATATTTATACTGGGCCTTTCATAGCGCCAGGTTTCAAAAACGCAAACAAAGCATCCTTTGCCTTCCCTGTCTGTCCTGACACAATGAACAACTCAAGAGGGTGAAGCCAATTCCCCTCTTCTCCCCTAATGGGCTACACTTTAAAAACCCCATTGCCTACAGCAGCACTCCATAGGAATGAAACGGAATTTGTAGGGCCCCAACAAGCACAGTCTAATCTCTGACCACTCATAATGATTTTCCTGCTACACAGTACGGGGAACGAACTCCTTTTTTTGTTGTTTGTCTAGCATATCAGGTACAGCATGCCAGAAGGCGTCAGGAGACCTCTGGGGTCTGTTACCAGCTGGGACTGGTGACATCCTGCTCCCACTCACACTATAAATGCCAGCAGAATGGTGATGGCAAGTGTCACAGGCAAAGAGCAGAGCAACATGTCCCCAGATCTTAAAGGGGACTATTTCCATAACAAACATTAAGATTACCAAATATCAAATTTTAATACTAGTTCTGTAGATAAATATGTTTAATCCTAACTCTTCATCCATCAAAGTTCAGAGGAGAGTATAAGAAGATGCACTGTTTTCTAGGATCATCCATCAGCGGGCAGATGGCATATCTGCATACAGATTCTGACAGATCCTGTGAAAATATTTGGGCTTGAAATGAATGTCACCGAGCATTTTGCAAGCATGAAGTTTATTACGGGCTCTGTAATTTTCTGGGATATTGTATTTTCCTCTGGCTAGAAAAAGTTCTAGTACATAAAACAATTTGTCCCTAGGAACATTAACTGTTTAATATCAGATTTTAATGAGCTTTCAGCATCAAAAAGAGAAAAATTCTGCCTCTAGCAGAAATAACCTTCTATTTACAGAAAATACACATTGCCAGAAGAGAGCTCTGAAGACTGAAATCGTATTTCCTTAAGCCAGTAATTTCCTGAACTTTCTGAACATAGTGCACAAGGGGATTTTTGTTGCTGTCTGCTATTTTGCTTTTGTGATTGGCCAAAGCACTAACATCTACTACCTAAATGTAGAGACTCCCTGCCAACACGTCAGCCCTTCTCCCTGCACAAAGTACAGGCTGCCAGGCAGTGACACAAGCTCCAGCACTGTAATTAGATCACAGGTTTTTTTATTATTATTATTATTATTTCAAATAATCTAAAATCTGAATTAATTCCTGTGCTTCATCTGAAAGTCCTACATATGGCTGCAGTGCTGTACGGATGTGCAAGTGCAGATGACGCCACCAAATTTCAGCCAAGTGGTGGGCTAGTGAAATCCAGATGTCTTAGTGGAAAAACAATCAATACAGAGCGACATCTTTCTGACTTGAGATATCAATGTATTAAGATACCAGCTTTCCAGCTAAAAGCACTGAAAAATCTAAGGTAATACAGAAATTGCCCATTAAGGTCTACACTATCTGAGTATCTCATTAAATAGAAACACTATGCACAGATAGAAAAACATAATTTAATCTGAGATTTCAGACGAACAGATGAAATAAGGATCCTGGTAATGCATGACGGTGATTCTCTGTGTTTAAACCCCATGTTTCTGTTTCACACTTTGCTCCTCCCAAATGCCTGTCGTTGGGGGTTTTTGTGTTTTAAAAATTAAGGTGAAGGTGTCACTAATGTGAATCCACATTTTTCCCCTCCCACAGTGCTAGTTTTCTATTTCCCTGTGCTACTTCAGAAAGCCATGTCCCGCAGCCCCCAGCACCCGCGCACAGCACACCCACCACCTGTCAGAGCCCCTTCCGCATCCAGGAAGAGCTGGCTCTTCCCTGGAGATGGGAAAAACTTTGCAGATGAAGTTCTTTCATTTGGCAAAAGTCATTTGGGGGAGGCAAACCTGTTTACAAATTCAAATTAGATTGTCTAACAGTTTTTAGCTAAAGAATTTGAAAACATTTCCTGAAAGGTAAGACATTTTAGTGTTTGTTCTCAGAGTGACTGGAAATAAGTTCTGGATAAAAGTTAAGTGAGGGGATGGGAAAAGACACCTTTTAAGACAAAACATTTTTTGAAAATTACTATTTCAGGGGATGAAATTGTGTTGCATTTGATCCAAAACTAATGAGGCTCTCCTCCCGAGCGAAACCAACAGCTTATTGACCAAGTTCTGCCTTTGCACCATCTTCACTGAACAGCTACAGTATAGTAGCACGATGGGGACAAAAAAAAGATGTCAAAAAGCTGGTAGATGCTTGTCATACAAGATATTTGGCCTAACAGCACGTCAACTATTGCAAGCCTAAAGTAGCTTTGCAAGCCAGCCTCTGTCAGGAAGAGAAACAGACACCTCCGCACACACCACCACTGTTGTTTTTTTTTCTAGTAGCACCTTTAAAACACTCCAAAGACAAAAAAAAAATGCAGTACATGTTCATGCTCCCACAGTCAGGTAAAGACAGCATAGCACCGGCACACCATCTAAATTACCTATTAGTTTTAGATGATTACCACCAAATAATTCAAAATCAAGAATATTGCCAAAATCTCTACTCGGTTCTTTCAGCATCTTCCATGTTTCAGGAGTTTCAATGGGAATTTCCAAAGCACTGCCACCCATGATCCTGAATTCCTTGCTAAGCAGTGAAGGAGCTTTTGTCACACTCTAAACTTATGGCATGTTTCATATGGAGAAGTAATTCATCTGTTGAACTAAGAGACATTACAGTAATCCTTCCCCACCCATGAGTCAGCTTCTCTTTTATTGTACCTTAAATTCTTGAAACAATTAAAACAAAACAAGGCGTTTTATAAAGGAACTTTATGTTCAAATATGTTAGATATTTGAAAGCAAACAACAACCTACCAGTCTGTCATCTCCCATGATTTCAGCAGCGCTTTATCATCTCCTTATGACTAAGGTAAATCAGGACTTCCATCACCCCCCGTACACAGCCTCCACTCACACACTCCTATACTTGCTCCTCTTTTCCTTACCCTGCATCCATCACATCACAAAAAGGCTTTCTGTGCTTCCATTCCCAAAGCACTTTAACAGGGAACAGCAGCTCGTGATCCCCGATTTTATCCTAGGTATCTATGCCCTTCCTGAGTTTTCTCATGAGGAGTCTTCGCATCTATTGTTGCCCCAACACAGGCAACTCAGTTCCAGGAAAACCCATGTATTTTTAAACACAAGAGAGATAAACCGATTAATGGGTGCAATTTCTCCAGTTCCTCTGCATCCTTAATAAATTAGCAGGACTGTGTAGGATATCAGAACTAAGCAAAAACCCTGGACAAACAACACAAGCCGGTACAGCATGGGAAAAGCTGGAAAGTAAAGGGGGAAAAAACAATGAAAAAAAGGCAGGAGAAAATTCTCTGAAATTCTGCACATGTAACTTAACCCAGCCAAGAACACAGAATAATGCAACACCCTGGATGGAAGGAAGCCATGCACAGCATTTCATCCCGTGCCGGCAGTTGCTGCCACAGATGAGGTTTCAGGCACAAGACCTCCGCCAGCTCGTAATCTTTTATCTCCTCACAACCCAAGCACACAAGAGAAGATAAACCTAGGAGACAGGCTGTGGGAAGCACGCAGGTGATTTCTCACTGAGTAAAAGGTAGGAAGGACTATGGTCTGGGTCACTATGATAACACGTTGATTTACAGGTAGAACATGGAGGGTTAATTATCTTGACTTTGGTTTCTTGCTTTGCTGAGACAGACTCAGCAAAGGCTCGGACACGAGAGGCAGGGTCCCCTTTGTTCTGCGCCTGTCACGACAGACTCCCCCATCCATGACAGCAGCCATCAAGATCCGGTGACAGGAAGCTCACTGTTCCCATAGGATTACTCCATTATCTCTGCTTAAATGAAAATCAGGCTGGTCAGAAGCTGTGAGATACTTTTTAATACGGACATTCAGAGTGAGAACAAGCGAGAAGCTGATATTTAGGATCACACAGTCTCTCCATAACTACAAATTTCCCAGCAATGCTTTAGAAGCAGTACTTTGCCGGCGTTTCCAGAATGCAGAATTCTCAAATGCTACCCCAAACCCAGCAACAACAGGGATCTGCATCTCCTTTGCTTGTTGGGAGTCTTTCACATGGCAAAAGAGAGGCAATCTGAAGGAGGACGAGGAGGTATGACCTGTTCGTGTACTCCAAAGGCATTTGATAAAGTTCCTGCCTAGCTAGAGGCTGTAGAGGAAAAACACTGTTACCACTGGGTGAACGATGAAGTCTTGTCATGGATTAAAACAAGTTAAGAGATAGGAAAGAGAATAGAAATAAATGGCCAATTCGCTGCATGGAGAAAGGTTAATAGCGTAGTGCCCTGGGGATCAGCCTTCGGGCTGCTGTTTTTCAATACCTTCATTAACAGCCTGCAAGAGGTGGTGAATAGCAAGGCAGCAAGAGCGCCTGACAAAATTGGTTTAGGTCAGTCGCAAGCAGGGGAGGCTGGAAGGAGCAACCGCCAGCGCAAAAACACACGCTGAGCAACCCAGGCTCTGCTCCCCAAATGCAGCCGTGGGCACGGAGACAGCAGAGCGCTCGGTATTGCCAGACAGTTGTAAGCATGCAAGAAAAGTGGCCAACAGCCCTGTAAGAACTCGCCCAACTCTGCATTTCATATAATGCCATCTATCTGTGAAGGACCAGGAATAATCAAAACAGACAGTGTAAAGAAAAAAATTCTAAAGACACAAAAGCCATTATACAAAACATCTCCCCAGCCTATCACCATCAAGATTTTTTAAATAAGATGACAAAATAAAGCTAGCAGAATACTTTGATATGTTGGAATACCACAAAATCCTTAGAACGGTCCATCATCCCTTCCACATGTCTCTGGCCTTTTGGCCCTCTTGGTGCTCTCTGGTCCCCACAACAGAGGGTATCCAAACGTTGTCTTTGGAAATAACCGGCACTTCCAGCATTTAGAGCTCACGGCATTTTCTCCTTTGTCTGCGCTAGTGGCATCACTGATCAAATAAAGCCAGAAACATAATTCACAGGCATCAAAAGCGCAAGGAACATTTGATGACAAAATGCTATAGCTTGATCCGAGATTCATCGTTGCTCACCCAGCCTTAGATCAAGGGAAGTCCCTTCGACCTGGGAGTCACCTCCCAGGAACACAGAGTGGGAACAAAAATATCCCAAGAAACCAGTGGGAATTAGTGCAAGATTAGGTATTCACCCAGTGAGGTAATTTGCAGCAAAAGCCTCTGAGGTGCTGGGGGTGCAGGAGGTCAGCTCATCGTCAACAAATCTTCACCCTCAGAAAGAAGCATTGCAAAAAAGCATGCACACACGCGGCCAGACCAAGGAACTGTTGCTGCTAATACCCGCAGGGTGACTGATCTCTTCAAAACATTTGCATACTCGTCTTCAAAATATTATCAGAGTACCTCAGCACACACAGGAGGAGCAAAACTTGATCATGGCAGATAAGAAAGCAAGCAACATGGATTTTGTTAGGAAGAAGGTGCCTAAAGAAAGGATTCACATCCCCAAACACACCAGGAGTTAAAAGCCACGCTCACACAATGCAGCGCTTTACAGAGGTGTCCAAGCAGCTGCAAATAAGCCAGTACGGGGTCCTAAGGGTCAGGCAGCTGATCTGTGCTTTATCCTTACAGCAATATCACTCTGTTTTCACAATGCTCTTGCTGGGATTACCTACATCCCGCTATACATCCCTGTGCCCTACAGTGACGGCAGCAGCCGGCCGAGCACTGCCTTGGACTGGCAGCCCAGCCTGCCCAGTGACAAGCAAACATCCCCCAAAATGACAAATAAAGGTGCCTCAAGGAACTCTGTGGCTTGCAGATGGCTTAAAACTGCCCTCACTGCAGCCCCACAGACCAGCCCTAGGACTAGTCCCTTGCTCTCCCTGCATTGCAGCATCATCAGCATCAAAACAGAGACAGCAACATTTCCATTATTAACAACGCGCCCCACTTTACTACCAGAATCGCAGGTAACAGGGATTTTAATACAAAGATAACGTAGACTCTATGAGCTGGCACTACCAACACCTCTTTGCTTTACTACCCAGCACACCGATACGCGGCTGAAGCAGAAAACGATAGCAATTTAGGGGAGAGGATGAATGTCTGCTTTGACAGGTTACTTTTTCAATTGGTTGTTGTTATCTTTTACAAGGCCACTGACAAACTCTGAGCAGCCTATGAAAGCCACATTCACCCGAAAATTAAGGGAAAGCTACTCAATACGAGGGGCCTGTATATCTGATGACTTACACTGTGCAACACAAACTTAGAAAGGCACAGGGTAATTCAGGTGGTTTAGGAGAAGTATAGTTGTTCTGGATTACTTACAGAACTTCGGTGAAAATTTAACACCCTGCTGGCATCCCATTTAATTTAGAAGACAGAATACTGTGGATGATTTTGTTGTTGTTTTCAACTCACTTGTGTTACTTTACTAGATTAAATCCATCAACCAAAACCTTATAAAGGCGTCGTCAGTTGGCTGGTGAGCAGGGGGATTACAGGCAGTGATTATTTCTCACTGAAAAGAGACTTATCAGCCCATTTCATAAACCGATTGGAAAACCAACAGCAGCCTCTCCTCTTCTGTCCCTTACTACAATAATGCAATTAAACTAGTGCCCTACACATTCCATGAGCAAAGTGTACAAAGGTAGGAAAGAGCTTTAATTCTAAACATGTCAAAAGTTTTTTTCTAAACAATTAAGAAGCTTATACTTATTCTCTTAAACGTAAGAATTTTAAAAGTATGTCCTTACAAGCAGGAGTATGAAAGATTTAATTACCTTTCTGTTTTTCCACTAAAAAGGCTATAAAGAAGTAATACTAGTAAATTCATTTGGAACTATTCAGCTGAGCACAAAATTAAAGCAGTATGCATAAATATTTGCAAAACTAGGTTATTAACCCGTCAAAGATCCATTTCTGCAGGGTTTGAAAATTGCTGGCAATCTTTCGGTTCAGAAGATCTGTCTGCTTTATGTGGCACCATACATGCCTCGGTTTTCTACAAGAACTTCTCTTATAGTTAGAATTCTCAGTACAAACATATATAATTTGCCCAAAATTTTCTTTATATTTGCATTTTCTCAGTATCCTATAATCATGCTGAATGTCAGCAAGAGGTACTGGTTGTTTATATGCAGCCCAAAATTTGCAAAGAATAATTAAGATGACATGGTTCATTTCATAATGATGTTGCAATTTTGTCTTCTTGGGAACTAGTATTCTGTAATCTGCTTTCCTGGTTGCTTTCAGAGGCTGCGGAAGTGCACGGAATGCTGATGCTGCTCTTCTTCTGTAAGAATAACGCAGGAAGGAGCTCCCCGACACAACCGCCACCACTGCTGTGCCATTCAGGAAGATCGGCAGGCAGCATGCTAGAGCACCACCACCAAAGCCACCGTATAAAATAATAATCAGCTTAACAGAAAGCGTCAAAACTCATCACATTTCAAATAATTTTCCTAGGAAAGATAGCTGCAAATGGTGGTGGAAAGCCAGCCATTCGAAGGACAGAAACAATTCTACACATATCTAGATGTCGGCACGTGTCCTCAAAGCCATAAACGTAACCTTTCCTCCATACGTCCTTCGAAAACTACTTTTAAAATGACGTGCACATCGCCTTTAATGCTATAAGCATTCCGATTCTTAGTTCTGATGTATTTTTCCACACGAAGGGAAACACCACATGATTTTTTTTGCCCTCTGTAGGTGTAAGAAAGAATTTCCCACCGTGATTTTCCCGTTAAATGGCATCCTTATTGCCAGCAATGCTGGCAGTAACGCGTTTTTACAAGACTCCGCTGGAAGTGAGGAATGCTGCTCTGAACTCTACAGACTCCGCCGCTCCTCCAGTGCACAGAAGGCTCCATCTAGTGTTACACACACACAATCCCAGGGAAAAGAGGGAGAGCGGGAAAAAACCCAGTTGACAGTAATTGCTTTAGATTTTTAAGTTGTCCTGGCAAAATAACCAGAGTTTCCTGCCCATGCTTCCTCAGTCTTGCTTCGCTGTCCACCTGGAGGCTTGGAGCCCAGACTGAAAAGCAATGAAGCCAAAGCAAGAGTACGGAGTAGACCTTACTACATGGAGCTCTTCAGTCCCCTAACTCCCTCACACACGTACAAGCAACCACATTCAACGCTACAACGATGGGAAAGGAGATAGAACTTACTTACACCAAGCAGGAACAGGGCCAGGCACAGGATTTTGCCCCATTTTTGGCAGCACAGCCACGCAGCAGCTGTGTTCTCATCGCACGTTAGGAGTTTCCCCGCCCCCCTCGGTGCCTGCAGGGTGTTAAGGACCACAGGTCTCCATTCAGAGATGGCCAAGAGCAGGTATTGTACCTGGAACCTGGAAGTCACATCATGAATAAAATGCAACACAGCATCTCCAGCCCAAACCAAACCAGCTGAGGACCAGACCTTCCATCCTGACTCACACGTAACGCCATGAATTCTGTTGCCATTGCTGAATTACACTGAAACTCACGCCATAACCAGCAGTGGGTTTGAATACAACAGGTTTCTGTACAATATGCAAGCTCCTGCACATGGTGCTGGGCAGGCAGCCGGCATCCCAACAAGCACGGGCCAAGCCAGCTCAGCTGGCCCATCATCCCAGGCGCGGAGCAGGCAGGAATTCTGGACGGGTGGTGCTGTGAGCCTGAGTGTCCCTTGGGTTATTGAAGGGTTCCAGTCTTCATGACAGCTTCAGCCTGCCTTAACGTTAGGGTTCTTAATTTCAACTGAGCCTTCCAAGTTGGAAAAAAACCTTTTCTGCCCATCCTGCCGCCAGAAGCAGGCATGACACTGCCAGGCTGTCAGAGCCACGGCATCGCCGTGACACCACTTCCATGGGGGCTGGTGTCACCCTGCACCCAGGCCATGCTGCAAGGCTAGGAAATCCCTCCTTGGGGGCTTGGCAAAAACCCCTGGTTTCCCTCCCTGCCTCAGTTCCCATTGCATCTGCTCCCCTGATACAGTGAAAAAACCTAAAACTCCGCTGCAGCCAGAAGCTGCACAGGTAACAGAAACATTAACATCGAGAAGGATCGAAGGGCCGGAGCTCAGCACTGGGCACTTGGAGAAGGGACAGTTCGTACCCAGGTAGATGAGCTCAACAAGAATGTAAATAAGGAGCCTTCTGACGAGGATGTGCTAGCTGCCAAAAGAAAACAAACCAGGGTAAAATAATCGTGGTAGTCGACCAGCAACCTCCTGCTCCAATGGCCCCCACCCCGAAAAGGGTGGATCCGCGGCGGAGGGATCACGCTGATATGGATTAAACCCAGCCCAGCGGGCAGGTATGAGCTGGGCACGTGCAGGGTGGGCGGTAGGGCAGGTCTCACCATCAGCCGGCAGGTGTGTGACACCTGAACAGCAGCGGGATGATGGATAACGTACGGAGAACTGCGGTAGGTAGCAGAAAGGAAACCACAAAGGCTGCTAACGCACGCCAAGGTGGACAGGAATGCAGGTAACTGCCCGGGGGGCGCGAGGGGCATCTTGGGGCGGCGCCAGAGGGAGGAGATTCTCAGTTTTCGGAAACCTCGTGTATGTGCGTGGCTTTGCATCATAAACACCCGGCTGCTTGTTGAATCGGAGCGATCCCCCTTGCACCCAGCGCCGCAGTAAACACACCTGCTTTGTAACGCTCCCCGAGCTGCAGGGCTGCGCCCCCCCCCGCCCGCGCTGGCTGGTCATTCATGTCTGTGTTTGCAAAATACCTGCACCCTGCGCAGCACCCCCGAGAACAGCTTGGGGGGGGGAGGTGGGTGTTACCTGGAACTGCGGGCAGCTTTTTATTATTGTTACTATCCAATATGTAAACAAAAAAAACAAAAACAAAAAAAAGCGAAGAGTGTAAGTTTGCCTTTGTAAACAGCTACTCACGGTTTTAGCTTTAAACTTAAAAAAAAAAAAAAAAATAGCTATAGCAGCATGTGGGAGAGCCCGTTGGGAGGCCGGCAGCCGCCCCCCGCAGCCAGCGTCCCCCCGCGCCGCCGCCAGCCCCACTCCGCACCGCGGTGCGCAGCGCCGCCCCGCGGCCGCTGCTGGTATGGAACTCCTCCAGGCTGAGGGGTTTGCGCTGTGATTTTGAGGGGGTTTTTGTTTGGTCGGAGTTTTTGTTGTTTTCTGGGGAGGGTTTTTTTGTTGTTGTTTGTTTTTTTAGTTAGTTGGGCGGGTTTTGTTTGCTTGCTTTTTTTTGGTTGGTTGATTGGTTTAGGTTTTGTTGTTTTTTTTGGTTTGGTCTTTTTTTTTTAAAAAAAAAAAAAAAACAAACACCTAAAATCCATGCTTGTCATTATACTGACCAGTCTTTGCACTCATGTATAGAGATTCAGCTTTACAAGGTGGCCTGGCTGGACACAGCCAAGGTGGCTTTCCTGCCAGAGCGCATCGATGTCTGAATTACTGTCAATATTCACTGGTTTACCAGTTTTAAATATTCTGCTCCAGGTGATTACGCTGCAGAAGGTAGTGCTGACTGACACAGCACCCTCCATCAGGTCAATGGTGGGCTTAGCAGTCAGGGTTAATGGTTGGACTCAATGATCTTAGAATCACTGAGATTGGAAAAGACTTAAGACTCTCTGAGTCTACAAAATATTGACTTGAGAGTCCTCTGGTTTTGGCTGGTATAGAGTTAATTTTCTCCACAGCAGCTGGTATGAGGCTATGTTTTGGGTTTGTGCTGGAAATAGCCTGTTAAACAGGGATGCTTCAGTTTCTGCTGAGCAGTGCTCACACAGAGCCAAGGGCTCTTCTGCTCCTCACCCCATCCACCAGCGAGCAGGCTGGGGGGCACAAGGAGTTGTGAGGGGACACAGCTGGGACAGCCAGCCCAAGGGACATCCCATACTATAAGGTATCATGCTCAGCATACAAAGGTGGGGAAGGAGGGGACGTTCAACGTTAGGGCATTTGTCTTCCCAAGTAACCACTACACATGATGGAGCCCTGCTGTCCTGGAGACAGCTGAGCACCTGCCGACGGTGGGAAGTGGTGAATTAATTCCTTGTATTGCTTTAGTTCAATTGGTAAAGCAGAAGCATCTCAACCCACAAGTTTTCTCCCTTTTACCCTTCTGATTCTTTCCCCCATGCCACCGGGGGGGAGCAAGCAAGCATCTGCATGGTGATGACCCAACACCCCAGCACCTGCAGCCTCCCCAGCCCAACCCCCTGCCCCCACACCTCACTGGGGTCACCTCCAGCATCTGTGCTGCGGTAAGCCAGACCCAGGGACCCCATTAGCCCACCCCAGGGACTGTGGATAGCTGACCACAAAACCAGACGCAAAAAAAATGCTGCCTGAGCTTACATTTGGTGTTCACGCAGGACGTGGAGGAAGCATCTTCCCTTGGAAACAGGTTTTTCTTTCATGTAGGAGACCTTAACTAGTTAGAACGGGTCGACCTGCAGCCTTTCACCACGCAAACTCAGGGTGCATCTTCCTCTTCCACTTCTACAGGATGCTTTTGTGGATTTGGAGAGAAAAGGCTGCAACAGTCTGTGATCCATTCTTCCCTCTCCCTTCATATCTTCCAAGGAAGACTGGCACTGTAACAGATCTTAGTTTAAGATAGGAAAATAAGATGAGAAACGGGTCAGTGGGAGAAGCATTTTGAGAGGAAAAGGCGAAGCACAGCAACCTGCTTATCTACTGTGATGAACCATGAGCCATGTCCTACCAGCCTTTGCTCACCTCAGGTCAACAGAACACTAGCAGTGCCCTCGCTGCTCTCACACCTCACTCTCACCTGAGGCTACCACAACCGGAGCTCACCCGAAACCCCAGCCACAGCTTGTTCTGCACCCTGGCCACACGTGCCCAGGAGCCTACCTGAGCCCACCAGGCACACCGAGCTCTGGGCACTCAAAGGGCCCTAGTAGGGACAGTCTGGTGGAGCCCAACACAGGAGGAGGCACGCTGCCAGCATTTCTTTCCATAAGCCCAAGGCAGAATTTCACACGCTGGATGTCATCCCTCCCTGTTTAGGCTTTCTGGAAACTAGAAGCTCGGTTGGCATTCAGAGTCCCACCAAAGTGCTCGCACTTCGGTCCCATCACACCCAAGGTCTTCATTACATGCCGAAAGGAGTGGTCTTCTCTTTCTGCACCGCACACTAGGTATCCCTTTATTCAAATTTTTAAACATTTCTGTACGCAAGTAATAAGGGCAGTGGATACACTGGTACAGCTGCAGGTACAACTGGCCCATAAACAGTTCTTGTACAGGGGGAAATACTTCACACACAGCTCACAACTACATGATGACAGAACAGGGAACATGCATGACGTGGCAGAAGGACTTACCCTGAACTGACAGCAGGATGTTAATTTTTTCTAGGAAGGAGCCAGCAAAGACAGTAACAATATCTGTCTCCTCTCTTGTTCATTTTGTTAGTTCAAAGTGTTTTTCAGAATCGCAGCATGGTGGGGGCTGGAGGGGCCCTCTGGAGCCCACCCCGTCCCACCCCCTGCTAGAGCAGGGTCCCCCAGAGCAGGCTGCACAGAGCCGCGTCCAGGCGGGTTGGGGTGTCTGCAGAGCAGGAGAACCCCACAGCCTCTCCGGGCAGCTGTGCCCGTGCTCACCCTCACAGCGCACAAGTTCTGCCCCACGCTCAGATGGAAGCCCCTGTGCTGCAGCCTGTGCCCGATGCCCCTTGTCCTGTCGCTGGGCACCGCCGAGAAGAGCCTGGACCCGTCCTCCTGGCACTCGCCCTTAAGATCTTTGTAGGCACTGGTGAGATGCCCTCTCCCTCTTCTCTTCTCCAGGCTGAACATGCCCAGCTCTCTCAGCCTTTCCCCATAAGGCAGATGCTCTGGTCCCCTCTTCACCTTGGTACCCTCCTCTGGCCCCTCTCCAGTAGCTCCCTGTCTCTCGAACTGGGGAGCCCAGCACTGGGCACAGCGCTCCAGATGTGCCTCACCAGGGCAGAGCAGAGGGGGAGAATAACCTCCCTCGACTTGCTGGCCGCACTCCCCCCAAGGCACCCCAGGATCCCACTGGCCTTCTTGGCCCCCAGGGCACGCTGCTGACCCATGGGCGACTCGCTGCCCAAAGAGCGCCCGGCCCCTCCCTGCAGAGCTGCCCCCCAGCAGGTCAGCCCAGCCGTGCTGGTGCCCGGGGCTGCTCCCCCCCAGGGGCAGCTTTCCATAGCTTGGAGGGGGCAGGAGGTGTGCTCCCCCTGGCCATGCGCACCAGGACACAGCAGATAAACATGGCCAGGGCATCAGGAAGGCCATAACTTGGAATCCAAAGCTGGACCCCAAAAGGCGTTACCTTGCTGGCAGAGCGGGATGCACCCGCATCAGGAAGGAAGGTGCCCCTGCCCACGGCGGGGGTTGGAACCCGAAGGTCCCTTCCAGCCCAAACCATTCTGTGATTCTACAAGCCAAAACCAGGCTCTTCAAACCCATCTTCATCAACTGTCCTTCGACTAGCTCCATAGACTCATCCGAACCGGCTGCCTGGAACTGTGTCATAAAGGAAAAAATGTCGCAGCTTTCCTCCGCTTCTGCCTCGGTACTACCAAGTGAGATACTGCATCTTTCTGGTAACTTCCCATGAAACATTGCCCTCATTAAAACTGTTAACCGCATCAAACTTCTTGGACTGTCAGAAGCCTTTAACCAATGTTCACATATTGCCAGATTAATTTTTAATTTAAAAACATTATTGCGTTACCCATCTCAGCGATATGACACTTGCCTTTAAAAAATGGAATACTTCATAGTTTTTTCAAAGTTGTATTCAAGCACAGAAGAGGTGACAGAGGGTGGCAGTTATCTATTAAGCAAAGCTATTGAATATATATATTATATATATAGACCATATCACAATTAATCACTGCAGGAGGAGTCTCATTTCAGCCAAAAGGAGCCATAGGTGCTGCACTCTACTAACACTTTTCACCACCCACTGACACCTCATTACTGCGTCATTTAAAAGCAGAGACTAATTCAGGCTGGGACAGGCCTCTGCACGTCCTCTAGTCCAACCTGTTGCTAAAAGCGTATCAAACCAGACCAGGTTTCTGTGAGATTGATCTAGGTAAGTCCTCAACAGCCCTGAGGACGAAGCCCCCCAACCTCTTACAGCAACATTTTCCCCTTTTGACCATCCTCATGGGTTGGTGGGGTTTTTTCCTTATACCCTAAATATGGAAGTACGGGGGGGGGGGGGGGGGGGGGGGGGGAGGGGAGAAAAAAAAAAAAAGAAGCAGCTAACTGAAACCTTGGGACAAGCAAGGTAAAGCAAGCAAAAGAAAGAGCACAAATAAGAATACAAGTTTCATTATGTTAATTGCACCCAAAGCCAATGTCAAATACTTCCCAATTGGTAAGAAGTGCCGTGCCACCTTTAGAAGTCGTAGAAGCTCAAGACCTCACTTACCTCCTTGCCTGGAGGACTGCAGCTCTGACCGCTTTGCTGTCTTTTATTCCTCCTCTGTGCAAAACACATTTTTCTTTGGATGTCTCCAGCACAGCACCTCCCCATGTCCAGCTTTAGAGGTCTGGGAGCACCATCTGACTGCATTGCCCAAATCATTCTAATTTAGAGACGAACAGTTCAGGAACTCAGTCTGCATTTCCCTAGGGGTAGGCAGAGGCGTGACTTTAGGAAGCGTGCCAAGAAACGCATTTGTAGAAGGCAACGCATGTGAGCGAAAAGCTGAGACCCACCAGCACCTACAGTGGTTATGGGCATCAACCACGTACCTTCCACCGGCGCTTCTTAGCCCTCAATTAATTAACATCTGGTTGCAAGTGCTGACGAACCACACAGCCGCCGTCCCTTCCCTTCCACAAAGCCAAACTTTGCTGCTCCCCAGCAGCAGCCGCCTATTCCAGCGGGCTAACGCGTTCCTACAGGGGGTGTTACCCCCACCAGGCAGCCGCAGCACACCAGCCACGCTCCCCAGCAGGCCCCCGAGTTAAGGTTTCGGCCGTGGGGCCGAGATTGTCCCCAGGTGTGTTTGAGTCGTTGCAGGTTCCCCGACCTCGCCGAGCCGGCAGCGCTGCACGCTCTGCGGCCACAGAGAGGCAGCCTGCGCCCACACATCCCTCCCTGCCGCCAGGCACCTCGGGGCCGACAGCAGCTCCTTCCACACAACCAACCGCACCAGAAATCCCAGCCACAGGCCAGTAAAGCCCATACACTCGCTCACCACAAACTCTTTAAGCAACGACGCCGCAGGAGCATCCCTACGCCACACACAGTGCAAGCCCTGTGCAGAAATACGCCACTGCCAAAAGCATTTTAACAGCACCGGCGTGAAGTGTGTCCGAGACACCCCACTCTGTACACCATCAAGCACCCCGATCCGGAGGGAGTCCCCGCACGCTGTGCTCCCCAGCGGTGCACGGGCACCCCCAAGCACTCCAAATCCAGCCACAGCCTATGCTCGTGGCCAGGGGCAGAACTGGTGAGGAAAGTGCTCCCCAGATAAACAGTCTTTAAAATCAAGTGCTTGTTCCCAGAAAAATCTGGTTTTGTCCAAGGAAACACCAAAGTGCAATTTTAATTTATACAGACTCTGTTTACAATGAATTCTGACAGAAGGAGTAGTAAATACACTAAATGTTGCCAATTACCAAAACTGGAGACCCTCAGGTGAGCACCATGAAATGTTAAAGAGAACAGTCACCAGACATGACATGCAGCACCAGCATTTCACTTCAAGAATAAATTCCATACTGGTCTAAGAAGCATAGCAGAGTAGATGGAACATATACACACACAAGTATACGACACAAAAATATAAATCAGAGAAACAACTGTTATTCACCACTGGTCTGTTGCACTTCTATACATATATTAGCAGGGCTCTCTAAAGCTCAAGTAGTTAAATTCCACTACAGTGAATTTTGAAGAAAAACTATTGCAGAAGAAAGAGCATTTTGAATTTAGTCTTGTTTTAATTAAAGCTTCTAAATTGACCACAGGGATGTTACTTTTGGGGTTGGTGGTTGTGCTTTGTTTTGTTTTTTTTAATGAAGTAGGTTACAATTACTACTGACAAGGATGCATTTGCAATTCACTTTGAGAGATTAATTAAGGCTTGTTTTCATGAGAAGGACAAGATATTTTTATAGCGATTAAAAATGGTTTTAAATGTGTAATATACTCTTTTATAGTAATTACTAAAATTATTCCTAAAAAATTGATTCTTGGATTGAATTCACTATCAATCACTCCTGCAACACCTGCAAGTCCCTTTTTCTCTGTGGTCAACCTTTAGCAGTTTGGGACCAAGTCCAACACCAGTCTTCCTTCAGGTTCCAGTAAAATCACATTTAGAATTTAAGCAGCAAAGCCCCAGACTTGCTTCCAAAATCTTACTTCTCAGCTGCTGCCTAAAACTTACCACCACCTAACTCATCAGGCACCTCTTCATCCAGGCACACTTTGAAGAACATGCATTCAGCCCTCACCCCTCCTAATAAGGGAGCAACTCCTCAGAGGAGGTTCTGGCCATGAAATCTAAAATAAACACGGGTGTTCCTCTGCAAGCACAACCAAAAATCAGCAAGGAATAGGCTTTCACAGCAATACCTCTCTGCTCAAAATGCATTACTGGTGGAGTTCAGGCACCTTTCTGCACCAGTGCTTCATTTTCTGGGTTTCATAAAGCGAGCTTGTTCCTCTTCAGGTGTCCTTGTCCTCTTCACTGTGTATAGCTAAAACAATTTCAAACAGTGTTTCACAGCTAGAAGTCAGTAGCAGCTGATACTGCTGTCATACACAGCAGTCTATACGTAATTAACTAGAAATGCCAGTCTATACGTAATTAACTAGAAATGCTTCAGCATTTCACAGACACGGGAACACCTTCCAAAATAAAATCCTCATTACTCTCAGCACAGATGATAAGAACTCAGAAGACCTGAAAGCAAAAAAAATGTTTCTCTTGAAGAGAAATACCCTCCTGCACATACTTGGAAATGCACCTGTGCTGTAGCTGGTTTGATGGTCAGCCCATTATATTTCGGAGCATTACAGGTATTGAAAGAAGGATTAAAAAGAAATTAAATCCTCTGAATACAGAGGTGAAGGATTCATATATTAAACAGGATGATTTAAATTGCCCAAGTCATAGCCCAGAAAGTAAGCCTTTCCATCTAACTGATGGAGCACTAACAACACACCAAAAGGCTGGCCTAATCACTGTGTTCATTGGCTCATTTCCACCGTAATTTAAGTATGTCCAAAAAGCTGTGTTAACGTAAGTTGAACATCTGAAATTAACAATTACTGTACCTACTTAGATAATGAAGATGCATAGTATACAGCTGAAACTCATTAATAACAACTTCCTAATGGTGCACTGGATTAAGGTTTCAATAGTATTTTTCTCACTCACCAGACATGAAAACAATTATTAACAGGGACAGAAAATTATTATGCTCCATACCACTGAGGTATACCCATTAATATTCTCCTCATGACAGCTAAGCCCCTAAAAAGAGGATGCAATTTAGTCCTGGATAGTACTGCAATGGATAGTGGTGTCATTACTCAATTCTTAAACATCTAGATGCAATGAATACATAGAAAGAGTGTAACAACAAATCCAAAGTTCTTTAGAATAATATTTTAATTGAACTTGAAGACCTTGACATTTTTGTATCTTCAGGGGAAACACATTTTCATATGTAGCATGGTCTTGTGAAATACATAATAAGAGTGCATAAGCTGTCTTTATTTACTCCTGATGGGTTCCACAGGGCTAAGTTGTATATTGCTCCAATATAATCTATAAATGAATAATTGTTCAAAGTACTTCTGTTCCCACTGATGTCTTTTTCCATTAATTTTCTCCCTTCAGAATAGGCAACAATTCCCCACTTTCCTGTAGTTCCTGTAAAGAAATATATACAGCAATTATTCCTCTATGTACATTTTGTGATTACGCTAACAAGATTTCAGTAGGGATGGTTTACGAACAAGAAGAGAACTCACTGGCTGCTAAGGGAATACACTAGGTGACTCAGTAGAGGTCCCTCTTGACCAAGACACTGAAGTTCATAATGCCGTTAAATGTTAATAATGTTAAATTCTACTTTCTGTTTATTTAGCAAGAGAGGAGATTTATTTAGTGAAAAGACACATCTTCAAAGGAACTGGTTATTACCAACTTTACTAGGTAAAGCCCTGTGTATATCTCTTCTAGATGTAATTTGAGATATGTTTTAGGCATACACAAAATTTTACAACATCCAGAATGCCTCCCATAAAATGAAAAAATTACTATCCACTGATAGATTTTGTTTGTACCACACGTCAAAACAAACAAGACAGTAAGAGATTTGTAAGAGTTCTAAATAAGAGGTGCTTGCCCTTATCCTCTTGATGATTTAAATTATAAGGCTGTTAACTATAAGAACTAGATAACACCACAGAACAGTTTTAAAATAACGTGTTGTGGGGTATATATATTCTTTCCCCCCATGTCAAGAGAAACAACCATCTCAATTCTCTTACATAGGATGCTGTATTATGGAATGCATTTTAAAACACTGACAACACTCATCTACCCATACAAGTTAGTCAGTGTGAACTGAATACAGTCCCAACAATGCAAAGAGACAAATTACATTTTAGATACCAGGGACAGAAGTGTTTTGCAGCATCTACGCAATGCCTGAAACTCTACTCACAGATGACTGAAATAACCCACACACTTGTTAAATAAATAAAATTAAAGTAATCTATGTAATTTAAGTAATACCGGTATTTTTAGAACTAAATGAGATTTATTGATTGCATCTTCCCAGGAGTTACAATGTCTGAGGAATTGGCTATAAAACATTCAGACAAGAATGGGCTCAAGAGTATTTGGGGTTTAGAACACTGTGCCTGCTCTGTTACAAAAATCAAAAACCAGAGTAAAAGATGCAGATCTATTTTTGTTGCTTCAGGGTCTGTTCAAACAACTACAATAAACCTTACTTTCTTCCAGGAATGAGACTGTTTGCTAGGAAAAAAGTCTCGCCCACCTTATTTGAGAAAAGCAATGTCAGAAGTAAAACTAGGAAGAGAAACCTTTAAAAATGCACCCACAGGGTAAAAATGGTCTTTACAGTAACAGTAACTGACTGCTGTCAAGAAAATACATTCCACTGCTAAATCTTGGCATATGAGAATGCTGGAGATTTAGGGCTCCTTTCAACTGCGTGTTGAGCTAATAGAAGGCACAGTAAAACCAACCAAGTCATTCTGTTTCAAGATCTAGGGCCGCTACATGGGAATTTCTGTATGTTATGGACAGAAAAACATTTCCACATTTATAAACAAACAGTCCATTTACATTTCAAACAAGATTCGCCCATTCCTACCTTTACAATATCCAGCCCTCCAACAAGTTCACCTTTCACATATAATTGAGGATACGTTGGCCAGTTTGAATAGGTTTTTAATCCTTGCCGCACCTAAGAAAAATGATCTTAAATGTAAACTTCAACTTTAGTAAAAGCAACAATGAAATCCTCAATTATAAAGAAGCTCACTTACCTCTTCGTCTTCCAGTATGTCAAATGTCTCATAATCAATGCTACGGAAAAAAGAAAAAAAAAAAAAAAAAAAGGAAAAAACAAAATCATCTACTGTGGAGTTCTGCAATGCAAGACCCTCAAAAATTCCAAATGGGTACGTTTACCAGCTAGCTTTCAAAGCACTCAGAATTAACAGGTAATAGGAGGAAAATGTCAATGCTTTATGCATCAAGAACTGTAATGTAAAAAGTGTTAAGTTTCATGGGAAACTCCTTATAACACACAGATAACAGCACAATGAACTAAAAAATTAAGCCATGTAACTTAGGTTGTAACTAGACAAAATGTGTTCAAAGTAATTCCTTTCACTATTAGCTAAGACACTCATACTTTGGAGGTTTTTATTAAGGAGTCAACCAGCTGCAGCTAATCTCACCATTTTCATCTACTACTTGCATAAAAACACAAAAATAAAATGCCTGTGTAAACTTGATTTCTGGTTGATTCATGCAGGAGTTTCGGTATGAATCTCCTAGGATTCCAAGGACTGGCACTCTTCAGTAACTAGCAAGTATGTAGATTCCTGCAAGTGGACTAGGGCCAGTGACAAGGAACAATTATTTGAGTAACTGCTACTTATTTCTGAGTCGCATATTGATATATAGTTATCTATCATCTCAAAAAGCCCATTCTAACATCTAGTAATCAAAACAGCTGCTTAACCTCTTAACTAGCAGCACAAATGAAACAAGAGGTTTATTCAAAGGAAGAAGATACTAATCTCTCTCACTACAGAAAGAATTGCTTTGAAGAGGAAAACTGAGGCTAGATAACATGCAAGGTTCCAAGCCTAAGGAAACAGATCAAGAGGGACCTCTCTAAGAGGAGCTGCTTATCAGAGTGGAAGGATTTCTTTCATGTCAACAAACACAGGGAAAAAAATAAAAAAAGAAAAATTCAGTGTTGCTATAAACTTCTCAATCCGAGCAAGACAATCACTATGTAGCAGTGCTAAAGCAGCGTAGTATCTGACACACCACACCTGACTTGGTATCAAATGAGCATAGTTGTGATTTACACTATGGGCTTTCACATAAAGATACTTCAGAAGACTCTTAAGGAAAATTATGCTTGGGGAAGTTGTCCAATAATATTTTCCAAACTCTTTATTTATAAAATGTAGTTTTTGAAACAGAACTGGCTTCCCAAATTAAATTAAAAAAAACCCACATACATACCCAGTACTATTTAGGATTTCTGTAATTTGCCTGCTGAATCCACATTTTGCCATCTAGAATACAAAACACACATATGTTAAAACATATATCTGCTATATTTAATTCACAAAATTCTAAGCCCTCAAGCTACACTAAAGCGATTACCAATTTATTGCTAGTGATGACCTTACTGGATAAGCAATACTGTTAATCCCCTTTTCATTCTTCTTTATACTCTTTGAGCTTTAAATAGTACTGAATGTCTCTCTCTTTATATACTCTGCTGAAATAAATGAAAACACTGAGAATATTAAACACTTTCCTCACTTGTGGTGTGACATGATACAAGGTGAATCTGTTTCCTAGGTTTGGCATTACCGTCTTGAAAACTAGTTAGGCTTGATTATTCTCCAAACATTCAAAGAGCCAAAGCTTTAGATATGATGGGTGTAAATGCTTTATATGCATTTGTAAAATAGACATTTTTCATTTTGAAACATACACTGCCCTTCACTTACCATTTCAGAGGGAGCAGCAATCTATGGTCAACTGATTAAAAGGCTGCATGTACAGCAAACTCCCAAACAAAATTAATAATTGAAAGTATTTTCTGCAAACTCTTCATATTGACAGTGTGCGGACACAGAACACTCACCATTTTTTAGACATGGAATTTTTAATCCAGCCTATCCCTTCTTACGGGTGATTTCACTCCACTAGTAGCTCAAGCAAAATCAAAACATGTCGAGCAACCTGCAGTCACATGAATGAGCTCAGTCCCCCGCCTCAGCCTCCCTTTAACTAAATAGCATATGAACAACTTCAACAACATGCAATCACTAACTACAATTATTGTCTAGGGTACACCACTCCAATGAAAAGTCCAAGTTAGGTGTTGTGCAAGTAATTTTTGACAAGAACTGCAGTGCAGTACTATTTATCCCCTGGTTACTCTGAGTATGCAACACAAAGCAACAGACTGACATTTAGGTTTATAGTCACTTATTATTTTAATCCTAACTGTTAGCAGTTGTCCGTCCTTAGTCACTACCTTTATTTCAGTGAGCAAGATAATTAAGTGCAGCTTAAAGACAGCAGGCATAGACCATTCCATGCATGTGAGAAGATGAGGGGATCATTTATGGCATGTGGCATTATACTTTAGCCTTAAAAACATCTAGCAGCTTTTTTTAAATGCAGTTCTGAAAGCATAATCAAGTCAGAGAAATTAAGAAGGATAGGACACACCATCCAATTAGGTCAACAGGGGAAAATGTCATGAAACAGGCATCCAGAGATAAAGTTTTGGGCAACAATGAAAGCGTACACCCCAAGTAGGCTAGCCATCAGGGGCAAGCACTCAGAACATCAGCAGAAAATCCATTATCTGCAAAGGCAATCAATAACTAAGACCAAAAGGACATGCACAGTTCTTCCACTCATTCCTGAATTGTAGATCAACTGACAGACAACACTGCAGGGCATCGAATTCCCCAATTTCACTGTAACACAGCTATCAGCATTTTAGCAATATATATCTGTCAGGTAAAACAGGGAAAGCTTTTCCATGGCTTATAGAAGCACCATATAAAACCACAACTAACTTCCCAGCACTGTTAATTTTCACTAAGCAAGGAAAGCAAGGGAAAAAGAGTAATTGCACTGTTTAAAAAACTGTTTAAATGTAGGATTTTCTGCAACACTTAATCTTACCTGTTTGCTTCCCTTCATAAAAAGCATCACAGGAGCTTTGTTTATCAAGGTTTTTAGCCTACAGAAGGCACAAAAAAGACAGACAAACCAGCTTGGTTATTATCCCAAGCTTTGCTTCGATAGGAAAACAAAATGCAAAAGTGGAAAGACAGCAACTCACAGTTTTATCAAATGCATTTAAAGCATTATTATAAGCAAATTATTACTTTGAATTGCTTACAGTAACTCTAGGGCATGAATTTGAACCATCCTGTTACCTTTAGGGCAACAATTTACTTTTCTAGATTGACCTCTAAGTATCAAGCAGCAAAAAGTTTAAGGAGAAACATCATTTCAGGATATTTTAAACAGTGTCTATATTTAGTGATTTACTGCTTTTTCCCATACTGGATGTAATACTTGGCATTTTTCATTCTCCCTCTGACAATGTCTCTGCATTGCAGCGTAAGAGCCATACCTCTTGTCCATCAGTCCTAAGTTCTATGCATATACTGACTAAGGACTAATCAAAACTGAAATTCAAGAATAGATCTTTCTGCCTCATTGTGCCCGTTCCACTTCTGGTCTATCTGCACAACCCTCAGACACTCCCCTTCTTGCCACCTCCTTTCAGAAAAGGCTTTCTGCAGCAGCCGACAGAAAAAGTTAGCAAAGGCTCCTGTCCAACAGTTCCCTGCTAAGGGCAAACTACCAGGGGATCACTTTCTGCAAAAGGTCGCTTTGCATGACTTGCGCAATGCAAAAAAGAAAAAAAAAATATCTTTGCAAAACAAAACTGAATGAAGCTTTGTTGGTGATCTACAGCCTTTGCACGTGTAAACCTCAAAACAATTTTTTCTAACCAAGTTGTCTCTAGATTAAAAACAACAGCAAAACTAAGAAACGGCTACAGCAAGGGTGAGCTCCAGTAATCCGAGCTGGTTTCCCAGCTGCCAGATCAATTTCGTGAAATCAAGCTGATTTCCACCGTCCATTTTCAAGGGTGTTTTCAAGCAAAGACGACAGTTAATTGATGGGAAAGATCAAACATTGAGTAAAGGAACATGATTTATCATTAAGTAGATTCTACTACTGATATTCCTTCATTTTATTAAGTCTTCACATGCGTGAATAACTACCTTACAGGGTTTTTCTTACAAGTGACTGATAGAGTTAATATAGTTTGTAAGAGATGTCAGTTGCTCAGAAGTATGAGGTTAGCTACCAAGAAAAACTAATCTGTGTCATGGAAAAAGAACTTCCCAGTTATCACCAGAACACAGACCTCTGCTAAACGAAGTGTGTTCACTCAAGAAACAACCACCTACTAAAAGCTGAAGAACAAACTAGGCAACAAGAAGCTACCTGCAACTTCTCCGGTGAATTTTCAGCCAGTTTTGCTTCAGGCCATTTCTACATCAAAATCTGATAAAATTGATAAAAACTTCACACATCTGTTCAAAAGATGCTGGGCTGCTCCTTAGGGGAGACATTTAGCCATACCAACAATTTTAAGCTATTAAAACACATTAGGTAAGCAGAGGACACTTCCCATTATCTTCTTTCCCCCAAAAGACTAAGTAAAGCTAAAAACTATTGAATTTATACATAAAGTTGCAGCTTATTATAGTTGCAAGTTTGCAAAAAAAGAAAGGAAAAGACTAAAGTAAACTTTTAAAGTTAGTTTTTAGAAGGCCAGACTGAGACAATCTCATCTTTACCTATAATTTAATCTCAAACTGCAAAAGGTAGTGATGTTTTGTGTGGCCTTGGTGAAACAATTTACAGCTCATCCTACTAGAGTAACAAAAGGTAATCTCAGCCATAGAACAAATTAAAAAGGAATAAGGACATAGCTGTAAAGTATACATTATCACCATATCGAAATGGCTTCCATTCAATTATTTCTCCACTGTGGCAAGAAGGCAAAAAAACCAGACCCAGTCACATCTAGAGCACTGTAAAACTTCCTCTTACCATCCTCAGACAAGAGGGAACCTGTGCTAACTTATTTCCCTTCAAGGTACAAGCCATTTTCTTGGTAAACCAACCCCCCTTTCCAGGTCTTAATGGCAGTAGTCACATAAAAACTAGAAAAAAACCCTGCCACATCTACTAACAACTTCTCAAACAGAATCACTTCTCAGATTATCTGGAGCTCAAAAGCCTGGGGCACATCAGGACTTCAAACGGGAAGGTTAAAAGGACAAATTGGTTTCTAGATATTATATGATTCAGGAAGCAACACACTTCCTACTGCTGCAGCACATATTCATGTTGCCAAGATGGAAAAAAAAAACCAGGAACTGAAGGACACGAGTAATCAAGAAAAATGAGGAGACAAGCCTAGGTATTTTCTCCAGTGACATTACAGTTAATGAAGACTATGATAAGCGAAGCTAACAAAAGCTACTAATGTCCAAATGATGATTTTCCCAGTTATCTTCAAAGAATAAATTCTTAAAAGAGAGACAAGAAAGAATCTATATATTCCTGCTATAATTAAGAATTAACAAATTACAAGTATAATAAGTAAAGTCTACTGGAACAGTATAGCTTAATACATACACAATATATACAATACATATATAGTTTAATACTCAAATGTAACAGTATAGTTTAATATTAAGTGATGCTTACTGTACAGAAAACAGAACGTACTAAACAACTGCATGAGTTCTGTAATTAAAGAAAATCTTGACACACTTCTGATAAAGTCAAAGAACAGAAATTGTTGTAGGGGGCTCCTCCTATACAAATGAGCGTACAGGAAGCCTCAAAAATAGACACCCTTAAAATAATGATGTATTTTAACATCATACCTGTCCTCCAACTTCTGTGTCTTTGGACAGATTGTATCCAGTTCTCCTGATGCCTCAAGTTCCTAGGGAGGTTGGGGAGAAGAAAAATCAAATGTAAAAAGCAAGAAAAACGTGCTTCTGACAACCAGTAAGATTAAGAATTTCTCAGGTTCTAACCTTGATAATATCAAGTCCGCCTATAAGCTCTCCTGCTACATACAACTGCGGATAAGTTGGCCAATTAGAATATGTTTTCAGCCCCTGACGAACTTCTTCATCAGAAAAAATATCAAAACTGCTAAATGAAATACCATGTTTGTTCAGTATCTCCACCATTTGTTTGCTGAAACCTGCAAACACAAAAAGAGGAATTACATGTAATTTTGAACAAAGCATTCCCATGTCTGTTCTAAACCTTACTCATTTAAAAAAATCAAATTCTTCTAGACAGTAAATTCAGAAAAGCTCTAGTGTGTTATTCTTTGCTCTATCAATATCCTCAAATATTATAAAGGGGTGAAACACCTATTTATTACTGGGATTACAAAACCAAAGTATATGGGCAGCTTGCTAAATCTGGTGCTTCTCTATTTAGAGAGCTACACAGTAAGTAACCTTTATCAAAGCATGTCTGTTGCTCCAGCATACAATTAAAGCGAAGTTAAATGTATTCCCTTATTCTGACTTTTCCAGCTCTTCTTCAGTGAGCCTTCACAAAGAACAAAAGCTTCTCAATGACTCCAACAGCCTTCTTTTCACTCCTATAATCACACGTGATTTTCTCTACCCCCACCATTATTCCTCCAGGTAGTACTGAACTTCTACACCAAAGTGGATAAAGTTGACACACAAAGTGAGCACCAGGACTTACACCCACTATGGTGTCATTAGTTTAACTTAGAAATTTGGCTTTCACAATGTTTTCTACTAAGCGCACATCCTTTTTCCTACTTCATGGTAAAAGGCAGATTCCCTTTTTTTTTTTTTTAATGTTTTATGTTCACATGAATACTTAACATTATTTTACTACCCTTGTGACATTTTCATACCATGTTTTGTTTTCTTTTATGGCAGATCTTCATTATGTCCTGCTCCGACAACACTCAGCAGGGTATTAAGCACTGAATATTACAATGTAAACATCCAGATTTTCTAAGTTTATTTATTATGTAGCCAACCTGTGAAAAGTTTCTCCCTTCCATAACTAAGCATCTTTTTCTTAAGAAAAGAGTTATTTATAAAAAGTTGTAGGTATGAAAATTTTATTACAGAATTTACAGTCTATAACCACCTAAATCTTCCTGCACTAGAGAGAGACCCAAACAAAATTTCACTTTCAAACAATTCTCCTTCTAATGAGAATCGTGACCTTAAAATAAAGTGAAACAGTAAACTGATTTATTTAAAAATAAGATAAAATTGTTTTTTACATCATTAGTCTCTACAGACAGTCTTCAAAAATCACTTTAAAAGCAAAACCACACCACCCATGCCTTTATGTCAACAAGTCTGTTCTTTATGGGGTAGCCTGAAGAGAAACCTTAGACTGATGTTCAAAGTCACCTTCATCCACTTCACACTTCCACTGACACAGAAGCACAAAGGGACCTCCAGAGAAGACATCAGCCTCCTGGATGCTTCACAGTGTATTGCACATATTTACGCCATAAGAAAGCAGATGAGAAGTCTGCTGCACTTTACAACACAAGGAAGCCAACAATTGATGATCAAATCTGGATTCACAACTCCGCTGTTCCTCCACAGTGTTACTTGCTCGGCTATGAAAATTATGCTACTCAGGAAAAATAAGTACATTGCAACACATTGAAATTTGGCTTCATTTCTAACACATAGTCTTTATCGTAAAGTATTTCAACACCTGCCACTGTTGCTTGCATGCACATCCCTTCTAAGGAAGCAGAAGCTGCCTAGACAACACTATCATATGGTTTGCAAAAAGGATCTGTAAGAATCTGTCCATAAATCAATTTGGTAATAACATGTGCTTTATACCTTTGCCAACTCATTCTATTTTAGATGCAAATGTCCTTGCAATTCTACCAATTCCTTCAAAGAACTCCAGCAAATGCTGTGCAGGCAATGAAAACCTCTACACAAATACCAAAAAAACAAGAGACAATGCTTAAAGACCTTAATAAAGGTATAGAATAATAAAAAAAAAAAACCTTTAAATGGGACAAAGAATCAAAGTGCCATGCAAGAATAACCTTTGATTTCAGCCTGCAAGACCACCTATTAGTTTTTGAAATATGGATTTTTACTACAGCTTTCTGCCGTTTTCATGATCTGCAATTTATTGAGATACGAAGTAGCAGTATTTATATGTATGGCATCTAAGTTGCTTTTCTTTCTACAACTGAAGTGTTAAGTTCATGTACAGCCTGAAGTAAAACACAGATTCTGAAATTTTTCATACATCTGGGAGTTCATTAGTAAACAGCTAAAGGCTGATTGCTGATGGTTATTCCATCGCCAATATATTAACTCATTTCTACTGTAAGGAACTGGGGGGGGGGGGGGAAGCTTTATTTTAGCTGTAGGCAATTACATGCAAACTAGAAAGATTGATTGGTTATGTTTCATTTTGAAGGGTTATGGTAGCAGTCTGGAACTGTTATGCTTAAGGATAAAGTGCCAGAACAGCTTCACTTTCATAACAAAAGATTTAGGTTGAATTTCTGAAGAAGTGCCATACATGCATTACAAGGAATAATTAAACCACTAACAAAATGTTTTAAGTGGTTATCTAGATGATCATAAATGCCGGTCCCGATTCTACACCAATAAAAACATCCTAAATAAATTACAGTATTGATGAAGCAAATAAATGCTACCCCAGTCCAAATTAATTCGCTGGAATAACACAATGTACATAGCAACCACATACAACTGGCAGTAAACACAATGCCAAGGGGACAAACCTTGCTTTACACTATGCTTCGTGGGCTTTTCTACTGAAGAAATTACCAACTACAAGGAGATCCCTAAATACACTGCTGGATAAGGTTCCCTCTACTTGCCACTAAAGACTCAAGTGCAAGTCTATTATTTGTACCAAAATAGATACGATTCAAAAATATCTTAACCTTTAAACAAGCATGGCTCCTTTTATTTAATTCTATTTTCACTACTGCTACTACTGTTATAACAGATCCTTATCACCTCTGACAAAATGTTGTTACCTACACCTTGAAAGAGACTTTGTCTGTCCTAGGAAGTTTAATGGACCTAACTTAATAACATCTCCCAGCTACTGCCAGAAACTATCACAGCAATCTAAAGCTGGCATGGTGTTTAACTGCAAAAATCAAGAGTTGTAAGCTTAGATGACTTCATGCATTGCACTACATTTTAATACTTCCAATTTTAACACATACCTCTATTTACATAAGTACCTCCTGTGCACTTCTCATGAGGTACCAGGGATGAACAGTAAGAACTGAAAGCTTGAGGAATATTTACTTTATCATATTAGGACATGCAAATGAACCCGTGTTATACCCTTAGGTCGCTTTCCATATTGAGCTCATGATGAAGTATCTAACTAACCTTAACCCTGATGCCTCAACATCTTTTTCCATTTGTTTGTTGGGTTTTGGGTTTGTTTGGGGTTTTCTGGTAGGATTTATTTAAATATCTTCACACCTGTCTCCCATCAAAAATTCAAACACAGGCAAAACAGTAAAGGGTCTTTTCTCTGCATAACTTTTAAATTCTGCCAAGAATTCTGCTCAATGCCCTTTAGAAAGCCAGCCCTCTACTGAACACCCCCAGAAATCCAAAGGAGAAATGGTGTGCCTGTGCCATCAACTGATCACACTGATGCAGAGGCTGATGTGGGTGTAAGAAAGAACCTGGGCACACCAGAAGTTCAGAGGATTGCCTGCAAACACCTTTGAGCTCACCATGGACGTAGCATACACCATGCTTTACTCTTAGAGTTTACCGTGCACCTGCCAAACAACTCACGCTGCAAGCACAGCAGGTCCACTAACAGCAGTGTCATCCAATGCAATTAAACATAAAGCACATGTATCTGAATAAGCTAAATAGTATACACCCCAACTGTACTCACACAAATATCAGGAGCTCATCAGAGCGGTGCTCTATTACACACAGGTAGACTTCAAAAGTCTACTTCAGAATAAGCCAAAATCTCCATTCCTACAAAATTATCTAGAAATTCCTATGACGACACACCACTTTCACACACCTATAACCATATTGTTACAGAATACAAATACAGAATTATCTATACATAAATAGAAGGAACTTCATCAGCTCTTCATAGGAGCAAACACCTACGCACAAACCGCTAGAATCCCAAGTTAATACCCAACAGCACAGTGAACGTGAAAGTTCTGACAGCTGCGATTATTTCTGAAACTATTTCTACTGAAGTGATTCTGGGATTAAAATTAGTGCATTGAAATGAAACAGCAGCCTTGAAATTAGAGAGGAAAAAACCTGAGAAAAACAGTGTGCAGATATCACCATAGCAGAAGCCAAATACAGTACGGGAAGCCTCAGTCCATCTTACACCTTCTCTCAGATTTCTATAACCCTTTTACAGCAACATCTGAAAAAGCAGATTGTAAAATGGCATGCAAATATTTTAAGAGCCGCTGGAAGTACACAGAGGCAATGAGAAAAGCTGCATGCAAGACCTAAGTTTTCAAATATTGTTTCATGACTTTCACATATAAGCCTTCCTTCATGAAAAGGGCAGCAGGCACTACACTAAACTCCCTCCAATTAACAGTGCCTGACAGACTCTCCTCTCCTGCCTAACACACACTGTATGTATCCTTCCAAAGCTGCTCTTTGTAATTCAATCCAGACCAGCAGCTTCAGCACTGTTAGCACTCTGCTCTGCTCCCTCATTTGTCAAAATGAGGACACAAAACCACCTAAGTTAATGAAAAGACTCATATTTACTCTGTGGACCCAAATCCTCGATTTCAGTAACTACAACTATAAAGAACTACAATAGCTCTACTGTAATAGAATGCCTTCACAGACACAATGCAAAATAGCAAAGGCAATTTGGCAATTCACGTATCACAGATCTGCATTATTCTCACTTCACCAAATCAATGTGTTCCATGTCATTATCCTTCCTTTCCCCCCCTTTTAACAGTACATGGAGATAAAGACAATTTGAATCCTTCCAGGTTAAGATAAATGGACAACAGAACATATAAGTTCAATTTCTTGTAGGTCCTTTTATACCACTTCCCCCATTTTCCTTTACGTAGCTCTTCACTTAGTTTCTCCTGGACACACGCCAATACAAAGCACAAGCAGCTATGTGGGGACATCTGCACTTGAAACTGTTAACTGAAATTAATACTTAAAACTGTGGTGAGATCTTCCATGGCTGGAACATTAGCAGTGCATGCACACCACAAGGATATTTGGCAATTACACGAATACAGCATCAATAAATCACCACACCACACCAACAGTTCAAACCCAGCACTCATGAACTCCTGAGCAGGCACAAGCAGCACTGCTCTGTCTCCAGGCTGCCTGTGCAGAGCCCTTACCAAAAGGAAGTCAAAAAGAACAGTGTAGAGTCCTCATGTCCCTCCTCAGGAGTGTTTTAAACTTATTTAGTTCACATGCATCTCTGCCACGATATAGGAACATTTATGAGGAACCCGTCAAGCCTATGCATGCTACTGTAATTCATGCACAAATAGACAAAACAATTGTTTTCATTATTTGTTTTTAGACACATAACTGACGTTTTGCATTACAGCAACTTTTTTAGCAGTTATCTCTTTATTGGTTCCATAAATATATCGCACAGCCCCTTCTTCAGGAGCTTAGCAGTAAGGAGGTAGCTGTTGCTAATTCTTTTCCTATTCTCCTGTGGTGTTTCACAATTTCTTCATCTCTTCGGCCCAGCAATGTACTTGGTATGATTTGCTCCATAGGATATATGGATTCCTTTGCTAAGCAAACAATCTTAAGTCATCTCAGTGTCAGCTACTTGTCGAAAATGACCCATCAGCGTTGCAACATTTGACATGTGGACCAATTTGGGGAGAGAAAGGAGGTAAAAGAAGTCAATGCAACATTTTTCCCCCATCACCTTTCCCTCCCGTCAGTTTTAAATTTTTGTAATTATATCTCATTGCCACCACCCCCAGAATAAGACCTTTTCAGTCTTCCCATTCCAAGTGAAGTTCTGGAGATAAGGAACAGCTGGTTTTCCACACTGCATTTTGCTTCCCCCCCCCCACACACACACACCCCAGATGCAATATGGGTCTTGGGGAACAAGCTGTTTACGAAAAACCCACATGGGACCTAGGGTTAAGTGTTCGCTTCTGTTAAGATATCAGATAGAAAAAGACTGGTGGGTTAGAAGCAGACTGGCAAGCGAAGATAAATTTCAACAAAGGCAGGACAGGGATACAAAGGAAACAACCTGGAAAGTGTTGTGAATTGCCAAAACCATGCCCCAGAGCTACACCAGAACTAGAGGGAGCCATAACCAAACAAGAGCCTCCAAAAGAGTGCTGTCTGGTTCAAGCAATCTCCATCCTACATCAGTGTTACTCCCCCATTTACCTCTCGCAGCTCACCACAGAAGGACCTACAAGATTAGTTCTGCAATCCAGCTTCTTGAAACGATGTGAGCAGAAGAATGGCAGCTTCGTAGCACTTAATTTTGTCTTTTAACATTTGTTTATGCACTTTCCGTATAGATCAACACTTCAAGTTAGCTCGCACCCAAGCAGTCTAAACAGTGTGCAAGAGTTAAGAGAATTAGGTTTAACAAAAGGCATTTCCACTGCAGCAGAAACACATGCTACTGGTCTTCCAATTTTACCACTCAGGGTAGTTTTGGTTTCTTTCTCCAAAGGGCAACAGTGATAGTGGATGTCAGTCAGTCAATTCCCTGAACTGAAACATTTTCTTCAGACTACTTTACATTCTCAATGTGGAACTTGCTGCACAAAATATGTCATGAATAAACACTGAGCTACCTCAGGAGAAGTGTCCTAGTTCAAGGATAGCATTGCACATCACATTCTTTAGAAAGCCCCTAAACTCTGTGATTCCATTTCCAAAATTTAACTAAGGGAGCAACAATTGTCTAGCTGCACATAAGCAGTATGAAAATATTTTCATTAGTACTTCTAGACATACAAGACACCGTTGGGATGTATCTCCCCCAAACTGAGTACATTAACAACTAGCCCAAAGCAAGCGCTGTCATGTTGAACACAAATTTCAGAAAACCCTTACCACAGCGAGGTTCTTTTGGAGACCCTTTCATAAACAGCATGCAAGGGGCAGCATTGATGAGTTTCTTTAGACGTACGTTGAGATCTTCTTTTGCACCATCGTTAGAGCCAGCAGAAACAGAAGTGCTGGACGCGTGGCGCTGTACTTTTTTGGTCAGCTCTGGGGCATGTGCACCATCTAATCTGTCAACTTTCTGAGAATTCTAAGGAAACCAAAACACAGGCTCGTGTTAAAGCATTAAATTCAGAATTTGTACTGTAATAAAAAAAATAATAAAAAACCACACAAAGTATAGATTTTCAGATGTAGGGTGCATTAGTGTATTGATCTTTTAGTCAGTTTTTAGCTCCAAGACTCATACCATTCTGTTGGCTGGCTACTGCTAATGCTAGCAAATTTGCTATTAAAAAAAATTACTAGAGAAAGTATCTTGCATTTTATTATCACAGGCAAACATGACCCAAATAGACCTGTCATTCCTACCAAAAGATTTACTTGGGGTTTTGGCATGTTGTAGAACTACAGCTAGGCAAGGAAACATTACTGAATTTTTTTTGACTCAATACAAAGTACAAAAACTAAAATAAAAACTACGTAAGAATCCTAAAGCCATTAAGGAAGCTCTGAAATATTTCATACGAAGTGTAAGAACCATTTCTATCTACTTTTTTAGGTTCCACTGGATAGTTAAATCAGATGCGTAAGTGTTTCTTCACTGAGAAAGTTCTTAAGGTTCTGCTGTTCCGGCTGTTGTATTAAAAAGGTATACATATTAAAAATCCACATGGAATCCATTTTCTCTTACCTTAAAGAATAAGAACGTTGGAACAGAACTAATTCCATATTTTTCAGATACTTCAGGCACAGCTTCAGCTTCCAGCTAAAAAAAAACCCAAAAAACAAAAACAGAGGAAAAGATTATTTTCATAATCTTCTTTAAAGTTTGACTGTGGATGTCAATCCTGTCTAGAATGTTCTTCTAGGCATTTTATACATTTAAAAAGGATTTGATGCAGAAGTTTGTGACACATTTGCATTTAAATGAGACTCACTGGGTTGGCATGTCATCCACTGAGCCTACACAGTGTCAAAACAGGTTCAGAGGTTTTTATTTTGTTGCACATTTCAAAAGATGCCTGGAGGCTGCGAATAAAATTTTTGGTGCACTAGTGACCTAGTAAATTTTCAATCATATGCAGCTACTACTATATTGAAATCCATAAATCATTGACCCCAGTTATGTCATGATTACAGTGCTTATTTTCTGCCCACAGCAATTCTTGCTGTTTGCTCTATTGACTAATTTCAAGGGGCAGTACATCATGACTGACATTTGCAGCCTTCTGCAAATTATGAAGAAAAAAAAGGAGCGTTTCTTCAATAAGCTATTGATGTCTACTAAATTTTATTTTTAACTCCTGCAAGGCTACCAAATATTGAGTGGCAAACTTGTTGAGATTATTGGTTCTAATTTTATTCAGCATTCAAATGCATACCTTGAAATTATATAACGTAGTAGTTTGACAGGAAAATACATGTTTTAACTAACTCAACTTGTGATTTTCTGTGCATGGGCTAAAAGCTTACTTGAGTGGCAGAAGATCTAGTACAAGGTTACGACACTGGTTGTGTAACAACTGCACAGTTAATGGTTAAAAAAAAAATAGTAGCATTGCAGGTAAACCTGCAATCCAGTGTACAGGAGAAAAGGCTTCTCAAATTCCTATTCCATAAACCACACAGTGAATGAACAAGCACAAAGAGCTACTTAATAATTTGCTCCTGCTTGCCCTTGTCCATCCTTAATGTATTTTAGAAAATACTGTGACTGTTCTATTAGCCACAATGCAGTGAACCTCTGAATATTTCAGTATTACAGCACGTTTTGATTTGCTCCAGCTATATAGGCTCTTAATGAACCCACTAAACACAGGAGCAACCCACTAGATTAAGTCAAAACAGAGTGCAAGCTTCACCTCCATTTCTGAAGAATCAATTCTCCATCAGGATCAACTGAGAAACTAAAGCTATAAATTGAAGGCTGTAAATAGATTCCAATTATCTATTCTCTTTCAAGTGACAAAGTGATTAAGTGACTTCTACCTATAATATTAATTTTCTTTTCCAGTAAAATTTCCTACCTACATACTTACGTTCCACTCCGGTGAGGTTCGCACATACAGAACAAATTCAATTTCCTATTTCAGTAACTTGCTCTTACTGGTGCAACTTCTCAAAACACTGTTTCTAAGCGTTTCTGGATATAGACATACTTTCATTTTAACCAAGCCAAGGATCTTAAAAGAGTCGGGCTACACAACTAAAATGAGAAATCACATTCAGAAAGACGCCAAAATTTACTGACAGTTTTGGAAGTTCACCTCATTATTACTTAGCTCTATTCTACAATGTAACTGTTTATGATTTCCAAGGCAGTAACACTACTCTTGGTTAGTCATCCGCAGCCCTCTGATTCTTGCCAATTAAAAGACAGACTGGCTATTCGGGAATACAGACCAAAATCCCAAAAAGGTACTTCCAAAATCAAACCCATTGCCCATGTGGAGCCCCCTCACAAAAAAATGTCAAGAAAATCCACCCAAGTCTTTCTCTAAGCAAGTACAGCAGTAATACTGGGGGGGGAAGGAGGTGCTACTACCTTAATTTTGTAACACTTGATCACTTTGGAGCCTTATTAAAAAATAAACTAGAGCTGAATAATAAAGGTTGTAAATAAATAATATATGAATATGAATAATAAAGAGGCAACAGAGTTTTCAGACTTTCTTGGGCCTACTAAAAGCTGCAGCAACTCCCTATAAATTTAAGCATCTTGAATTTTCAATGCTGACAATTAGTCTTTTGAAGCTCCAATAAAATACTACCATTAAAATAGTTGTCCTTCTGTTTTACAGATAGAAATGCCAACTGAGAGGAATCATTAAAAAAACCACACACAAAACCTAAAGGCTGTAAGAAATCAAATTAAAATACTCACACACAGCTGGCTGCTCCATTACTCCCTGCCCTCATAATCACAGAAGTGTCTCATTAACAAGAGAAAGTTGTTTTAAAACAAACAGCATGTTGATGAAGTGCATTCATTTTTCCCTCCACACTGGTTCTCTTACTAGGATGTGCAGACAGTCACAAAAATAAAGCATCTCATCTGTGTTTATATCATCCAGCACTACGCAACTGTCATCTTAGAGTGACAATGTTGCACAGACTTACATTTACCTTCCTTTAAACTTCACAAAAATTGTTTTTCATCTTTAGTATCAGACAGAAACAATCCCTATGAATTACTAGATCCATTTAGCTAACCAGTAACATCATGGTGTATCTGGTTTGTGCGGGCAAGGTTTTGGTAGCGGGGGGCTACAGGGGTGGCTTCTGTGAGAGGCAGCCGGAAGCTTCCCCCATGCCCAGTGGAGCCAATGCCAGCCAGCTCCGAGACGGACCTGCCGCTGGCCAAGGCCAAGCCCATCAGCTACGGTGGTAGCACCTCTGGGACAACATTGTTAAAAAGGGGGGGGAAAAAAAAAAACCTGCATGACAGCAACTGCAGCTGGAAAGGGGAGTGAGAATACATGGGAGCAACAACTGTGCAGGCACCAAGGTGGAAGGAGGGCAGGAGGGGCTCAAGGCACCAGAGCAGATTCCCCAGCAGCCTGTGGCAAAGCCATGGCAAGGCAGGCTGTCACCCTCAGCCCATGGAACCCACCGTGGAGCAGATATCCACCCACAGCCCACGGACCACCCCACACCAGGGTAGGGGGATGCCCAAAGGAAGCTGTGACCCCATGGGCAACCCACCCCGGAGCAGGCTCCTGGCAGGACCTGTGGCCCCAGTGGCGAGAGGAGCCCAGGCTGCAGCAGGGTTGCTGGCAGGGCTTGTGACCCCAGGGGGGACCCAGACTGGAGCCAGCTATTCCTGAAGGGCTCTACCCCGAGGGAGGGGCCCACGCTGGAACAGCGTGTGAAGAACTGCAGCCTGTGGGGAGGACTCACGTTGGAGAAGTCTGTGGAGGACTGTCTCCTGTTGGAGGGACCCCACGATGGAGCAGGGGCAGAGTGTGAGGAGTCCTCCCCCACAGGAGGAGGGAGCGGCAGAGAAAACACGTGATGAGCTGACCACAACCCAAATTCCCCGTGTACCTGTGCTGCTGAGGAGGGAGGAGGTGGAGAAAATCAGGAGTGAAACTGAGCCCAGGGAAGGGTGGAGGGAAGGTGTTTTATAATCTGGTTTTATATCTCATTATCCTACCCCAATTTGATTGGTAATAAATTAATTTTCCCCAAGTTGAGTCTGTTTTGCCCATGACTGTAATTAGTGAGTGATCGCCCCGTCCTTATCTTGACCCACGAGCCTTTCACTGTATTTTTCTCTCCCCTGCCCAGCTAAGGATGGCAGTGATACAGCAGCTTTGGAGGGCACTCAGCCTCCAGCCAGGGTCAACCCACCATACATGGGAACACATGAAATCTGCAGCACATTTGAAAATAGTGTTGCCAAATTCATCTCAAATCCAGGGATAAAAATCATGCTTTAAAAATTATGGCTATCTACAGAACTGAAGGACTGAGACGCTGCAGGCTCAGAGAAAACTAAAAGCTCATTTGTTAGGCAAAATAGCTACTGAAAAAAATCCTTTGTTATATCTTAGTAGACTGATTTCTTTCTTTTTTTGTTCCCTTCTTTAAAGAGCATGATAAAATGAAGGTGTTAGTTAAGCTTGCAATACCAAGACGAATTTGGAAAGACCTAGAATTTTCATCCCACAGATTTTTGATGTATCTCTTGCATATGTTCAACTTGCATCTTTAAATGTGAAGCAACAAAGGAACCTTAAAAACAACTTTACCCATGTTTTGTAATACTTTATTCGTACTTTGTAGTAATGTCTCTCCTCTGTTTAAAACAAGCCTAGCTGCCTGACTTACCTTCACAAATGTAACCTGCATGTGTTCCTTTGCTAGTGCTGCCATAACCTCATTCATTTGAGCACACTGAGGAGCCCATGGTGCCCAAAAGTGGACAACTACAAGGGACCTATAAAAAAAAAAAACCAAACCAACAACACATTAACTTTTAAAAATAATCATGCAATATAAAAGTTTGATATGTCACGCCAAAACAACCCAAAGACAAACACAAAAAATGCCCACCACCCACATAATCTTCCTGAGCAAAAAAGAAAATCAAACAAGTGAAACCAGGAACGTTTTCTATGACTTGCACTGACAAGGACTTTAATGCTTTTTCAGAAAATACTCCAAAACCAAACCAGCACTGCTAAGGTAATGCAATACAAAGAAAAACATTGTCGTGCATTTTGACAGTAAGGCATCATCCCATATGAATGGGAGACAGGAAGAAGCAGCAGCAGAAATACTGAAGCTCAAGTCATAGACTATAGGACGCAGACTTTGAAGCACCTGTAGGACAAGCACACAGAATCACTCTTGGGCATCCCGTGCCTCTTCCCAGGAAAGCTTTCTACCTTCACAAGGTCTGGGAGCTCCAGAGCTCTGCAGCTTCACCATTGCTTTTCTCCTCTCAGTGACACTATTGCCTCTTCAATAATTGTACAGGGAATAAGGTAGGAACTTTTCAAGTCTACTGAGACTTCTCTAAAAACACGGTATTCTTATGATCAAACTGGGTACCATGAGATAGCTCTCATGAGCTTAAACAATTGCACTTTGATGACAACAGTGACAAGCTATTTGAACCTAATTTTCAATTCCATTTTCCAGGTTTGCTGAAGACAAAACCACTAGACAATAAGGGATAAAGACTACCTATAATGTACTACTTTTAATCTACTTGGAAAAAGATGTAGAAATTAAGTCAACCATACCAGAGAAGCCATTTAGTGTCTTTTATTACTAAATAATGACAGTTCATGATAAATTTTAATAGCTATGCAGCAGCACAACATTCATATCAAAATAGTTAACAGCTGTGTTATCTGACCACAGCGCTAAACTCAATTGCAGAGAACTTTAAAATTCATAAACTTATTTTCCAAAGCAATTCTAGAAAATGTTGGTAGAAATATAGTAGGATAGCGTTGTTTTTTTTTTTTTTTCCATCATGTCATCAGAGTGTGGTTCTGCTTGAAAAGCTGATGAAAACTGGCAAGATATACAGGCTAGTAAAAACTTAAATTATGGAACAACAAGGTAGTTCTATTGCAAGTGCCAGCCTTGCAAATTTAGACCTGAGCTCAGGAACAGTTCAAGACATCTTCTCCAGGGCTGTCATCTGTATAGATTCTTCCAGCACTCTTGTACACGAGTCACCAACAGCAATGATCCCAAAGGCAAACCGTCTCTCTTTAATTACAACAAAATAGCTGTAAGGCTTCTTCGGATTGATTTCACTGCTTACAATTGACACTAGCATTTAAACCCCAGTAAAGGCTCATTTCAGTGATTTACTTTTTACTTACAAGTGGGATTTGACAGGGACTCCTTGAGAAACCCGAGACCACATCCCACTGCTCAGAGCACAACCGTAACTGCAAAACTCTGTTTCAGCATGTAAACTTTTATAACAATGCTCTTTGTGGAGCCCAGCTACAGGGCAAATGAAGACAGAGATTACAGCACAGGTAGATTGTGCAGGAGCTTTATCTGCCCTCATAGCAGATAGGTATTCCAAACATTACTACAGCTGTCAGCTCATACACATTTTAATTAAGACTTTTGAGCCAATGGGGACAAGCACTTCACATCATGCTGCAACCAACATTTTTTGCCACAGAGTAATGAGGTGAAAATAATTAGGTAGGTTGGGAGATGGGGAAGTCATTTATATGTATGAGAATACCCAGTCACAACAGACAGAAAATTTTAAATGAAAAAAGCAGCAGCAGTTCAATATTTCAGAAGACAGACCAAGCTCTGAGGCAGAGAGTAATCAACAGTTTTGCTCCAGGACTGGTTTTCCTGTACTTGTTCATCACAGCCTTCATCTGAAATACAAATTCTGAGACCTCCTCCAATATCGTTCTTTAACTATGCACTATTTATTGACGCTGTTAAGAGCTCAGGGAAGCCATTACAAATGGATCAAGGATGAATAAAAACTTTTCTTTAACTCAAGTTTTGTGATGTTACCGTAATCTTCATGAAACACGCTACTCTACTCTGATCTACTACAGCTTTTACAATTAGAGAGAATGAAGTTGTCAAGCTGCTACTGCAACTACACAATGACTGTACATTGAAGAAAAAAAAAAAAAAAAAAACAACACCACCTCGCATCTGTTAAGCTATAAGTAGGACAAGAAGATGCTTCCACTGGCTAAAAAAAACAGCAGAAGAAGGGAGAACAGAGAACACAGCAGTATTCCAATGGCTATGCATCAGGCCAAACCTCTTAATAACTAACTTGACCTAACACTCTTTTTAATACTTTCTAACACTAACACTTTCTTTCCGTTAACTGAATGCAGGAATGCATATTCTTATCCTGCTACCAAGAAGCATTTCACAAGTGCTCAGTTTAATTTACTATGCATAGCGGGACACATCTGATCGCACGAATGTCAGCTCCAGAGAAGTAGAGGAATAATCACATGGTTATTTAATCCTCATTCCATCAGAGCCTGCTCTTTCCTTGCCAACATACAGCTGCAATGCACTCAATTTAAAAAGTCTTCTTCAGGAAGATAAAAAGTAACTTGCACAAAGGGTTGGGGGGTTGTTCTTTTTTTAAAAAAGAAAAAATTAATTCACAGGACAAGTCTGATTTTGCAGTTTGACTGCACTCCCAGTATCTGAGCACTTTAAGCTTGAAAAATAGCAAAAGTAATTCAAAACTTTAAGAAAGGAAGAAAATAGAGTTTGCAAAATGAAGCACACAAGTGATTCTAAACAAAGTATTTCCTACATTAGAACCACGGTATTTCTAAAAAACCTCTATTATTACCTATAAAAGAGGATACTAACAAAAAGGTTATGACAAGTCCCTAAGTATCTTTTCCCATAAAATTTCACATTTTGAAGTAAAAGCACAGGCCCAAAACTAAAACTCACTTTCTTTAACGCAACCTTTTTAAAATTGACTAGCAGAAGAAAAAAAACATATCACACATTCTTCTGTGGAAAAACAAAAAGCCCAAAGTCTTGTTTCTATAGCATATTAAAAGCAAAAAAAAAAAAAAAAAAATCTGCTCGAGACAGACTGACAAAGCATAGCTTTATACATCAAAACAGCAAGAACTCTGATACAGATATCCAGAAAATAATTACTCCACAGGTCACCCACCTTTTAGGTAAAGAAGCAAGTATTAATACTTGTAATTTTGTAATCTTTCTCTGCCAGGCAGCTCAACTCGCTTGGTTTTACAAGCTGATTTTCCTAAAATGTAGTCTAAGTTTTTAAGTAAAACAACAGATTACAGAGTGATAAGTGGTTCAATAATTTTGAAGACATTGGTCAGTTCATCCTTGCCAACTGTAAAATCTAGATGCTTTTTGAAAAAATTAAACCTTAAAATTCACACTTAATGTGTAACACAAAACTAATAACCTGATGCAAGAAAAAATATTTTTCTGAAATAAGGAAACCTTATAAAAATTAAGTGTCAACATAAAATGCTAACAGTTGCAGCTGATTAGCAGTGATTCTATCAGTTTGGCAAAATCAGGAAGTCCATTTAGAAAAAAATAGTAGAAAAATTGCATTAGTGCCATCCTTTTTGTCTAAAGCTTCATCTTTGAGGAGGAAAAAAACTTCCTTTCAAGAGATTTTCTCCTTATCCATCTTTATTAAAGTCAATGTTTAGAACTTCTTTTTTAACCTTTAAATTTCAAATTCACATCTAAATGTGGAAGGTACCTTAAGTCAGCCAACATATATTTTAAAGTTCTACTACCACTGAAAAAAAAAAAAAACAGTAAAAAACAAATCTATGATTTGGGGGTTCTGTTATGTTTTGTGAGTGCAGGTTTGTTTGCTTTCTTGGTTTCTCAGCAGTAACAAAAACCAGACAATTACTTTCAAATGAAGCAGAGGAAGAAAGTTATCAGTACTATCAACTCATCCTAGAACAAAATAAATGCACCTAAAATACTCATATCCATTAATCAGAAAACTGAATCATAGTCTGTGGACAAGGGGAATGAGAGAATTCCTGAAGGTTTTGTTGAAAATAAGTTCAAAATATTGTATTTGTTCCTGAAGCCATTTTCATTTCGGTGTGTGTATACACATGTGACAGAGTTTCCTCTACCCAACAATTCAGTTGAAAAATAATTATAGAAAGGAAAACTGGAAGTCAAACAGCAAGTTTCAAAGAATCTATTTTCTTCTTCCAATGAGCAACACTTATTCAATGTTTCCTTATGTTGTCTTTAAGAATGTGATCCTGGTAGTTTTATCACCCCTTTTAAACCACTCATTCATTTTCCTCTCCTTATTCCTTTGAGGGCCACTTGCTAATACAGCTGTTAAATGACACGGAAATGTTTTTGATGCAGCACCTTATTTTAATGAACTTTACAAGACCTTGTTAAGTGCATACTCAGCTAATGAATTAAAAGATGTAATAACAGTTACTAGACCTTCGATTCAACAAGGCAAACCAGCAAAGCTCATAACCAAACCTTCCCTTCAGCAGTAAAGCACCCGAGTACCTAGTCATCTTTAATTACAGTAGTGGCTTAATTGCAGCAGACTCCCTCCTACCAAAGCAAAACACAGATGCACACAATTTTCCCCCAAAGTGCCCAAGACTTCCAACACCAGACCAAGAGCCACTGCCCAGTGGCTCCAGACAATCAGCGGTCCATGGAAAAAAGCTGCCCTGTTACTGATTATTAAGCCATGAAACCAGATTAATGAGAAACCAGCCCTGTTGCGTGAGAGGTGGAACAATTTGGTTTCACGTTGTTTCTCAATAAACAACTTAAACGCTGCTGTTTTCATTGAAAATGTTGTGCAGTCATTGTTTGTTTTGTTGACCCTTTACGGCTCAGGAGAGAAAAAAAATATTCTTAGGTGGCATGGAAGTTCTGTTTTTCCTGCCGACCTGCCCGTCCAGGCTTCCCGTTCCCTGCAGAAGGCGCCGCTGCAGGCTCACCCCCGCCCGGAGGAACCGGGTGCTTAAAAAATAACGTGTGGAAAACCGAACCCCACGTCCTTCTTCAGCCTTTTTTGTTTGTTTGTTTGCTTTTGATTTAGCTCCGAGGCAGTACCGGGCCCCTTCCCCTCAGCAGACGCCGGCCTTCCGCCGAGCTCGGGCCAAACGCGCCAGGTGACCACGGAGCCCCGTTTGGGGGGGCCGGGAGCGGGACCGGGAGCAGGCCCGGCGCGCCCCACCCCCCACCCCGCAGGGCCGCCTGCGCCACGGGCCCGCCGCAGCGCCTGGCCGCGGAAAGGCAGCGCTGCACGCGGCCCGGCCAGGCCCGCCCAGCCCGCCCCCGGCGCGGGGGTCCCCCGCCGGCAGACCCCGCTCCCGCAGGGCCCGGCAGGCCGTACCCCCCGACCCCTTCCCGTCTCCCGCCGGTGCCCCGCCTCACCGATCCTTCTGCTGCAGCAGCTGCTGGAACTGCTCAGCGGAGGCCGCCGCCACCACCTCGCCCGCCGCCATGGCCCGTCCGCCGCCCCGGGAAGGCAGCAAGGCACCGGGTGACGTGCGGCGGGGCCGCGCAGGCGCAACAGCGGCCGCGCCTCCCGCGCAGGCGCCGCCCGACCGCGCAGGCGCCACGGCGGCCCGGGCCGGGGCGGGGGGCGGCCGCAGTGCTGCGCCAGGCCGGGGCAGGCCCCTGCGGGCAGGGCCCCGCGGGCAGGCCCCAGGCCGGCAGCCTCCGTCTAGCGCGGGCCGCCGCAGCAAACGAGGGGCCACTGAGCCGTCGCCCGTCCGGTGGGCGGGCTGCCCTGGGGGAGGAGGGTGTTTTGCATGCTGTGGTTTGCAGTGCCGCTCCCCTGCCCCTCCGCGGCCTTCGGTACAACCGAGAAATAGGGTGCGGGCTGGTGAGCGTCAGTCTGGGGAGAAGGCGCTGGTGTGCAGTAACGAAGGGGGTTTGTTCATGGGGGATGTCCCCCGCCCCACACCAGCCGCACTCGTGGCTCCGCAAGGCCCTGCGCTGCTCTGGTAACAGCTGAAAGCAAAACCTCGAACTGCCTCAGCATTTGTGAGCGAGGAGAACAGTCCTGTGTTTTGCGTGTCTTGGGTATGTTTTTAAGTAAAATCAAAAAGCCTAGTGCACCTATCTAAATGCGGAGATAACTCTGCTATTCACAAAAGGTCCCTGTTATGATACAATTACCAAGACCACTTAAATTTTGCACGATAATATCCATTAAAGCTTTTAATATCATATAGAAAATCCACATCTTCAATAATTCTGTTGGTTTTCCGATTCAACTGATTCAAACAAGACCTCAGGTTTGTCTTCACCATTCAAAAATTACTACTACTTAACATTTTGTTACCAAAATAATGCACCTTTTGTTTCTTAAGACTTAAAGATTACAATCCAATGTAATTTACATGAAGACACACAGAAGTTTACGGTATATAAGACTATGTATTAGCCCATAAAGCTGCGAAAAAAGACTAATGGGTGTGAGAGAGCTCACGGGCTTGCAACTGCCTTCTGCTCTGGAATGGGAAGGCAGGCAGCATGCTCAGGCAAAATAATCTTTTGCATCAAAAGCGGCATCAAGGCAGTAATTTTTCCAATGAGCTTGACACAAGAGTGCTTGCACTGTAAAGTAATAGCAGGAGACTTAAATCCTCAAAAAAGAAACGAGGTACAACAGGACAGGTTGGTTGTAGTGATTACCATTCACATCAAATTGTTGTTCAGGACCAACATACTACCATTACAATTTCTTCGTATTTGCCAAGATAGTTTACTGAAAAGAATCAGATACAATGCCAACCTGAAATTAGATTTTCACTCCTTAAGCTCACTGCCCATAAATATGCAACTGTTACAACTCATGCTGCTGGAACCGGGATTACCACTGGTGATGGGGAATCGCATTTTGAGGAAATGGAACAGGATAAGAAGAGTGAATATTTTATTTTGTTTTGTCTAATAATACTTAACTCCTTTTGATGCGGAAAAAGAAAAAAATTAATCCAAAATACTGTCCTATCTCTGTGCTGTTAAAAAGATTGTCATAAAGCATTCTGAAGAATGTTTACTGTTATAACAAATTTAATGTAAAACTCTGATTCATTAATCAACATTTTATATGAAATCTCAAAAGCAAAACAGAAATGAATCCAAAATAAAATATTAATATCTTCATTGAGTTACTGTCTTTTCTCAAAGAATATTTCTAAGAAAACAAAATCACGTAAATATATTTAAAGAAAACAAAAAGATGTAAAACTACAAATTCCAGTTGACATAAAGTACATTGCAGCCACATTGCACAAATAGCCAACCAAGGGAAAGACCTGAAGTCAGTGTGTGACACCACAGTAGAGTAATAGGCCAACTAAAAACAGATTCTACTGTAAGATTGTTCTCAGACCACCCTAAATCTTCATTGTTCAACAATACGGTCATTTTTGGATGCAAGTGGAGGATGCATCTGAAAATTTTTATTAAGTCATTTTCACTGTTATCTGTTCAACACTTATTTATTGACTACATTACCAAAGAGGAAAAAACATAGTTTAGAAACAAGCTTTTGGAATAAATTCGAAGTATTTTAAGAAAATTCTAAACAAAGCATATGCATGAAGCAAGATCACCACAATTTGTTCATCTTAACAGTTACAGGTTCATCTTAACTGCTGCCGTGATAAAAGCAGCAATTCAAAAAGATTTCACAGGCGTGATAAGAAGTATGAGGACCTCAGCTCTATTTACTGTTTGGTACATCTCTCAGATGATTTGGAATGAGTGGAGGGGGAAAAGTCTAATTCTGTGTATTTTCTCTGATATTTTAACCCAACAGAAAACCAATGGCATAATCAGAAATTTGTAAGAATAGAAAATCTTTAGGGGAAGTGTATTTGGGAATCTGTACCGTATTGTCCTGAGTTCCAGAGCTTTTAAAAATTGCTGTTACTTTCAGTCAGAAAACAAGGGGAAACCAGTAATTTTTCCCCCATGAAGTATTTGTTTCAAAGAAAATAATTTTGCTTAAATCCCAAATTCTAGTTTAGATAAACAAGTCCCACAGATTGCCCAATTTTATTTTAGATTTCAGATCATTTAGAAAATACTATATTAAATAATATAGAACAATTGAGCAAATAGCATGTGTAACCTCTTCCTGCAGCTCTTTCATGACTTATGAAAGCATTAGGCTGAATAGATTGACATAGGGTACAGAGCTGTGCCATTAGTAAGACTAAAATAAGTAATTCCACAAACAAATCTATTTTCTGATGGTATATTCTTTTGCCTTTTAAGTTTCCTAGTACCACACAAGATGGGCATTCTGTTTGATCTGAGCATTTCTGCCGTATCAAAGACAGGCTTCCATTTGTGGAAAAGATGGTATTTTTTGCAATACCCCCCCACACACACACACACGCTGTTACCGTCTGATTAACTCTTGGTTTATTACTATTTCTTGTCCATATTGTTGGTCCCATTGCCTGACCCATTTTCAACAAATGGAGCTACTTTTTCGTGGCTGAGCAATTCGGCACAAGGTACTGCAGCCTGAATGCCATTTGGGTCAAGGCAGTAGGGGAGGGGGGTTAAAGCACTCCCTACTCGGCGGGCCAAGCTCGATGACATGATTACACTTCAGGAATGACTCGCTCTACTTCAGCTGTAGGACAGATGTAACTTCTGGAAATAAATGTCTTCCTCTGTAGCCTATGTCAACTACAGCTATGTCGCATAATTTAAAACCTCATTCTTTAATAAGGTTCACAAGACCTTTTCAAGGTTCATTTGGAAGGTAAAAACAAGGATTGCTGTTAAAAATGTATAGGCCCATTGAGACGCAGGAGAACTAAATCTCCCTAACATTAGGCTATATTTCTGGGCATCCCATATGGAGTATTTGGCAGCACGGTCCCAGGGAAACCCGGGGTTTCAATGACTCCAGATTGAACAACAGGCCGTGGGCCAAATTAATCTGGCAAGCCTCCCGTAGTGCCCAGTTGATCTACTGCTCGCCTCAAGTTGCAAAGAACTCGATTGCAGGGGCGACATCCAAACTGGGATGAAAGAAAACCTGAAGACACAGCACGATGCGGTGGTGTGGGCAGCCGCTCCCCAGTGCCACTCAGGTTTGCCAGCCCTGCCTGAATAAGCCAGTTTACAAAATTGTCTTGGTTTTATGTTTGCTAATTACTATATTGTAGTGCCCTGCTGAAGTAGTGAAATGCATATTCCTTACAGGCCAAGGTTTTATTCTGTTATATTCGAGCTGGGAATTCCCTGTAAAATATTGATGTATTTTAACATAATTCTCATTCTAGCCAGTCCCTGAACCTTGACTTTATGTGTGGCAAAAAAAGTTACTGGTGCTTCATACTACTTTCCTGAGCCATGCTTAGATAGACATAACAGTAAAAAGACTATGTCATTCCAGTTTGAAGAAATTAAAGTAGCTGGAAGTTGCTAAGAATTCAGGATATATATAAGCTATGTTTTGAGATACAGAAATAGTATTTATTACAGTGTAAAATAAAATCTAATACCTTTAGAATATGCCTAAGCAACATCTCTTCTTGTTTGTGGTTACATTATTTATTTACTGTGATAAATCATCAGCTATACTTTTGGGAATTTAGCCTGTCCTTTGCTACAGAAGACCTCTATCATGCACTGATTTGGTGTCTTATTTATATAAAGTGATTAAGGATAGCATGGATTCTTGCAAAAACAGCTTTGTGGGCCTCTGAACTGGCGAGATTTACTAGACTGTACAAACTAAGACTGATCTTAGAAAAAAACTCTCATTTAAAGGAAATGGTTGCATTAAAAGTAAAATTAAAATTTATATTAAAAGATTACTTTTAGTGATAAAATTATTTGGAGTATTTTTTTTCCCCAGGGGGCCTTGACTGTGACTGATGATGATGTGACCAACACATAAGGTTCTCTCCCTCCTTAAAAAATCATTGTAAAGCAAGGCAGAATTGTTTGCTGTGTAGAAGGAGACATCCAAGAGTGTCTTGGATATCCAAGATATCCAACCTGCTTTCACTGAAGCAAAGATGAGATCCAGTACATGGGTGCAACCACATATTCACACCATTCTTGTTGGTTCGTAGGTGTATTTTTTGTCCGCTTTTATTCTAGGGAGTTTGGGAAGCCTTGAACATGAAGAGAAAAAAAAGCTTGGATGTGCTAAGAATGTGTGATATGATGATAAAAATGTGACAGATTAATTAAGATAAACATAGAAGACTCATAATAATTAGAGGGTAGAGGCCAGGAAGAGGGTGCTCACCATGGTAAGAATGCATAATAATAGTTCTGAAAAAAAACTTTTTGTGATAAGAAAAAATGTGGTCCAGCATTGTATTTTGGCTTTTGGATCCAAGACACAAGGTAACACAAAAAACACTTTGATCTGGAAGAATGTATAGATTTGGGAGGTGAAGAGATTGTGTAGTACAAACACTGCAAAACAAAGAGCAAATATTCTGAAACAAGACAGGAATTCACTTTAAGACATATCAGGTCTTAGCATAATAGCAGTGGGGAAAGGCTATGACAGGTCACTAGTTTTCTTGATTAAATGTCAGTAAGAGTTGTACACACAGGATAAAACAAAATGAGGGGGAATTTAACAGGGAATCAAATACAGCAAACATGGAAATACTGACATTTTCGTCTAGGAAGATGGTAAAATTAAGGTCCCCATTGAAGACCTAAAGGTATCAGTTAGCTTTGGACCAGGGATGTAAAAAGGAATGAACATGTCTGTAAATGCAGTTCCCACAGTCACGACTCTTTCTCTCACAGCACTCAACAAGGTGTGGAAGAAACAGGTTGGAAGGTGTGACAGGCTTGTGACTGCTAAATCTATTTACTAAGGGTAAACACGAACACAAGGAAGCAGGGTTTTTACTGTGAGGGTGGCCAAACTCTGGAGCAGGCTGCCAGACAGGCTGTGGAGTCTCGATCCATGGAGATACTCAAAACCCCATGGGACAACCTGCTGTAGGCACCCTACTTGAGCAGGGGCTTGGACAAGAGCATCTCAAGAGGTCCTTCCAACCCCAATGATTCTATGACATTATTCTACTTGTAAATTATCTGGTACTCCACAGAATGACGGAGCTGACAGCAGGGAAAGCACACAGAAACATGTAGCAAATGAGCTTAATGGAGGAAAGGGGAAAAATGACCAAATGGAAAGAATAAGAAGACTTGTGAGTGCTCACTTTCTCAGGATACAAGAACATTAGATCCAAGAACAGCATTTTGGGGTGGTACAAAGTAATTTCTCTGCAAAAAAAAGGGCAAACTACTCCAGATAAAATTCAGAAGAGTCCCAACAGGCAAAGGTCTATGAATTTAGCACGTGCAAATATAGCTGATTGTGGGTGGCAACAAGCTACCTCTGACAACCAAAGTAAGTATCAGTTCCTTTGCTGTAGGGTTTGTTGGTTTTCTTTTTTTTTTTTTTTTTTTTTTTTTTTGTCAGGCGTCATCTGCAGAAGACAAGGTGCATCCCTAACTGAAAACATAAGACAGTGCATTTGGAGGTGTAATCACGTAAACGTCAGCATGTCTTTTATTTTTAGCTTCTTAGCTCCCACGATGTCTTGAAAAAGTTTGTAAATTATATATCCTCTATCCTTGTTACTGAGCTCTTAAAATCTGGTGATAGTAGCATTTGCATTTTTACTTCAGGCCATGCACTCTTCACAGCATAAGCAATTAATCACTTCACAAAATCACCCTTTTGGATTTACATAACTATTCTTTGCAAGTTCCTGAAGTGATCTTTCATACTCTTTTATCATACTCTTTACAAAGCTAATCTTTTTCTTCTTTGGGAAAATACCCACGGATGGGACAGAGCTGACATTCATTCTGTTCACATAGGTACCACGTAACTCCACAGTTTTTCTGTTGGATGAGGCTTTTCTGATGCAACTGCCACTTGTGTAGCTTGCACCTGCAGAAAAGGAATCCCTGCCGTATGCTGACACATTTAGATGGATGTGTCACAAAATGCATGGGTTTTGTAGTGCACCCTATTGTTCTAAACGCGAATATAAATGGGAAGCCAGTCCAAAATGCTAGCTATACTGGCAAGACACATAAATAGGCTCTGGGGGTGGAATTGGAAGGTGGCTTTGAAATAATTAAATAAATCTGATTTGATGTGAATGGATTTGGGTTTGGTTCAAACTCTGAAATGACTTATGCTTCAGATGTTCTGCAAACTGGATTACCCAGATTTAGGGTTATTTTTCTTTCAGGCATGTCAAATGCTAAATTAAAAAAAAAAATCTGTGGATTTTTTTTTTTTTGTGATACACCCTCAGGCTCAAAGAATGTGACAGAGCATATACTGTAAGTACAACTGGATGCCTGGTGGAGAATAAGCTCTAGAAGGAGTGAACACCAGGGATAGCTTGACAATACATGTTCTCTCCTGCAAAACAGCTTTATTTAGCAGAGCAGAAAAGACAAGCAGTACATTACACCCTTCAAGCTGACAATATCGTTCCGTGCTAGCCTCAAGAGCTAGCAAAAGTAAAACAAAGGACTCCAGTTTTCTCTCTGACACACAGCACTAGTGAGTGATGGGCACTGTCGACTTCTGTTCAGTCACACCTCCCTTGCATTTTGTTCTCCCCCTTTTGGTAGGAGATAGAGGGTGCAGAAGACACCTTTGCTTCATTATAGGGAGTCATTTTCTAGAAAAGAATCTTCTGTTGATCATTTTCAGAATGAATCTGAAACGAGTCAAAGCCTGCTCTGTATTGCCATGCGGTTTGCATGGCCAGCTCTCAGGTCCCAGCCAGTGCTGATGGCTTTGATCTGCTGCTGTCAGGAGTGGGAATTTGTGGATGATCCCTGGAAGCTTCTGAATGATTCTGTTTGGCAACTGGCTATTTCTAATAGTGAAACTCTGATACTTTCCTGTGACTGAATCTGAAGTCATGATGGGCTGCTCATTGCCTGTCATCCCAGTGGAAAGGGGCAACTTGTCCTAGGCAGTAATAGAACAACCCACAGCAGCCAGGGCAGGAGGACGCCAGGGCAGCGCAAGTCCCTGTAACGGGCAATCTCTGACCTGAAGGGTGTGTGTAGGCTGCGGTACTTGATTTTAGGTCCCCAAATCTAAAAGTCATCATCATTATTCTCAGTGCTGCTCAAATTTGCCACTACTGCTGAATACAGAGTTCTTTGCCGCACCATCAGACAGAATGTAAATGTTTCTTTTAGAAAAGCACAACTTGGCAAAAAAAGTAGGAGCCAGACCAAGGCGCTCAGGCGGGTTCTGTGCTCAGGCCTTCCTCCCCCCGGCACAGCCGGGTGCATTTGGGAAGTGACCTCCTTATTCCCCGGCTTTCTGAACGCACACGACACCGGGCACATGGCATTTTCCAGTTGTAACCTCCTCGTGGCTTCTGATCTTTCTTGGGACTCTAAAGGTGGTTTCGCTTCTTGGGAACGCTCTAATTACAAATTCAGCTCAAACGCAACAGCCAGGGTCACGCTGTTACCGGGACGAAGTGACTGCTGTTAACAGAAGGGTTAATGTCAGACTGCACAGACAAAACCAGGTCAGACAGTGGTTTTTCTACCAGAGCCCGGGCCAGCCCCCCCAGCCTTCCCTCGGAAGCACCTTGGGGATTCCCCCCTCCCACCTACTCTGCCAACTTCGAGGTCCCCCCGCCCGCCCCCACCCCGCCGTGCCCCGCTCGCCCGGCGGGGCCGTGCGTTCCGCAGCGGGCAGGCAGCGGGCGGGCAGCCGCAAACGCACCGCTTGCGGTAACGTTCTCTCGTTGCCTTTCGTGCCGCCAGCACCCGAAGAAGTTCGGTGTGAGCGAGCAAACCCCCCTGCCCGCCGCGGGGTCCCAGGGAGCGCCTCGCCCCTTGCTGACGGGTCACCCCGTTCATGTCGCCGCTGTGCGCCCCCGCCGCCGGGTGCCCGAGCGCCCTCCCGCCGCGGTGCTGAGCCGACTCCAGCTGCCGGAGGCGCGCCGGGGGCGCCCGCGCTGTCGCGCACCCGGCCCCGCCTGGGGCGGCCTCTGGGCCCGGCCGCGCCGCGCCGGCCCCGGCCCCGGCCCCGGCCCCGGCCCCGCCCCGCCCCGCCGCGGGCGGCAGCGCCCGGAGCAGCCGCGGGGCCGGCAGGCGGAGGATCCCGCCCGGCCCGCGGGGGTGCGGAGCAGCGCGGGGGACCCGGCCGCTGCCATGGCCGCGCTGCCGCTGCCCGCCCGGGGGCGGCGGGGGGGGGCGCTGCGCGCGTACGAGCCGGAGCCCGGGGAGCCGGAGCGCGTGAGTTCCGCCGCGCGCGGGGGTGGCGGGAACCGGCGGCTCGGCCTCCTCCTCGGGGCGGCGGGGAGCGCAGCGGGAACCGCTCGCAGCCGGCCGGCGGGCACGGCACGGCACGGCCTAGCGGGGCGGCTCCCGGCGCGCAGCCCCGCCGCGGCCTTACCGGGCTCGGCAGGTCCCGGGCCAGCCCTCCGCCTGGCGGGGAGCCCGCCCGCCCTGAAGCGGCCCCGGGGCGGGCAGGGGGCCCCGGGGCGGGGAGGGGGCCGTGAGGCGGCCGGTGCCCCCTGGCGACGGCGCGGCGGCAGTGCCGGCCCGCAGCGGGGCCGGGGCCGGGGCCGGGCCGGGGGGGGCGGGGCCCGCGGGCCTCCCTGGCAGCGGAGCTGCGTGCGGGGCTGCGTGCGGGGCTGCGTGCGGGGCTGCCGGGGGCAGGGGCCTGCCCGCACACCCTCGTAATCTTGTGTGGGGTTTCCCTAAACAGCTTTTTTTCCCCCTTCTATTTTCTTTTTTTCCCTCTTCTTTTGTTTTCCTCTCCTTTCTTCCTCTTTCCTTTTTTTTCACTTTCCTTTTTTTCCCTCTTCCCCCCCGCCCCCCCCCCCCTTCTCTTTTTTTCTCCCCACTTCTTTTTTCTATTAATTGGGCTGATATCCTCTTCCCCGGTGGCATCATTCATGCTATCTCTTTTCTGCTGTCCTGGCTCCAGGACGTGCCTCACAAGAGCAGTGTGTTTAGCATCCATAAGTTGGGCTTCTGGAATAGTTTTCCGTTTCAGCTAAGCTTGTGTGTGCTCTTCTCTGGCCAGTTTTGTTCCAACAAGGTGTCTCTGATCCACCACCTTGTAAGCATCTTTCATCCTAGTAAGTGCCAAGCTGTTAACTTTGCAAAAGTTAATAAGGTGTCCAAGAAAAACTGATCCTGGTGTTCGCACTCTCCCCCACTGTTACTCGATTATCCTTGCTCGTGTGTGGCATGAGCAAAACCTTGCACAGTTAGGGGCAAACCTCATTTATCAGAGAAACACCATTTGCAGAGAAGAGGAGGAACATCTCTTCAGTGAACTGTCTGACTGTGACCAACAAGGTTATATAGGAAAGGAATTTCTCCTGGTTTTGAGGTTAGACAGGCAAATAATAGCTTTCTTCTGGTTTATGAGTTGCAGTTTGTCTGCTAACAAAGGTATTAATGAGCCAGTTGCCTGGAGACCAGATAAAATTCTTCTGAAACATCTATGATGGGGAGCAACTCAGAGTTGCTGTCATCACCTCTGTAGATAGCTGCGTACATGACTCCAGCTCTGCGCGGTAGTTTTGAAGAGAGACCTTCTCTTACTACAGTTCAGAACATTTTCTAGGCAGAGCAGCCCAGGTGACATCAGAGATAGGGTTGGTTTTTTTCTATAGCACCAGTTGTTACGGTCCAGATTACAACTGAGTCACCACAGCTTAATGCATTCGAGTGAACAATTGAGCTGCTGCAGTCATGCGCTCTATCACAGACGCGAGGTGAAACCCTACACGTAACCCTTCTGGCTGTTGAAGTGGTGCATACTTACCACATTGTGCTCTTCACCTCCTAGTACCTGCTCGCAGGTACAGGGACTTCTTAGCTAAATAATTGATGTCTGTTTTTGATTTTAGCTAACAGCAGGAGCCCAAACGGCAAGGCAGACAAGGTGCTTTACTTTGTAACTCATACAGCTGTCACACTGTACGGAGTTTTGCACATTTTAAGTCTGGTAGCAGAACATTTGTTGCTCTTCTCCTTGGGGTTCTGGCCCGTTGGGTTTAAGTCACTGCCAGTACTGGGGCTTGAAGTCAATACGAGCGCTGTAGGCAGCTTCTGCCGAGATGTTGCTGAATCATCTGCTCGGGGAAGGATGCTCAGAACTCGGCTCTACTTAATGAAGCAAGCAGGGCCAGTCTGATCCCTGGGTTTGGGGAGACAGCTATTTTGAACTCTTAATCACACTCTTTTTTGATGCTGCTATCACACAATGTCCTGTGCTAGTGGCCATTATAAGTGGGGAGGATTCCCTACAGTTTTTCCTGCTCTCCCTTAGCTCCTACTATATGTTTTATATATGCACATACAATTTCCTTTTGCCTTTTGCACCTTGATGTTGCCATTTGCATGTATTTCAGAAACTTGCTTTAGGGTGGAGCTCATTGATGTTGTGCTGGTTTTAAAGCATTTGCATTTAAAGGCCAGTAAAGAGTAACAGATTTTCAAGACTACTGCTATTCCCATGGTGTGTTGTGGTTCAGACTGGACTGCAAATAGTGTTTCCTAGAACAAGGACCTGCATGGACCTCGCGTTCCTCCTGCTTTCCCAAACTGAGCCACCTGCACTTCTTCCAGCAGGGAGCTGGCCCTAATAACGGGGAGCATCTACACGTGGTCATCATTGTCCTTTCCATAAAAGTATCCAGTGGAGCTCAGCTGAGTAAAGCTGGGATGCATGGAGACCTGTTTTATACATGTGGAACAGCCATTTATGAAACACAAACAGAAGCTAGCCTGGCTTTTAAAAATGTGGGAAACAAAACAGAAATTGCTTGTGATTGACATATTAAATTTATATGAGGTCTTTCAAATCTTAAAGCTAAATTTAGGGAAAAAAAAAAAAAAGCAGGTGGTAGTCTTAAAATTTTTTCTGTTGCATTTAGGTTGGTTATTTTGATGTAATTAATTTTTGTACCAGTTTAGTTTCACTGTTTAGGAAGAGCAGCAACTGTGAAGCCTTTATCCTTTCAGCATCAGTGAAAATGCATGTGTTTCTCCAGGACTATCCAGCTGGAAAAGAAAGTTACAGAATATCTTCTCTTCCAGGAGACCTGTTTTCTCCCTGTTCTAGGACAGTATGTGATTTGCCGTTGCATGTCTTAAACTACATTTCCAAGCTGGCCGTAGCATGATCATTCCCTAACAAATGTAGTCATTTTGATGAAATCCTTGCTTGCCTTTTCAATAGCCAGCTCGTTGATCCTTATTAATCGCAGGCTTTTTGAATCCTACACTGTCTGTTCTGTGTGCAGGCAGGACTGATGTATTGATTGTTTCTTTCCTATGAGAGAGAATTCCAGAGAGTGAAGTTTTCCCTGAAGCCAGCCTTTGCTAGAAACTTCCACAAATTGTCTTGGCGTTGGTATGAGAAGTTTGTCAGCTGTCTACTCTGTATGCTGAATTCCTGTCGCTGATGCCAAGTATCTTACCCCCCCCCCCAAAAAAAAAGCACAATATCTTGAATTTATTTTTAATAAGCCAAATTTCTTCTGATGTTTGGCAGTAAGTAATTTTTTCCCTTTTCTCCTTCATCTCATGCATCTAGCTAGTTACACTGCTGTACCACTATGCTGTACCTTTTAATAAAGGACGAGTTATTCAGCAACAAAGAGAAGAGAATGTTTTCCCAGTGGAAGGTGGTCTATCTTTAGAGGACCTTCTCAGACTTTTTGTTATTATATTATTCACTTTCTTAGTACATTACGTATTTCACTTTTTGATTTACTCCCCATCCAAATATCCCGTATTCCTTGATAGTGTTCTCGTTTCAACTGTTTTCCACTGAGGTTCCTGTTGTATTGATCCATTTTATTTTTGCATAACATATTCAAATTTTAAATTTAGTTTCCATGCTTCAATAGTCTGTTAGTTCTGTGGCAACACATCTTCTGCCTCTGAAATCATATGCTTGTGAAAGAGATCGAATATTGTTATTCCTTAAACAAAGTTTGTTCAGAAAGGTATCAGAAAAAAAATTCAAAAGTCTGTGTATCTCTTTGGAATTCAGAGTCAGACCCTGAAATGTCTCTGTCAGTTTTGAAATTTCCCTTGCGGTTAAAATTTCCAGGAGCCCCAGGGATTTAGGTAGTCGTCCCATTGCATGGGATAGCAGTCACAGGCCAAGGATATTCTTCTTAAGGTTTCCAACTGGTGTCTTCTGCAGACTTGCATCTTAACCTTACCAGTTGCTGTCTTGGTTCTCACAGAACGGTAAAGCAGGATTTCTGGGGACCTCTGATCTTGTGTTGGGTCCCTGAGCACCGCGGGAAAGACGTCCCTGCCTTGGCCAGCCCTTTCTCCAGGGGTGGATGCCTTTGACTCATGGGACACTCAAACGTCTTTCAGTACTAGATACCAGCTCAAGTTACAGCTTCAAGAGCGTGAAATTAGCAATGGAAAGCTGTAAAAAGGTGACAGTATTCAGAGAAAGATAGAAAAATCATTACAAAATATGTCTTCATAGCTGTCTGACTTGGCTTCGGGGTTTTCCTTCCGTTTCCTTGATTTAATTAATGATTTCACACAACTTCCCCTGCTCCGCTCCTTTGATAAGTGCCATCCTAAATTATACACTAATGGAGGGTGAAGTATGCTCTTTTCCCAGTGGCATTTTATCCCCAGTTTATGAAACTGAGGCACAGTGATGTTTAGCGAGATCTGCAGATTTCCCTGCTCATTCAACATGAGGTGCAGTGTTAAATACAAAACCTGGGTGTTCCAGCCTAGTGTCTGGTTGTGGGTTACTAACATACGGTTCTTCCAAATGAATGTGGATCCTTACCAGTCATAAACAATAAAATCCTGAAAACTTGTATTCAATGGCCTATGCTTTGCAAAGACATGTAAATACTGCTTTTGATCTTTCAGAAGCGAGCATGCAAGCCATTAGAAACCATTCCAAATGAGGCTGATGCACGCCTCATTGACTGTGCCATGGAGCTGGATTCTAAACAGAAAATCTCCACTGACTATGGTCCTTGGGCTACGAAGACAAAGCAAAATTCAGTGGTATGTTTACGCTGTCAACAAAATCTGTTTTTTAGAAAAACACATTTAAAATGCATTTTATAATAAATTTGCAAATAATTGCCTTTTTTTTTTTTATGGCGATGTGTATGATTTTGTTCATTAGATTTTTGAAAACCATGGAAGCAGAGGTACTGCCCAGCCTTGCCCAAGATGTATTGCAGGAGAATCTGTAAGTATATTAACTTTCTTTCTGTGACATAAAAGATAGACTTGTTCTTAAGTATTAGAACCATAAAACATAAAGTTAATAAAAACCGCAATTACATTTCTCAGGAATAAAGCATGTAAATAAAAGAAGGCAGATTGATTTAGCATTTCTGGGGTATGCCAGCAGAGCACAAACTAATATGTTTCCAGCAGCAGTTGGAAAATACAGAGACCGCAAACACATTTTTCAAATTCACTCTAAAAAGCAGAGTTTAGGAAGTAACTGAAGCAAACACTAACATACAGCTTCCTCTGCCCCATTTTTATATTGTCCTTGATTTACTGGATCATAATAATACATCCAGGAGTCCCATTCTATCTCCTGTTTTTTCCTCTAATTGGATACTTCCTTTCCAACAAGTAAGCTCAGCCTAAAAGTATTACACTGTAGACATACCAGAGCTAGTTTTAAATGAGCTAGCTAAAGAACCACTAGTAATCAGAGCTCGGGACAGACAATTTGACTTTCCAGAAAAACAGCGCAAGTATTTGGACAGCTGAACAGTGTTGACTTCTGAGCTGATTCAGATTGGATTCTCTTGGTGTCCAAAGCTGTTTAAAACCTGTTTGTTTTTTTTTTTTTATTTATGTAGGCTGTAGTCACACTGTGTGGTACACCATAATAGTGCAGCAGTAGCTCTGGAATCTCACACTAACGTATGACCGTGATCTTAACCACTGTCTTTTTAGCCCTGGAGAGAAGGCCAAAACCCTAAAGAGATAATGGCTGGTAATAGCAAAAGAGGTTATGGTGTTCCTGCAGTTTCATTTTTCATGCAAATGGTCTAAATAAAGTTTGGGAAGTTTCTTAAATGTATGGGAGCTACTCTTGACTTTCATTTGCATCCTCTGTATCCTTTTGAACCATCACACAGGCTTCCTTAAAGAGACGAAACCGAGGAGAGATGTGGGGCAGTGCCGTGCATTTCTTCAGAAAGGCTGAATGTAGCAAAATCTTTGATTTGGTAGAATTAATGGCAAAGATTCCATCGAATGCTCTAAGACTGAGGTTGCTGTGACAAGTCAGGAGCTGTGACTGAAAAGACATTTACCGTGTTAACTTATTTCCACTCATCTTTACAAATAAAATAGAAACCAGATCCAGGGCTGACTTTAGGAATATATAGAAGAATGACCACCTATGTGGATTACCAAGTTTGAATTTCCGAGGTGTGCTGCCGTCTTTGAGGGTATGGAGAACATCTCGAGGATTAAAACCCAAAAAAGCACTGAACATAACATCTTGGGATTAAAACCCAAACTGGCACATTAGGAAGTATATTTTTGTTGTATTCCAGAATTACAGTGACAACATTAGAGTTTTACAAACTTCTTCTGTATCAGTGACCACGTAATTTTGGAAAATTGTGGCTGAGTACAAATATCGTCATTCCAAATAACACCAATTCTATTTTAAATCAGATTAGCATGACCTTTTTTTTCCTGTGGTGTAGTAATGAACTTGAGGTAACAGCCAGATAACCTGAGGAGGTAGCATTTACCTCCTCAACAAACACTAGCTTAGTTATAAGAGATGACCTATTCTATTCACTTCTAAATGCTTTTCAGCCACAGCTGTAAGAACCCAGGAAAACAACTTGCTAACTTTACTCGGTGAGAATTGGAATCTCAAAACTAAGCAGTTTTTCGACTTGATTGTCCTGTGCTTTCAATATAGAAACTCAAGGTAATGTTATAAAAATCCAGAGGCCTTGTACAGCTACTTGCTAGACTTCTTGCTAAGTTAGCCTTATATTGTCGAGTTGAAATGGAAAACACTTTGCTCAAAGCAGGGTGATTTTAAATATGACTGATTTTAAATATGATTCTGATTTCCATGATGTAACCTATAGTGGGGGAAAAAAGGTTCACCCACATGTGTTGCTAAAATGCCAAATATAGAGTTTAAGTAACATACAGTGTTTGGTAATGGAATAACAAAGTTAACATATATATTCAGTTCTCTATTATTTGAGTCATGGGGCTGGAACAATCTGGGTAAAAGAAAAACACGATTGCTTTTGCGCTGATAGCTTGCTCTTGCAGAGAGGAGGGACTCTTGCTGTCAGTTCCTGTTAGGAGAGTTTCAAGTTTTGACGTAATGCCACGCAAAGGCGGGACTAGAGCAGCCAGAGTTGTGTTCCCGTATGGCTGAATGCATGTCATGTTGAGCTAACATAACCACCCTGGTGGAAGCTGCCTTGTGTGAGTGCCCTTGGGTTCACAGCACGATTCATCTAGAACCTCCCTACCTGCGGGTGATGAACTTATGGTATAGATTTGTTCATTGTGTTCTCTTCAGATAATCAGTTATTTGTGGCAAGTAATGTAACAGATAATACAGTTATTCTTCAATAAATTTGACAGGGATTATATGAGTAAATTATCTTCGTTCTTAAAATAATAAAAAGCTTATACTAAAAGTATAATGTCTAGTAAGCTGGTAAGAGCTCAGATAACTTTCTTCACAGCTAAAATTTTGCTTCAGGAAAATCAGAGACTGTCACAGTGATTAACATGCATTGTGGAAGGAACAGCTGAAATGAACAGAATGGAGGAGCCTACATACAGAGCAAGAGAAAGAATGGTGTAATTTTTTCCGTAATCAATAATACTGTTAAAATCCTATCAGAAGCTTTATTCTACTGATGACAGGGAAATGCAAATAAATTAAAACCTCCAAACTGAAACAAGTCAAACACAAAGCATATTGGGCCGAGACAATTTTTCATTGTTGTGGGTAGTCTTATCAGGATTGTATTTTGCATCAAGAAATCCTAATACCTGCGGAGCTAACTAACCATGTCAGGAACTTGACTAATATCAGCTTTCCTAAACACATTTAATTCTGTGTCACTACCATAAGCGCCACAAACTTCAATGTGTATTTAAAGGCAGTATCACTATGAGGTTTTCTCTCAACTTTTAGACCTCTTTTTCTACGTTTAATGACTACCACATGTTGTAGAAGGAATAATAGATGTGTATTAAATCACTATTTGAGGAAAGAGTACTACTTTAATTGTATTTTTGGTAAGCTTTCTTTGGACTAATCTGTTATTGACTATTTAGGCAGGGACTTAGAAGCAAGGGAAGAAGTGGTGTTAACTAGAAGGAAACTAGGTAGAATTTTGGGGTAGGAAGAACATAATTCTTGAGATTTTTCCGCATTACATGATAACGAGAGGTAATGCTCTTTTTGTTCTGAAAGTATTACTGTGAATGCATTTTTTAAATAAGTACAATGTGATAAATGCAGACTTGAGTTTAGAAGTTGCCTACCAGTTTCAGGTTTTGATGAGGTAATTTTTAGTGACATGAAATTTTGTCATTTCAGGGACACTTCAATCATATCATGGGCTTCTAGGAACTGAGAGACACTGCTTTTCTGTTTAAATTCTAAAGGTGCACCTGCGAACCCCGTACAGCTGGATGTCTGTACATTCCCTTACGGCGTGGATTGGTGTATGGTATTCAGCTATAGCAGTTCACTCTATGTGTCATTCTTTCAGTGCACAATTATGAATGTCATTGTTTTCACACCTGAAAAAATGCTTCTGCTTTTAAGGTAGCTCAGTATATGTTTTTAAAAAATAATGTTGATTTAATGTTTTACACTAGTTAAGTTGATCTGGACTTTGGCCCAGCCTTCACCTGCGGCTGGGCCAAAGGTCATGTTGATACAAGAGATTTTTCCTGTCTCACTTGGGCACTTTCTCTGACACTCTTGGAAAACGGTCCTTGCATTTACGTGGGTACAGGGCTTGCAGTTTTATCTCAGCCCTATATATCATAGGAACACAGAATGGTTTGGATTGGAAGGGACCTTAAAGACCATCTCGTTCCAAACCCCTGCCATGGCCAGGGACACCTTCCACCAGACCAGGTTGCTCCAAGCCCCGTCCAGCCTGGCCTTGAACACTTTTTTGGGCAACCTTTGGGCATATGCAGGCAGAAATGGGAGAACAGAAATGTCTTCATTTTTAAGATGGCTATTCAGCTTTGCATTGGTGAAGACCAGTAAAAATGTTATTGAAACTTACGTTTAAATCCAAAATATGCATCCAAATCAGGTATCTTACATGCTATACATGCTATAAACATGTGTTTATAGCAAACAGAGTTTGTGAATGTGGCAAGTATCTAATAGAAAAAGGAGCATTATTTGAACAACCCCCTTATGAGGATAAATATTCTGAAGATGAATAGTAATTCAGCTCTGTGGAGTCCTCACAGAGTTCTGAAGATACCATCTGACACTCCCTGACTCTGTCTGTCCAGTTATTGCAATATTAGAACAAATCATATTGAACTTGTCATCCAACATAATTTTATTGGCTTGTCACAAATAATTTCATCTACATTTTGCCAGTATATAGGCTACATACTTTTTAGACTCTAAGATGGCAGAGTTGTGTCGTTTGGGTGTGACACTGCGGTGGCTGCTCTGGTTTAGGCAGAAGGGTCCTGCAAGCTCCGAGCTGAACGGTCGTGTGTTCACCCTCTGCGTGGGGGGAAGTTGCTGTGACCTGCCAGAGCTCACAACGAAAGCAGCCTCCACTATCTGGAGAGCTGCCGAGCTACAGCCATGCCCTCCTGCTGCTCGGCTTTCGGATGGAGTTCAGCCCAAAACAGGTATGGCAGGCATCACGGCATTTGGCCTCTCCTCTTCTGAGAGCAGCCAGTAGCCAGTTTAAATTAAAATGGTAGTTCCAAGGTTGCAAAATCTAGTGACAGTCTGTTATTAGTTTCCCCGTGGGGTTTATCAAACTGTAAAATCCCTAGACAAAGGTGTTTCAGGGTCCAACAACGCTTCCCATATTGTGTGTGGAGTTGTAGATAGCACCGTGTTGACTGCTATTAAGGAAATACTCTTCCTAAATATATGAATATCTTAATAAATACTGAATTTAGTTAAGTAATAGATGAGGAAATGAGCCTGTAAAGCAGACCTGCACTAAATTGGCACACAGACTGTTTGGTTAGGAAATAATATGTTTCCTCCAAGCCAATATAAATTTTAGTTACATCAAAAATAAATATTTTCAAAGCAAAATTTTTCAATCACAAGATCAGTACAATCCGTTAAAAGGTCAAATCTCCAAGAAACACAGCGGTTTTAAAAATTGTATTGTCCCTGTTACCTTGAGGATGTGAAACTCATTTTGAATCCTCCCTCTCCCGGTACAGGTTGATGCAAGCAATAGTATCTATCCACACTAGAAAGGAACATATCCTCACTTGAAATGGCAATACAATGAGCAAATTCCTTTATACTGGCAACTAGTGCAAAATAATAATACAAAACTGAAATTACATAGCTACATCATATTTTATGTGCAGTTCATTTTTAAAACATTGTCCAGCCCTTCTTTCTTAAAAATTCTGGTATTAATAGCAGTCAAAAAAAAAAAAAAAGGGGAAGCATTAGTTCCTGTTCTGTGGAAGCTGAAATAGCTGCTTGAACGTAAAAGGCTAAAAGGTATCTGAAAATTTAATTACTGCAAAATAATTCGAAACCTTTTATACTTCATCAAGTAAAATGTATGACAAGTAATGATTAGTTAAACAGTGTGTGGTCAAAATGTAGGGTATCCAAAGAGGAGAATATCAAAAGTAGACTTGGACTCTGTGATGGAAGAGGTTTCTACTAGAATATATTAGAGCAAAAAAGTACGCCGTCATGTTTGAAACACTGGGTTGTGTTTATGGATTATCAGACCCAACGGGTGGTTTTAATTTAAATAACTCAAATTTTATCATGTTAAGAATTCACAGATACCAGTGTATCTGTTTCTTCTGTTTGCTTTAAACTTAACTGTATTTTAATCAGGTATGGAATACGGTAAAAACCAGAACCAACTGGTTTTCCTTAGGGTCCTTGTAGGTTTTGTGCCATGTTCTTTTTAATTCTTCTCCCTTTAGAGTAATCATTACTTGGGTTTTGTAAAATCTTATCGTACATAAATCACAGGACTGGTCATAGTTTGCAGCTGCATTACAGAGGCTGATGAAGTCATACTGGTGTTCGATTTTAATGTAATTTTTTCGTATCAGTCTTCCCATTGTTACTGTACACTGTGCAGGTATTTTATTACACTGTCCACCCTGATTCTCAAGACTGTCCTTGGAGATTACTGCATCTATACAGCTGAACAAAACAGGAGAACTTTATCCTATTTTTTACTGTTACCTGCAGTGTCAACATGGGTCTGTTCTACATTGTTTACACTGTTATAAATGTAATGCTGGAGTTTACATCAAGTCTAACTGATGAGTAGTTATGTTATTCATATGTGCATTCTGAACATCTAAATGCGATGCTATAGAAACTAGAGTAAAATGGTCACAAGTAGGGTTAATTTTGTTTGCTTTTAACTATAGCCTTTTGCATTTTCTGGGAACACAGTATGGCATAGATGTCAGATCAATTCAATAGTAATATTTAAATTTTAAAAACCCTTCCGTTCCCCTACCAATTTCACCTCTTTGAAGAATGGACTCCAAAAAAGGGTGTAGAAATAGATTAGCTAGTGGAAAGTTAACTCCCCTCATTTTCAGCCTATCACAATTACCACTTTCATGTAGTTATACTGTTGTCAACAAAATATATTACAATACAAAAGGAATGAAAGAAATAGAAAAGATAGAAAGGGATGAAAACCACTTGGGAGCTACCATCTCTGCTGCATCGTAACACAACTTGTAATGAAAGCGTATTAAAAAAAAAAAAAAAAGGTTTTGATACAGAAATGTGGTGCCTTTCCTCCTTAGTGAAGATTTCTATGAAAACCCATATGTATCTTTCTCTTCCTTCAGAGTTGTTTGTGTTGTTGGTAAGTGTTTTAATTTTTTCATCCCTAACATTTCAGTGTGCAGGATAATCTTTCCTGGTTATTTAACTGCAAAAGCACGAGGCTGGGTGGAATGGGAACCCCTCGTTCAGTATCCCACGCGTTCTGGAGACTGTAGCAGGCAGACACATGGGAAGAGTCCAAGAAACAGGACACGTATTGAATGGAAAGATTTTTTTACAAATGCAAAGACAGTATTTGATACCAGGTTTTGTTGTGGGCATCCATTCTTGCCTCATGGCTAAGCCTTGATTGTCGAGTACCACAGAAATTATGAAAATGTCAGTAATTTCCAACAGTATTTTTTTCTTTGCTATTGTTTTCTATTGTATTTTTTTGTATCAATAAATTGCTATTTATTGATACAAAAAAATGTATTTGCTATCAGGATAATTTTAAACTTGAAATTGCTCTTTGTATTAAACATTGATATCTTCAATATTTAAGAAGTAGTTCCTGTATGACTAGAATTCAAGTGTATGTGTATATACTCCTATTTAATTTGCACAACATAAAGATATTCTTCCTAGTGTTTGTCAAAAATAGCAGCTCCCGTCTTCCTGCTTTTCTTGAGTTGGCTTACAATATATAAAAATAAATAATGAAGAAACATTTGGGAACTGCTGTTTGAAGCAGAAGGGTAACTGTGATGTACCTTTTTATTAGTGTTCTACATTCTTCCTTGTTGTGGGAGGCCGTAAATCCTAACAAAAACTTGACCAGATTTTTACTTACGTTTCTGGGGATGCAACTGTTGATAAATACAGTGTTCTGGATAGATGTACATTTCAGTTCTATTCTGTGTAAAGTATCCCGAAGTGAAATACCTGGCGTTGCTTGCTTTGTGAGCTGGAGATCACATCCGAGCCTTCAAGGCTTCACGGGGCAAAGCATCACCAGCAGCGTCGCTGCACCTGCTTCCCTTGGTCCCTGCGAAATGCCTGCTGGTCTTACTCGTTCTGAAGTCTTACCTGACCTCTCCAGCTGGCTAGAAACATCGTTAGGTTTTAGGAATGTCATCGTTACCCCTGATGCGTTCAGAAATGAGAATGCATATACTTCTGGATAAACTTTAAAGTCAGTCTTTTGGCTGGGATGTGATTCCTTACCCCGTGCTTTCTAAATGGGGCAAGGGATGCATTTATAAATAAGCCAGCATGAAAACAAATTGTAGTTTAATAGCCTAATACATAGAAGGCTTAGAATAGTGGTATTTTTTAAAATAGATACACTGCCTCTGTCATTTGTTTCAGGATTTGTCAGAATCATAAAGCTGCTGTGATAGGTACGGATGAATGCTGTACAGGCTGGGACAGGTGAATATTTCTTTAAAGCAGATTTGTGTCAAATCTGCAGTAGAACTACAGAATTATTTTTGTAAGACTTTTCTTCACCTTGTATAACTATGAAAATTTGTTTTATTGATAAAAATTATATACTCTTTATATTTCCTAATACTATGGTTTGTACACAAAATAACCTGAGTGATACTTTATTTACATGTATATAGTAAAATAGGCATATGGTCTGTTTTTAATTCAGGTAAAAATCATATGATCTAATATTTTTAACTTTGTATTTTGTAAATTGTTACTTACAAAAGCAGAAGCATTAAACACCACTTTGGCTACAGTATGAAATTGCCTGGGTTTGTTATTCCATTAATAATTGAATTGCATTCTGCAGACGTGGGGGTATAAAGGTAAATAAAAGCTTTGTAGTTTGTATTATACACAGTATCACTTGTGTGGTATAGCCCACACGGTTTCCTCCTCATGGACCAGATGTGTGAATGATATGCAGAATCGGTGTTTTGAAACAAAGTGATTCCTCTACAGTTTTGGTGTAATAGAGGGTTAAACATTAATATTTTTCAACCGATGCTCTCCGTCTTTGTGTCCAGCTTTTGCTTTTCCTCGACTAGTTGGAACACCTGGGGATCAGACCTAAGTTCCTGTGGATTTCAGTGGAAATGTGGGTGTCTAGATCGATGCCTTCACAAATCTCAGCTGTGATCTCCTTAGACTATTTGCTTTATTTAGATGATTGTTTTGCTTCATCGCAGTGCAGTTCTGAGGCAAAGCCCCCTGCCGCTGCTGCTCGCTGGGCGCTACTGCCCACGGCAGCGCAGTGTCGGCGCCCTTGGCGTGGCCTCTTTTTAGCGGGGTCTGCCCTGGGACCTCGGTGCCAGTTCCACATCAGGTTCTCTCCACGCGAACCTGAACCACAGGCTGCTCCTTTGGATGGCAGACTTAAGTGTAGTCCAGCCTAAAACCTCCAGACCATGCATGGTGTGGGCGTAGGGGGGCCTTAGCAGGGGCTGCTGCGGAGGCTGCTCACACTGCACCCAATGCCCTGCTTGTGGCATTGCACCTGAACCTGCTTGTTCATCTCTTTCCATCCCAAAAGAGAGTCCCTCGCCTGACGCTAGGAAGGCCTGTTGTCAAAAGGTTTAATGAGGAGCCCAGGTAAAGGGCAGTCATCCATGTGGAGTCGTCCTGAGGAGCTGCCACTCGCCACGCAGCTGTTAAACTGTGTGTGGGGCCTGCGCTGCCTCGTAAAGCCCTTACCTCACCTTTGCTGCTTCTGCAGAAGTCTTCAAAAAATAAAATGAAACTTCACAGAACTGGGTTGGAAGGACCCTTAAAGCCCACCCAGTCCCACCCCGTGCCCTGTGCAGGGCCCCCTCCCCCCAGCCCAGGCTGCCCCCAGCCCCATCCAGCCTGGCCTTGAGCACTGCCAGGGATGGGGCACCCACAGCTGCTCTGGGCAGCCTGGGCCAGCGCCTCGCCGCCCTCACGGGGAACAATTTCTGCCTCACAGCTCATCTACATCTCCCCTCTCCCAGCTTAAGGCCATTCCCCCTTGGCCTGTCACCACGTGCCCACCTACAAAGCCCCTCTCCAGCTTCTTGCCGGCCCCTGTAGGTGCTGGGAGCTGCTCTAAGGTCTCCCCGGAGCCTTCTCCTCCCCAGGCTGAGCAGCCCCAGCTCTCCCAGCCCGGCGCCATAGCAGAGGGGCTCCAGCCCCCTGACCACCTCCGTGGCCTCCTCTGGGCTCGCTCCAACAGGTCCGTGTCCTTCTCGTGCTGGGGGCCCCAGAGCTGGTCGCAGCGCTGCAGGGGGGTCTCACGGGAGCGGAGCAGAGGGGCAGAATCCCCTCCCCCACCCTGCTGGCCACGCTGCTGGGGATGCAGCCCAGGGCACGGGGGGCTCTCTGGGCTGTGAGCGCACATTGCCAGGTCACATGGAGCTTCTCATCCACCAACACCCCCAAGTCCTTCCCCTCGGGGCTGCTCCCAACCCATTCCCCACCCAGCCTGTAACTGTGCATGGGATTGCCCCAAATCAAACTTCTTTGATAAATAAGTAAACATTTAACTTGCTTGCTTGCATTGATTCCTTTCTGGAGAAAACAAATTTTAACTATCTGCCTTGGAAAAATCTAGCCTTGGCCATGCAGGATGGGCTAATCGTCCTGGAAAAGGAGCAATTGTCCTCAGGAACAGCAATATGGAAAACAAGGGGAGGGAGGATGAAGGCGTCATTTTTTTTGCTTACACTTTTTTTTCTTCTTTTGTCACCTATTCTTGCGTGTATTGAAAGTAAAGTGACTGTTTATAGATGAACAGGATTTTAGCTGGTTAGCATTGTACATACATTTTGTATAAAGGTAAGCTGATGAAGCAAGAGATGAAAATTAATCCCGGTTTGATGTCTGAAGCAGCTGGAAGAGCAAGAGTGAATATGAAAGGGGTAGGATAAATGTAATATTGATGAAAATAATAAATATATTATCTATGTTACGTAAAATTTTTGGACTAGGTTTAGTTGCTTTAGACTATGGTACTAGCATTCAGTTAACTATTTGATGGTAATTACATGTCAGCTTGATTGCAAAAAAAAGATGGAAAAACAAAATTTTGGGTTTAGCTTGTGGGGTTTCAGGGAAGTCTGTATATGACTAGCCACAAAGAGAAGAAATTTATACTTAAAAAGTATGTTGAAAATATTTAAAATTAGTGGTGTTTATGTCTAAATTCGTTGGGAAAACTGTATACATATTAAAACCTCAGCAGCTCTCCTGAGAACCTGGTATGGCAGTTCCTGACAACATAATATGATACCCTGCATCAGCACATTAACAGTCACACATTAGTAATGCTATTTTTGCCTTGGTTACTAGCAGTAATTACAAAATTTCGAGTTACACCTTGACATTTTTATCACACATAGAACTTCCATTCAGGATAAGTGCATATAAACACGACGTATGCAAGAATGTACATATTGCTCGGAGAGGCACCAAGAGCCTCCTTTGCTGGGGGCAGATCCTTTACTAAAGTGACTTTTACTGAAAACTAAAATCCACAGTATAGCATGAAACCATAAGAGGAGAATAAAGTGAAAAAGGTGTGTTTCTGGGCAGTCTTGTCGCCCAGGTCCTGTACATCCCCGTACCGAGCACACCACACTTCTAACCAGTGACGGCAGCAGTGGGTTCCTTCTCTTGAAGATTTCCTGGTGGTGAGGAGAAGCTTTGCCAGGGAGCCACTGGCTTCCTCACATCAAGGGGCATGGAAACTCATCCATCACTCCATCTTCTCGAGGTGTTCCCAGCTCTTTCTCAAGTTAGCAAAAAAACATTGGCCATCTTGCTTTCACAGAATCGCAGCTTGGTGAGGGCTGGAAGGGACCTCTGGAGCCCACCCCGTCCTGTGCCCGATGCCCCTTGTCCTGTCGCTGGGGACCGCTGAGAAGAGCCTGGCCCCATCCTCTTGGCACTCACCCTTAAGATCTTTGTAGGCATTGATAAGATCCCCCTCCATCTTCTCTTCTCCAGGCTGAACATGCCCAGCTCGCTCCGCCTTTCCCCATAAGGCAGGTGCTCTGGTCCCCTCTTCACCTTGGTAGCCTGTTTTTCTTCTTAAACACCCACAAAAAGAAGAAAAACAAGTCGCAGGAAGATCAAACAGGCATTCATTGATGTGAACGCCGTCCTCTGTCAAATAATTTATCCTTACCAACTTCAAAACATGCATTTACCATTCCCTGCCAGGGTAGGTGTTAGGGTCTCCAAATGGTGCCATCCAAATTGGAAGATGCTGTGCTTCATTCCTTGCTGTCACGTACCAAAGGGTGTTGCTGAACCTGTGTTTTCAAACAATAGCTTTCAGAAACCTAAACAGCAACTTGCTCGGTGCCTGGCTGCCCCACGGGGTGAGTCCCTGCCAATATTAATGTGCACGTGCTCAATACATGGTGGCTCTTATTTAGCGCTAGATACACCTTGCATTAGCTTCTGAGGACCATCCTATTTAATGCCATTTGCTTTGTAAGATCAGGTGTAGTGATATTTGTGTATGATTACAGTGTTTTTACTGAAACAATATAGAAATCACTGCATGATATTTGCTTGCAACACAGGGTGTCATTCATGAGTTATACATAAATGGCAGCTTTACATATTTAAAAGGAACATGGACTGCTTCATATCTGAAGTATGTTTCCCAGGAGATAATGCCACCATTTGATCTATTTTTGATTAAAATGTAAAAATTAAAAATTAAATCAAATGGTAGTATAATTCCTTTGGGAAAACATACTTCAGTTATGAAGTATTCCCCATAGTAACCTTGAGAATCTTACAGCTGTATTGTCTCATCTGTAGGTGGTCTTTTTATGTCTCACATAATTAAAATGAATTGCTGTTAGAGAACCCATACTACTGCATACAGATTTATGAACCTTGAGGCACCTCCATTCACAGACAAACAGTGATATCAAAAGCTAACTATGCAGATACACGGCATCAAGGCAGGTGCTGGTAATCAAGATGTTTACTGGGAAGCGTTACTTACCTCTGCCTTGAAAGGGTAAACAAGGAGCGTACTGTAAAACGATGCCGCACTTCCAATAAAGAACTGTGTCTAAAGAAAGACAGCACACGGCACAACTGCATTGTGCTCCGTGCTGTTGTAGAACACAGTAGTTAAAATATTCAAAGAACACTTTATATACTAAGGAATGGCTAATATGTCACCAGAAAAAGATTGTGAAATTGGATTTACTAGGAAAATGTGCTCTACAAAATCTAATGCAACTTGTTTATAGCAAGCTGCTTTATCAGACTGACTCAGAATATGGGAATGTATATTTGATAAGATTAGAGAATAGTGGGGATCAGAAAAAATAAGACTATAGACTTTGCATTCACATTTTCCCATATCTGAAGGACAAAAATGTCATTTATTTTTTTGTTTGGTTTTGTTTCTCCTAGTCTCTTTAATGCTATCCATAACAATGACTTGTGACTACACGTTCTGTTCAGGCTGTAATTAAAACTTCTATAACATACATTTCAGGAAAAAAAATGGATGGAAGCGAAATGCTCAGATTTAAAGTTTAAACAGAGTAAAGAAAAAAAATTCTAACAATGAAAATATAAAGTCTAAGAGTTCCATAGTGGCTTGTAGAAACATTTTGTAACAAGCAGCAGGAGTGTTCAAATTTCAATGTAATACTTAAAAGAAAATGTCTCTGATCTTTGAATTTCTTTATAGAGGGGAGTTTTTAATGTATAATCAGACTAAAACCCTCCTGTAATTGCACAGTGAGAGGCCTGTGAAGTTTCAGGAAGGCTGCAGATGGAACACAGACCTACAGAAGCAAGAAGATTTTTTGTAATCTACGGAGCCAGCAATGCAAAGTCAGCCTGAGGTTTCCCTACGCCCATGTTGGGCACGGGGTATCTCTCCACCCGCTGTGTTGCCACCTAGTGATGGCCACTAATGGTTCCAAGTAGGCACGAGGTTAGATATTAAGAGCAATTACAGTGAGATCATCTGTCTCGGGACGTTAGAACAGCCATTCACATTGTACTTTCCTCCCCATTCCAATCGTTCAAGGTCTGCAAGGCTGCCTGTGCTGGAGGGTCTGTCCAGCTCCCTGGGAAACTCGTCCCCTCCGGACTGAAGGCATGCTATTAACATTTACCTCTTAATTACATTAACATAAGCATCCACACATGGAGTGACTAAAGCTTTGCACTGTGCATAATCCCCCTCCTCTTGTGCACTTCACCAGAGAACCCCTTGCTCCCAGCTCTGGTGCCGCAGCAGTAAACGGCAGTGGTACCGTGTGGCGCGCTCCCCAGCTGCCTCGGCGGGGCAGAAAAGTAGCTGGCTGCTCGTATCCACAGCCATGCCAGCAAGGTGTGAGCCCCCACAGAAGCCTCAGAGCTTCCCCCTTGGCCAAGCACAAGTGAAGGAGGAAAAAAATGTCCATGTAATCATCCGTATTTCCAAATGAAAAAAAAAAAAAAAAAAAAAAAAAAAGCTGTGCTCAGAGCTGCTCTGCAGGACAGCAGCAAAGAAATCCTAAGAAAATAAGGAAACAGATGGGAAGTTTGAGAGTGAGCTCAAAGCAGAAAAAATAAAACTGCAGGACTAGCTGTCAGATTTCCACGTCTATGAAGGATGACGTGCTGCTGGGTGAGAAAGCAGAGCCCTCTCGACTGAAACTATTGAAAAAAGATCACCCAAAATGTTAACAGTTAAGACCTTGATTTTGCAAGTCACTTCCCACACATGAGATTTGGATCCACCGAGTTGCTTGGTTAAATGCACACTGCTATGAATTAGATCTTAATTAACAAAGACTCATCACCACCAGCTCTCCCTTTCTCATGATTGTCCTAAGCCAGGCTTGTCCATGCCCTGGGAAAAACAAGACACAATTTAATGGAACATGGAAATTGTGTTACATTTTACCACGCTGACAGCTTAAACCCTCCTGCATGCCTTCCACCTCACACCAAAAGGCTCCCTCTGCTTGGGGACACCTTCCTGAGCATCGGCCTTCATCCCACCACCCTCATCTTCACACCCACTTGGTGAGGAGGCAGGGATCCATCCCCAGTCCCCCCAGTGCATCCCTCCAGCACCCCCCTGGATGCTGCTTTGTTCAAGTCTTGAAGAAGGGTATTTTTTATCAACGTAACAAAAGCCTTTACATAAAACAATGTTCTCTGAACTCAATACGTCTGTTTGGAAAATGCCCAGTAAGCGAAAGGTGTTTTGAGTCCACGATTCAGTAGCTCGCAAAGGAAAGAGTCTGTGAAGGTTTTAAACTGGTAACTTCTGAGCAAAAGCAGAGAAGGAAAAGAACTCAGAAAAAGCAATTTTTAAAAGGGTTTGTAAGAAAAAGGAAACAGCTCTTTTGAGTTATTTAGTAAAGAGATGCTGTTTCATTGCATATTAAATAAGCTAGAATAGTTAGTAAGTAACATTCAGAATTTTCTGTTTGCTTTTAATTGCCAGGTTTATGTCCATTTGACAATTTTGCTGATGATCACATTGAAGCCACTCTGATTCATTGAAGTCCACTCACAAAATCCTGCTCTTTATGAACTGACACTTCCTCAGTCTTTATGTGCAGCAAACCACTTCTCCAGATCAGAGGCTGCGACAGCTATTTTAGAAAAGGGCCTGAAAGTTTTTCTTTCCCATTCCTTGACAAAAACATTGCTATCTATGTAGAAAAGCAGCAGGGTGATTCGGTTTTAGTGCCAGCCATTACGACAAGGAATTTGGGATTCTCATCGTCATTGCTCTGGGCAGAGCTGCCGAGGGTGGGCTCCTGGAGGAGCCCATGGGGTTAAAGCCCTGATTTACGAGGGTGGACCCTCCGGAACCCTTGCTGCCCACCAAGGGCCATCCACACTCACGATCCTTGTGTGATGAAAACACTTCCTCAGCGTTGTGGGGCTGGGAAAACCGCTGCACCAGGGAACGGGCCGTTGGCTTCAAATAAAACTCTGATGCTTGAGAGATGCTTATTTTGAGACGAGCAAAACTATGAGTTCATATCATGGCAATTGTTTGGGGTATTGCCAGAAATACAGTACTAGAGTGGAAAGGAATCTGTATTTTCCATGGTTTGACGCTGAAAATAGGAAATGTCTGGTTTTGCCATCACTAAGTCTTCAGTAATTCAGGTGTAGCATGTGTCTAAACCTGAAGGGAAAGCCAGACAGCAGAAGTCCTGCAGAATTTCTGAGTAACTAGATCCAACCAAAATGATCTGTGTGGAGCTCACCTCTGGACATAATTCGGACTGACGCCAACGCAAAGCTTAGCCTAACTTTCTCGTAGAATGGCATCGGCAGGTAAAGCAAGCTCTGTGGCGTTGCAGGTTTTGAAGAGCAGATGACTCAACAGCAGTATGAATAAATAATGAAAGAAACTGAGATTATAAATTGTACTTCCTTATTTGAAAGGACTTGTCTCCTGATTCATGATTATAAATGCGTTACAAACTTCGGGTCATTTACAAAATAATAGAACACTTTAAGATTACCCTTAGCTTTATGTAAATGTGATTTTAATATTCTGTCTTCATTAATTATCTAATCTTGGGAGCAAATAAACTACTGACACAATTCTGTAGCTATTTTGCCAGCAGGATTTCCTTTGAAGTCAGTGGCAGTTGTAAGAGGAAGTGGATGACAGGACTGAGCCTCAGCATCACTTTTAGAAGAGAAACTTAAGCAGTAGCTGAAAATCCAGGGTTCATAGCAGCACAGGGCTGCTCCTGCACTGCAATATATTCATTAGTGCAAGAAAATAGGTGGGTTTTATTCTCACTGCTCCTCTGCTCTGTTCTTGTTCCAGCAGTGTGGGGAGGGGGCTGCTCCCACCTCCACACACTTCTGCGGTCGCCCCGCTGCTCGCAGTGCCCCGAATGCAGACCCCGCAGGGTTCAGGGGCCAGGTTTGGACCTGGTGTGCGCCTGTGTCACTGGACACACTTCAGGTCATTTTGGCAGCTGGGTCGAGGTAAGGCTGCGCTGTGCGGAGCAGCTACCGCAGGGACACGTCACCCACAGTACCGCAGGGACACGTCATCCACAGTACCACAGGCACACGTCACCACAGTCCAGACCACAAATGTCATGGCGACAGCCCCGACCCGTGAGCGCTGGGGCAGCCCAGGCTCCTGCTCATAGCCCCGCTCGGCTTCCCATTCCTGTGCTAACACAGGCAAATTAGCCCCGGATGTTTTCTACCTTATTTTGAATTTTACCCAGCTATATGCATATAAATGCTTATATTAAAAGGAATTCATTAATAACTCATACTTAGTTTCTTTAGCGCAAAAAGAGCAAAATCAGTACATCAGATAGAGTAGAGTTCAAAATTACCATCTACAGCCCAATCAGCAGTAGGTCTGCTAATACTCCCCTTAGAGCTCATCAGCTGAGACAACAGATTTCAAAGTATGAATTCTGGCGTTGCACAACCCCAGGGCTATTCATTACATTATACAGTTTCCCGTCTGTTTTATGAAAGGTAGAGATGTGTATTACAGTAGTTTGCAGGCTATAATTTTCATTAATAATCTGATCCATGTCTTTAGATTATTTTAGTAATTACTTCACATAAAAAGACTACTGAGTATGATTACAAATATGTCTTTGTTTTGATTGTCTACTTTTGTGGTGAATACCAGATGTCTGAATTTCTTGACTTTGTTTAACAATATAAATAATGTTCACTGAGGTTTCCAAATGCCTTGCTCTGACCCCAGGAGTATACAACTTAATAATACAACACTCTAATAAACTAATCTGCAAACTGTTCAAAGTTCAGAAATTAAACCTTATTTGCATACAAAAAATACATCAAAAGAACATTAAGGGCCAAATTCTGTTCTTTTGAAGATCTGCATGCAAAACTTGCAAATTACTGCTGCTTTCCATGTGGCGAGAAGAGCAGGCAGGACCTGCGGCTCTGCCCGTGGCGGTGGGGCTGGGGGCTGGCCAGGCTGGCCAGGGTCACCACGGAGCTGCCTGCAGCCAGGACTCCTCGCTGCTGCCTGTACCGAGTGCCAGCCATGCCTGCAGCACCTGTGCCGCTTTGTCTTCTCTTTGCTCCATTTTTACATCCCCAATACAAAATATTTGACCATTCCTACTTGGGAAAACACATGCAACTGCAGTAGAAAAATGGAATTATATAAGGAATACACCGAGAGTGATCATATGGCCGGCCAAGAGCTTCTCCACTACGCAACTGGTTGGTGCTACCATGCAACTCAACTCCTGGTAGCCAACGTAGCCTAACAGAGCAGACGGCTCCGGGCAGGTTGCAGTGACCCTCTGCCCACCTGTTGCAGAGCCCCCAGCTGTTGCAGGGCTGCTGTTATCCTTCCAGCGGTCCAGCTGGAGAAGATGGAGGGTAGATCACCAGGCAGATGTATGCTCAGGCTGATCTCCCAACGCAAGGCTGGTGGTACACAAGTAACTCATCGTTGCCACCACAGGAAGGAGCTCAAGCACTGCTTGTGGAGCATCGCTCTCTGCGCTCCCTGCTACCTGGGCTCTCCTGTGCACGTACAGCTCTATTTTCTCGACTATGTTTTGATTCTTCTCCCGAGCACCGCCTCTCTGCAGCTCAAACTGCCCATAGCTGAGGGTTCTGAGGAAGCCGGTGGGTTCCCACTGAGCTCCATCCTCTCTCACTCCTGCCAGGGGAAGCTACAGGGCTGTGTCTCAGGACGGCTGGGGAGGAACCTCGGTTTGTACAAGCCTTGTTTCGGCTGGAAACCGGCCCTGCCGGATGCTGGCAAAGCTGCCTACAAATATCTGACTGTATCTCACTTCCAGGAGTGGGCAATTTGCAATTCTGAGAAGAGTTCGAAGAAGACATTATGTTCTGTTTTATCTAGAGAGAAAGTGCAAAGTGTAACCTTTGCTGGGCGCTGTCAGCTGCAACAAAAGATAGGCTCAAATATTGATCAGCCCTTCATAAAACTAGCGAGCGCTCCTTACACCAGTCTCCTTCACCATCTGGTGAAATGCTGTGCAGCTGGCTCCTCAGCACACAGCACCCGCAGGCTGCCGGGTGGGACCCGCACCTCTGCCATGGGAGAGGAGCAGAGGGCCAGCTGGAGAAGGCCCAGCAGCGCCAGTTTGATGTGAATGAGCTCTAACCCCTGTGAGTTAGCTATAACCATTTGGCCATACCAATAACTCGGATGCCTGCTTGCTGGGGCGGATATTTGAAGGCAAATGTCCGTGTTCCCTCTCACCTGGCAGCCCCAAAGCTCCATGCAAAGAGGCCCCTCACCTGCCCAGGACCCCCAGCCCCGGTGGGGCAGAGCTAAAGCCAGGTGAGGTGATGCAGCCTTTTTATCATTGCCCCAAACCCTGTGACGCCCACCCAAACCCATCCCAGCATCAACTCAAACAGAACCTTCTCAGAAGTGCAGGTGCCTCAGTGGAAAACCATAGCAGCAAACCCCTTGGGTGGATAAACGAACCACCTCTGGGTACTACAGTGGGGTCCCCCTGTGATTCCCCTTCCCATTGCTCACGGTTTCCCATTTTGCCGTCTTTCAGGGGCCTAAACCTTGCACAGAGGAGCAGGATGGTTTGTTACAGGGGTTCCTGGCAAGGGTGGGCACCAGTCAAGGGGTTCTGCTCCTCCCAGGAAGGGAAGCAGACACCAGGGCCAAGGAAGCATCTCTGCTCACTGCAGACCCCCCAAACTGAGAGCTCTGAGCCTAAGGGAGTGTGCCACCAGGTAAAGCAGCCCAGAGGAGTGATGTGCTCCTGGACCTGGATCCTGGGGAGATCACACTGCTGCAGCCGTCCTAGTTACCCTTTCTTTTTTAGGAGCTAATGTTTCCGAACACCATAAACCAGCAAGCGAGTGAGGAGGCAGCAAATGCACATAAATTTGATGTCAGTGCATCATTAGCAGGATGAATAAATCCCAGGCCAGCAGCGCTGCACCCCTCCTGGATACGCAATTATGTGGGAGATGAGCACCTGAAGTAGAAAAACAGCCAGAAAGTGGTCCAAGTTGATAATTTATGAATGGAGAGTGCATTTTGTGGGGAAGCTCTCCTGCTTCCCCAGCAGCATAACCTCTGTCTTTCCTGGATTTTCTTTCCACCTGCGTTTCCTCAATTTGATACTGGCTTCCTCAGCCAGGCAGCAGTCCACTGATTAGGAACCGGCACAGCAGCACACATCTATCCTTGCCGGGAATTAAGTCTATAGAGTTTCAACATTTTTTCCAACAAGCTGTGTATAAATATTCAGCAGAACATGTGAGGGAATAAATCTGCAACATTCCTTTCCTGGTGGGTCTGGTGGCAAAGGTGGAGCTGAGCATCGCTGCTCTCCCAGTTGGTAATGAAAGGGTTTCCAGCCACTCGCACTAACTCACCGTTGGTACAGAGCACTGTCTTCTCACAATTTACGTAATACATTTATATTCAAGTTGCATTCCTTCTCCAGAGCTGATAAATAAATTTAGAAAATGTGCGTTATATATATCTCAGGCTGGTCAGGATCACTTGAAAGTACAAATACCTCGGCTAAGGCTTGAAACCACCAGAATCTATTGAACCTGTTAATCTGTACAAAGCTATCAAACCAAGAAATAAAAGTGCTATGACGTTCCAAGGAAGCTCAGGTGCTCAGGACTAAAAGGTGACGCTGTGCAGACCCAGGGAGGACCATGCCTGGCTCTGGCAGCCGCGTCAGCATCGCTGTTTGTCACAACAGCCTCTCCAGCTCAGTGCCCTTCCCAGGCTCTCAGCAGAGTAAATACTAGTAGCTACATGTGTTCAAATCTACAGGCTTGTCTCCACCGTGCTGGAAAACTTCAACACTAATTACTTGTGATTTTGGCCTGCCTGGGAGTGTGAAAAGATTTTCTTTAGCTTTGCTAGTTCCACTGAAATTGAGAAAATAATTGGAGTTTAAAAGTAACGCTTCTTTTGCTTTGCTCAGAAAAGTACATATGTGCAAGAGGATGATACCTACTAATCCTGCAAAGCAAAGGGCAAGGGGGCGGTGGTGGTGGGTGGCAGCTGGGGAGTGGGACAGAACCCCCCACCCCTGTGCAAATACCCGTCATTGGGTACATGTGTGCACTGCCAAAAGGCTTCCCCAGAACAAACTGTGGTTAGTTCAGCCTTATGTCCCATTGACAAGTTTATTTCAGCATCTTTTGTCAGGTATATGCCTAACAAAACCCACTATCTACCAGCAAAGATGCCCTTCATACCACCCCAACCCCCTTTGTACCCTCTCAAGACTCCCCCAAACCCCTTTGTATTGTGTTCCAGTCACCTCTCCAGCTGTAGCTTGATGCAGCAAAGTGTAAAACACATGCAATAAAAAAGGAATAAAAATAAAGAAGAGAAATGTTTTTATGTAAAAATAAGATTTGAATAAAAGTACGTTCACAAAATACATAAGCAGATACTATGTAGTCTTTAGCAAAAAAAACCCAACAACAACGCCCCCCCCAAAAAAAAAAAAAAACACCACCAAACCCCACCTGATTTGTTTACAAAGAGAATTTTAGTTCCAGTACATTGCCAAAGGGGACAGACCTTTATTTAGGAAACTGAAAAAGTACAAATGCAAAGCAAATTAAAAAACCAATTACTTAAACCAAGGTTTCTCACTTTTTGATTTAAATCATGATTAAAAGCAGTTACTTGACTCACTGATTTAAATCAATCCACCCCATCTCTCTCAGATGATCTCAAGCAGTTAAATAAGAAAAGAGAATATCATCAATAACCCATCTGTGTCACAGATGAGAAAACATCCCCACGGGACTGCTTTTCCCCATTTTTCATGTGGTGGTCCCCAGATTTTCAAGGAGTGGCACAAGCCCAGAGGAAGACACAAAAATGCAAGAATTTGTACCTGTAAGTCCATTACAAGAGAAAGAAGAGGCAAGGGCTCACACAGCCAAGAAACATAAAAGACTATATATTTATGCTCCCTAAATAGAGTCTAAAGCATCTTAAAGTGACACAGGCATAAATTATGTGTTTCACAATTTTTTTAATTTTCTTTTTTTTGAGGATGCTGCCACAGCTTTGGAAAAATTTTCACATGAATAAGGGACAGGGATGGCAAAAACCAGCACACCAGAAATGCCCCATCAGAGCATCTCTCCCCACTCATACATTGCTCCATCAGCTGCGGTCCTCGGCCAAGCCATGCAAATCAGGACAGCACCAGGAGCTCCCTGACAGCCACCAGCACACAGTGGTGGCAAACAGGTTTCTTTAAGGACATGATAAACAGAACCAGGGGAAAAAAAATGGAAGGAAGAGCAGAAAAGCCAGGTGAGGGGTGCACGGGGCAGAGTGCTGGGGCTCCGTTGGCTCTGGAGCTGCCATCTCAGGGCTCTTTGCCGTGCGTGGGCATATTCCCTTTAGGCTGTGGTTCCTGAGTTGTCTAATTGTCCTTGATGTATCTTCTTTCCCCCAGGAATGCCATCTAGACCTAGCAGCTCCAGATGTCTGAATATCATGCAGGAAGCCAGTAAACAATTTCCTCCTATTTTTCCTACTAGCAATTAGAAACATGGCAAGAACACATTGCTTAACAGGCAAGGAATCCACCAAAGGTATTTCACGTGCATTTATAGCCACTTAACCTCTCTGAAACAGGTGATAAACACTGAATATTGTAAGTCATTTAGATTAGCCTTTATTGCTACAAAATCAGGTCTTGTGAAAAAAGTAAAAATAGGAAAAAAGGCAAGTGTTGAAATAAAGAGTTAACGTTGGGACAAACTTGTGATTCTAACAGCTTCCAGAGTAACCATCAGATGATAAGGTAACAGAGCACCTCTGCCACCTCCCTTCAAACAGCTGTTTCACATAGTTTCAACTTTTTAACCCGACTTTAGCTTCTGGAGTACGTCCCAGCACCTTCCTTCCCCTTTAATTTCTTTCCATGCTTGAGCAATCCTGCCCTAGCAGGAGGGATGGCTGAGGTGGCTTCAGGAGTCTTTTCCAGCATTAATTGTTATGATTTGAGGGCCCCATGGGGTGAAGATTTTGAAACGGAGAATTTGTTCCAAAGGTTGGGAAGAAAATGAAAAAAATCCAGCACCACAACCATGCACGACACCTGCACAGAGATGGTGCTGGGGAACCTACACTCCTCCAGCTCTCCGTGCCAGGAAACAAATTAAATTGCCCCAGCCCACAGACTGAAGGCATGGCACTTGTGTCCTGGAAAGCACAAGCTTGAAGTTTTCAAGGTGTAGAAGTTCAGCAGCGAGCGAATGAATAACCAAAATTTCAAGGTGGTCTGCAGAAGAACCTCCTCTGGATTGGTGTTTGACGTGAAAAAGAGCTTTATTTGGCCCGGCTGCACCAGAGTTATCAGCATCATGGTGTTTTCTGGGAGAATTAAGTTTGTTTCAAACCAAGGACACAGATGAGATTTTTTGATGCTCAAATACAACCTCACAAACCTGTAGCATTTTTGTAAATAAAGAGCTTTCTCAGAGCTGATTTACAATCTTTTTAGGCTGTTTTTTGGTTTTATGACAGACATGACTGATGGATGTAGTAGCGAAGGGCACTATGTGCCCTGAACTAGTGGAAAAACCTAGAATAAGACAGAGGCAGCTCCTCCTCTTCATCTTCAGGGCGCTGGGCGCATGGCACCTCAACAGCCATCTGGTACCAGTGCACCTCTCTGAGCATCCTCCCTCCATGGCCACCAGCTCTTAGGTCACTTGGCTCTTTCCCTGTTGCCCCTTGTCCCATCACAGTGACTCACCTGCTTTGCCCAAGCCCCGCTGATGCTGGCTGCCCCTGGCTGCACCCGTGCAGGTACCACGCGCGCACCTGCTCGCATGAGTGTCCCAGCACCCTTCCTCTGCCCAGCCCTTGCTCCTCAGGAAAACCCGTGCCCCAGGCACTGCGTGACCCTTGCTGACCACCACTGCCAAGCTACGTGGAGGTGGTGGCCATCACCCTCATCACTCCAGCCCAGCTCAGTCTGGCGACGTTGACCCCAAAGCAACTCCAACCTTCAGGCTAAGCTACGTTGTGTCCTGGTTTTGTACACTGCTCCAAGACATGGTTGTGATAACTGTGAAGAAATTTTCCTTTTTGGCATCATCCTGCCTGAGCAACTAGCTGCAAGCACTCCTGCAGGCCACGCGAGAGCCAAGGCAAGCAGGAAGTGATGTGCCAATTAATAGCTCAGCTGCTCCCACAATGGTTTTACTGATCATTGCAACAGTTATTCAATCTTGTCCAAGCATCCCAGGCCTCAGGCAGCACCAGGGAAAGCCAAGGCTCCCAGCTGCAGTCCTCCGAACGCAGTGCAAAGGTGAGCACTGCATCCTGCAAAGAGTTTTCTCATCCAGTTCTTTTTTTCCCTCCTCCTAAACAAACATGCTGCTGAGCACCTAGATTGCCCAGAGCGTTACTGACTGGCCACATTTCCTTCAGCCAGGGCTGCAAGCGGGGCAGAAAGCATTTGGGGCCACCACTGCTTAGGGAAGGGGTGAAGGAAACCTGACACAAGATCCTCACATCTTTTTCAAGCCTTCTCAAATGAAGGTTTAAAATAGAAGCAGTGACATGATGATTGCATGGTTAGTGACCACAGCAGCCTAACTAGTTCTCTCAAACCAAGAACTAACCAAGAGGAGCATTAGCATGAAGTTACCGTGGAAAATGTCTCCATCACACCACACTTACAGGTGAGGCTCAACCATGCGCTTACCCACGCAGTGACCCGTAATGCCAGCTCCACACAGGGTGTTTAAAGATCCCTTTCAAATTCATTATTCTTAAGCAGAAATAAATGGCAAACATGCAAAATGAGTGTGTCCATTTGCTATTTTCATCGTCTCTTCCACTGTGCTTCATCTGGCTCAGGTGTGTGTTGAGTATATACCTGTTGGAGGACTAAGAACATTCCTGCTTCTTACTGCGATGAAGGAATTAAATACCAAATCTTCTGTAGGAAGCAATTGTGAAGTGTGGAAGTTTCTAGTCAGGCAAATAAATTGGATTTAAGTATATTACAGTCATAATCTTTTTCTGCCTCTCTCCAGACAGCCTTTGTACATGGAGAAATGAGAATGTATTCTCAGACAAATCTTGACCTGAGGGAGAAGGCTGCGGGAATCTGGATTTTCAATAACATAAGACAATAAAGCTCAGACTTCTAACCTGCCGCAATATGGTAAAAGTATAAAGAGCTTAGCAACTAATAAAAGAAAAGGGTCTTCCAACTCATATTTGAAGATCTAGACCCCCAAAAGGACACTTCATAAAGATCATAATGGGTTAGTCAGTATCTAACAGATACCATGTACCTTGTTGACCAATTGTCTGACAGTTGTCTTCTGCAGGCCTGGATATTAATAAGCCTTGTGTTGATTTCCTTGGGGTATTTTGTCTTCGTAATTGTACATCTACTTGTTGTGACACTGTAGCTTGCTATATATTTATTTAATGTGATTCCTATAGCAAAAAAAAAAAAAATTGTATGTATGCTATTGTTTTCCTTAGATGATATGCATACACTGCAAATTTCATCTCCCTCTAAGGTATAGTGAATCAAAGCTGTTACAGTGTAAGGGAGAGCACACGGTCTTGGGGCAAGGAGGAAATCCAGATGTGTTTTCCCCTTAGGTGTGAATATGTCTTACTCCTTGCATTACACAGGGAATATAAAGGGATTCAATTATCACTGCATTTTTATTTCTAATAACAACAAAAACTTGTTCTAGAAGGTATTCCAGTTAAATAATATTTTGACAGATAATGCTAGTGTAAAGTAGCTGTCACTCACACAGCAAGATCAAGGGGAAATAGATGCATAGGAAAGATCACAGAGTGGCTTATGTAGTGAAAATGAAGCCTGTTTAAAACTCCTCTTGCTAACAAAACAAAGACTGTCTGCGGCTTGATCCTGCTTTCACCGTTTTCTGTACAGCTACAGAATAAAATTCAAATATTTAGAGACTGCATGTTATATATAAATTGCAGTTTTCCATAGATTCTCAAAGACAGGCGTATTTAAAAGCACTCAACTATTTTGCAGCTCTGCCATACCAGACTTGGCCTAGCCAGCCACAGAGCATGGCAGGGCAGCTTGAAATCTCTCTGCCGGCCTCAGCAGCCCTTAGCCGGGCAATCCTTCTCCCGCTGCGCCACACACACTCTGGGTCACTGACAGAGACCTTCACTGGCTTTGAGGGGCCGGTCATTCTGATACAAATCTGAAAACACCAGAATTGCCTGTATGCCATCACCTTTATTCATCCACTGAAACAAAACTCAGCCCCCATTTGTCCCTTGGGCTGTCTTTTGTACCACTTGAAGCAACCTGTGCCCTGATGTTCAGCCAAATGGGAACTGCCTTCATTGCACCCACCTTGTACATCTCCAGCTACATTCACCTACAAGTTTATCCTGTGAATAGGTATTTTCTTTCTGCTACAAACTCTGCATAAGACTCTACACGTAGGCTTTATCACGACCCTCTTTCTTCCACTAACTCCCAGTGCGTGAGCCTTGGCTGTCCTGATCCCAGCTCCCAGCCACCACGGAGCCCTGGTGCAGCCTCAGAGCAGCCCTGGGGTCATTCACAGCCATATGGCTCCTCTCCCGAGGCTTCCTGTGTTCTGCCTCCCGTGTGGGGTTTGGCACAGATACATGGGACAACACAGCAGAGAGAGCCTGTGCTGGGAGACATAGGAAATTACTAAAGTGATACTAAAATTAAGACTGTAATGATTTGTAGCAGCTTCAAAAGTCGCAGTAAAGTGTGATGTGAACAGCCACATGATGCTGAGGGTCTGCAGGCAATGGTCCTGCTCCGAGGTTGCTCCGTACCCAGCCCTGGCACATCACCAGCATAAGACAAATTGCGGGAAATGAGAAGAAAAAGAGATGTGTTTAGAGGCGTTTGCTTAGGGGGTAGATTAAGTTCCAGCAAATTACAATGTTTAAGAATGAGTCTCCAAATTTTCTATACAAGGGCTATGGTTTAGTGGGAGACTTGACAGTGCTGGGTTTACGGTTGGACTTGATCTTACCAACAACACTGTGATCTATGACATTCAGAATTAGCGCCAGAAGCAGAGAAGGCAGAAGGATGCTCTGCCCCAGGAGCCACAGCATCTACATGGCACTGGTCATCTGTGAGCTGATTATTCATTTATCTTTTTTTTTTTAAACTCTAGTACAGATTTGCAAGACATGGCAAGTGTAACTGAAGTTAACAAGCATCTAATTTTATCCTTTGTTTTGCCATTCTTAAGTAAACATGAACTTGCACAGTCAGAACCGAGCACTGCTGCTGCACTTGGGAAGGAAATAACAGAATTATTTGTTACAGAGTGTACTGTATTTTAGTAATTTTGCAGTGGCTTTATGGAACTGTCACTGAAAAGTTTGGTTTAATTCCCCCTCTTTACCTGAAGTTCTTTCCATAAACTTCCATAAACACATCTCTCTGAAAAAAACAACAAATGGGGTTTACTTTCCCCCCCAAACTCATTAAAATAGTCCAAAATCCATTTAGTACTAACACTGTGGCTACCTTTGGTTCCTGTGAGAGATCTCATAACTTCAAAACGGGAAGTAACAGACACGATGGTGACATTTACCACAGGAATAAAAAAGTCCATAACACAAATCACCCATCCAGAATTTCTTTAACTCCTCCTCCAGGCTTCCCTTTTCAGGCAGCAGCAGAAAGAAGAGATTTTTTTGCACTGAAATTTGTGTTATTTGCTTTCTTTTTTTGCTTACAGGTACATTTCATGTCCAAGAAGAAACTAGAAAAGCTGGAGAATGGATTCCTTCCATCTAACACTGAAGTTATCATAGCAGGGCCTGCCCGCTGCCGGGCTGAGCTCCCAGCCCACCTCCAGCCCTGGGCAGGTTGCTGATGCCATTTCAGAACTGTTTACGGTTCAAAAAACCACTTTGGTTGTAAGTGTGCTCCTTCCATCCCTGGAGTATGTGTACACAGAGTTGCTCGCCCTCCATCCTTGGCACACAGCAGTGCCTGTGCATCCCACCAGCATCCCTGCATGTGCAGAGTCCCAGGTTTGGACCTACTCCCACCACAGTCTTACACCCACCCTGCCTTGGAGATCTCTGCAAGAAAACACCCCCCACCCAGGATTTATTTCAGTGTCTGTGCTGTGATGGATATGTACCTTGGTGTTTTTATCAGCATTCCCTAACACAGGCTTGGCAGGTCTGTTCCCAAAAAGCGGATGTCATGCTCCTTCCTGCCAGGGAGCCGCTGGAGGAGACGTGGGACAGTCCAAGAGCAGCCATCACACCTTGGGAAGCAGGGCTATGCCTGCATGAGCTTTTGAGAAAAACTATGATGAAGTATGAATTTTAATGCCACGAACGTGCAGAATTTTGTTCATTTCCAGCACAGGAATTTCACCCGTGGAGCCCAGAATGTGATCAAACCTCACGTGGCTCAACTAGAGGGAATTTGAGGAAAATGCTAAATCTTGATCAACCCAGAACCACCAGCAGTTTCATCCAAAATGTAACTGACTGAATTCTGCATGCCATAATATCAGGAGCGCTCCAGGCTGAATCACAGGCATCACCCAGCACGTGCCAAAGCCCCAGTGAATGCTGTATCTTGGCACTCCTGCTGAGCCTTGGTGCCTAGCTCCCGCATGCTGCTCATCATTTCTTACATTGTTTCATTGATCTACAACTTTGACAGGTATATTTTCAGGCTGGTATTTAACTTGGATGATCAAACCCAGTATTTTCTGGTGCTCTCTGGTGATGTGAAACCAGACTAAGGTACTGCGATGGAGAGTGGGCAGTTTTATTTCCTTTTCTTTCTGTATTTTGTCACTAAAGGGGCAGCTAGTAGCCAAATGCAAAGATTTGTGGTCCAGCAGCTAATAACACATGGGCACTTGCTAGAGGAGACAGAGTAAAACAGCCTAATGTGCTCTTGCCATGTGGTAATTTTCCAGATAAATGGACAGTTGCTTCAGCAGTTCCACTGTTGAAGGTCAATGATCCATATAATATGGGCAATTACAGAAGTACTTCCATCGCAGACTCTGTGACAAATTTTTAGTGCAAGACAACAGATAAACGGTAGCAAAGGTAGCAAGATGAGGGTACCAGACTTGAACCCCTGCACTGCAACTCCTGTCTGATATTTGCTGGAGGAACCAGCTCTCCCTCCCTGCAGCTAGTCTGATCAAGTGCCCATGCCCATCACACTGTCCCTATTTTCTCTTATTTTGATGTTTCTTAAACCTCTTTCAATACTGAGCCTAAATTATGAACTCACCGCTTTCACGCAGTCTGCTTTTTTCCTGCCTTCCAGTTCAAAGTTAAGCACTTGGCTATTTTATAAATATTCTCTAGGGCTAAAGAAAAGAAAAAAAAAATCAAATAAGGGAAAACTCCTCGGCAATTTGAAAACTTGGGCTCCCGGTGGATACACAAACATAACCATTTCTAATTGCATTTCAAAGAAAAGGCAGAAAGCATTCTCAGGGAGTATGTACTGCTGATACACTTAACAAAAGCTACACACAGAGCTAGCTTAAATCATGGCTTACATGCTAACGGTTTATTCATTGGAAAGAAGATTCTGAGCAATACATGGATTGAAATAAATAATTGTTTTGTGTAATGAAGTGTGCATGAGGAAATAACCACTTGTACCACGGCGCAGATTGTTTTAGCGTTACTTGCATCCTCAAAAAGCGCAGACACTTGCTGCGCAGCATTACAAACTGCCACAGGAAATCAATACCAAAACCTCTGAAAATATTTAAGAGCATCCCAGAGTCACTCCCCAGCAACACCAACATTTCCAGCTCTGAGCTTGTAAAAGCAAAGAGGTTCTTGCAGTTTCAGCACCTGCTTATAAAACGTCTACATGCAACAACAAAATGTAAAATATACAGGTGCCCTCAGTCATCCAAGTGCTGTAGAAGTTTAACGATAAACACATAAGACCCTGAAAGACTTTTGTGATTTCTGATGGGAATACATTAAACCTGTAGTAGTGCTTCCCTTGTGAATTGTACTTCTGTTTCAGTTTCAGTTTACTGCTGCTTTTACCCATCATGTAAGAGACAGACTGCCATTTCATTCCACCAAAATGAACGGGAAACATCAGTAAAGAGCAGCCTTAATGGTGGAGGAATTCACCAGGGACGGACTTTGGAGTTGTTCAAGAACCTATTTCAAAATTTAAGCAGATTTTGCTAAAAAGGAGAGAGAGAAGAAAGACAGAGACTTGAAATGCTGGAATTTAACCTTCATGTAGGAAATGAAAAAACGCATTCAGTGCTACCCCAGGCAGAAACCGTCCCTCCCTTCCCCACAAGCAGGAGCACAAGCCCCGTCTGCAGAAGCCAGGGCTTTGAGACAAGCACCATTGCTTGTGTGAATAAGTGATTTTGTATGAGATTAATTAGTAGAGTGATGCTTTTGGATATCTTGTGAGGACAGCGGCTCATTTATGAAATACGTATCAATAATCCACAGCCATGCAAGAGCCAGATGTGTCAGACCTCAGCAGATATCACAGAATTGGCACCAGCTTGCATTTCTGAAGGAGATCAGCCGGGACGGGGACGGGACAGCCCAAGGGCTGAGCCTCTCTGTTGGTCCTGCCCTCCGGTCCCTCCTGCCCACCAGCACCAGATTTTGACGTGCATGAAAGTGGTCTCCGTACCACAACACCCCAATTAAGGAATTAATGAGTTACATAGCTGCCTTCTAAGAAGTATCACTATGTCAGGTTCCTAAGGCACTTCTGTAATGCACAGTTAAATATGTGACTCCTAATCCAGCAAAATAAGGAGGCTGGTTATTTGGCAAGGCTGTCTTGAGGAGAGTGTTTTGAATAGAATGAGTGCCAATGTTTGCAGCATTTTAAAAAAGAAACCATTGGTCCATTGTTGCTGTGCAGAGCAGCTCTGTGAAAGAGTCCCACATGTTTTCTCCAAGCTTTTCAGGAAGACACATCCCAGCCAGTGGCATGGAAAGGATAAATTTGTTCTCTTTAACATGAGCTGAGGCTACTAACAGGAACTAAACACACTGCTTTTCCCTGTCCTGGGCAGCAGCTCATTGACACGATACTGATAGTCCTGCTACGTACACAAACCAAACTCCTCCCCTGAACCATCCCCCAACCCTGTTTTCCCTTGTAAAAATTATGTAATTGCATGCTATTTCAGAAAATTGCATAAAAGTTGACTCTATTATGATTAATTGTCCCCACGGCTTCTTGTAAAATTTTCAAAGTTCCAGCTGGTCACACAGGGTTTAGTTTACAAAAGTGTTGCACATTATTAGATTTTCTGATAAAGCGTGCTCTTTTGTGATTCAGAAAACTGCTTCTCCTCCAGACAACTGGCATCCTCTTTGTTATTCACCCCAGAGATCCACCAGCCAAAATAGAGTGCACTCAGATGAAAAAAAAAAGGTATTCCCAATCAGACATGCAGATTAAGTATTACTTATGCAGTGTAAACAAAACATCACCGAAGTTTCAACACCAGCTCTCCCTGCAGCACGTGCGGGCTGAAGTACACAGCGATGGTTTGCTTGGGGTTTGCTGCCCTTGCTGTCACCCAGAGCATGAAAGCTCTAGCCCCGGCGTGATCCCGGAGAGGGTCCTGGCTCGGAATCCTCCTCTTATTTATCCATTCCGTCTTATTTAACTTCTGATAAATGCTGATTGAGGAAGCAGCACAGAGATGATGCAACACTACCCACGCCACTGCCTGCCCGCTCTCTTCCATACACCCCAGCGTTCATGCCACCACCTTCCGTCTCCCTTCCAGCACACCTCCATACCACCCAACACTGGGGAAGGCCGAGAAGAAACCCACAGACACTCCCCGAGAAGCAACACAGCCAGAGGCCTTTTCTGCCTGTGTCACAGCATCGTAGCACCGTGAAAAAGCAAGTGCCACAGAGGCTAACACAACATCCAAGAGAAGCAACAGCAAGGAAGGCTGGGCCAACGGTAACACCAGAGGTCTGTATTCATCTCTGTTCTGCCAAAGAAGGGACTGAAAAAAGTCTTGAAATGCAGGTTGCAAATCAGCAGGAAACTTTACTGAGAACCACAAAGAAGCAAGCACTCAAAAAGCGTGGTTTGGGAACAGGAGCTGGTGCTGTTGGACTGCCAATATTGCAGCTCTTCTGGTTTCTCCATCACCACCACGTGTGCATGTCCCTTAATACTAACCTGGGACACAGAAACAAAAATCTAAGTCCAGAAATGAAGCCATAACACAAGTACCTAAAGTTTTCTGAAGGAGCAGCTGCCCGTGCAAACAGGGATGATCCAACAGACAGAGTCCTCAGGTCAGACACAGGCTCAGGAAGGTCCCACACCAGCAGCTGGATGGGAGCTAAGCTCAGCCAGTGGGAAGGGCAATTCCTACACAAGTAGCTGGTCAGAAAAGCCACAGATGGAGGGGGATGGCACATGCCAATGGGGTCCCAGGCAAAGCTGCCTATGCCAACCTACCAAGCTGTGAAGCTAAAACCACTTGTTACTTCACAATGTCAGTGACTGGCTGATAAAAATGGTAGTAAATGTTAAGTCATGCACAAAGGGTGGGGGGAGACAGTCCTAACTTTGTATCAAAACCATGTTTTCTGATCTACTTCCACTCAGAAAAAAAAAAAAAAAAACCACCAAAAAAAACCCCAAAAAGAACCACATTGGAATTCTATGAAGAATTCAGCTCAGTAACAAACGGAGCATTAAGCAACTCCAGTTCCTTCAGGTCTCAACGCAAATATATATATCAAAAAAAAAAAAAAAACCACAGAAAAAAAAGTAAAATAAATTGTAAACCCAAGAGTTCTTATAGTTAGAGGAATTCAGTAAATGCAGGGGATGTTTCTTCAGGGTGGAGAGTATCACAAGCAAGAACAAGTTCAGGAAAGTAATCCATGTGGGGCTAGCACCCTCAGAAGCTTCTCAACTTACCGCTTACTGCAAACACCTTGTGTCTTATAGAAGTACCAGGTTACTTATCCACAGCAACAGGAGATTAAGGGTAAAAACTATGTGAGCCACTATTTCCATTTGCCAAGAGATCACTGTCAGAGGCACAAGCATCTACTGGTGTCTAAACTTACAGAACCATAGTTGTTCCCGGGGATGCTAATAAATATACCAAGTCTCCTCATTTCCTGCTGCCCGTTTTCCCCTCACTTTGTATTATGCAAAACAGAAAAATATTATCATCCTTATAGCATCCTTCTTGAAAGGCATGCATTTCAAATATCATAAAGAAGTATTGTCATAATGAGGTTAATGACAATAGGGTTTCCAATATCAAAGAGCCAACACGCAGCTGCTTTATATTATGGAGTGATATAGCACAGAGCTTCATAATGAGTAGAGAGTTTTTGGGTTACGCATTTTAATGAGTTTGTAATAAGCAAACTACTACGGAAGCGGTAATTTGCATTTCACAGCATTATTTAGATAGAATACTTTGTTAACACTCACTACATTGAAGCAGGAAAATTAGCCCAACTTCATAAGGATTTAGAATCTGAACATGCACAGGCTATTGTGCAGAAGATTATATGGGTTTAGAGCCAAAAGAAAAGTATTTGGCAATACACATGGGGAGAGAGAAATGAGGAGAGGAATGCAATACCTGTGCCTTTTTTGACCTATGGAATAAGTAGAAATAACCGCTGCGTTTTCATGTTGCGTATGCCTCATTTGATGTCTCAGTTTGCACCTTGCAGTAGCGAAGCACATCGATACTGCTTCTGAAAGATCTCCAATATTGAGCGCAGGCTAATTCTGCAGCAGCTGCGTATCAGCGTGCGTAAAGGCTGGTTTTGTGCCCCAAACCCGGCAGCCACCACCGACGCTGCTCAGCCCTGCTGCCTCAGATGCTCCGCTCTGCCCCATCTCTTGCAGTGTGGATCCAGCCCAGAAATTAAAGGATAAAAACATCTGAGTTACGTGTGTGTGCACATAGCACCACACATCCCATGCTCCGCGGAGCGCCGTGCTGTGCTCGTTACAGCTCATTCGATGAAGACATGTACCTTAAGAACAACGCATTCATCTATTAATGTTCCTTATGGGAGACATAATCAGCTTCATTAGAAGTCATTATTATGGTAAAACCCTGGAAAAAACATCATGTACAAGGAGGCAGCATGATCAATTAAAAACCTAGAATATGTGACTAATATTGACAGATGTTTACAGGAATCGCCGTGGGAGGTCAGGCACTCCAGTGGGGTGGCAGCTCCCATGGGCACACCCCACCCTGTGCCCACAGCCTCCCTGAGGGCTGGCCAGACTCACCGCAGAGCCACACACAGCGAGGACGGAACTAGCATTCCCTAGAAGCAAGTAACAAAATATGGGTGCAATCACCAGTTCACAAGCCAGTGAACACATCCACAGATGCCCCACCACAGCAGGAGACACCATACCGTACCCCAGGGCAGTCCCCCATCCATAAACCCTAGCTCCCACCCCTCCAGTCTGCACAGAGTGTTCACAGCAAAAATCTGTCTGAAGTCAAAAATATTTAAGTTTTGAAGTTGAAAGCTGCTAAACATTCTGAACTGATAATCATTATTTCATGGGGGTTTTCTGGCTGACCCTGAAAGCCCCTGTCACTAACCAGCTGACAGTGCCCTCCACTGTCCTGCCAGCCCCAGTTTGTTATGAAAGCACCGAAGAGGCAGAGGGGGGTCCGGGCATCTTTCCCAAGTCACAAAACTTCTGCCAACAAAGACTGCACCAGCTCTGCTATCTGCCAGCAGACACCCAAGAGAGAAAGGGCGTCAGCAGGGAAGCCCCCTGCACAGCCCTGTCCCCAGCACCAGGGCAGGGTACAGCTCAAGCTGATGCCAGTAGCCCTGTGCAGGGTGCAGGATGCCTTTGGGTTGATGCCTTTAGGATTTAGAGCAGTTTGCAGGCACTGCTCCATGTCAAACACGAGGCCAGGCTCTGGTGGCACCATCGCCTTTCCCAAGGCCGAGCATCCTCGCCCATAAGGCCTAGGAAATTACAGCTTGCACTTGGTGAGATGGTATTTTTAAGCCTTAACAAACAAGGGCTTGATCTTCTTAAACAGTTTGGATCTGCTCTGCCATACACATTCGCAGCTCAACAGCTGACTGTTTTGGGTACGTATTTGGCACAGTAAAACAAGAGCTGGGCTCAGGCAGGAATTCAGCCTGTGGTAGCCTCTAAAAGCTTTTTCCATCGCATGTATCAGTGTAAAAGTTGAGAGCCATTATTCAGCAGGCGTAATACCTCAGTTGCTGTGAGGTCAGTAGCATTGATTTCGGTGGGCCCAGGGTTTCATCCTGTTGCAAACAGTTGTTCCAGTAAGAGCCAGGTGACAGGGAGAGCTCCAGGAGCTGGTGGATCCCGGGGAAGGCTTTCCCACGAGGAGCCCAGCGGTGCCAAGACTACGGGGACCAGGGACAAGGTACTGAAGTGTTGCTCATTTTTAAGCATATTCGATCTTTGACCTCCCAGGAATTTTCCCCACAAGCTAATACCTAGGAAAAAAAAAGGCAAGGGAACCATAGAGATCTCTTCAGTGTCCAGAAGTTTTTCACACACCTACAGCTGGACAAAATGGCTATTAAGACGCAGTCACTTGTAGTAGCTATCACTTGATAATTTATGACTTAAGCAGAAAGAAGGAAAACTAGCATAGGCAGCGCTACGTAGCCTTCAGGAGAGAGTGAAAAGGCAGCAGAGTCCAGCAAGAGGCTCCACGGCCAAGGGGCCGCTGTAGGTTCAGACCCTTCCCTGCCGCTGCATGGAGACACAGCTCCGCTCCCTACCTGCAAATCTTAATTTGAGCACAACCACCCGGTGCCCACAGGACCTCATGAGCGCGCTGTGCCAGCCTACCAGGCTGCGCGGGTCCTGCACAGCCCCGAGGCCGCGGCAGCTGCAATGGCCCCGAGCAGCTCACGGCCTCCCACTCAGCAGCTGCGGTGCAGCAGAAGGCTCCAGTTGTCATTAAGCCTTCACAGAGCCGTTAGCGACATGATCAAATAAAGAGATACGGTAATTTACAGCAGTAAGCTATAATCTCTTTTAAATAAAGAATTATTGCTTCCTCCTTCAGCAAGGACTTCGGTGCACTGGGCGGCCTCCTCCTTGAAGCACTGTGTTATCTTGCTTGGGACTAGGCAGAAACATGTGAAAAGCAGAGGGGACATTCAAGAAAAGGCTCAAGGAGGGGACAGCACACCTGGGCACGTCGTGCAGATGCTCACCGCAGAGTGCAGCACAGCTTTCTCTGCCTTAAAACCCTTTCAACAAGTCACATCACAAGCTGGTGGGATCTTTGTTCTTGCAAATCATCCACTGTGATCAGCAAGTCCTAGTGCAGCTGCATCTGTAAAAGAGTACGGGGAAGACCAACACCCCCCATCACTGGAAAAACAGCAATAAACGTTAGAAAAGGAGGAATAGCAGCCACACTACACGCTGAGGAGCTCCTGATGGCAAGCTGGAAGCATAACCTTTACAGCTTTGTCTCCAGCCTACTATGTGTGGGTATTATCTGTCACTGCTGCACGCTGTCCGGGGCCAGCCGTGCCCGGCAGATCTGAGGCAGCACTCACTAAGCCCACTGTCAGCACAGGTTTAAAAATAGTCCAGAGGAACAACTGTTCCCTGCACCGCCGGGGCGGGGGAAAGCCGTGAGAGCCAGCAAAGCTGCTCCCCTGCCCAGCTGGGACGGCCACGGCACCCCGGTCCCTCCAACGCCTCAGCCAGGCGGCGTTTGGAAAGGGCAGGAACGGGGCGAGTGGTGGCTGGTGCCCCCCTGGTGCCGGAGCGAGCCCTGCCGGGGGGCACGGCCGGAGCCTCTGTCCCCCCCAGCATCCCTCGCCCTGCCGCCAGCCGCTCGGTGAAAGAAGTTTAAAACATTTCTCTGAAGAGGTTGAGGCGAAGCCCCCGAACCACCTTACAAACACGTAACCAGTAGATGGCAGGCCTGCAAAGCCTGATAAGATCATGCAAGTTCATTTCACTTCAGTAAGAAGAGACAGAATGATATTTTAAAGACAAATGTTTTTATACTTTAACTACCCTAACAGGATCTATTAGTACATCTGTAGAGATATTTTAAAGAGTTATGGCTACAGGATTACAATTAGCACACCAAACAACCCAGATCAGGAAGATCCATTCAAGTCGAAGCTGTTTTTCAAAACCAAATAAAGTAGAGCATCTAATAAAGTGCAGATAATTTCTCTACAGCAATATCCAGCTCATTTTAGGCAGCAGCCAAGTCAATTTAGGACTATTACTATCTAACAAACATGTTGATGGCAAAAACATATCAGAAGCACAAGCACATACCAGTGTCAGCTTCCAGCCCCCCCCACCCCCCAAAAACAAATATCCCTTTCCTTCCTTTCTTTTTTATTATTTTTTTCAGTCAGATAAATTCTGCATCTTGCCTCAGTCAGTCACATACCATCTTCACAGTTACACACCGTGCAGTGTGGATCCCACCAGAATGCTCGCAATACAAAACACCATTTTTAAGCACATCGGGAACTTTAAAGTATCAGCTTACATGAGGAATAATCCGGGCTCTCGGTGGAGCAAACCCAGCGCTGAGCAGTGCCAGGTGATGCTCCTGTGTGTAAGGGAGCAGGCAGGGAGGGACCCATCCCATGCCAGTCATGGCCTGAGCACACACATCAACACCTCTCCAGGATTTCTCTTGCTTGTTTCAGGACAAGACTTCCTTCTGCAGGCAGATTTGCTCAGTGTACTTTTACATTTGCCCAATTTTAAGAGCTTTATGGAAACCTTATGTTGAATTTAATGGCATTTATAATGCATTTTATTTCCCCATCAACTCATTTAATCTTAGTGTGACAATTTTACCATTGCTAACTTCTGAGTCAAAGCAACTCCCTTCCCCTATTTCCCAGCACACCCAAAGGATCTGCAGGAGGGTTTTGCCGGTGAGAGCTTGGCCAGGGCTGGCGGTGGAGGCTGTGACACCGGTGGTGTCCCAGGCTGCTGTCGATCAAAGTGGCTTGGGGTTTCTGTGCTCCTGAGCACTGCCAGAAAAGACCCGTAATGGGTAGGTTGGTTTTCTTACAATGCCCAGAAAAGATATTCCTTGACTTTGGCCTCACCACCATGAAATTATAGCCCTAAGATTACATCCCTGAGGCATTCCAGCTGTAACGAGCAGATACCAATCTGCATTTGTGGACACAGACTAGAACAAAACTATTAAGAGCACTGTCATTAGATGGTCAGCTCCAAAGTGTAGGAAATGCTCTCCCCACAGCACGGCTCCAGGCAAGGATCCTACAAGCCAGCTTTGTTAAGAAACTTTTTTTCCCCCTTTTGGCACTGAAGAATAAAAAATAGCATCAATATGCTTTCTGATTTCTCCCTGCTCCACTTTCCTTGTCCGTGTGCATTAGCCCACATGTAACCTCTGGATTTGGGCAATCTTTACATTTCTGCAAGGGGTGAGAGCAATAGCAAGGGCAGGGTTTTATCCCCCTTCCCACAGCGGGGCTGGCTGGGGACAACAGGTCTTCTCCGCATCATGCCGTACCAGCCAGAAGAAGCTGCCCAGAAATCCTCGCTAGAGTTCCTAGTGAGCCCCTCCCAGCTTCCTATCATCTCAAAGCAGTAACTTAGAGCAAGTTAACTAAAACATGGTACATTATTGTATACACACGGTATATTTTCCTCAGAGTAGGCAACACAAGCTTACACATGGTCTCACTGTCCAATATTAACACTGGACAAGAGACTTTTCACGCTCTGATACTCCCTCTCAGGCACTTACATCAAGCTGCCCACCTTAACTGCTGCACAAAACCCAGAAAGGGGGTGTCCCCCACCCCTGAGCACCCAAAGGTTCAGGCTGCTCCCTGGGAACGGTCGAGCTCCCTCCAGCTTCAGGGAGGGAGTTTCATCACAAGGCTGGCATGTTAAAGCCATCCTGCCAAATCACCACCCATCCCAAATAAAGCCACAAATTAGAGTCCCTGCACATATGCAGCACCCCAAAGCTTAGAGATTATTGTGATTTTAAAACATCCAAGGTTGATGCTCCAATGCTGCCTTGGTTTACTTACCACAAGCAATGCAACAGATGCCCACCCGTCCCCCCAGAACAAGAAAACCTTTCTTGCCACCAGTGTCGGATCACTCGCAGGCGGCAGCCCCTCTATCTGCACATGTCCCTTGTGTACAATGAAGAAACCACCACCAAGAACAACCCCCAGCTGAGGCAACTCCAAGGGGGCCCGAGCCTGCAGGAACCTCCAAATAAACCCTCACCAGGATTATTGCACCCATCTGAACAAACCCTCCTCTTCCTGATGAAGCAGTTAGCAGCACCTGGCACAGCACACACAGCCCTGGCTGCCTCACGAGGAAGTAAAAGAACAAAACCCCGATTATTTCTTACCCAGCCTACCCCTCCACACCCGAGAGTATGAATTTTGGGGTCGCTTGGTGAGTGCTGCACAGCTGGGGACATACCACCCCTTCCTGCACATGACACACGGGGCTCATGTTGCACACATGGAAAGCCTGCACAGCCCCTCAGAAACATGCCCCACACACCAAACTCACCCCCCATTACAGGCACATTCATTTTTATCTGGAATTTTATCAATTTTATCTGGAAACATGGAAGTGCAATGCTGGATGGAACTGTGGGAGTCACGACGTCGTGTCACCCACAATCTCAGGCAACCACATAACTGATGTCTCATTTAAAAGATTCCCAGGACATCTCTGCAATGTGCTGCTATGGACCATAGACGTGTCCCCATCCCCTCTACAGCAAACTCCAGCCAGCTGGGGAAGAGGTGGCCTGAGAGCCGTGCTCTGCCATGGGCGTTACAGGCTGAGCCTCAGCACCACAGCCCCCTGTGCCAGCGATGCGTTTGGTCAGGTCCGGCTGGGCTGGTGGCTCCTGGGACAGGGACACGGGAGGTCTGGGGTGCTGGGTCCCAGACTCATGCTTGGGGCACTGAAAGGCACATGCCGAACTGTCTTAGACTAATCAATTTTTACTGCTTACAGTAATTTAAACTTTCAGGTTGAATCATTGTTTCTTACAAGTTGGGACCCCATCTGTTCACAGCAAGTGGCGAGCAGGGCAATTGATGCGCAGGGCTGTGGGCAGAGCGGGGGTCAAAGCCCTGATTTTGGCCCCACTCATCAGGTGCTGCAACCGTGGGTCACAACCGCTTGATTGCATCGCAGCCTCAGCCGTGCTCAGCCATCGCCTGGGCTGCTGGCGCGTTCGGCAGCTCGTCTGGTTTGTGCTCGGATCCAAACGCCGCAGCGAATTCACCGAGCAGCAAATCCCACTGCCCGGGGCAGTCAGGAGCACGAGGTCCAGGGCCCAACAGTGAAGGTTCGGTACATTGGTATAGAAAATAAGAAGACAATTGCATCAGTAGGAGTAGTTCATCACTGGAAAAAGCTTACCAAGAGTTGTTGTGCATTCTGTTACTCACCTTAGGTTTTATTAATCGATATGTTGTGTCCATTTTCAAAGGGGACCTTGGTGAAGGCCTGTGGGCTGTTTTATTCCAGAGATCGGGTCTGATGGGCCCAACGATTTGTAGAGGATCGCTGAAGCAGTCATGAGACGTCTGGAAATCGCAGCTCCCAGGATTTAAGCATTAAAAGGAAGTGTGTTGTTATGTGTAACAAGTGATTATATGGCACTTAAACAGGAAATCAGATGCTTCTTATACTGCAGTATGTTAGGAAAAGAAACACGGTAATGGGTGAGGTGAGAGGTGGTTAATACTGTAATGTTTCCCTGTACACTACTGGTGGAACCATTCCGGAATATTGCATACAATTCGTAGCATATACATACACGAAAATGTCTCTGAAATATATAACGCTTGCTGAAATGTTGCATGAGGGAGTAAAAGATCACTGTCTGCTACTGTCTGAAAGATGATAAATACCAAGCAAGAAGGCGGCTTTTTTCAGATGATCAAACTTGACATAATTGTGAATAGCGGGATCAGTACTTTAGTCAGATTTACAGATGCTGCAGCCATCTGATTGCAGGAGCCTTTCGGCTTTCAATTGAAATAAATATATAATGACTAGGCCTTCCTGAATATTTAGGTTAGGTTGAAAATACAAGCTTTAAAAGAGAAATATCACAGGACAGATAAATAACATCTTGCAAGTCATATTTTTTTGTCCCTTTATTTTGAGTATCTGAGCTTGTCAAAGAAAGTTTTTAAGAAAAAATCAAGTAACCTGAGAAACGTGTGTGACAGAGCCGTGTCTTAGGGGAAAGCCATCGAAGCCCCATTGCCTGGATCACCCCAGTCTGGGCTGGGCACATCACTGGGCTGCGGTCTGACGAGGTAACCTGGCACCAGCAGAGGCTCTCAAAGTAATAAAATATTTTTTTCCCCTTCCCTTTTTTATTATTTTTTTGCTAATCTGAATTTATCAAGCTAAAGAAAATTTTTTAAAACACCGCATAACCATACGTGAGCTGTCGGTACCTTTCTTAGGAAGGGATGCTGCTGATGATGATGCTGCCTCACGCCCCTGTCCCTGTACTGGATCCCCCACCACGGCTGGGGGTGAGCTGGGGCACTGGGAGCAGTGGGGCCCCAGGCTGGAGCGAAATACATGGTCTCCCCTCAAAAGATATGTTTAATTGAAGCGGTGTGAGGGCGGCTGTAAAACCTGACAGGTTTACATCCACATTATAAAGACAGAACAGAAGAGTTCGTCATCCACTCTAATCAATTTTTCCCTTTTTTGTGCATTAAGAGTTCTAGATAAATTGCATCGCTGTGTTTTAAATTGCTGAACAGCTTCAGGTGAACTTTACAGGTGTCAGCTGGCATCTATAAACTGTCCAAGAGTCCTATAAAAGACTGTGAAACAAGAGCAAAATTAGGAGATAAATCTACCACTTAAAAAAAAAGAAGCTAGTGAAGCATATTTTCAGTGTTACTTTTTAACAGAGCACTGGAATGGAGAGCTGCCGGTAGCAAAGACCTTCTGACACTGATAATATTCAAGATGCACTAAAGAATTAATTTAATTATCACCCAAATTCTTGCTTTCTCAGATCTGTGATGTCATGATGGCCAGCTTCAGTTCTGTGCTGACACACTAGAACAAGGCATGGGGGTGGTATTTTCAAAATCACATATCCTATCTCATGTCTGAATTTCACAGCTACTACACTAAAATAAAAGCAATAAATAATAAATAAGGTCTTACTTATATCTTACTTATCTATTTATATCTTACTTATATACTTACTATATCTTACTATAACTTCTGTTAGTAAAAAAGCAGTTAAACATTTTAAATATATATAAAAATCAAGCATCTGATTGTGAAGTAAATTCAATCAGCAAAGCATAACTTTTGCTTGCTAGTAATGCAACAGAGATAAGCAGATTGTGGATATAATTCCACATCAAAACAAAGCAGACAAATAAAAACACAATGAAATCCTTTATTTAGTGGGTTCAGAACATATCTAGGCAGGTCTACGAAGGTGTTAACACCCGGGACCAGTCATTTTACCTTAAAAGAAATGAAGGTCTGCATTATTTTTTAACTAATTTCCTATTTTATTTGCTGTTTGTGTTCAGCCAAAGTTCATTTTTCATAAAGCTGCTCAAACAGGAATATCATCCATTTTCATAATTTATGCTCTAAAAATACATAATCTGAACAGAAACAAATAGCCATTTCAATAGTAAGATACACTTGGGTGCGTTTTCTGCTTTGGCTTTCTGGCTGCAAAACACAATCCCTGATCTGCCATGAATTTGAGCCTCGCGTGTTCTTCTCACGGGGAAGCGGTGAGATGTCTGAGCCTTGGGATGTCCAAACCTCGACAAGACCCATCACTGGGATGCAGGACACAGAGGGTCAATAGGAGCAAGGGAAAAAAAAAAAAAAAAAATTTCCAGTTCCATCATTTCTAAATTAGCACAGGTAGGATCTAAGCTTGCTGGCTCAGGGGTCACAGAAGCCTTCTCCAGTTTCCCTTCATCGTACTGAGAGATCGTGAAGAATTCTCCCTCATGGGCACATCCCGGCATCCCTTTGGACATCAACACGCGGCTGGCTGCTGGGCAGCATCTTGCATACACAATTACTCAAAAACATTAACGATATTTTTATCTTGTAACTTCTCCTTCGCATACTTCATGTATGACTCAGAATGACCTGAATTGCTCGACTAAGACACAGGTTTGGAGAAAAATGTTTTATATTTATTATTCGTGTCCTTTGTTAGGACAAGAACACAGTAAGTGCACCTAATTGAAGCAGATAACTCCAACCTACTCTCCCTGCGAGCATATTGCCATGCACATACATCTTGATTAGATCATTTTCCTTTTTAAAAGGAAACATTTCTGTATCATGGTGTCTAAGATAATTTCCAGCAGAGTCTGCTGGTGGAGTTCTCTGCTAGCAATATTTAATTTCAATATTCTCCTTGCTGTTGTTTATATTTTTATAATGCTCACATTTTCCTCCCTCATTCCACCTGTCTCCATCAGCAGGTTGCAACACTTTTGCACTAGCAAACAGGCCTGGAGGCAAACATTCCCTGTCGCTGCTGGTTTTTGTTTGAATTCCTGATACGGAGGGAGAAGCGGCTGCATTTTCTGCACGCCTGACAGGCCTTGCTGGCTGTTGGTGAAGTTGCTGTGATTTTGGTTGGCATGGTCCCTGGTGAGTGCTGCTGCCACATTTTCTCTTGAACTCATGGCCATGCGATCAGTGACCTCCCACCCCACGACCCCGCTTCCAGGAGGTCTCCGAGCCAGGGGATTCCAGGCGGTGCACAAAGACAGTTGCTTAAGGAAGGGGCCACTGCTTCAGTCAATGTCCTCTTACATCCCTGACACTTCCCACTAAAGTATTTAACCTCCAGCACTTAGAGGAGACGGCATTACTTTTTTTATGGTTTGGAGAGTATGACCTTTTCTATCCCTGTACTTTACTTACTTCCCTTTCTGCATGAAAAAAATAATGGAGAGATTTCAGCACATAAGGAAAATGATTTTGTGATTATGAAAACCAGAAAGTCTTTACATAAGGTTGTTAAAAATAACTCCTGAGCTGAAAGTAGTCCCCCTTTAAAGGAATGGCTGCACTAACGCACCAGGGCTCACGTAAAGGGCTGTTGGGTCATATCCGAAATGCATTTTCCTAAAGCCATTCAAAGGTGCGCCTGGCATGAGCATCCTTGTGTTGGTGGCACATCGAGTCCTTGTGCGGAGGAAAAGTGGAGCAGGACTTACTCTGAGGTGTAGGTGCACACGTACCAGGGCCGTGCACTTGCAACCGCAGTGACTCCGCTGGAAACCGTACTGCTGACGTAGCACAGGGGAACTTTGGTGCCCGAGTTCAGCCTCCCACAAACAAGATGGGTTTAGTGAGCTGCAAGTGTTTAGCAGTGTATTTTATATGTGTTGAGACATGGTTGCAGCATGTCCACTTGAAAAAGAGCTGCAACTGTGCGCTGCCGTGAGGAATACACTGATTTGGGAGCAGACAAGATGCCCCAGGCTGATGGAAGAGTGAAACTGCAAAGGTAACATGCTTATACCGTGGGGAAACGTCACCGCGTGCTTCTGTAGCATCCCTGCAGAGCTGGAGTCGGGAGTTTCACTGCCTCAGCGCTGAAAGGAGCCATTCGAACACACTGAAGGCTGGAGGTAAGATTAAAGAAGGAGGAATGAAAACTGCTGATAGAGAGTGTGGTGTGCTAAAAAGTGAGCTAAGAATAAAGAGATAAGGAGCACCAAGATGTTGTCACAGTTCTACCCTAATAACTTAAGTAGCTGCCGTTAGACAGTGGTCCCAGGGCACTGTAATTTAATCTAGGAGTGAAAGTTGCCAAGAATACGCGTGGTGTCAAAATAAAAGGGACCGCTGCTAGCCTGCATGCAGCCCTCTGACTCTGGAGGGGCTGCCTCACGTCCAGGGGGTCCAAAGCATTGATTAAGACTATGATTTCATTTTTTTAAATACCTGAAAGTGTTCAGTCACCTACTAGTTTGTATGCATGCTGTTGATTTAAAAGGCTGGAGCATAACCAAGCTTCCTTTTCTGAAGAGCACAATGAGCATGTGAAAAATATATGATCTTTTTAAATTTTAAAAAGTGGATTGGTAATGCTCTTCACAACAGAAGAAGAGTGGCACAATTAATTTTCAAGCCATATGCACCACACAGCTCTTCTGTGGGCCGTAACAAAAGGCAGTGCTCTGTACGGGGGTTTGAAGGTGAAGGTTTGAGGGAGAGCACACACCAGCCCTGCATCATCTGCACGGACAGACTGCCTGCCTTGGGAATGGCATGGGGCTGTCGAGGAATCTGCTTTATAAATATTTTGTGAACACCTATCTGTCTTAATAAGACTAGCTCAGCCTCCATGCAAAAAGTGGTTACTGTATAATGAAAGGAAATTCACCGCTATTTTTCAGCAGAATGTTTCTTGGCTTACGGCAAGGTGTTAGGTCGGGCACAATCTGCAGGGCTCAGGCCTGGAATGACCAGCTCTCCCTGCATTCCTGCCTCTTGATTTCACCCATGCTGACTTCACAAAGCCCACAGAGACCTTTTTTTTCTTTCCAGTCAGGAATGCTTTTTAAAATTTGTGTCTTTTTCACAGTTTTCCAGGCATCACATGTATAAGGTTCCCTTGAATGAACCCCCTTGAACTGAATTTTACCAACCCATGCCATCAGTATGTTGTAAAACTATTAATGTCCAGATCCTCCAGTTGCCTTTGTGGCGCTTTCTAAGGCCACTGGCGGGTCATTCCTACTGGGTCACCAGAACTCAGGTCCACCCTCCCAGACCCAGGCCAGGCATGAAAAACCTCCCATGAAATGCTAAGCTGAAGCGCCTCCACTGACCGTACCGGTAGTGGGGACACCTCAGGGCACCGGAGAGCAGGACCAGAGTTGTGTTGTCTTTTCTAGATCTAAACCCACAACCTTCAACACCTCCAGCACACCTGGAAAGCTGTTTCCCAAGCGCTTAGGCTGGCATGAGCAGCAGCCGAGATTGTCAGTGGGTGAACACAGCAGAAAGAGCCCCATGAGGTCCCCCTCGCCCGGGACAAGTTGAAAGCTCTGTGATGGGACCCCGGGGTGAAGGGTAGCCTTGGCCATGGCCACCATCCCCGCACCCACCCCAGACATGGGTCTGGCATCCTCTGAACCAAGACGGGTGGGCTCCTGCCCCGCTGCCTGCAGCCGCCCTCCTCCCCCCGCCGCTAAAAGCCATGACTCTACGAATTCAAACGAACCCAGAAAGTAGCTGCTGTCAGAACAAACGTGAAGGTGAATGTTGAATCTGTAACCAAGGTCAACAGCGATAGGCTTATTCTTTAGAAATGTAGCTCCATTCCTAAAGCATGGCTTCACTGCACCACAGGAATCTGCCTGACTTGGAAACTGCTACTTTTTTTCTGAATACCTTCACATCGCGTAACTGCACATCACTTACAAAGACGCTGGATCACTAGAAAGTATCCGTGCTAGCAGGGAGCTTGCTAAACAGCACAGCAGTTCTACCCTCCTCGAAGGTGAACATAATACTGCAAGAGTTCCTGTGCTAAGCTGGGAGAGGGAGGAGAGGAAGAGCAGAAAGAAAGAAAATAAAATTTATTCCAGCCAGTAGCATTCTCGGTGCGCTGCATCGCCAGTGCAACCCTCCGCGTCTCAAAACCAAAGGGTAACGCAGCTAAGAAGTTCCTGAGACCCAGCACCTGCCCGCACCGCACCCAGCGTGGCTGGCAGGGGGTGAGCCTTGCAGGCGTCACTTCGAGCCGGAGTGGGGAAACTGAAAGAGTTAAAGAGTTGTAAAAATGTGACCAGCGTCTCTCCGGCCATTTCCCTCCCGAAGCTGGAGCCGTAAGTTCACAGGCGGAGGCAGGCTGCAGCCCCGCAGCACAAACTGTTGCGTTCCTAAAGCGTTTTGCTCCTGAGAATCCATCGCCCCCCCCCCCTCCCCGCCCCTGCAGAGCCCGCCCCGCGCCAGCGCAACCACCGCCACCCGGGAGGGCCCGGGGCTCCGCGGGACAAGGCGCGGGGCAGCCCCCCGGGGCGGGCGGGCAGGGGGGTCCACGGTACCGGCGGCGGCCCGGGACGGGACGGGGCCAGGTCCGGGCGCTAGCTCCCCCCCGGGGCCGCGCCGCCGATTCCGCCCCCGCGGGCGCCCCGCGCCTCCCGCCCGCCTCCCGCCCGCGCAGCGCGGGGGGGCGCTTGCGCACTGCTGCGCTCCGCGCACCGCCGTGCCCCACAGAGCCTCGGCGAGGCTGCGGTGGGTAAGTAGTGTATTAAAGCGCGCAGAGCACACGCACACTCCGCCGTTCCCCTCCTCAATAAACGCTGCCCTCCGCGCGGGTTGGGGCTTTCCCTCGGAAAACCTCTCCCCGGCCTAATTAGCCGCGAAAGGTAAGCGCCCGCGTCCGCGGGTCCCGCTTCTGCAGCGTCCCTGTCTGCGCGCCTCTGCGCGGGGGCGGGGGGGGGGGGGGGGAGGGCGCGGGCTGGCGGCGGGAGCGGGGGGCGCGGGTGGCGGAGCGCCCGCTTACCTGGGACGGGCCGTGCGCGGGTGCTGCCGCCCCGCGCGTCTGTGCGCACCTCTGCGCGCCCCTGTGCGCCCACATGTGTCCTGCCTCGCAGTTACTTGCCGCCGGCGGCGAGCGCGGCTCCCGTCTGCGCCGGCGGCCGCTTGCGCGCAGGTAGCGCGGCGAGGGGAGCGTGGGGGGTGCTGCGCGGCGGGGGCCCGGCGGAGCGCGGCCGGCGCGGCGCGGCGCTGCGCTGCCCTGCGCTGCTCTGCGCGTGTTCTTGGCGGCGCGGCCGAGTCTACGGGGCTTTTTTCCACCTCGCCAGCACAAAAGGGGAGAGCGGGGCGCTGCCGGAGCCGACGTGCCGAGGTGCCCGGGCTAAAAGGCAGGAAGCAATTAAAACTCCTCCTTTCGGATTAACAGCCAAAAATTGATCGATCTGTCAGGAATACTGTTGATTTATGAAAGGTGCTTATTTCCTTGGTATGGAGAATTTTATGTTCTCTAGGTGAAACTGAGTTCACCCAGCTCCAGAGTAGATTGATGTTTTAATAAAAATAAATAAAGGGAAAAAGCTAGCCTGGTCTTTGGGGACATCAACTCTCAAATCGCGGAGTTAGACTAACAAATCAAATTGCATTATCTTTACATTTCATATCTTTTAATCCAACGCCCAAAGACTGCGCAGGCAGCGCCCTGGCCTTTGTCACCCGTAAAGTTTTAATACGGTGTTAGAAAAGTTCAAATAACAAATAATCGAAGCTCCACCACCGACATGGCAGGGGGGAGCGGGTACGTCGCGGCTGCTGGCGGCGGGGGCCGGCGGGCGCTGCGCGGCCGGCCGCGCAGTGTCCTGTAGATGGCACACCGTCCCCACGCTAGAGCCGCGGAGCTTCTCTGCGCCGAGAGGGGGAATCTGGCGAGAGAAATGTCGATCTCAGCACTTGTTGTTTACCCAAACCGGGGCGCGTTTCTTTGCCGAGCGCTCGGAAATTCATTTGAAATTCAAGCCCCAGGTGCAGCGGGCAGCGCCCGGGCCTGCCGGCCGCGGGATTTCCGCGCCTGGCCGGGCCTCGCTCAGTTTGCAGGGGGGGGTGGGGGGTGGGGGGGGTGGGCTGCTGGGGGGGTGGCAGGCAAGCGCGGAGCGGTGCGGGAGCCGGGAGGAGGCGGCCCGCGGGGGCCCCGGCCGGGCTAGGCGGCAGCCGGGCGCCCCGACACGTTTGTCTTTGCGATGTAAATTGCAGCGGGACAAATTGCTTATTAATAGTCTAGAAGAGAAGGCAGTTTCTTTCTTTCTTCTTTTCTTTATCTGTTTTTATTTCTGCATGGCCCCCAGCTATGCTCTGGGCAGCCTCACCGCCCAGCAGTTTTCTCTTCATTTCAATATCCTAAAGAAAATGCAAATCACCACGCTGTGGCCTTTTTAAAAAGTTAAATTAGCAACAGCTTTAAGTGACTCCATTAGTATGGAAAACATACAAATGTTTAATGTGGGAATAGCTCTGCTTTTTGCGCGCTCTGTACCCCGCTCGGTGCGCGGAGCTGCGGGCTGGCAAGGCGCGGGGGCTGCGCCGGTAACGCGCCCCGAGGCGCTGGCCGTGCCGGCTGCGCAGAGCGGTGCGGGGCGGTGCGGAGCGGGGTCGGCTGCCGCCCCGCGCATCACCGACCTGCTCTGCGGGCTTCAGTTATTTAAAGGACCGCTGTGGCTTGCAGGGAAATTGCGGGGCAAGGCGACGTGGACCGTCCCCCAGGGTGGAGGGGGACGTTCGTCCCCTCCCGCCCCTTCCCCACGCAGGGCATCCGTGTCCTGCCCGGGTGGGCGAGCGCCCGCTGCCCCGAGCCCGCTGCGCGGTGGCCGGTACCGGCGCCGCGCCCGGGGTTCTGCTGCAGCGCAGCACCGCTGCCTCCGCCGTGACGGAGCGGGAGCTGGGCACCCCGGTGCCGGGCTGGGGCACCTCCCGCTGTCCGGCTCGGCGAGAACAGTACTTGTTAAAGCGGAAAGTTTTGCTCCGCCAGTGCGGCGGCGGCGAGGTGCCCGTTCCGCGGGGCTCCCGGCGCCCGGCGAGCGCCCGTTCCGCGCAGCCCCGGCCCCGCACCGCGAATATTTGGCTGCGCGTGGCTCAGGATGTTCCCAGATCCCTCCAGGGCAGAGCGCCGGGGAGAGCGAGCCTTGACCATGAAAGAGTTAAGGTTTATATTATTCAGTAGAGGTCTTGTTAGGATGTAATCTGCATTTTCTAACTACTGCGTAATAAAAAGTGAGAAGTTTTGAGACACCTTTCTTGATTATACCTTTGGCGATACTTTAGGTTTTACATTTAATTTGCATTTTGTTCTTAGTGAATATTGAAGTCTTGAGTGGAGGATTGAATTTTATTAGGACATCTGGACTGACAATATCAAATCAGACACCAACGTCCCAAAGCATGCTAAAATTTCAGAGTTAATTAGAACGAAGTGTGTTTAATTAAAGCCAATTATAATATCTGAAATTATCTGATCGATCCTTGTTTGTTCAGTTGGAGTCAGTTTATATTGTTCTCGCCGCACGACAGGACCTGTCCGGCCGCCAACTCCCCGCGGCCCCGGCTGCGCGCCCGCGCCCGTCCCGCACCCCACCGCCGGGGCGGTTTCCCCTCCGGCTGCGCGGCTCCGTGCTGGCGGGCAGCCGCGTCCCCCCCCAGCCTTCCCCCCCGGCCCCGGGGGTCAGGGAAACGGCCCCGCAGCGTCCCCCCGGGCCGCTGCTCCGCAGCCCCTCCGGGCAGGACAGCGCCCGGGCCGCGCCGTCGGACCGCCGGGCTGCAGCCGCGGGCGGTTTCCCCTTCCGAGGCCAGGCTCTCGTTGGACGCACGGCTGCCAGGGCTGGCATGCGGGTACGGGGAAAGTTTAAACCTTTTTTTCCTCTTTTTTTTTCTCTCCCTTTTTTTTTTTTTTTCCTTTAAGAACTAATTCTTGATTTAACAATATCGGGGCACAGGACGGCGAAAGCGCTCCTGGAGGAGCGCGGAGCCAGGCGCCGGTTTGAGTAAAACACCCCCGCACCGGGAGGGAGTTCCTTTACCCCGAGCCGGCTGCACCACCACGCCGCGCAACCTGGCCGCAGGGCGCGCAGGGGCGCGCAAAGGCGCGGGAGGTGCGTGTGAGGCCCGCCCAGGGGCGCCCCGGCCCCGACGGCGCTGCCCGAAGGGTCCCGGCCAGGCGCAGGGACGGTGCTCCCCGCGCCTCGCACCGCCCCCGCGGAGCCGGCTGCCTGAGCTCCGCGGTGGCCTGCGCGGAGCGCGGAGCGGGTCAGCCCTCCTCCTCGCCGGCTGCCGCTCCCCACGCATCCCCGCGGCCGGCTGCACCTCCTGCTCGGTTCGCACCCGGCTTTTCCCCGGGCCCGGGATGCGCAGGAATTTGAATTCAAATATTGAAATCAGCCCAAAGCCGGGGAGATAAATACCGAAAGGCGGGCGGCGGGGGAGGCCGGCGGGCGAAGCCGGAGCAGCCCGGGGATGCGAACCCGCTGCGCGGGGCGGCCCTCCCGCAAACTTTGCCCGTGGCGGGGCGCGGGGGGCCTTTGCTAGCGGCGGAGGGGGTCGGTGTGCCCCAAAAGAGCACCCCAGCCCCCGCCGGGGGCTCGGCTCCGCTGCCGAGCCCGGTCCCCGGCTCGGCCTCTGCACGGCCGCCGGTCCGCCGTGGGCGCAGGCTGCGCGACGCCCCGCGCAAGGGCCGGGGCCCGCTGCGCCCCCGCGCTAATTACCTCCTCCGCCGCGCCTCTCCCGTGAATTTACGCCCCGAAGTCCCCGCCGGCGGCCAGCCCCCGCCCCGACAGCGGAGTCGCGGTACCTGGGCGTCCGCCGCTCGGCTGAAAATACCCGAAAATACAAATTTATCACCCCTCTGCAGCACAGGAAACGGGAGTTAGCAGAGATTTGTTTCGGTTAAACCGGGCATAAATTACACCTACTGTAACCGAGCACGTTAGTAATGACGGCGCCTTCAAACAATAAAATTGAAATATGCACCTCGGCGAGCTCGCGCGGGGCCCGGCCGAGCCCCCCAGGGCGGCGGGGAGCTGGCGCGGGGCAGGGCCGGGGCCGGGGCCGCCGCTCCCGGCGCAACTTTTCGCTGGGAAAGTTTCTGCGGTGGAAGCGGCGGCGGGGGGCGCGGAGCGGGGCGGCCCGGCCGGCGGCCCACGCAGGTCCGCGACGAAATTCACAGTAAAGTCAATACGGGCTGAAACTTGTGATTTCAAACGTGAAAGGGGAGGGGAGAGGAAAAAAAAAAAAAGTGAAATGATTAAGATAATGGTCCCGAGAGGATTGTCCCGAGTTAAAAAAAAAAAAAAAAAAAAAAAAAAAGTTTAGGAGAATCCTATAACGGCAGTGGAAATGAGGCTATCAATTTTAATCTGCGCGATCCACGTACGGCGTGTGATTATGTGTTATTATGCGGTGCGGGGCGAGAGGCGAGGGGGAAGACGGCCGCGCTCCCGGGCGTGATTTATCGCGGCCGCGGAGGTCTCCCCGCCCGGGCCGCGGCAGGCGGTGCCGGCGCGGCGGCGGGGCGCCCCGGGCGCGGGGGCCGCAGAGCGGGGCTGGGCCGGGGGGACAGCTGGGCTGCGGCCATCTGACCGGCTCCGCCGTGACATCTGGGAGCCCACTGGTGTGTGGCACGCGAATCGCTTGATGTCGCTATTTAAATGCAAATTTGCGGGGGGATCACTGAAGCCTCACCCCGTAAATTCACACAAAAGGGAGACTTGGCGCGCCGCGCCAGAGGAGGAGGAGGAGGAGGAGGAGAAGGAGGAGGAGGAGGAGGAGGAGGAGGAGGAGGAGGAGGTGGGCCGCGGAGCCGAGAGGGCTCGGGCCGCCCCCGGCAGCCGCGCACACCCCCTGCCCGCCCGGCGCCGGGCCGCGGCCGGGGCCCCGCTCCCCCGCCGGCTCGCCGGTGCAAGGTGCCGCGGCGGCGGGCCGCCCTCCCGGCCCTGCCGGCCTCCCCGACACCGGTCCCGGGCCGAGGGAAGCCCTGCCGCCGGGCCGGCCGCCCCTCCCGGGCCGCGGCGGAGTCGTCGGAGGGCGGCGGCCCCGCGGGATGCCGGCCTGGGGTTGGCGCGGAGCGGCGCGGAGCGGTGCGGGTAGAGAGCATCCCGGGCGGGCTCCCGGCTGCCGGCAGCTCGCAGCCAGCCGCGGAGTGACAAAAAAAAGATAAAGTTGGTGAATGATAAAGACCGTATTTTCCACGCTTTGGGTGCAGGACCAGATGATCTAGAAAATGAGCTGAAATAGATTCAGCCTCAGAGCCTGTTGTGAAGAGCAGCTGATTCCCCCATTTCTGGCCAGATGGCTTCTGAACACAGATTTGCATTCATTTTCGCTTAATATCGTCCAAAATAGTGGGGCAGCTGCATTTGTTGTCAAAAAGGTTTAAAACTCCCTTTCTTTCTGGGGCAGGATCGTTACCTTATGTGATGGGCTTATGGAACTTCCCCCCCCCCCCCTCCTCCCTTAGTCAACAGTATCAGATTTAAAAGGATTTGTTTTAAAACCTTCTAATTTGGTAATCAGATTTAAATCGCCTTGGCGCGTGTAATCTGAATTAAAGATACTGTAAATGATTTTAAGCATTATGCTTTCGTTAGCAGAGGGAAGAACCAACTTCGGCATTGTTCTGTGCATTTTAGGAAATATGTTACAATTATAGCGTTGTTGGGCGGTTTTACCTTATTTTTAGGAGGGCGGATTTGGCGGGTTGGGGGGAACCGGCACCCCCGGCGCCCGCCCGGGGTCCCTCAATGTGTCGGTGCCACCAAATGCCACCTCCAGCCCGAGCGCCGCATTGTTTGGGAACTTTGGTCTGCTCGTCCCTCCGCGATAAAAGTGTTTGGGTTTGTAATCTGGTCTACTGTACCTCAAAAGCTCCGGGCTGATTATGAATACAGGAATTTTCTTTTAATTTATCATGAATAGTTTCCATACACTTTGATTTAAGGTTATTAACATTCTATAGACAGTGGCATCTTTAATATGTGGCGATCGCTTCTAAAGACTAATCTCATTACCCTCAAATAGTCATAAAATATGATTTTATTATACTTACGTATTTAATTAGACGGCCAGCAATGTAATGGATTTTGAGATCGGGTAGAGCAACAGCTTTGATAATTCACTTATCTTTGGCAATAGTCATTAACCCCCAACACCAGCAAAATAGATTGCTTTCTAACACATATTTCCCCCCCGCCCTCACCCCTTGGAGAAAGGATCAGGGGGTCTCCTGATAACGCAAATCGGACTTCGATTTTCACCGATTAATTAAAATATTAACGCACGGACCTTAGCAATTCACAAAAAGAAATAATAATAATAATTTAAAAAAAATTAAAAAGGAAGTCCTAATCCGCACTGGGCGGAAAAGGCTTATCACTCGAGGCGGATATATAGATATATATGGACAAGGCGGACATATAGCTGTGGATATGTGTGTCTGTGTGTATGAACACTTCAAATAGATGTATTTACGTGCGCGGCTGTGTGTGTATTCTGTCCTGTGCTGGCGGAGGGGTGCTGCTCGGCTCCAGCCGCCCTTTGTCCGTCCCCACGCTCCCCTCCCCCCCGCCTCGACACCCCCACGACCCTCCACGAGGGTCACGTCTCCCTGACCACCCTTCCTCTCTCTGTCCTGCGGCCCACGAGGGCGAGGGGGGGCGGGGGGGCGGGTCACCCGTGGCCCGGCGCTTGAGACGGTTCCTCGAAACCACTTTGAAGAAGATACTTGGGACCTCGACGGCGCGTTCCTGCCCGGCCCCGGGCGGGGGGGGCCTTCGGCTGGGGGCGGGGGGGGCCCGGCCCCGGGCAGGAGCGCGGCGGCGAGCGCCTGAACCCCACGCTCCATATATGGCGCTGAGCCCGCCCACCGGCGACGTCATCAGTGACGACACCTCTCCCGCGGTGGCGGGGGCCCGGCTCCCGGGGAAGGGCGCGCTCCTCGGGGAGGGAGGGCCGGGCTCTGCGCGCCTCCGTCCATTCCGTGAGACGCCACGGGCCCGCGCCCCGTTCTCCCGTGTGCCCGGGAACACCTCCGCGGTAATCAGTATTTTTTTTTTTTTTTCCCGTTTATTTGTCTTTTGGAGCAGGAGAGCCTTGCCAGAAAGTGGTCGATTCAGCAGTGTCCTGAAGCTTTTTTTTTTTTTTCCGAGGCGATTTTACTAGGATGACACCACGTTGAGCGCGTCTGCAAACAACAACAAAAATATTTATTCTTTTACCCCCCCCTCCCCCCCCAAAAAAAGCAACCTCGCAGTGTCGCCGGCTGCAGTTACACTTTTTCTTTCTTTTTTTTTTCTTTCTTTTTTTTTTTTTTTTTTTTTTTTTTTTTTAAACCACCAAACTGGAACGCCATCCAACTCGCTGCACAGAAGTACTCAGTAAATTGTTTATGTCGTGCCAATACAGGACAGATTGAAGAAGGAAGCAAGACTTGAACTGGGCTTTTCTCCTACTGATCACAGGGAGTAAAGTCATCTCTTATATTCCAGTCGCCAAGGAGAGAGAGAGAGAGAGAAAATCAAGCAACAACCAACCCACCCCGTATCTGACATTTCCCTCAATTTTAACCCCTTTTGGTTAGGAGCTGGTTTTGCCCAAATTTGTTTTAATGTTTGGGATTCAGGAAAATATACCAAGAGGTGGGACGACCATGAAAGAAGAACCGCTGGGCAGTGGGATGAATCCCGTCCGCTCATGGATGCATACTGCTGGGGTAGTGGATGCTAACACGGCCGCCCAAAGGTACGTCTGCCAAATCCTCTCCCGGCGGTTTTCTCCTCCTGTATTTCTCATCCCGGCCGTAAATCCCCCCCCCCCCCGCCCCCCCCCGCCCGCCCCGTATCAGTTACAGCCTCCCCGCTCCGCGCCGCTCCGCGCTCCCCGCATCCCCCCGCGGCCGCGGTGCCTGCGCGCCCCTTCCCGCCGCGCCGGCCGCTCTCACCCGCGCCTTGTCTTGTTTTCTCCCGCAGCGGCGTGGGGCTGGCTCGGGCACATTTCGAGAAACAGCCGCCTTCCAATCTCAGAAAATCCAATTTTTTCCACTTCGTCTTAGCTCTGTACGACAGGCAGGGACAGCCAGTGGAGATTGAGAGAACAGCTTTTGTGGACTTTGTGGAGAAAGAGAAAGTAAGTCTGCCTGTTATCTTTTTTTTTTTTTTTTTAATTATTATTATTTTGGACAAAAACCCCAGACAAACAAAAACGTTTAAGCGTGATTTAATTGATCAAAGATAATTTTCAACCACGGCAGCCCTAACGGTACTCCAGAGGCGCCCAGACCACGTGCGGGTCCCCCCGTTATTACGGCCGCTCCGAATAGACCCCGGGTTTAGAAACTTACTGCCGCGTCCCCGACTTATTTTAACGCCGGGAAAACGGCTAAACATGACATATTTGCACCGAGATAATGACATCATCAGCGCTCCACAAAAGTGACCGTGGGCTGAATTTCTGCAAACTGTTAATTCCGAGCCGCTTCAGGGACGAGAAAAATGTACGTCAGGAGGAGGGAGATATTTTTCATGCTAAATGTAATTATTTATCGTTACTTGCAGGAGCCAAACAATGAAAAAACTAACAATGGAATTCATTATAAACTTCAGTTATTGTATAGCAATGGTAAGTTGTCGTTATCTCATTTTTGAACGTCTGTGTGCCGCAGAAAAGTCTCACTTTCTTTTTCAAGGCCTTTTGGAAAAGGATATAAAGATTTGGAGATTAAAATTACACGCATGTAAACACGGCTCTTTCCTTGGCATATAAGGAAAACAAAACATAAACGATCAATAAGTCAATGGTACTTCACATGATTAACCGGTTGGTCTTGAAGTGGAAAGTAAAAAAGGGGATCGATAGCTGCTCCAGCAGAACATCACTTTTAAGTGACTTTTTTCCAGTTTTGCGAATTAATGGTAATTATTGGGCTGGGGTGAGCGCGGGGAGCGGGCGGAGCGGAGCCCCGGCCCGGGCGGAGCGGGGTCCCCACGCGCCAGGGAAGCACGCGGCGCCGCCGGCCCCCCGCGCGCCGCTGGCCTCGCGTGCCGCCCTCCCCCCGCGGCCGTGGGGCCGCAGCCAGCCTGGCCGGGGGGCTGATGGGGACGGCCCCGCCGCGCCAGGTCTAGCCGGGGGCGAGAAGCCCGGCACTAGGTGATTTCTGGCCTTTTTTTTCTTCTATCTCTTTTTTTTTTTTTTTTTTTTTTTTTTTTTTTTTTTTTTTTTGTAATTTTTATTTTAAGCCTGGCGCGAGCGGCCGTCCCTGCCCATGGCAGTGAGCTGCCTGACCTCATGCTTTCGTTATGTCATTTGGGTGGCTCGGCACTGAAATCCTGACAGGACTTTTTCTCTGCTTTCCCTCCGCAGGAGTTAGGACGGAGCAGGACCTGTACGTTCGTCTAATAGACTCAATGACCAAACAGGTGAGAAAGTTTACGCTTTTCTTTACACGCGAGTTACTAAGTTTGTATGTTGCCCTCGCTTGGGGAGGGGGGGGGGGGGGGGGAGGGGGGGCAGGGGGAGGGGAGGGAGGATGTTAAACCGGTGGGACCGCACCTATTTCTCATTTACCTGAGCGAGTCACTCCAATACCCGTTACCGGAGGAGATGTTAAAGGGCGAACAAGGTGTGTTGTTGCTGTCGGAGGAAGTCTTGGCATCACTAGTGTGTGTGGCGTTAGGTACAGCGTCATGTGAACAGATGTTTGATATAATTAATTTAGCAAGGGAGAAAGGAAAGGGGGAAAAAAATCAACTTGCCCTGTTTATTTTAAAATGCAGTTGTTGTTCCCCCTCCCCTTGTAACTTTTTTTGGCGATATTTCCCCCGGTGAGGAAGGGGCAGCCCCTCCGCCCAGGCGCTCCGCAACCGGCCACGGATTAGTCCTTTTCTTTTATAATGCGATGATCCAGTAACACGAGACGTTTATTTGGATTTAAAAGTTAAATGTGCTGAGGTGAAAAGTCATCTTGTTCTCCTCTAGTCCATATTCACCTCTCAGCCCCCCATCTCCATAATTCAAACTCCGTGCTCCAGGGGTCACCCAAACCCGTCCATTTCCCTGAGATCAGCTTCTGTTTCTTCCTCAAACCTCTGTCATACCTTGTAAATAACATAATTACAAGCAGTTCCTTATTAAATTATTTAACCTGTCTTGGTCAACTTTTCCGATGATAACTACGTGTTATCAGCATTGCAGCACAGCAATTAAAGACAGAAAGCTACTCGCTGGCCTTGGATTTAATCAACTTTTTTGATTTTTATTTTTCGTCGTGTTTTTTATCAATTATTTTTTATTTTATTTTCCGGAAAGACATTTCACCATTTAAATTTTTTTGTGTGTGGTGTGGGGGGGCGGCGGCGGAGGGGTGAGGTGAGGAGGAAGGTGAGAACGAGTAATAATTTACAGTGTTCTGGAGATCAGATCCCAGAGATGGCAGTTCCAGCCGTGCCGCCTAGCTGCCGGGGTACCCCCGGCGTGCCCCCGCCCGGCCCAGCCTGCCCCTGCCCCCCGGCTCATTCCTGCCGGCCCGCGGCCCCCGAGC